>NW_026962012.1:18612945-19286303 GCF_032445375.1 Bacillus rossius redtenbacheri | reverse complement strand
GCATTTGAAACCTATATCAAATAATCAAAGTTATTTCACTACTTTTACGAAACTGTAGCAAAATGAATCTTATGCACCATTGAAAATACAAATATTATACATATTAAGTACATTATTAAAGGCATAATAAAAAATTATTTTTTTGTTTCGTATCACGTAATGGTAATAAAAAAATTTTTTAAACTGGCCAAGACCATGGACTACATTAACAAAAAACACAGGACAACATGATCATGTTAGTTGAAATTCTGTTTAAATCAATAGTTACAATCTACCTACCACATTTGTAGCTTACTTGCTGCATTTATCTATAACACAACATTCATTGTGACTTGTGACTTAAAAGCAAAATTAACGTTAACATAAATAAATGTGCCAGATTTTAGTGGAATTTGCTGTATACGTGTTTGCGATATTTTCTAATGGATATGTAGCCATCCCAAAAAAAAACACACACACATTAAAACAAGGGAATAACTCAAGTTAATAGTGTACATATGAAATATTTCATCATTATTTCCCAAACTAGGTTTTATCATAGAATTAAGCATGGTTAACTTATTTTGTGGTATTTACTATTCTTAAAAAGTAACTAACTGCCTCTATCAATGTATTATCACTAGATCTGGACATATACAATAAAAAAGACATTTTTTTTCTTTGAAAGATAACGGAAATTTTTGAAATTCTTAACTTAAAATAATCCCTGATTCCATCACTTTTCCTCGGGATTTTTTTCCCTGCCAAAAAATGTCCCAGGCTGAAGTGCCCTAGGGCAGGGCGCAGCTCTAGAAGACGTGTGTGGGAACCAGGTACCGTACTCACATGTTGTTGCCGCAGTTCACCATGGACACCAGGCCGGTGCGGCTGTGCTTGAGCTTGGGCGAGGCCTCCGCCTCGTAGTACTTGGCCTTCTCCCCGTACAGCTTGCTGCAACAACCCCCGGGCGTCCCGCTCCAACACTGCCGGACCTCTACACTGCTAAACCCACGTCCCGAACCTTTCACGAAGATTCTCAAAAAAAAATTTCTACATCAACAAATAGAGTTAAGAAGTTAATGATATGTACGTGTCTCCCAGAGAAATGGGGCATTAGAAAAATAAAGAGGGAATTTAATGCACCAAATTATATGGTGAGACACGCAAAAAAAAAAATATTTAAAAAAAAAAAGGGTATATAAGAGAGCCCTAACCCAAAGCCAGGAAAGGCTCTTTCATAAGCTATTGTTGGTACCATTAAGTCATTTTATGAAAGTGATGACATAAGCAGAATAATGCTAGGTATTACGGACTGCTTTCTTGTAGTCGATTCAAATGGAATTAAAACAAAAATGTCAAAGTGACTAATATTGTGTAATCTGAAGGAAGCTTACTTATTGTTTCAGAAAAGATTCTCAGATATTACCATACGTTTATCAAAATTTGCCGAGCTGAGACCAAAACATTGCATACTGGCAGGTCACAGTGGTACACATTCAGCCTGTGTATGCACAATCCACCAGAACTTGAAGTTAATGATAGAAAATATGAAATTAGGAGCTTTAAAAAATGGACTATATACTTATAAACACTGTTTGGCAAAAATTCTGTGCAATCCACCAAACAATTGCTATACAAGAGTGAATGTACAGAATACCCAGGTGTTGCCCCAATTCGCAAAATCATTTAAGAGGCTTTTGAAGAAAATATTACAGAAAATGTCAAATATCGTCCAACTCCACACACAATTAACTAAAATCAAATTTTCCAGCCATACCGAAAAAAACACTTGCTTAGGATCATTCTGAATATATTTCCTCATAATCTGTCCAATGGAAAGATGTCCACACACACTGGGTAGAGACTGTGTGTTCCTAGCCATCACTTCCCGCTCACAGCTAGAAGACTGCAGTTATCACTACACATCGCACATCAACGCAAGATGGATCACGGCCCAAGAAAAGAAAACTACATAGAAAGTAAAAATGGAATGTAGCAAAAGGTTTGGCATTCAGGAACTGTTTTGCAATGAAAACAAAAAGTTTGCCAATACCATCACAAAAAGAATTTCGAGAAAATAACTTGAGTAATTCAGGTATGATAAAATGTAATATATGACAAAAAAAATTATAAAATAAAACTTTAGCTTAAAAATGATACGTTTGATCAGGGAATACATGACGCAGACAAGAAGCGCATTGAGACGGGAGGGAGCGACGGATGCTTGCTCGGCCCCACCAGGACCTCTGAGGGGCACGGACAGCCACGGACAGACACGGCACGCACCTGTACACAGACTCCCCGCTCTTGCCCGTGCCAGACGGGTCGCCCGTCTGCGCTATGAAGTTGTGCTGCACCGAGTGGAACAGGCAGAAGTTGTAGTACTTGATCTTGCACAGCTTCAGGAAGTTCAGGCAGGCTGCAATGAAAACAACCCACACTTCCAGACGCGACATGGGCGAGACCAGTTGAAGGGAATGCCGACGGGCAGCATCCGACAGTCCGGCTTCTTTTACACATTGAGCACTAATCATTTTTATTTTGTTACATTAATTCCATCTAAAATGATATATTGTTTGCTTGTAATGTTAATTAATTGTCATGAAACTGTCATGGACAAGTTTCAAAAAAATATCAAACATCTTCCAGATTAAAATGCAAAACAAAAGAGTGCCCAAATACTCGAACAATGTGTTCTAGACAAAATTGGCATAACTTCATAAGAGGTGTTGGGAAAACACTAAACTAGCAGAGGAAAAAGAGACATGCCTATTTAAACATCCACAGTCCTGTAGACAATTATAAGAAAGTTACATATAATACAACAATCAATTGTTAAAATTTGTAAAGAATCACAAAAAGATATAACAATATGGCTGCCGCAAACACTAAAATTTCAAAACCATAAATTTTTTCCAAGACTGACGTATTGGTCAAAGCATGACATACATTGTATAAATTAAGCTAGACAGTAATTAGTCACACAAATTAAGATTATTAAAACTTTTTCTACATTCACGGTTTGATTTACTAACGATATAGGTACTAAAGTAAACACATTTTCTGAGGTTTATCGGTGAGATGCACGTCCCACCCATCTGTGGCACGAAACTAGACGTTTACGGTCGTTTCACACCTGGACTGGCCATACTCTTTAGATAATACTTCATTCCTGGGACGCCTATCTACAAAATTTAATTCCCATTGTACTAAAAATAATTTTTACTTTCTCAGAACAATATGAATATGAATAACTTTGTGGACACATTTAGTTAAATACATATTATGTAATTGTTGCCTCGGTTTGGTAAAATATCAGTCTGTGGTAAAGTTTTGTTTAACATTTTTAAAGTAAAACTTCTTATCTTGTCACAACAGGCTACCAACATGAAGAGACAGACGCAGGAGCCAGGAGCCAGGAGCTGATATTCACATCAGTAAAGGGAGGGAGTCTGGCAAGTGATGAAAGGAAGGGGAGTCCAGAATAAGGCACTCAGCTGATGGCCACCAGCAGACGATGACGTCACAAATCGTCTGAGGCTTTGCTACAGCAGAACACTAGTGTTGTGCAAACATTAGGATATGTTCCCATGTTAAACTTAATTATTGTTTCAACACATTATAACACAGTCTTCCAGTATTTTATCCGCTTGCCAGGAAGGAAGCCAGGGTTATTTCATCGTTCCTCGTAGCATAGTTGCTTGTGGTCCGGTGGAAGTAAGGGAATAGCGTGAGGCGAGAAGAAGGGAGGATGGAAGGTTCTGCACGTACAAGACGTCTCCAGTGTGAGGGCCGATCCCGCCGATGAAGGGGACGTGAAGCTGTGCAGCGACCGAGAGTCTATGTAGCTTTGCTAGCAGTACAAGTTGAGGAAGTCTGGTTTCTTCACGCAGACTTAGGTATTCGTAGTCGCTTCCGTAGCACATCCGCATCGGGCAACGTCCACCATCGTGTGTTTCAAGACTCCAGTCCAAGCAAAGGAGTTTTCACTTATGTTGTCATGGGCGAACTATTCCCAGTCCAACCCGATGGGGGAGAGCTTCGTTCCGGTCGTCGTACACTCTAGAGTCGTACACAGCGAGTTGGCGTCTGGAGCGCCAGCATCTGAGCTTCGTCCACACTATCCCCGAGTTACGCCGAGTACGTTCATCCCCGTAAACCATGTGTACATCTGAGGCTGATACCTAGTCTCATGATGAACGCAAATTTTATATTAGCTTCTCAATGGGTCGTCCTGCATGTAAGTAATAACTGTTCAAAGAGTTTACAGAATATAAAAGTAAGTAATCTGACATTTTTTTTTTGCAATGTGTGGGTTGACTATCTTTATCACTAGATGAAACTTGAATACATAAAAATCTCATGTAATTATTTTGCAATATTGAAATACAGAACACAAGTTTTATAAAATATTTTGTTTTATTTCAGTTAATTATTATTGTATATATTATCTCAAACCCATAACTGCACTAATATATGTATACAAAAAAAAGGATTCATTATGAGTGTTATATCCCAATATTTGCCCGATTTCAAAGCTGTTAAGCATTGAAATCGGGCAAATATTGGGATAATTAAAACACAATATTTTGAATTTAAGGGCATTAGGAATTTATTTATTTTATTTCCCCTTATTTTTATGAGTGAATGTGACAGTAATAACCACGCAACACTCACAGTCGTGTCACGATGTTATTTTTAAAAGTTTTATAAAATCCTGAATGTTGTGGCTCAGGACTGAACCACCGGACTGTTCATAGAAGATCTGCCCATACCCACTCGCTCACCATGACATTATGAGAACTGTAATACTTGATGAGGTATATATAGAATAAGAATATCTCAAATAATAAAATTATTATGAGTCCTTTAATAAGTAATGTGTTTAAATAAAAATTATTATATATAATGTTTAGGCATAGTTATGTCTTTCGGCCTAAGCCCCTAATAAAAAAAAATGCATGTCTAACATACATATTGTTATGAACACAGACATTTCTCTTAATCTCTAATGATCAAATATGACAATGTTCCACATAAAACTTCAGAGTCCATCATCATTTTTTGCTGTTAATAGAATTCATAATTCAAACCAATTTGGTACTGACCTGACAACGCACATAGAGCAATACTTTACAATACCGAATAAATGATTTTACAAAGACAAAATGCTTAAGACTAAAATATTAGCATTCTATGGTTGAAGTTAAAAAAAATTATATTTATTTTTCTGTGTTGAGTTCTTAAACTGAGTAATTTTTCAGTTCTACTGACCTTTGTGGTGTTTGTTTTACACAGGAGAGCAAGATTATGAGATTTTAATTACCTACTGATGCTTTTCATTTATACTCATTATGCCATATTTATTACACTGTAAACAACGTTGCCTTGGAGGATTCTAACTACGGGTGCATTACTAAGTGTACGGGAACATGTCAGTGAATGTTTCAAATGGGTTTCTTCAGGTATTGTGTGTTTTTAATTTTTTAATTATGTGGTGTAATATTCTTTATGTCTTCTATCATGTACTGGCTTTATTTAGTGGGTTGACAACATTGCATTTTCTCATTTCCATCTTTCAAGTGCTTACGCAATATTTTATTGATTTCATGGTGGGACATATATTTTGTACATTCTTATGACTGTAAATTGAGATTTTTTTTTTTTTGGTGGGGTTGAGTTAACTTTTCGTTAAGGGTCTAAGTCATTTTCTATTTTAGATTAATCCTTATTTTCATATTTAGGTATAAATAATGTGAAAAATTATGATAATTCAAAAAATACATGCAAATCAAGTTTACGTTTGCGTGTGTAACGCAGGCACCACCATGCACCAGTCCCTACTGTACTCGACTGAACGACAGGAACTCACTGTCGAGTAGCGACAGGTATCAACTGACACAACAGAGATACTTTTTAATTCAATTACAGTAGACACTTATAGTTTATGGTCCAGCTATATTCTAGGAAAACTGGTAGTGGAGGATGGCTTTGTAGCCTGGAAAAATTTATGTATATACAGTAGGGCCCCGGTTATCCGAGCCCCGACTAACCGAGTTCCGGTTTAACCGAGGCGCAAAAAAAAAAAATTAAAAAATATATTTATTTAAGACGGCGCCATGGATGCCGGGCGCCCGGCGACAGTGTTTGTACTCTGTACAGTACCGTAGCGAGCGAGCGGTGGAGTGGGGTGACCGCTGCTACTGTGCCAAGGTCATTGCCACCCCCCTCGCTCTCCCACCACACTGCACGTACGTAGTCTAAAGCGCTTTGGCTGAGTCAGTGTCTTCTCACAGTCTTGGTTGGTGTTAGTCCCGCTGTTACTCGAACGGTATTCTGACATTTTGTGCTGTGTTACTGTGGTGTTTTCATTATGAGCTCTTCACGTAAAAGAACTGTTGTGAGTTTAGAGACTAAACTAAAGGCTATTAAAAGACTAGACAAAGGGGAAACGATAAAAAGAGTGGCTGCAGATTTAGGTGTTGGTGAGGTAACGGTTGGTGATTGGAGAAGAAAACGGGCTGATATTGAAAAGTGGTGTTCGCAAAAGGACAACGAAAATGACAGCAAACGAAAAACAATGAAAACTGGTGAGTTTGAAAAAACATCAAGTGCCCTTTTTATGTGGTTTACCCAATTACGGAGCAAAGGAAGTCCCGTCAGTGGGCCTTTGTTACAAGAAAAAGCTAGTGAATTCCACAACAAGTTTAAAGATGGAGAAGAGGAGTTTACTGCAAGCAGAGGATGGCTGCATCGCTGGAAAACCAGGTATGGAATTAGAGAGCTTAATATTTCAGGCGAAAAACTATCATCCGATCATGAAATTGTTGTATCGTTCAAGGACCAGTTTAAAGCTTTGATTGACCAGGAAAATTTGTCGCTTCAGCAGATTTTTAATTGTGATGAAACGGAATTTAATTACAGTATGCTTCCAACAAAAACACTTGCCTCCAAACAAGAAGCTTCTGCTCCGGGGTTCAAGAAATCAAAAGACAGAGTTACACTTTTGGCTTGTTCAAATGCTACCGGAGACTGCAAACTAAAGTTATTGCTCATAGGGAAATCTGCTAAGCCTAGAGCGTTTAAAAACATTTCCATTTCTAGCCTCCCCGTTTTGTACAAAAACCAAAAAAGTGCTTGGATGGATTCCAAAATTTTCAAAGAGTGGTTTTTTGATAGCTTTGTGCCTCAAGTCGAAAAATATTTGGCAGAAAACAATCTCCCTCGCAAAGCTCTTATGCTTATGGACAATTGTCCTGCTCATCCCGACACGGAAGAAATGGTTTCTGGCGAAATCAAGACAATGTTTTTGCCCCCTAACGTAACCCCACTTCTCCAGCCCATGGACCAAGGGGTGTTGGAAAACCTTAAGAGAAATTATAAAAGAAGACTTTTAAAACTGCTCATAAAGGAAATTGATGAAGGAAACGAAGTTTTGCATACTCTAAAAGCCATCACAATGAAAGATGTTGTATACATGACAGCCGAGTCCTGGGAGGAAGTTAAAAGCTCTACCCTTAAAAGATCCTGGAGAAAGCTGTATAGTGTTGATGTTCAAGAAGCCGCAACCTCGGAAAATGAAAATGCTGATGACTCTATCGTAAGCCTGGTGCAAAGAATCCCATCTGACAAGGCTATTACTACAGACGACGTGGAAGAATGGATTAATGCGGACGAACAATACGAAGTCACAGATGACATGATTGTCAAGACAGTCAATGATGAGGCACAAAACGCCGAAGAGGTGAGTGATGAAGATGAGCCGATGGAACAGACTGAAAATAAAATAAGTCACGCCGAGGGCTTCAAAGCCATACAAAGTGCTATAGACTATTTGGAGCAACAGGCAGAAACAACTTCGACGGATCTTCTGCTGCTTCGTCGACTTCGAGAAACAGCTGCAAAGAAGCGGGCCAGTTCAGTAAAGCAGAAAACTCTGATGAACTTTTTCAAAAAGTAGGCTTAGTTTTTAAGTTAAATTTTTATTGATAAAGTAGTGTACAGTACCAGTACAAAACTGTTTTTAATACTGTTATTAAGTGTGTTATTCTTAAGTGTATATTTTCATATTTACCATTGACCTTGTTTTATATTTATAGGCTGGATTTTATTAACTAAAACTGTATTTTTAGTGGGTTTCATAATAAAGTGAACTTAATATGTTACTGTAATTCAATTTTACGTCTTTATTTATTACTGTATCAACCCCAAAATGTCTTTGTAACGCCCGTAACACAGACCAGCGGCCCAAAACGCACACGCTATCATTGATTTCAATGGCGGCACGGGACGCTCTCGTTCGCCGCTCTGTCTGCCCGTGTTATCCGAGTTTCTGGTTATCCGAGGGTCCTCTGGTCCACATTAGCTCGGATAATCGGGGCTCTACTGTATATGGAAAACTATTACTTTGCTTCATAATTTACCAGTTAAATTAAAAATTTTGTAATTTTTACATTTTCTGTAAATTACTTGTTACAGACAATTAAGTAAATTTCCAATCGTTTTTTCTTCTTCTCATTCTCAAATGCTTTCACCCTAATACTCCCTTCCACCTCACCCTGCACACTTTCCAGTTTCTCATAACCCAGCAGGCATTTTAAAATTCTGTTATCAGGATAAATAAGTAGAGGAACTTCTGTTGTGTTCTAAAAACATTTAAAAAATAAAAAATAAACTACCCTTATTAACACTACCCAGTCCACGGTAGTATGCCAAGTATGCTAAGTAAGCCATGCTAAGTATGGATGGATACAGACCATGAAAAAAATGAGCTTATGTATGTTTTTTGTGCAATTATGTTTTATATTACCTTCAGTTGTATGGTTTTCCAGGAAGGTTCAGTTTATCGGGCAAGGTTACCTGTATGTAGATCTAGATGATCATGAAGTATGGGTTGGTCAGGTTAGCCACATATCCCAATGGCACCTCATTTAGTTAATGATAGTAGGGCACTCTATTATTGCTGTCTGCATAATTCACACATGTGCTATTTTAACAACCTGCTATAGTTACCGGGTAAAAATTCCATATCATGTATCGAAGTTTATCCCTTGATCCTTATGGCAAGATCATATGAATTTACATTAAACTGTAGTACATGATGCTTGAGGTTTTAATTAAGTACGTTGAAATATCTTGGTATAGAATAATAAATAATGATTGTAAGATGAAAACCAGAGAAAAAGTTTCCACAAGACTTAATGTAATTTGTTTGTATTGACATCCAAAGAGCCCAATATACCCCCACCCCTCACCCCTCGCACTTCCGAACCTACGGCCAGCGACGTGTGTGGCGTGTGTTTAAACAGTGCACCACTGCCAACAAGAGCAAGAGGGTGCAGTAGTGCAGTAGAGCAGTAGCCTTGTGCCCTTATTAAATAGTAATTAATATTTTAAACCTTCTTTCTTTTTCTCCAAGTAGGTATACTTAGTTATTACAGGATTCCAAAAACCTTCTACATAATTATTTTCATTAAGTTAGAACTCTACAACAATGGACCCAAACTTGCAGAAGGCCATCTCTAAATTTATTCATTTTTTGAACTGAAATCTTAATAGGTAGGTACTTAATTCACTGCATTATTTTGAGGCTGGAATAACCCTGTTATAATTTTAGGAGTGCAGTTCGGTTTTAATATTAATACGTCAACGGCACGAATCGGAACGATCTAATGGCGTCAGACACGATGTCCCGGGATCTCGGCCATCGCTCAGCCCAGTCGCTCCGCACTGACACCACGCCTTCAGCATTCAAGGACTTCACCTTCGTGTTGCAACTGATCTTCAACATCCCGCCTTTCTAATTAATCCAAAATGCTTTCTTTCATCCTCGGAGTTCACCTCAGGAGCTCGACTGCTTAGGTAAAACAGTAATCTGCTAGCTGGAGTTAAGTCATTAACAGAATCTAGTATCCAACCATGAAATGGCTCTGGAAATTGCATAAACAAGCCATGTCATTGGGCATCTTTACAGTTGTACCTTTTTGTTTAATTATGTGGGAGAGGAGCGTATTGAATCTCAATACCACAACTCTTGTGTTTTTCAGCGTTCGTCCACGTGTACACGAAGTAACTGTAGGACAGACATGCTGGATGCCATTAAGAGAGCACTTCCCTTTCACCGTCTATTAGCGTGCCCCAAGCCAGGGGCAGGTGTTATTGTTAATTGTGCTAAAGGGATACGAGTCACGCTCCCACACATGTGATGTCATGCCCAGAGCAAAGAGTCTTTGCAGGGTCCATGCCCCTTACACATGGTGGCACCCATTGTTTTAACATCCACAAACGAATCCCCCGATCACATCAGTATTGTAAAACTCATTTTTATTTTGCCAGGATCAATCCATGTACTACATTAAAACAGCAAGTATAATGCATAACACGTTAAATGTTTACACAATTCTGTCATCAGGCTCAAGGTATTAACTTGATACACGTGAAAAGGAACAATTGCCAATAATGTTACAGTTAAAATCACAGTAGATAAGTATAACATTCACTTATACTGCTATTGTTTGTAAAAAAGTAATAAAACCACAAGATCACTTCAATAAAGCCTAACATACGTGAATAAATAAGTAGGTCAATAGATTAAACATTACAGGTTTAGTTTAGCAAAGCATTAAGTACATGTTAAGAAAAAATCTTGTAACTATGGTACCTACTATTTGGTCTTTCCTCGACGAATAAATCCACCGTCATATTCCCAAGAGTTGTTTCGATTACGACGGACATTATGATGTTTAGGATTATTTAACATGCAGTTGGATTAGCTTCTGAACGTAGATTACATTTTTTCTCCAAGCCTGGAACACAGACATTTCAAACGTATGTCATATTAAGTGAATTAATTTAACAGTCTGGTAAATACCTAACCGATTCCAAGTTCTCACTTCAAACACATGGTTCAGTTTACAATACTAAAAGAGTCAAAAGCTAGTTGTTAACAAGATACATCCACGTGGCAAAAACATATTAAGTACGTTAACAGACGCGAAAAAATACCTAAGCCTTAAAACACTACTAACATTTTTATGATCCAGTGCATAATTATTGTTATTTTTTTTCTGTATAAGTCAGGCAGACATTTTACCTTTCAGGATAAATTGATAGGCATACATTTCACAGTTCATGAATATTAGCAAGGAACTGTCATTATCAAACATTAATATTACGAAAACATTTTCAGCATGGGCAATATTTATAACAAGTAACACGCGTTACACAAACGCAGCAAACTTTTTAGGTCTATTAGGAATACGTTTAAAATCACTTCCTTAATTCCACAAAACATATGGAAATCGACGATCATATTTTTTAAGAACAATAGAAATCGATGGGTCGAAGTCGAAATAATAGCACCGTACACTTTGAACAGCTAAAGCGACCAAAATACGAAAAACCACAAAAAAAGTTTATAAAAAACTGGAATTTTCGCCTATTTTTGACGCTTAGAATATGTGGATTTTATTTTAAAAAGATTGCAATGTTCTTTTTGTAGTTATATTCTTGTACAATTCATGACATGTAAAACAGTGTTTAGGATAAAAAGTCTGTCAATAAAAATAATTTGTTTTTATACGTTGTTCAACATGTGGCCCGTGCCATTTAATGTAAGCTCTTAGCAATTACCTTGTTATCAAGTATTGTTTACTTTCAGTTGTGTCACATTTAGATCTTAATATTTATTGCTATATTTTCAAACTACAAGCTTGTCAAAACAATGGAAGCTGCAGCATCGAGCAATTCGTCCTTCAAAGAAAAGCTAGCGGAACGGATGCAACGTTTGAAAGAACTTCATGTGAAAAGAGTATGTTGTGTGTGTTTAGGTTATGATACACATAAAAACTAGAAGTCTTTGTTATCTACAAAGATTTTTCTTGTCTAATCTTGGTATATTAGAATGTTTAGAAGATAAATTGTTAAGCTGCTTCCATTATTAAGTTAGAATTCATTTTAAAGTGTAATTTTTGTAACGCATATCGGGGAAATGTGTATTTCCAGATACCAATTTTCGGGTCAGGGCCAAGACTGTTTTACTCCCTAATTTTTTTTTTCATTTGAAGTGAATATTCTTCAATATTTTCCATGTCTGAGTTCCTACTGTACCGTAAAACGGGTTTACCTTACTTTGCACCAATTTTTCCATTTATTTTGGTTGTGTGAGTGTTTATGTTGTTAGTATATTAAAAAATAATATCTTTATACTTTAATTTACTTCTTTAGACTTTAATGATGCTATCTACATACAATTATTAACTTAATTAATAACCTGATATGCCTAGCATAAATTAATAATGTGGTGCAAAGTTACCCATGTGAGTAGGATACTTTGCACCAATATTATTTAAATGGTATTTGGATGTAGGTTTAATGACGATTGGTGCAAAGTTAAACGCAGGGCACAATTGATTGCACCAAAGCTTTGTTTTTTTAATTAAAAAAACATATTTTGACTTAAAAAAAAATAATGACAAAAACTATAATATCTGGCAGCTGTCACAAAAAATTATGTAAAATTCGTAAAGAATGTCATATTTCATGTTGAAATTCACAAAACACCATCACAACCACTTAATCTCTAGTTCTACAACTCTGTACACTCTCCTTTTGGAAATCTGCTTCGGAGGGTTGATGTGCCCAATGACATCCTCCCAATCATATGTAGATACATCTGGTCTTGCAGACCACTTCCAGGATTTCACTGATCGCACCATTGATGAAATTTCTGCCTCTTCATTGCTGACTTTGAGTATTTTGTGCGGAAATATTTTCCCTTCATATCTACTGAGGGGCTGGTAGTGCCAAAACATATCTAATTGATTTTTCGCCATTGAAAACGTCAGTTGCTTCATCGTCTTCTTGAGCTTCATTCAACATTAAGGCTGTGTATGTCGGCATATCGGAGTCACTCTCAACATCTGAAGTGGCATCTTCTGGACCATCAGCATCCTCATCTTCATTGAATTGTGTTACAACTTTCTGTCTTTTGTTACTGCTTTGTCTTATTTTCTTGTGGGTTTCATCTTTAGCATTTAGTGGGTGGTGTGAAGTGTCCTGGGGTGGGCACAGTAACTCCTCATATGCTACACTTTTTCCGGGCTCGACTGTAACCATCTTTCTCTTAACGACCCCTAGAGGCTGTGTGAACTTTGCCCTGTGATTTTCCAGGCATTCCAAAAATGACTTTTCTATGGTATCGCAATCGACTGCCTTATTTGCTGAAGGAATTGCAAAAAGCAATTTGTCTACATTTGCAGGATATATTCCACATTTTCGGAATTCCGAAATAAGATTTTGACCTATAGTAACATTTGATTCTTCCATAAGTGTGTGCTGGGGATCTGTAAGGTTTCGCAATGTTATTAGAAATGAACAGAAACAAGGTGTGATTCCGTCTGAATATAATTATGTTAAATTTATTAAAAGAAAATTTATAACAGGTATTAAAAAAATATAAACATACAATATCAATTAAGTACTTAAACAGATCTCAGGTATATTCAGAAAAATAATATGGGTCAACCCTAAATTCAATTATAAAAAGTTTTATTTACTAAAAATACCTAAACCAATAAAAAAATACAAATATATTTAAACTATCCCAGTTGAGGTATGTACTTAAAGTCCAGAAATTATGTTTATATGATGAACTTCGTCTGACGGCGTAATTTAGGCAAGTTCAAAAAAAGGTTGAAAAATACAGAAGCACCGGAGGTCGGGGCTTCGTTTCCCGGAGATCACGCGGGTACATGATGCCAGGGCGCTTGTGTCCTGTTGAGGAAGGGAGATGAAAATGCCAATTCGGCGTCCGGCTCTCGGACCCTGTCTGCGAACAGTCCGAATCAAAACTGATCAGAACTAGTACACTGACAGTATACGGGGCAGAAAATGACCACAAAGGTTAAAGGGAAGTTGGGAAAAGTCGCGAATCGTCACTCACCAGACAGGGAAGTTGGTTTCTATTTACCGATGCGTCGCCAGCCAGGAACTGGATCCCGCGAATACGCGGCTGGGTGCGGACGTTTTCTTCATTTTAAAAGAAATAATTTAAAAGCAAAATAACTATTACTCTTGTACTAAGCAGACGGACTAAATTACTTAAAAAAGATTACAGGGATATCATCCCTTATTTAAGCGACTACATAGTCGGTTGCGGCCGGATGGAAGTCTGGCAGAAGTCTGGCAGTGTCTCGTCGACTCACCGATAATCGCAAACGGTCCGTCTGCAGTCGCGACGCGAAATGTCTCACGAAGAACCGCGTCTCGTAATTAAAAGTAAAGGTTCAACCAAAAGTGGAGGGGAGGGACTGGGACGTCCGGACCGATAGGTACCGAAGTTCCCCGAGTGGGCGTCAAAAAAAACTCTGACTTCGATGTCTCGAAGTTGGTAGCACTGGCCGACTTTAGCGCTACCTGTTGAGGGGTGTCTGAAATAAAAAAAGAATCGACTCGCCCAAGACGTCTGCTATAACAAGGGGATAAAGGGTGCAGTCAGGAGCTGCACTCTGGCGGCCAAGATAATAAGTTACTGTTTCTGCCGCTAGATGTTGTGGGGTGGTCCATCTTTGCACACACATTTTTTATGCAAGTCGTCCTTGACGCCGGCCAACACTTGGCGGGGTTAACGGCAGGGCAATGCTCCGAAGCTGATTTCTCAGAACTGAAGGGGGGGAGTGGAGTAAGTGGGGGGCATAAAACGCAACGACGCTGGGAACGAGCGTCCATGACGTGCTTTTCGAGGAGAGAACCTAAGACGTATTCGTGACGGTAAAGGCTATGGTCAGCTCGCCTCTGAGAAATGGTAACAGCTATTCAAGAGCTGTTGTATGCAGTTTTAGTCATGAAGTGAAGTAACGTTACAGGCCTGGGACGTGCCTGTAAGCGAGGGAAATTTCAAACGGGCAGCCAACAAAGTCTTAGATCTGCAAAAGATCCTATAGGTCTCTGGGAAAGGTGCTTCAGACTACTGGCACAAAGTTTAACTAAGGGGAGTACACCAGCCTAACAAAGAGTAAATCACCCAAAGTAACCAAATTATAAAGAAAAAAAATTTCCAAAAAAAATTTAAAATTATATAAAATTAGAAAAAAAACGTGTCGAGATTCCTAATTTCCGGCACAAGTGGTTTTCGTAGACGAGGGATTTCCTGTTTGGACAGAACAGCATTCCTTCCAGCATCACTGTCTTTCCATTCTCCTAAAATCTTTCTCCAAGTGCCCTTAAGTGATCTGAAAACAGCAACACCCATTGGCTGTGTGAGGTGAGTGCTGTTTGGGGGAAGGCATATAAAGATGTTGTTCTCATTGCACAGTTTGATGACATGAAGCGATATGTGTGCAGACAGGTTGTCACATAAGATCACCTTTTTTCCATCACTTTTCTTCAGTCTCGGAAGTAACAGTCGTTCAAACCAATCATTAAATGTCTGGGAATCAAACCAACCACTAGGTGTGTGGTTATAACGGGTTCCTGGAGGACCATTCTCAGTCCATGTGGTCCATAAACAACTGGACTTGTAGACAACATACGGTGGTAATATTTCACCAATTGCATTCCCACAAAACATCACAGAGATGCTTGTCTTTGAGACATTCCTAACTTTCTCAGCGTACTTAGTACCTCTCTTTGTGAAAATTTTTTTGTTGCCAGGGTCGTCTGTTAGGTTGGTCTCGTCAAAGTTCCAAATATTACATGGGTCAACTCCGCTCAACTCACTGGCCAAGTTACCAATGTAAGCTCGTAAAACGTCAGGGGTGAGTGCAGCACGACTTCTTTTGATATTCGATGCAAACCGGACACTGAGCTCTGGGTGTCGCTGCAAAAATGATAGCACCTATTCTCTTCCTGGTGAGTCTTGTGAGAATGCAGGCACAGATCTCCCAGAACGATTTAAATACGATCTAACTATGACCCTGAAGTCAAATGAATCGACAGGGAAACCATATTCACTTAGCTCTATTATGCAAGAAACAAAATGGTATTCTTCTGCTAGAGTAAATATTGTAGGTCTCCCTGGAGTAGAAACATGCTGGTTTTTCAACTTATAATTAATGGTTCTTCTTGCAATCCCATATTTTTGAGCTGCTGCCCTTTGTGACATCCCATCCCTTACAGCTTCCAAGCAGGTATTTAACTGATCATCAGAGTAGTCACGGTATGTCCTCGCTCCCAGCTTGCGCTGGTACCTCCTAGGCATCCTACAAAAACCAAATTAGAAAGTTAAAATCAGGGAAAATATTATTTATGACTTTATCTTTTAAAATAATAGCTGATATGGTGACAATTATTAAACAAGCCAAATTACTTGAATAATTCCATCATGGTTAAATAAAAAATGTCATTTAATCAATATGTATGCCCTTTTAAACCAAAATGTTGAAAATTAGCTTTTAATAAAAAGTTAATAAAAAATTCCAATACAGTAAATCCAAGATGGCGTAGTATATTCTACAATGAGTAGAGGACACTTAAAAGTGGGCTTAATAACTAATAAGGCCATAACTATAAAAAAAAATAGATACATATAATAGGAAATCCATAGAAAATAGGTATATTGAGCATGTTTCGGAGTGGTGCAATGTTTCCCCATCAACCATTATTAATTATTGAGTAATATAATCTCATTTACAAATAAACTGAAAAAATAATTGTGTAGTAGCAAGCCAGACAAATTTTGAACACACTTAGATAATTACTTACCTGATGAAATAATTCTGAGTTGATGAAAAATCACAATTTTGCCACAATAGAAATTATGTACTTTTAGTTAATCCAGAGATTAGATATTACACACAGTTATAAAATGGCGGGAATCGGAAACCACTTGATTAAAATAAGTTCCGAAATGCCAACCAAACAGATGACCTGAAAATTTCTCTATTTTAAAAATTACCATAGTAGGGCACATTAGCTAATCTTTTACCCATTTTGGTGCAAACTTACCCCACAGGTGCAAAGTAACCCCGTTTTACGGTACTTGCAGCAATGATGACAGGGACCTTAAGATCAGAACGTGTCGCATAGTGACAGGTATCAAGTGACGTATCATATAGATACTATTTGTCGCAATAACTGTAAACAATTGCCCTTTCAGTTTCAACTGGATTCTATAGTGGAGGGTGGCTTTGAAGTCTGCAAAAATTGTGTGGTTTTGCAAGTTTGAAAAAAGTAAATATTAAATTAAAAATTATTACATTTACTGTAACTTGCTTGCTAAACCAAATTTAGTAATTTTTCTCATTTTTAAAGGCCATTTCCCTTGACTTCGTGACCCTACCCACTAGCAGATTCGCAGAATCCAGTAGGAATTTGTTCCAAATATCCATTTTCAGGGTGAATGGTGTTCAAAAACACAATTTTCAGAATTTATTTAGTGTAGTCAAACAATTTAGTTTAACATCTATTTTTGTAATTATTTAGATACACTACAGAACATTCCTTATGGACAATTTATTCCCTTTTGTACTAATACAGTAGTACAAAGGACCAAACACTATTTGTTTAAGTTAATTTTACCGTCACTTAGCTACCAGCTAAAGAACTGTTTCATTTGTTTACATGGTTGTAAACACTATTTCGGAACATTTTTTTTATATATTTATATATTGTTGAGAATGATTTACATCACTATCACTACATTATATAAAACAAAGTCGCTTCCCGCTGTCTGTCCCTATGTATGCTTAGATCTTTAAACCTACGCAACTGATTTTGATGCGGTTTTTTTAATAGATAGAATGATTCAAGAGGAAGGTTTATATGTATAATACATGCATAATATATTAGAGAAACACTGATAATTTTAGAGGTTTCTAATGTGATGTTGTAAATAAACACTTTTTTTTTGCGCTTACATTGCAAACGCTGGCTGAACCCTACGAGATAGATCATGTTATTGTTAATTGTTGATTATCTTTTGTTTTTAGTCGAACGACTAGTAAGTAAAATATTTTTTATTTAATTATTGAAAATCGTAGTTTAAGGTAAGGTATTTAAGTTCAAAAAAGAACTGAATGGAATAGATATCTTTTGTTGTTGATATTTGTTGATTATCTTTTGTTTTTAGTTTATATTTATATTTATAATTAGTATATTTAGTATCAGCATTGCACCCATGCGAAGCCGTGGCGGGTCGCTAGTAATTATATAAAACATGGTTGTGTAATTAGAGACTGTTCAGGTGTCTGGCGGTGTTTCTGAATGGCGTGATGTGATTGGCCGCTGTTCCAGCAGCGTGGCCCTTGAAGGTTTTTAAACAATGTAATTATTTGAATCTTTGTAGTGTCCAGCCCGTTGCATCATGGGATTTAGAACACCGCCACTCGGAGTCTGTTGGTCCGTCCCAGCGTGGGGTCGCATCCCGCACAACGTACTGCAATGAGTTTGTAGAAACACAACACGTGTATGTATTTCCAGTGAAGTACTATTTATGTGCGATGTGTAAGTAAAGTGCGTCACAGATATCAGTAAACTGTCTACGGTGATAAATAGTGTAGTTCAGGTAAAGGTAGGCCATCGTGTATGGCTGTTGGGACAGAATTTAGTTACGTCTACTCAATTAAAGGTGTTTTTTCATGTTGTACGTGAAACTTTGTTTAAACATTAAACAGTTAATGTTCACGTTTTATGAATATTTCTGCCAGTTACATATTAACAGAACCGCGAAATAAGTGCACATAAACACTCAAGTCTAGAGGTCTGGAAACAAGTTACACTACAGGATTGTGTTTAACTCAGATTATAGGAATATATGTATCCATATACCTGAGTTTAAACAATGGTGAACATCAACTTTGTTTTTTTGTTTCTATATAGCCATTAAATACTGTAATTAACATTTTTTTACGTGTAATCTAGAATGGTATGGTCTTGGTAAATGTGTTACAATATTTGTACTAATAATTTATATTTTATGGTTCATGTGAAAGGACACTACTGGTCTCTCTTATGAGTTAATTATTTTGATATAATTAAATGTTTGCAATTTTGCGAACTGAAGTAACGAACACAGGGAACTGATTTGTAGTTGTCTTATTATGCTCAGTGCTATATAGATGGCACCTAACAGCACTGAATTTAGGTACTTTTTATTTTAATGACCTACTTTGCAGTACACTTTGTAGTGTGGTACTATAGTACAGAGATAGTATTTTCCTTCTCTTTCGCATAATGCTCACAACTCGTGTTTACTTCATCTTAACTCAATCACTTCTCTTCACGATTTATTTTCTAACCAATGCTAAACACATTGGTCATATACAGTTTCTTAACAAATTCTCATATTCAAACACATGCTTTTTAATAGCATCACTCTAAATATTTCTACTTCACCTCATACCATTCTGACAAACATATCAAACCCCATTTACTTTTCTTTGCAGACTTCCATGAGGCAGTATAGTAATATTCCCCTCTTGTTAAATTACATAACACAATTTCAAAAGTATTATTTAAATCTATACTACTATTATAAAGAGGAAGTGTGTGTTTGTATGTAGGGGCGTAATCTCTGTAACTACTGATACGATTCTGACATTTCTTTCAATAATAGAAAGCTACATTATCCATGAGTGCTTTAAGTTATATTTTATTTTGAAAAATTAATAATAAAAGAATAAATATCTGTAAACAAATACACCATAGATATATGTATACATTGTAATGCATATCATGAAGAAATAATGTTACACCAAAGAGATGTATGGAAGTTTGGATATAAAACAGGTGGGAATTAAACTCATATTTGTTACTTTTTTATTTGTTCTTTATTTTTCCATGGAGTTTAAAAAAACTGTGTGTACGAGTATTCAATATCAATCACTGAAGTGTAATTTAAGAGCATAAATGTGTGCGCTCTATATTTTACAAGACTAAAATCACTAACGAAATATGTTTTAGCAAATGACATTATTTTTGTATTACCAGATTGGTTTGGTTTTTCATGCTTGTGGGTTGTAACAACCCAGATTACAGCCTTCCCCGTGTCATCCAGTAATAATAATTTGTTATAAATTTTTTTGTCAAATTTCAGATTAGGTTTTCAAATGATGTAAAGTTTTTCTTTTTCAGAAGTTATTGTGAACGTGTTTCTCCGAGTTTATTGTTTTTATTTTTAAAATGCATAAGTTTATTTTTGAAGTAATTTTTTTTGCTGGCTTCTTTGTGTGGGAAGGCGTGCTGACGTAATTCTCCTTAGTTAATTCCACTACGAGGCTTTGTTCCACAGGCTAGGCGTTGAGTCACGGTCACGGGAGAGAGAGAGAGAGAGAGAGAGAGAGAGAGACAAAATTGCTGCGTGGTGGGAACAGAAGTAAGCCTTTCATGGAATGTTATGTTGCCATGCGCCGTGACTGGCTGAGAATTCCGTCAGCGAGCCCAGGGCACTGCCCGCACGAAGGGAAGGAAGGCTGTAAGACCAGTCATTGTCCGAGCACCGGGCCGGGCGGTCGTTGTTCGGGCGGCGGGCCGAGCAGCCGGGCGATGGCTCCGGGGGTCAGCTTTTTTTTATGTACTTGTAATTAATATTTATTCTTTTTGTGCAAAAGTTATTGGAATTTTTACATGAATAAAAAAAATCAGGTAATACATCGAACATTTCGTATAAATTTCTTCGGGACCTGCTACCAACCTGTATGTTCCACTCATCAGCTAGCCGACGGTGCTGGGTGGTGACATGGTCGACAGCTGCGGGCGTGTGGCGTGTGGTTGCAGAACGAGGCGCGCCAGCTGAACCACCAGGAGGTGGTGGGTGGTGACATGGTCGACAGCTGCGGGCGTGTGGCGTGTGGTTGCAGAACGAGGCGCGCCAGCTGAACCACCAGGAGGTGGTGGGTGGTGACATGGTCGACAGCTGCGGGCGTGTGGCGTGTGGTTGCAGAACGAGGCGCGCCAGCTGAACCACCAGGTGGTGGTGGGTGGTGACATGGTCGACAGCTGCGGGCATGTGGCGTGTGGTTGCAGAACGAGGCGCGCCAGCTGAACCACCAGGAGGTGGTGGGTGGTGACATGGTCGACAGCTGCGGGCGTGTGGCGTGTGGTTGCAGAACAAGGCGCGCCAGCTGAACCACCAGGTGGTGGTGGGTGGTGACATGGTCGACAGCTGCGGGCGTGTGGCGTGTGGTTGCAGAACGAGGCGCGCCAGCTGAACCACCAGGAGGTGGTGGGTGGTGACATGGTCGACAGCTGCGGGCGTGTGGCGTGTGGTTGCAGAACGAGGCGCGCCAGCTGAACCACCAGGTGGTGGTGGGTGGTGACATGGTCGACAGCTGCGGGCATGTGGCGTGTGGTTGCAGAACGAAGCACGCCAGCTGAACCACCAGGAGGTGGTGGGTGGTGACATGGTCGACAGCTGCGGGCGTGTGCCGTGTGATTGCAGAACGAAGCACGCCAGCTGAACCACCAGGAGGTGGTGGGTGGTGACATGGTTGACAGCTGCGGGTGTGTGGTTGCAGAACGAGGCGCGCCAGCTGAACCACCAGGAGGTGGTGGGTGGTGACATGGTCGACAGCTGCGGGCGTGTGGCGTGTGGTTGCAGAACGAGGCGCGCCAGCTGAACCACCAGGTGGTGGTGGGTGGTGACATGGTCGACAGCTGCGGGCATGTGGCGTGTGGTTGCAGAACGAGGCGCGCCAGCTGAACCACCAGGAGGTGGTGGGTGGTGACATGGTCGACAGCTGCGGGCGTGTGGCGTGTGGTTGCAGAACGAGGCACGCCAGCTGAACCACCAGGTGGTGGTGGGTGGTGACATGGTCGACAGCTGCGGGCGTGTGGCGTGTGGTTGCAGAACGAGGCGCGCCAGCTGAACCACCAGGAGGTGGTGGGTGGTGACATGGTCGACAGCTGCGGGCGTGTGGCGTGTGGTTGCAGAACGAGGCGCGCAAGCTGAACCACCAGGAGGTGGTGGGTGGTGACATGGTCGACAGCTGCGGGCGTGTGGCGTGTGGTTGCAGAACGAGGCGCGCCAGTTGAACCACCAGGTGGTGGTGGGTGGTGACATGGTCGACAGCTGCGGGCATGTGGCGTGTGGTTGCAGAACGAGGCGCGCCAGCTGAACCACCAGGAGGTGGTGGGTGGTGACATGGTCGACAGCTGCGGGCGTGTGGCGTGTGGTTGCAGAACGAAGCACGCCAGCTGAACCACCAGGAGGTGGTGGGTGGTGACATGGTCGACAGCTGCGGGCGTGTGCCGTGTGATTGCAGAACGAAGCACGCCAGCTGAACCACCAGGAGGTGGTGGGTGGTGACATGGTTGACAGCTGCGGGCGTGTGGTTGCAAAACGAGGCGCGCCAGCTGAACCACCAAGAGGTGGTGGGTGGTGACATGGTCGACAGCTGCGGGCGTGTGGCGTGTGGTTGCAGAACGAGGCGCGCCAGCTGAACACCAGGTGGTGGTGGGTGGTGACATGGTCTACAGCTGCGGGCATGTGGCGTGTGGTTGCAGAACGAGGCGCGCCAGCTGAACCACCAGGAGGTGGTGTGTGGTGACATGGTCGACAGCTGCGGGCGTGTGGCGTGTGGTTGCAGAACGAGGCACGCCAGCTGAACCACCAGGTGGTGGTGGGTGGTGACATGGTAGACAGCTGCGGGCGTGTGGCGTGTGGTTGCAGAACGAGGCGCGCCAGCTGAACCACCAGGTGGTGGTGGGTGGTGACATGGTCGACAGCTGCGGGCATGTGGCGTGTGGTTGCAGAACGAGGCGCGCCAGCTGAACCACCAGGAGGTGGTGGGTGGTGACATGGTCGACAGCTGCGGGCGTGTGGCGTGTGGTTGCAGAACGAGGCGCGCCAGTTGAACCACCAGGTGGTGGTGGGTGGTGACATGGTCGACAGCTGCGGGCATGTGGCGTGTGGTTGCAGAACGAGGCGCGCCAGCTGAACCACCAGGAGGTGGTGGGTGGTGACATGGTCGACAGCTGCGGGCGTGTGGCGTGTGGTTGCAGAACGAAGCACGCCAGCTGAACCACCAGGAGGTGGTGGGTGGTGACATGGTTGACAGCTGCGGGCGTGTGGCGTGTGGTTGCAGAACGAGGCGCGCCAGCTGAACCACTAGGAGGTGCTGGGTGGTGACATGGTCGACAGCTGCGGGCGTGTGCCGTGTGATTGCAGAACGAAGCACGCCAGCTGAACCACCAGGAGGTGGTGGGTGGTGACATGGTTGACAGCTGCGGGCGTGTGGCGTGTGGTTGCAGAACGAGGCGCGCCAGCTGAACCACCAGGAGGTGGTGGAGGAGGACAAGCGCAGCCAACTGCCGTCCAACTGGGAGTCCCAGAAGAGGCGCGCCGAGTGGGTCTTGGAGGACGAGAAGCAGCGCGACCAGGCCTCCGCCAGGGTGAGCCGCTCCCCTCGCCGATGGCACTACGACCCTGCTGCGACAAGTCGTGCCCCTCGCTCGGGTCGGCTGGGAGTGTGTCGGCCCTCACCATAGGTGCTAGTGCCTTCAGGCGCCGCACCTTGGGCGTCCGAGAGCGTGTGGGAGCGAGTCGTGTGTGAAGGCTGTATTAGGTCTAGTGCGCAGGGTAACTACCACTAAGCCCCTGGTGCACTCTTTAGAGATATTCAAAGGCCTGTTAAATGATTTACGTTTATAACCTCTGAAATTTGCGTGACTGCAGCTGGGTTATTGCATATTGGTGGCAAATTGTGAAGGCTTCAA
This sequence comes from Bacillus rossius redtenbacheri, assembly GCF_032445375.1. Taxonomy (NCBI): domain Eukaryota; kingdom Metazoa; phylum Arthropoda; class Insecta; order Phasmatodea; family Bacillidae; genus Bacillus; species Bacillus rossius. Next base: position 19,262,672 of record NW_026962012.1, on the reverse strand, counting down.
AATTAAAATTTTTAAATTTTTAACTAAACCAACTGGGTTTGCAAGAGGATCGATAAAAACATAATTTTTGCCTGACACTTCATTTATTTGTTAGCTTCTGTTTTGAAACAAAAATGGTTTTTGTTAATTCATTGTATGTTGTGTTTCAAGTGATATTGATTTTGCATGAAACATATGTGCTCTCTTAGCTCCTCTTGAAGTTGCTGTGGAAATTAACTTGCTTCACAAGTCAGACACCACAACTTTGACACCCCGCGGGGAGCAGCAGTTATGTATTAAAAAACCAAATTCAACTTTACCAAAAAACTTAAAACCACACACATAATTATTACTTTGAGCTCCCTCTAGTGGTACAAAAATTAAATATGTTTAAGAAAACAAATATAATAAAGTTAATGAAATAGTAAATAAAAATTATTAGCAGTAAACACTTTTTAAAATTAATTTATAATTATAAATTAAACCTTAAACGTTAATTTTTTTACAAATGATGTAGGTAGGCAGTGAAATAATTTTAATATTCTGAAAGCTGTTAAGATATAAAAATCCCTCTAACCAGGCTATAAAACTAAAACTATAAGAGTTCTTTAACCTGTGGGCACCCACAAAAAGACTTATTTAGTATAAACAAAGAAAAAAATTAAAGCCAAATACAATGCTAATAACTCAGATGTGCCTCTGAAAGAATTGCTAGTTCAAATTACAAAAATATATATATTTTAAGTAAAAAAAACTATCAGTTCCAGTTCTGCGCATAAGTACATCTTCTGGAAACCGAACTCTTCCACCAATAGCAGTAAAGTTCAGTTGAACCAATATTTTAGGTGGGACGCTCTGTGTCTCATTTATGCACTTAAAATGTAGTTAATTTACAAAACCATTGCTTTTGATCAAATGTAATGGAATTTTCAAAAACGGCATTTCCTCCATGTAGCGAAGGGGACATTAAACGTCTTTCCTTACTTTTACGCGGGCATAAAGTACTTCACTTAAACGACGGTATCTGCTTTCTATGTGATGAATCGAAATGTTTAAATACAACAGTGTAACTCCAGCTTGGTGGCTTAGATTCTTCAGGGGGTTGGGGGGGTATATTCTTAACAGACTGACACAACTTACTTGGCAACACACTACAGACATTCACCCAGTGTTTCACAGCAGCCTTAGTCGTCAAGAGCCAGTTGAGCTCACCGTATGAAACACGCCACTCCCGCATACATGTGTGCCGTTGTTCCGCACGTGAAACTCCTGTGCGCGAAACCCATCTGCCACCGAGGCTCGGCTCACTATGTCTCGTGCCTCCTGCTGCGAACAGCTGACTCGTGGAGTCAGCATCTCACAGTAGCGCTGTGCCACCAAGGCTCGGCTCACTATGTCTCGTGCCTCCTGCTGCGAACAGCTGACTCGTGGAGTCAGCATCTCACAGTAGCGCTGTGCCACCGAGGCTCGGCTCACTATGTCTCGTGCCTCCTGCTGCGAACAGCTGACTCGTGGAGTCAGCATCTCACAGTAGCGCTGTGCCACCGAGGCTCGGCTCACTATGTCTCGTGCCTCCTGCTGCGAACAGCTGACTCGTGGAGTCAGCATCTCACAGTAGCGCTGTGCCACCGAGGCTCGGCTCACTATGTCTCGTGCCTCCTGCTGCGAACAGCTGACTCGTGGAGTCAGCATCTCACAGTAGCGCTGTGCCACCGAGGCTCGGCTCACTATGTCTCGTGCCTCCTGCTGCGAACAGCTGACTCGTGGAGTCAGCATCTCACAGTAGCGCTGTGCCACCGAGGCTCGGCTCACTATGTCTCGTGCATCATGCTGCAAACAGCTGACTCGTGGAGTCAGCATCTCACAGTAGCACTGTGCCACCGAGGCTCGGCTCACTATGTCTCGTGCATCATGCTGCAAACAGCTGACTCGTGGAGTCAGCATCTCACAGTAGCACTGTGCCACCGAGGCTCGGCTCACTATGTCTCGTGCATCATGCTGCAAACAGCTGACTCGTGGAGTCAGCATCTCACAGTAGCGCTGTGCCACCGAGGCTCGGCTCACTATGTCTCGTGCATCATGCTGCAAACAGCTGACTCGTGGAGTCAGCATCTCACAGTAGCGCTGTGCCACCGAGGCTCGGCTCACTATGTCTCGTGCATCATGCTGCAAACAGCTGACTCGTGGAGTCAGCATCTCACAGTAGCGCTGTGCCACCGAGGCTCGGCTCACTATGTCTCGTGCATCATGCTGCAAACAGCTGACTCGTGGAGTCAGCATCTCACAGTAGCGCTGTGCCACCGAGGCTCGGCTCACTATGTCTCGTGCCTCCTGCTGCGAACAGCTGACTCGTGGAGTCAGCATCTCACAGTAGCGCTGTGCCACCGAGGCTCGGCTCACTATGTCTCGTGCCTCCTGCTGCGAACAGCTGACTCGTGGAGTCAGCATCTCACAGTAGCGCTGTGCCACCGAGGCTCGGCTCACTATGTCTCGTGCATCATGCTGCAAACAGCTGACTCGTGGAGTCAGCATCTCACAGTAGCACTGTGCCACCGAGGCTCGGCTCACTATGTCTCGTGCATCATGCTGCAAACAGCTGACTCGTGGAGTCAGCATCTCACAGTAGCACTGTGCCACCGAGGCTCGGCTCACTATGTCTCGTGCATCATGCTGCAAACAGCTGACTCGTGGAGTCAGCATCTCACAGTAGCGCTGTGCCACCGAGGCTCGGCTCACTATGTCTCGTGCATCATGCTGCAAACAGCTGACTCGTGGAGTCAGCATCTCACAGTAGCGCTGTGCCACCGAGGCTCGGCTCACTATGTCTCGTGCATCATGCTGCAAACAGCTGACTCGTGGAGTCAGCATCTCACAGTAGCGCTGTGCCACCGAGGCTCGGCTCACTATGTCTCGTGCATCATGCTGCAAACAGCTGACTCGTGGAGTCAGCATCTCACAGTAGCGCTGTGCCACCGAGGCTCGGCTCACTATGTCTCGTGCATCATGCTGCAAACAGCTGACTCGTGGAGTCAGCATCTCACAGTAGCGCTGTGCCACCGAGGCTCGGCTCACTATGTCTCGTGCATCATGCTGCAAACAGCTGACTCGTGGAGTCAGCATCTCACAGTAGCACTGTGCCACCGAGGCTCGGCTCACTATGTCTCGTGCATCATGCTGCAAACAGCTGACTCGTGGAGTCAGCATCTCACAGTAGCGCTGTGCCACCGAGGCTCGGCTCACTATGTCTCGTGCATCATGCTGCAAACAGCTGACTCGTGGAGTCAGCATCTCACAGTAGCGCTGTGCCACCGAGGCTCGTCTCACTATGTCTCGTGCATCATGCTGCAAACAGCTGACTCGTGGAGTCAGCATCTCACAGTAGCACTGTGCCACCGAGGCTCGGCTCACTATGTCTCGTGCATCATGCTGCAAACAGCTGACTCGTGGAGTCAGCATCTCACAGTAACGCTGCCTCTCAGGTGTCAGTCAAGCCAGGGCAATGTAAACATAAATTTTAAACAAAAGAATATATGCTCCCCTACCTAAAATTTATGCAGAAATTTACTAAATTTATATTTACTATAACTTATGATCACAGGGTGACGATTGGTCGGGAAAAATACTGGAAATACCCAGGAAATTTATTTACCCCTCGGGAGATTTGCTATTCTTCCATACTGTAATTATCGTCTAACGTTAAAGTCGTTGATTATGTACATCTGCAGTTAATATCGATATTGAATATATATTAAATAGCAATGGATTGTGTAATAAATATTTAATTTTAGAATAAGAGACGACATGGGAGAGTCAGCATCCACAGACGAAAGCGTTATCTGCAATCCTGATGCCATTCATGTTTACGTGTGTGACTGTGAAGGCCCGTCTATAATTGTCCTAACCTGTGCGTGGTCCGCGTCCGCGTCCCAATGTGAGTGACGTCACATTGATGCACAGAAAACTTTGCAGTCTACAACTGAAATGTCCGATGTCCGAATATTGATTTCTAAAGTTGGCACCAGAGCGCAGTAAATGTACCAAACCAAATGATTTTGTTTATTGTTTTGATGCTTTGTAGTTTGAGATTGAACTTATGTAAGTTGTAAGAGTTCATTATTATATATTTATTCAGATATTTAACAAAAAACAAACACCACGTTTTCAAACGGGAACCGGAAATACAAATATTGTGAGTGTTCTGTTCTTTTTCTGTGTCCGAAGTACACAGGTTGGGACAAAAAGTTCAGTTCAAATTCAAGGTAAGTAAAATAGGAGGTAGGCCATTCCCAAGGTTAGTAGAGAGAGGTTGTCTCGATCCCATAAGAACAATGTAGACAGCCCGACACTCCGCTCTGACGTCATCTGCAGCCCCGCCGTTCCCAGCCGTAATACTGCACCCGCTGACTGACGGCCTTCTCTTATCAGCTCGGCTCGTTTCACATGTCTGATACGCAATACTTATAGTATTTCATTTATGCTTTGTTGATTACTGTTAATTATAATCGTTTTGATATGCTTTTCAAATGACAAAATGCTGTGACTGAAAACAAGGATGAATTATTATTTCAACATATTTTTAAGTGACAGTAAAACTTTTCAAAATATCAATGATGAATCCATGAATTTTTAAAAATTAATATAATTAACATGTAACTAGTAAACAAAATGGTTTATTTGTATTTATTTCTCAGCAAGATTATAATGTTTAAAATAATTGCATATCAATTTCTTAGTGTTTAATAAAAGTAGCCATAGCTCATTAAAACGTTTTGGGAATGTTTACAATATAAATAAACTGAAGTTAGATTTAAAAATAAATTTCTAACATGAATAGAGCAGTTTTTCGTGTAATCGTTTCATCCTGTTTTGCATCATACTGGAGCGTTTTCTTCACTTTTACTTCGTCAAATGAAAGAACAACAATGCGTTCGAAGTCTAGCAACGAAGAACGTGCTACATTCAAAAATTCAAACATGTTTACTAGGATACCTTTTCTCATGTCAAATGAAGATGCCCATCGTTGAAGAGTTGAAAGTCCAGGTAATGGGAAGTTAAGTTTCTGTTTTAAAAATAAATAACATCGCTTACTGAAATAACGCAAAGTGAAAGCGAGAGCTATTTCCTCATTGGTCCAGTTTACTCTTTTTTTCAACGAAAGTAATGTCACTTTATTTTTTGAAAAAAAAAAAAAAAAAAAACACTTGAAAGAATATTCCGCATGCGGAACTCTAACGAAGAACGTTTTTTTGTTTGTTTTTATGATTTACGTTTTATTTTTTGAGTTTTTTCATGACTTCCAAATTTAAAACTGACTTTCTTTCGGCAAGAAACAAATTTTCTTTAAGAATTTGGATTTACTTCCTAAGCATTTCAACCGAGTCATTGTTAGAACAAGACTTTGAATGCTTTAACTGACTACAAGAATAGGTTTATTCCTCACTTACATTTTCATTTGAATCTACGATTAATTTACAAAACAATTTTTTTTTTTGTTTTCCCTGCATTTAACTCGGTCTTCTCGGCGCACACGACTTTCCAATGTTTCTACAGGTGTTGTAATTCCAAGTTTTAATGAAGGTAGAGCATTTTGTTTAAGACGTCTTTTAGCGCATGCATTTAACAACTTAGCTTTCAAGTCGCGCTCGTAATCATCATCTGTAAAGTGATCTGAACATATGTAAGTTGTTTTTGGATTCCACTCACCATCACGTCGGCATTTCTGAACCCACACTTTCAACAGATGATCATCACATGGGAATCGATGATATTTTATATGATTTGTTTCAGGTAAAGATTTTGTTTTTACAAACTATTTGTACACACAGCCACTGTAAACCGCGTACCTGGCATTTTATGTTTAAATACAACTTGTTAACAGCGTTTAGCCTAATAAAACAAATTCACCTTAAATTCGTGTTCTTAACGTTTTGCCTGCTAGTTATAATTAACGAAGCACCCGTGCACTTATGATATAAGCAACACCAACATTTTATAACACACGCACTCTCAATTAAACTCCTCACAACAATAACTTCCCCTGAATTACGCTGTAGTTTGACACGTTATTACGAGCAGATGTGCTTGTAATCTAAGTAACTGATAGGAGCGGACGGGCTGGCAAGCCGAGCCGGGGCTGCAAGTGACGCGATGCGCAGAACGATGCGCAAGCGATCGAGGCAACCTCTCTCTAATAACCTTGGGCCATTCCGGGCTCGCGCGCTTTTATTTCCCCTCCTCCGCCGCACGCCGTGACGTCACTTGGGGGACACGAGACGCCGCTTTAGCGATCAACAATCAGCAATATAGCAGTTGTTAGTTCGTTATGACTTTTGGTCAGTGACGTGGACGTTATTGTGTTGTGAATAGTTTTCCGTACTATTTTCTAAAACACTTAACGATAGTTTATTTAATATCTTTCATCCTTTTCGTAAGCTTGTGTAGCTATTTATCCGTGAATATTTTGCATTGTTTTCGAACATGTTTGACGTTTCGTAAACGAAATTTGTGTGAGTGTCGGGAAATGTTTCCTGAACTTTTCACAGTATTTCCTAGAAATAATTTTATTTTTAGTTATCCTGTTCAACAATGAGTAAAAGCAATCACAACTGTGCAATAGCAAGCTGCAGTAACTATGGACGCAAGACTTCAGACATTATTTACCATCGTTTTCATACAACTTTCGAACTTCAAAAGGTGTTGGTATCACGATGCAAGCGGGAAGATAAATTTAATATCAGCAATGCTCGCGTGTTTTCAGTCCACTTTCTTTCAGAAGACTATGAGCGAGACGTAAGGAACGAGCTTTTGGGCTTACCAGTAAGGAAGAAGTTGCAACCGAATGCAATTCCTTCCCAACAAATATCCAATTGGCATGCACAACAAACAGTGTCAACAAAGGACTCATCGGAAGAGCAGGTAATTTACGTTATTGTTTAGTTAATTCTAACTTTATAATTTGGCGTTATTTGTTAGGTATAGTAAACTAGTCTTCAAAACCTTCTACATTCTCTTGACCTTATGTATGATTTTAGCTCAATAATGTATGTAGATTTTTATCAGGTACGCCATTCCCTCAAATGTTAAGAAATTTTAACTATGTACTAACTTTTTATTGAGAATTAAATAGAGAAATAATTATTTATTAAAAACATATTTTAATATACCAATTAAAACTGCTATATGGTCTTTTTTCATTATGACAGCTGGCAGGTCAAGTTTATGTAGGGAGGGTCGCAGGCTTTAAAATAAAACATAGTGACTTCAATTTATTAAGTGACACGTCGGTAAACAAGTGGTTGGAGTATTTTACAATATTCGGGTCTCGCCGCTGTAAACATGTTAAAGATTAATTTTTAAAATAATAGGATCAATTTTATGACCTAGATGCAGTTAAATAAGTAGCTGGATACATAGCATTCAAATGCCGATCTATTGACCCATGTTTAGGATTAACAAGTGAAAATTGTGCTATGACCAGTCCACCCCGAGATTGGCTTTCAATAATATCAAGAGGAAGACTCACGATACATTCACCCGAGTGGTTGGATAAAGTAATGCAGTTCGAAGTCGTGTTTGCTGCTGTTCATGGGTCATACATATCCAAGAGCTCAAACGTAATAGAAAAAATGACATCTTTGCTGCAAGAGAAATTCCCTGAAATAAACAGAAAAATTTTACATTTGTTCGTGAAAACAAGAACATTCATTCGCATTCGACATTTAAACCATAAAAAGAAAATTGAAGCCTTGAAAAAACATGCAGCGAAAAAAAACCGCTTATGGGTATCATCATCATTATCATCGTCATCTGCTAAAGATTAGGAGTGATCAGCAACGCCTGAGGATGACATCGGTTGAAGCTTCGGATACGCCTGTATGCGAAAGGTAATGAAATGTCATGACATCGTCATCTTTCGTCGTCTGTAACATGTTTAAAGTGTTGCATTATTTTTTTTGTATTAAAACATAAACGAGTGATGCATGTACTAAGCTAATTGTAATGATTTTTAGAGACTTTATAATTGTATAAATAATGTCACGGAAACACGGTTTGAGCCGTCTTTTTTTATTCTTCATAAAATTATATTTATGTAAGTAATGCAAATTTACATCGCGACATAATGTGTATAAAATGCCACTTGGAAAAGTGTAAATTGCATTGTTGTATCACATTTTTGCCATTAACTTTTGGAGTACTACTAGGCCTACTCACATTTGAAACACTATGCTTATGGTATGCGTAGATTTGACAATAAAAATGCATGAGGAAACATTGCCTAATAATTTATATTAGCATTATATTAGCAGCTAGTATGCATGCAGAAATAAAACAGTTTACGATTATGTTTCTTTTACAGTGATAATACATTGAGATATATTTAAGCTTTAATTTAACTAAGCGTTAATTTAACGTTTAAATTAACCAATTTTTCTTTTTACAAGTAAAAAAACTGCAAATTTACATTCAAAAATTGGAGTAAAACATGTATTAACACAGAAGAATTTCTCGATAAATATTATCTACAAACTAAATGTAAAATACATGTGTTGCGAATCATTGTTTTTGCTACTGTATCTGCTTCTGAAAGTAAAATGTTTATGTAGTTTGGAGCAATAACTGAATCGCACTTCAGCTCCGGCGATTACCGTCGCTGTGCGGCATTATTTCACCCGACCAGCTGTCCCCCCAGTGACGTCGTACACTACCAACCAATGGCGCGCGAGCAACCGGAGCGGCCCCCCCTGGTTCAAATTGACGAATGTCTTCGGACCAGGTAGGTTCGGACATTCCCCCACTTGACGCATGATGTCAGAGGGTCACGTGAACCAATCAGCGACGAGTGTCCTTCGGACACAGTTTAGGACATTGCTATTGTAGACGGGCCTTGACGCTCAGAGAAACGTTTTTAGAACCTGACGCCAGAGCGCAGCAGAATTAAGATTGTTTACAGTGCGTAATTCCAATTTTCTTAAGAAAAAAAATGAAGTTTAATATTTTTATTGTTGGATAATTTACGGATTCAGTTTATTAAATTTTCATACGGTATATCTTTTAACTAATTGTTGTTGGTTTTATATCAGCTAATACTTGTTTAGGTGTAAACTTTTATCTTGTCAATAGTTGGCAACACTTCATCTAATGTACCAATATCATTGTATCTGCAATGTGCATTTGCGCGGAAAGTAACGTAATTCGGCATTTTGTTAGGATACCTATGGCTGTATCCGAATACTGGCCTAATGGATCCCTTAGCTAAGGGATCCACTAAAAGTGCATCGTAGTGGACGCGGCCATCTTTGTGTTGAATCCGAATTCTCACAAGGGATGCCGATGCATCCCTTCACGCATCCACTAATTCGAGATTTCTAGGGATGCGACACTCGCATCCACTAACGCGTCCCTACATCCATTAGCTTCGGAATCGGGTTTTATTTTGTTTGTGTATAAAATTACTTCAGTTTTCAGCATAAGATTTGTTTAAAACATTATAAGCGAAAGTGATAACTAAAACAGAGACAAATTAAAACGTTAATAAATATAATAAAAATACGAATTTAAACTTAAAGGATAATTCAAAACTCATAAGTATTTTTAAAGTTTACAATTTATAAAATGTATTTTAATTGGATCGCTAACATGTATAACATACACGTTACATCATTTTTTTAATTGGTAGGTATTTATTATTTACGTTTTGCTGAATATTCGTAGATATCCCTACACAAAATGGCTGCGTAAACATTAGTACGACTGGCAGTCAACAGGTGGTGCTAGCAGTAAAATTATTCGGATACTATCCATCCATTAGAAATGCGTCCTCTACATTGTGGCTGCATTTGCTAAGGGATGTAGGGATGTGTGTGCTAAGGACGCATCCCTATGTATTCGGATACAGCCTATGTTTATTTAGGCAGGCTTGGAAGTAAACTTAAATTTAATTAATTAACGTTGCTGTAACGAAAATTGTTTACGTCCTGTTTTATAAGTGTATAACTGTTGAAGTAACAATGTGATGTTTTAAGTTAAGATAGTTTCTGTTCGTTAAATAATTTTAGTTACTGATATGTTAGTATTCGTTTATATTCAGTGGTGGTGAATTTTTTCAATAATGGCCAAACCAGGCCACACAGTAAAGTTTTCCTTTCAGGAACAGTGGCTTAATGAACCTTATTTTAATGATTGCTTACATAAAGTCCAGAGTGAAAAATATTCAGCCTCTTGCTCTCTTTGTTGCAAAGTGTTTTCATTGTCATCAATAGGGCGGACTGCAGTTGTGAGTCATATGAAAGGAGCAAAACACACAGGATTTTCGGTCAATGCAGATTGTCTTGCAGACAATATGGAAGAATAGACCCTCGTAGCGCACAGATGTGTGTATGATGCTGTCAGCTATCTGGGTGGGATTCAGTCAGTGCCACTTAACAAGCCTATCCACCATGCATAACGCATGCTCGCTTCACAGAAGCCCAGCAGGAACGCAGAGCAGCAGCACCAGCCCAGTTAGAGGAATCTCGTCGTCGCAAACTAAGCGATTTGGCTGTGAAGGAACTGGAAGCCAAGAAGTGTAAAATTCTTGAAGAGGCTCGTGCTGAAGCTAGAAAAATTGATGATGAACTTACTGGTTTAAAAAAAAACTGTGAAGCTATGAAATTAAGTGCTGTGCTTACTGACAACATATATCGGTGTTCTTATATTTATTTTTAACCAAATTGATTGGATGTTATATTATTTTACATAATTTGAACTAATAATTTAGAGTTTCTAAGTTTTTATTGATATGACAAGTTATTCCAGCATACCTTTTTCCGAGAAACATTTCCACATTTGTGCAGGTATAGTAATATTATATTTTTATGTGTAATTTAGTATTACAAAGAACGCATAGACTTAGTATAGAAAATGAGTTAAATATTCTGGAAAAATGAAAATAAATTTCTGGAAAACCTGGAAATACCCAGGAATTTTATTCTAGGGTTGGAGTAGTCACCTTGGATCAGCTAACTAAACGAAATACATTTAAAAAATTTACCAATTAACAGCTCAGCTCAGTTTATCAATTTTTTTTTAAATCGTCTTCCTGAAATTTAAAAATTAAGTACTAAAATAAACATTGAATTATAACACAAGTTTTACATAACAAACTTATAATAAAGCTTTAAATTTAAAAGGTATTACTTTAAAAGGAATAATAAAATTATGCTGTTTAAAAATTTAAAAATTCATTAGTAACCAGTGCATACTGGAGACCAGAGTACATTTGCGTTGCTACAAGCCACTGATTGGAGCCTCAGCATAGTCAGGCATTGTTTCTGCTGGCCCGAAGTTCGTGGTCATGCTTACTGGAGTGTTGGTCGATGCTGCAGTGCTAAACTATGAATGCATGCTTTATTTCTTTAGTTTAATAAACTCCAGGTGCAAAGTGTGGGTTTAAAGTAGGGGAACCAACATTTTAACCATCAAGAATTTTCACACTGATAAATTCACTTCAGTTTTAAAGATACAACCTTATTGTTTTGAGGGCGTACCGGTGTTAAGGTTTGAATACTGGTGGAAATAATGGGCGCCACCACGTGAGTGGGCACGTGGACCTGGCTGAACTCTAACTCAGGGCGTTACGTGGCCCGTGTGCGGCGAGATATTAGCCCTCCTGATTTTAAATGCAACACCTGTTCCTAACCAAGCCCGCTCTCAGCGTCGGGCACGCTTCTAATTACCGCAGTGGGCTCTCAGGGCGTCCCACACGCCGCTGACTGGTTAAGGACCCACGTGGCCCCCCGAACACAAAGACACGTGACTCAAGTTGGTTTTATTTACTCACGTTACACGCCCGAGGCACGAATCGAATTAGGTGAGGAGGCGAACCCCGCACGTGGTCGCCTCAAGTTCTTACTTCTTACACGGATGACTAAAAACTCCGGAGGGTAAATAATTATTAATTAAGCAGTCTCTCCGACCGAGAGAGGCCCCGAGGATATAAAGAAACGATTTGGATAAATTACTTAACAGAAATACTTCTCGGTGAAACAACGGTGATGTCCTCGGGGTGTCTGCAGAGACGTCCGCTCTCGGCCGGCTGAAGAAGGAGCCTGGGGTGAGACAAGGGCTTGCGGCAGGCAACATGGCGCCCTTCGCGCCGAACACAATTACCGTAAACATCTTAGCTATTGCATGCCCCGGGTTATTATTAAAAATAACATGAACTCTTTATAAAAATTAGCACATCACACCCATGACCAGACCGTCTGTAATTATTACTTATGTTGGTAAAAATAGTTTAAATCAAGTTACATGCTAGTTCCTCCGTTGCCCACTAGGGAGCGTCCTTGTCCGTGCTTGCACGTATTTTATTACAAAAACATCATAAATTAATTAAACAAAAGACACTCACATGCATAGCCGTCGTGACACTATTTTGGGGCGAAAAGAAAAGGATTACAATACTTATTATTACATATAGGGGTGCGGCGCACTGCAGCTAAGCGCCCTCTTGCTGGGCTACCAACACACGCACGCACGCACAAGCGGGAGGTTTGAACAGAGATGGTGGTGTTTGGGCGGTGGCATATCGGGCTCAAAGGGGGCCGCAGGCCCGGACGACGTCAGTTTGTTAAAGTATTATCCTTAAAAATTTAAATTGTTGATTAATATGGATTTGCTAAAGTGTGATTGTTGTAATCAAGTGTGTGCGTACATTGTCAGGAGGATTTTTGTCGACAAAAATCTTTAAGTGGATTTTTATGGGAACAAAAGAAGTTAACACATGAAAATAATGGATGAAATCTTTAGCTATTTGAAGGGAAAAAAACTACCTTGCAAATAATCCATCATTTCGAAAGAATTTTAGGACGAGCCAATACTTGTACAATGACCCCCACCAGTCTGATCTCACCAAGGCACCAGAGAAGCCGTCACTAACATGTCGTAGCTCAGAACAATGATTAAGCAGGATGATACCAAAATCTTCTGGTTTTGCGGACTAAGACATTGCCCAACCTAATTGTGGGACATCATACAAAAACACATAAATTAACACCATCCAAAAAAATCTGAGAACAGGGAATCTATAAACTACATAAATAAAAATAACTCAAAATTAAATGTTGCAGATCAAGACCTGTTTACTTTATCTTTAAATTATTATTACAAAATATAAATTTTTAATTCAACATTTACAAACTTATAAATCTCGTTAAACTGGCTTCACAATAGTACTAACTATATCTCCACAAACTATTATTTACGTCCATTATGTTTACTTCATATTTTGCTCCAGATACTGTAAAATAAAATATAAGGGTTCCTGCCCTATCTCATTGCCAACAAAAGACTCCCTAATTTACTGGGACAGATAAATAAACTAAAACCATTACTTTCTGCAAATATCAGACAATAACCAAAACCGTACTTTTTGCTACAAAATGTTCACAATCTAACATGATTAAGTAAACTTAAACAATGGCAGAGAGAGAGAGAGAGAAACAAAACCAAGGCAGTCACAAACGACTTACATCTTAAAAATAAACAATTTACGTCATGTTACACCTAACTAAAATAAATAAATGCTGGTTACTTATCTAATTTATGTAGGCTTGCTTGAGGGTGACGTGACGCCATCAACAACCAATCACAGAGCAGCTTACAATTTTGTCCAATAACAAAACACTTTCCAGCCGTGAAAACGGACTCAGCAAGACACATTACGTGATCTAATGTCCCGCACACAAAGTACATTTGTCTCTCTCTAATGATGATGTAATGTAAGGAGGGTAGTGAAGGATTCCACTTGCCAATGATGTGGGCTCAGATGATGTCCTCAAGACACAGGAAGCAGATGTAGATGTGGCACGGGAACACACAGTGGCCGTGTTGGTGGAGAGCACAACACGCACCCGTGTGTGCGAGGCAATGAGAATAAACTACTCAAGTTGAAGGATTAGATTCTCCAAGCTAAATGACTTCATTGTAATCAAGCAAATTGTTCCATGAATCGCGGAAACACAAAACTCCGACAGGCACGGAGAGGTTGATGAATAAGCAGTTCTGCTGGTGTCTTGGCAGGAGCCAGAGGACACTCACCACGGACAAGTCCTTCCCTGGAGGGCGATAGCAGTCCAGAACATAGTGGAGTTACGACAGAGCAGAGCAATACTTGTGCCTAAGCAGGAACTATAAAAGGAATAAGGGTGAAGCATGTGCAGTAAGTGTGCAAGCATGCGGGGAAAGTGGCGTGATTGTGCTGCCGGTAGCACAGGAGGGGTGAATGCAGCACAAGGCTGCCGATGGCTAGCGAGGGTGCCCTACTGAAAAATGCTACTTTCAGGCCCAAACACTCGAAATAATAAAAACTACCCAACAATTAAAATTCTTATAAAAATGTGTAAAGTTAAACAGCATAAAAAATAAAAGTGTTTTAAAATTACCTAGAAGTGGCACAATGGTCAAGAAGCAGAATAACTTTGAATTCACAACACTGCCGATAGCTGTTGTCTGAAGATAAGGGTAAATTTAAATTGTTTGGACAGAAACACACATTTTAATGATTATCATTGAATTTTCTTAATAGATAACCTAAATAATCTCCACTTATCTAGACCTATTGCTAGCAGCTAGGCACTGAATCAAAAATCCTCTAGAAAATAATTGATGTAAAAAATTCTGAGTTCTCAAACTTAGTGTAGAAAATATGTTAGTTTTTTACACCATTTTTTAAAAATGACTTGTAAAAACTTATACATACCTACCTTACCTCGCTGTGGCTAGCAAAACATTACTAATTTTTGATGGCAAAAAAAAATAATTTATCTTGTAATTCATTAAAATCTTTAGTTTTTGGGTGAAAATGATTCACTATAAGAACTCTTGAATATTTAGAAACTGATCCACAAATACAATAATTAAACTGCAAAGAACATTTTTTCATTATTCTTATTCTTTCTCAGCACCACCCAACTTTTTTGTAGCCACAGCCTAAACCAAATGCAGCATTCTCATTATTCAAGAAGGAAAGGTTCACTTGTACGTTATTCTCGCAAAGCTCTTTGGTAGGGAGGACATTTCCCCCACCCCCACTCCAAAGGTGAATATTGAACTTGTAATAATTTGCACAGCCAGTATAGAATGTGGATTGTGCTTAGTTGTGGTGTGTGACTTACACAGCATAGCAAGCAGTGTACCTGTGAGATTCTCCTACATGACTGTCACCGGGTTAAAATATAATTCTTAACAAAAAAAATGTAACTAAAGAGACATTTATTTTACTTTAGACCTGAATGTATGTAAAAATCTATATATTTTGGTTGAAAGCAACATTGGTCTTAAATATAAATTATATGTGCTTTTTCCCAGAGATAAAAAACACTGACAGCCCCTTGGACTAATAGCAGGCACTGAATCAGTTGTACTACAAACTAATTTTTATTACATACTATTCATTACCATTGTAGTGTGTTGTCTTTGTTTTATTAATTTAGTTAATGCTAAAATTAATTTATATAAACACTTGACATTGATTTTTAAAAGTTTTCATTATTTTAAAATTAAACAAGTAAATAATTGAGTACTTTTCTAAGGTTATGTCTTCAACGAATTAAAAATGAACCCCTAAATGTTTATTTTTTTTTTTACAATAATTATTCCTTGATCCTTAAAAATGTTGATGTTTGTCCACACAATTCTGCAGGGTGAAGATTATGACAGAGTCAAGTTGCTTCACGTTCAGGCGATTGACGCAGAACGCATGGAGCGTAAAAAGAAGAAGAAGAATCCGGATCCGGGATTTTCAGACTATGAACAAGCAACATTCAGGTTGGTTTTTTTTTTTTTAGAGTCAGTTAAATTTTGTTGTGAAGTTTCAGTTGTGCCACTTGTGTCAGTGGACTTTGAAACCCCCGAATGGAAGTGCACCTGCGCACGGGCTAGGGGCGTCGCGGAGTGTCTTGTTTGTTCCCCGCCTGTGTGGCACGGCGAGCTGATCTGCGTGCGGGTGTGTCCGTGTTCGGCGCGCGGCGCTCGGCACTGCCGCCGAGAGGAGTCATCACACGAGAGTCCCGCCGGCATCCCTGCTCAACTGTGTTCCATGAGCGGGAGACTTCTTGATGGCTTGAGAAATCACTCGGTTTCAACATCATCGGGACGTGTTTTGTGGAACAATTAAGGTTAAATGTTTCAGGCGTCATTGCCACGTAGGTCTGCAGATGCTCTCAGCTGCATCCGCTATGTGTTCCATTGCAAACTGCAGTTGTGGGACCGCATTCTGACCTCTCGACTGCAGCTTGTATTCTCCAGAGTGTGTCGCCCACATATGTGCAGCCTACACACTCACTCAGTTACTACGCTGCCCAACTTCATCATCATCAGTACAGGGCAATTTTTCTTAATTTTGATTTTAATGTTGTTTTTTTTCCCTGTGATTAGTTATTTTCTGAGAATGAGTATATCTCGGGGTGAAAGTTTTTTCGTCTCCTGAAAAAACTTTAAACTGTTGTTATTTCCACTTTAATCAAAAGAAAGTCTGTTAGCTCTCTCTCTGTGATAGTGATACAATCGTAATTGTTATTGTTAATTTATAACTCTGTCAGTTGCTACAAAATTCACCGTACATGATGAAACAAAAGAAATGTAGTAAAACTGTAAGACTATTGTCTACACGGTTAGTTGAGGTATTATGGTTTTAGTTTGGAAATAGGTTCTTATGTTGCAAATATGTGGAACGAATATGAATATATCCTGTTTGATAGCCTAGGTTCTGTTTAATTATTCAACTGCCATTAGAGATTTATTAATTGTTTGAATCCCTTTCCAGATACAATAATACTTAAAAAAAATTTTTTTAACATTTGTGTGTGCATGTGTGTGTTTTTGTGTGTATTTATGTTTGTGTGTGTGTATGTGTATGCATGCGTGTAACACCAGTTCCCATGTATATATAGTAACTTTTTATTCTTTAGATTGTAAAGGAACCCAAGTTGAAGCCTTGTTCAATAGCTATAATGATATTTGCCAAAATATATATCCATGGGTGGCTTCAGCAGTGTGGGTAAGCACCATTAACGTAAAGTTGTCTAATTCACTCCTTCAAGAGTTATTTTTTTTATATATATGTATATTTTTTTAATTATTTTTGTGTTCAAACACATTATTATCCAATCATATTAACTTGGGCAGTCTCAGTTACTTTCAACTGGTGATTCAATTCCAATCTACTCGTAGTAATCAGCTGTGGAAATCACTGATCGTTGGTAAATGTTAGCAGTCATTCTTCAGGATGTCATTAACAGAAAGGTAACCACACATAAACAATGTCATTGTTCCTGTACCGACGACACCGAAAATTCAGTTACGTTGTTTCATTTTCTGTAGTTATCTTTGGGATATTGCCTATGAATACTATCATGTCATCAGTGATGGGTACGTGTTTCATGAACTGCTGTGCATTTGTGTACATGTAAACGATAACAGGAATCAATAGAGTGTAACACATCTCACAATAGTAGAATAACAGAGTTCTTAATACTGTAATGCTAGGCAGAACTTGTGACAAATTAGTTTGCCTGTCATATGCCGAATAGTGTATTTAAAATCTGTGAACGGTCTGAAGGCCATGTTTTGTTCCTGAATCATAGTTTATTTTGAGTAAACACGACAACTACAGCCACCCACCCTCTGGCTAACAAATGCAGCAATATGGCCGTGATGCTTGCTGTTCTTATATACAAATATTCTGTTATCGAGTGCAACAATAAACTCTTATACACTGTAAGGCAGCGTACTCTGGACAAAACAGCACACAGTTGTTAACACTCCTCAATGTGGATAGTTAGTGGTACGTATTTGAATATAAAGAAATAGGGACATTCAGAACGTAGTATACATATTCTGTTCGCAAATTCTTGTGTAAGTGAAAACCTATCTGTTATCGTTAATTGAACGTAAGAACAACAAACAGTCTATCAACAGGGTATTTATTACATGTTTTGAAGCACGATCAAATGCCGCAGTCAATAATGCTGATGCATTGTTTCAATGTTCGAAAAAAAAAATAGTGGTTTTATTTTACATTTTGGCGCTGTTGTTTTCATAGCATTGATGGGAATGATTACAGTGCAAAGTGAAACGTGTTTCAATAGGTATATTTATATTTGGTGAAATGTATTCATGCTGTCTTGCAAAATTGATTAATTTACACACATTTCTTAATACTAAAATGCTAGGCAAAACTCGTGACAAATTAGCTGAATAGATTATTTAAAACCTGTAAACTATGAACCGTGTTGTCCAGATGTCCAGATGTGAGAGAGAGAGCGAGACAGTGAGAGAGAGCAAGAGCAAGCAAGAGAGAGCGAGAGAGAGAGAGAGCGAGAGAGAGAGAGAGCGAGAGAGAGAGAGCGCGAGAGAGAGAGCGAGACAGTGAGAGAGAGCAAGAGCGAGAGTGAGAGCGAGAGAGTGTGAGCGAGAGAGAGAGAGTGAGACAGTGAGAGAGAGCGAGAGTGAGAGCGAGAGAGTGTGAGCGAGAGAGAGAGAGAGAGAGCGAGACAGTAAGAGAGAGCGAGACAGTAAGAGAGAGCGAGACAGTGAGAGAGAGCAAGAGAGAGAGTGAGAGCGAGAGAGTGTGAGCGAGAGAGAGAGAGCGTGAGAGAGAGAGAGCGAGACAGTGAGAGAGAGCAAGAGCGAGAGTGAGAGCGTGAGAGAGAGAGAGCGAGACAGTGAGAGAGAGCAAGAGCGAGAGTGAGAGCGAGAGAGTGTGAGCGAGAGAGAGAGAGCGAGACAGTGAGTGAGAGCGAGAGCAAGAGTGAGAGCGAGAGAGTGTGAGCAAGAGAGAGAGAGAGAGAGAGCGAGACAGTAAGAGAGAGCGAGACAGTAAGAGAGAGCGAGACAGTGAGAGAGAGCAAGAGAGAGAGTGAGAGCGAGAGAGTGTGAGCGAGAGAGAGAGAGCGTGAGAGAGAGAGAGAGCGAGACAGTGAGAGAGAGCAAGAGCGAGAGTGAGAGCGAGAGAGTGTGAGCGAGAGAGAGAGAGAGCGCGAGAGAGAGAGAGTGAGACAGTGAGAGAGCAAGAGCGAGAGTGAGAGCGAGAGAGTGTGAGCGAGAGAGAGAGAGAGCGCGAGAGAGAGAGAGCGAGACAGTGAGAGAGCAAGAGCGAGAGTGAGAGCGAGAGAGTGTGAGCGAGAGAGAGTGAGAGCGCGAGAGAGAGAGCGAGACAGTGAGAGAGCAAGAGCGAGAGTGAGAGCGAGAGAGTGTGAGCGAGAGAGAGAGAGAGCGCGAGAGAGAGAGAGATCGATATGTATATATATGCGGTGGCGGCGTTGCAGGCAGTACTCGCGGCTGGTGAGGAACATCAAGCCCGACATGCAGCAGTACGAGCGGCAGCGACAGAAGGTGGGCGAGGCGTTCTACGGCGGCCGCAACACCATCCTGCACGGCCTGCACGAGGACTCCAAGGAGGGGGTGGAGTTCATGGTGCAGGACCTGGAGAAGATGTGAGTGCCTCATTGAGCCATCCGCGCAACACGCATTGTCACGTTCCGCCTGAGCCCGAGCGTGCAAGAACCGGCCAACCACCGTGCCAGAAAATCTCCTGTAATATCAAACAGGTTAAGGCGGGCTTTTTTAACTAATTGTTCGTGAACATATTTAAATTAAATTTTCGAAAACTGTAAATTAGGGTTCTGCGAATATTAAAAATTTCCGAATTAGAGTTTGAATTTTTTGATAGTCAATTCGTCAATTCTAATCGTATTCATTTTACAATAATTGGACTTACAAAATCTGGCCCGGATACACTAATATAAGACATCCCCCTCCCCCCCCCCCCCCCATCCACAAGTTTAAAAGAAATGTAAATGGACGATTACATCTTCCACTTACAAAAATTATACAGCGAAACCCCTTATTTACGTTACCGTTATTTGCGTTTTCCCGTTATTTGAACCATTTTATTTCTGTCCCGTTTTAACCTCATTTGATGTAATGCAATAACAACGCGCCTATTGCGTTACGCAGTTTACGCCGTTCGTTCTGATAAAACTGCTTACTAACTTAATTAATCTTACTACAAAGTAATCTGATGTGTAAATCGTGTTTTAAAGACGGCTTTAAAAGTTATAAACTTCATCTTTAACGTCTCGGGAGTCGCTTTATACCGCTTATAAAAACGCAAGCAGCGCCAGTTTGGTTGTGTTGATTCCTATATTACTGTATAGAGCGCGCGCACGTAGTCGAAGATTGATATCGATAGCTCGCAGACTGCATGCACGCGCACGCTCTGTCCGGAACCGAGTTAACCCGCACGATCGTTATGCGTATAGTTACAAATCACGTTCTTGCTACGGGTTTCTTTCTTTTTTTTTTTCACTTTGAATAAAATGGTTTTGTTTCATCACTCATTAATTTCAAATATTTGGCGCACTTTCGCAAAGTCTACTTTTTAAATGAATGTACTTTCCATGAATAGGTTTTGTTTTTATGGATTACTTTACATTTTTTTTTTTTTTTCATAATTGTAGCACCGACAGTCTCACCCCTAATTTTTAAACTTGATTTTAGAATAAAATGTGCGATGCTTAAGCGATAAAAATGGTAAATTTGTTATTTTTCTTTTGTACTACTTCCTTATGCTGTGATATTTTTATTAATATTTTTATCCTTGAAAGTCAAACACGCTAAATAAGGTAAGCTGTGATACTTTTTATGGTCGTCCCTTTATTTACACTTTCCCACTGTTAAAACTTTTTTACTTTGACCCCATGAAATGTGGAAATAAGTTTTACTGTAAATAATCTGCGTAGACATGTTCCACTTTATAAAATAACCAGTTAGTTACTTGATTTAAACTGTGAATTATGTGACAAGTTTTTCAAAGGTGGTATGTTAAACATTTTTTATGATCTATGTTATTTTAATAAATATTCTCAAATACGATTAGAAAAAAATTCGAAACTCTTGAATTTTTTTGAAATTCGAATTCGATTCGAACTGAAAAATCACAATTCGCAGATGTCTACTGTAAATAATATTTGAAAATTAAAAAGTATACAATTTTTCATTAATTTTTTCTTATGACGTTATTACGTAAAATTATCGTCCGTAAACCGACTTTACAGGCAACCCCCTTTTTTTTTTTTAGGAAGTCACTGGGAACCTTTGAAGGGCAACCTTTCCTTATTTAAGGTGAAAACAGCACAACAACTGCAGTGCATACTGTGCACATACCTGCTATGCTGTGCTGTGGACTTAGACTGGTGCACCAGTATTAAGGCCCTACTTCTGTACCCTAGTTCTGTACCAGTCCAGTGCAAACAAACACAATATTACGTGTAAATACTAATATTAGGAAATAAGTAGGGGTGTGCGAATATTCGTAAACACGAATAGTTGCGAATAGTAACTGACGAACTATTCGCATTCGTAAGTCGAATAGCAAAATTTAAAATTGCGAATACCGTATGCCCGAATATAAGGCGACCTGCAGTTTCAGGAGGCCAAACAAATGTAAAAATAATTTTGGTAGAAATCAATGTGAAAATTCATTAGACATACATTTTGTGTTGATAAATCCTTTTTGCATTTATGTATACCGCATTTAACTTTCCGTTTCACAGCTACGTATTACTATTTAGTAGTGTGGTAAACGTAACAAAGCAAACAAAGAATGCAGCTTGCCGGAACAAAACAAGTGGCTAGCTGCCATGGTGAAGCATACGGCCATGAATAACTTCGGTGACGTGACCGCGAATATTTTTCCATATTACTCTCTGACAGAGAATCTGTCCTATGAATTTTAAAGAATAATCTAAGATAATTATGTTGTTTGAGAGGTTTTTACATAAATAAAGAGTGGATTACTGTGAAATTATTAAAATAGCTTTTGAAGCAACGTACCAAATTCCTGTAAATATGGCGTCTTCGTGCGTGTTCGGCAATGTTCGTTTTACAACAAAGAAATATTGTGGAAAGACAGTTGGCAGCCATGAATTTCCAAACATTACTTCCGAAATGTTTGTAAACGTAAACAATCGCTCTGAAAATAGCTGTGATATTTTAGTACAAATTTTCCGTTAAAAATCTGAAATTAAATTAACGTAAATGTTAACACGCGATTGTACACAAAGTACAAATATGATATGTGTAATAAAATGTTTCCATTTTGAGATGCTTCAACATTCGCATTTTAATTTTCAACGTTAAACAATTGTGAATTACTGCAATATTGGGTGGATTTATCGTTTTCCCCGTGTGAGCTAACGAAGTTCTTGTTAATATAAAAATCGTGAACATTTTGTTTAAAAATGTTTCTACTGTAGCTTTCAGTTTGGAACTAATGTTTGCGGTGCTGACGTCTTGGGTGCGAAAATAAGGCGACTTCCAGTTTTCTCATTTCTCGTTTATGTAAAAATGGTCGCCTTATATTCGGACCAATATTTGCATCAAATATAAAATAGATAACAATTATTAAATATTATTATATATGAAATAAAAATTCATGTCCTAAATAACTCTTAAAAATACTAAGTGAACTTTTTTTTTGTGGTTTCATTCACAGAAAATATCTTGTATAAACTAAATATATAAAAACCTGCCATTGTTCAGTGTAGTAACATTATATATATATATATATATATATATATATATATATATATATATATATATATATATATTACAACTATTCGACTTCGAAACTATTCGCATTCTATTCGAAAATTTTACTATTCGATTCGAAATTATTCGACCATCAAAATCCACTATTCGCACACCCCTAGAAATAAGTTTCAACTTTTTATCACACATTAAGTTGAGCTCATTTTATTTAATTACAAGTTCATTTGATTAACTTTATCACAAAATAATTGGGTTTTGCCGAAGTTGTGAAGCTTCCGGGATGATGGTTGTGATCTCGCAAAGTTGTATGTTCCAGAGCAGGCCTTGCTCTCCTCCTGATGGGCTTGTGCGCTGCTTGGTTCACTTCACTGGTGCCGTGGCAGTGTTGTGCAGTGTTGTGCCCGGCCTGTGAAGTGCCGTGTGCTGGTCTGTGCAGGATCGCCAAGCGCGAGAAGTACAGCCGGCGCAGGATCCACAACGACGACGCGGACATCGACTACATCAACGAGCGCAACATGCGCTTCAACAAGAAGCTGGAGCGCTACTACGGGGAGCACACCACGGAGATCAAGCAGAACCTGGAGCGCGGCACGGCGGTGTGAGCCGCGCGGCACGGCACTGTCTGCTAGTGTTCAATGTACTTCTGTTTCAACTGTACATTTTTAACTACATAATTGTGTGCACTTACACACTGTTATATTTTTTTTTTTTTTTTTGAGAAATTTATTTCATAAGTGATCCAGTTTTTGCATAATGATACTTTACATACAATAGCAGTTTTTTTTCCCCAAATTATTGTAGTTTTGTATTGGAACAAGACTCAGTTAATTAATTAATTTGGTGTGTAAGAAGAGCCTTATGCTGGGAAACAGCAAATACAGTGTGTGTACTCAAGTACAGGAACATTGAGATAATAAGATGTTTTCCTCCCAAAAGGCACTGCAAGTATTGTGTTTGGAATTGTAGAACACATTTTACATGATCATGTCTGCTTTAATAACTTATTGATGCTCAGCTTTGAGCGAAGAAACTTAAATCTCATCTTCTTTTTTTTGTACTCAAAAAACTGGTTTAAAACAACTAAACTTACTGTGTTAAAGAATCTTCAAATTATAAATTTATTTTCTTGTTGACCCGGTGTGTTTATTTCCCGTAAGACGTTCCCTGCCGACATGCACAGCGATGCGGCTGCTCACACTCGGAGACGTGGCGGCAGGCCAGTCTTCCGTACTGGGGACCCGGCAGGGTCATGAACATAACAGTGGGAAACTCCTTTGTAAAACATAACCATTTTATTAGATTTCATCAGCTGCCAATCTTAGTTGTAGCCCAGAGCGCAAAAATGTTGTTTATTCCGACTTGTTGGGAGTGTTTGCGTGGGAGCGTCGTGGCAGTGTGGCGGCAGACACTCGGCCGAGCCCGGGAGGCGCGGGCCAGGAACAAGACCACCCACTCTCAGTGTGCAGGGTTCTTTCTAGCACACGCTGTCCTCTGTGGCCGTCTGTCGTATGAGTTTATAATTGTATTCTTTGTGCATCAGGTGATGTATATTTTGAAACTTAATGTCATTTTAAATAGCCAAATACTTAAAAAAAACTTAACTGTTTCACTGGGAATTGTTTAGATGTACGTAGTCCAAACTGTATCATGCCAATAAAACTAACCTACAGTTGTAGGGCTATTCAATTAAGATATTTTTTTGTTAATAATTCCATGATTTAGGTTGCTAGTGAATAAATCTCAAAACAAATACTCTTCATGTTTCAGTTATATAATTATTGTTTTTTTTTTTTTTTAATCCTGAAAGGAATTTCTTTAGAAACTGACACACAATAAAGTTGATCGTGCAGCAGTTTTTTTTTTTCCCCCCTTTTAAAGTTAAGATTGGAGTCAAAAATGTGAAAGATGTCAACAACAAATGGAATTTTTTCCTTAAATTAACACCATATCATTTGCTCCTACAATAATTGTTGTGTCTTGAGCTGTGAAAACGTGTCTTGTCAGCGCAAGAGCGCCCTGAAATAGAGGCGCTCTCTCAAACTGCTGTCGTAAGAGGAAATACAGTCGCATGTGTTTTGGTGAAGTGGGTTCTGTCCTGGAAGCAAGTTCAATCATGAATACGTCTTTAGTCAACTATTTCCTTCAACATGCATTTCTGAAAGCCAGCCAGTTAGTGTTGCGACCAAGCAACACGTTGTGTCGTTGTGTCCGGTGACTCGTACCAGTTACAGGTGTGACTGGTTAGACTCAAATATATGATTTTATAATCTGCTTTTTGTGGATTACATAAGTGTGAACTATGGAAGGTAGAACAAAAAAAAAAAAGATAGGCTACGATAGAGGGAGAGCAAGATTGCGTTTAAATTATTTGAGTATTTTGAAAAAAAACGAGTGTAAACAATGCAATCAAGGAAGTTTCCAGAGCAACTGGCTGTTCCGAACAAACCATTTATGGCCTTAAAACAGGAATGCAGTGGTATGGTACTCTAGGTACTTCTGGTAAAAGATAAGGCAAACGGAGAAATTCCCGTAGAAAATCTACGATGGCATTGTACAGAGTGGGTTACGGTGGATAGTTCACTTTTTTTTTTTTAATTTATTTTTTTATTCTCCCCACTTTAAATGTTACTCTAGCAAAAGTGAAAAGTGACGAATCCCCGCCAGATTTCTATTTTACCACCCTACGTATGTTACGTATGTTTATTGTTGACTTTGGGTTTGAGTATTTAAGAAGGGGAAACAAGTCAGCATTTACAGAACGTGATGACATAATTCAGTAGCGGCATACCCACTTGAGGTTTAGGGATTAAAGAGTCAGTTATCTGTACAAGGGCTCAGTGTGACACAGCAGTGAAGAGCGCTCGACAGGCAGGCATTTAACAACTTAATTCAGGCCTTAAACCTCCTACAGCACCTGGCGTAGTGTCCAAAAAGAACGCAGTTGACACTCATGATGAAATAACTGCAGATGGGTGTGTAAGTGGTTTGCCAAACACTCCTGAGGGTAGATAATGAGTCACACCACAACAGGATGTGTGAACCGATTCCCGTGCAGCATTGGCGTGTGGCGTGTGGGGGATGTGGCTCACGAAGGAAAGCATTCCTCATGATGTCATCATGATTAAGCGATAATTGCTACTCACAGTAGGACCTAAAAGACATGCTTACAGAAAATATGAACTTGAAGAAATAGCCGAAAGCATAGGAGTGACAGTACTTTGCTTGCCCCTGTATCATTGCGAGCTCAACCCTCTTGAAATGGTATGGGCCCAAGTGAAATTGTTCATGACTGCATTAAGATGTATGATATGGAGTCCTTACTAACACAAGGTTATGACTCTGTATCAAAAGAAAACTGGACAAACTATGAGGAAAAGGTGGAAACCATGGAATAAGTTGTGTATAGAACTAACAATCTGCGAGATGACGAGGTGGGTGGGTTCAATGAGACACGAGGAACATCTCACCCCTTGTAGTGTGTGCACGCCGATGCACGGCACAAATGGCACGGCTGTTCAGCATCACTCCTGTTGTCCTCCACACCGGTCGTGTGACATGTTCACTAGGACCACACGTTGTCTTCCAGTCTGCTTGTACTAACCCAGGCCTGCCACCAAGACCTCTTTCCAAATCCTGTTTGTAGCATTTAAAAATACTGTAATATTCAAAATCTAAATTCAAATAAGGTTTGGCAGTAATTTAAACTCTACAAAGTAAATTAATAGAGGTGAATGATGAAAGTACAGACTTGTTGGAATTAAGTGGGACAAATTAATGAAACAAATTTTTTCGGGTTCAGGCCTAAGTACCTAATACCAAGTTAAGTTGCTGAAGGGGTATTGAAAATATGAAAAGTTTTTTTTTCCCCTGAAGGTTGTTGATTTTCAGCTTTTGTAAATAAAGGCAAATAGAAACTGAAGAAAAGGGGTGAGGTAAGCTACAACAATAATACTTAAATTATCATTTTAACAAAAGTGTCATTTTATTAATGTAGCTCACCTGACTTAACCAACTCTTTACCTAGTTATTGTTTGACTTATTTCCCAGGAACCGTGACTACAGTGTTCACTTGTAATATTTCAAGCCCTCTTCAGCAAACGACTTGGTAATGTTTCTACAAGCCAATACATTTAGTTACTTCCTTACTTAGTTCCAGTAAGCTGCAACTTTCAACATTTTACCACAAGAAGGTACTTAGCCCTTTATAAAATAAATTATTTCATAAAAAAATTTCAAATTGCACCCAACAAGCTATTAAGTTTCATTATATGCATTTCCTTTTAGTGTAAACTATACAAGATAAAATTTTCATCTCAAATCTAGGCCACATTAGTATTTTCCTTGTTTATTAAATTAAAATTATTTTCAATTTCAAAAGAAAAGTACCTACGTTCTTTACATCATTCTTTAGATTTGAGCATTCTACAATGCACAGGCCAGTCAGCATTGGTGAGTCCATCTACTGATCTTGCACAACTTTTCCTATCACAGGTTTTTTGATCAGTCATTTACTGTCTGGTTTGAAGACGAAAAAAATTTCAAAGTTCACTTTGCTATGTAGCTCGTCAAATGTCATAAGAACAATGTTCACGTACTTTCGTGCCGCTGAAGATCTTTAAACGAACCCTGTCCATTTCATTCAAAATTTCAGGAAAACAGAAGGTTGAACATTTTTTTTTTTAACATACCTGAACCATTTTAACGGTTGTTAAGAATTTTTACAATCACTTTATTTGTTCAAAGATCCATTTAGCAATGGATGTCTTTTTTCCCATTATAACTGATCTAAATCATAAAAACATGGCATCGAAAACTCAAACTACAGATAATTCTAGAACAGAATACTGCCATGACACTTCTAATCTTTCAACATGCCAAAAACATTTACTTCACAATCATAGATGTTGTTCTTCAATGCTTGAATGGGAAGGTACCTTTGGGTATATGTTTTGTTCTGTTGTTATGAAGCTTGGAAGTGGCACGGCTCCTTGCGTGATAGGAGGAGTTCACCGTCGAACGTCTCTGTGTCAGTAGTGGAGTAAAATGTAAATATTTACAGGAACATCATTTTAATGGGAAAAAATTGGCCCAGCCATCGGAGATATCCGTGAATGTCACTGTTTTTCCGCTAATCCGGTTTACTCTTGAAATATCAATGAAAATTAATAAAATGCATAAAAACGGCAGGCCTGTATTAAGCAGTTGGTCCTGTCCATTTCGTAAAGCTTCTACCACGTTGGACGTGTGATGGAGCGTTGTTCACTTCGGTGACTGACAGGGGACAGATTCAGCGTGACTTGCAACGACCGTGTCTACGTTACAAACTATTCCAGCAGCTCAGTTGGAGACCGCTCAGGGTTGTGGTGGGGGGGCGAGTGCGCTGATACCACCACCGAGGCACACTGCGACAAACCACGAGGTGTGACACTCGTGCTGTCGACGATGGAGGAGCTGAGACATGTCACAGTGGATCGGGTTGCTTCTCAAAAAATTTTCAAATGCGTAGATTCAGTTTTAGTAAACGTAGGAGGTTCTAAACCTGCTGCTCCCGGAGCTGAACATTGTGGTAACTAAGAGCAGGTTTGCTCTCTGACGCTGAATGAGAGTTGAACTGTCAGAGGAACTCACATGATTTTACTTTAACAAAATTATTTTATTCACACACACTACTTTTAAGATATATTTGAAAGAAGGACTACCGATTGTAGATGTTACCATTGGTAAGACTTCCAGAAATGTTTACGTAGGTTTTTTGCTTCATGGTCCGTAGACCCTAAAACCATAGTCATCACAAATATATGTATATATGCATATACTGCCGTAATTTCGCCCAGATCACTTCCAAACTGATACATATAATATTTATTTATTTATATATATATATATATATATATATATATATATATATATATAATATAATATAGTAATGGAAATCTTGGTTAATTAATTGGCCAAATCCAGCCAAAGGGGTAGAAATGAGGAAGGATTTTAAAAAATCAGAAAAAATTTCTAGAACTCCTTTAATATGACAAATATTCCAACCAAATTAAATTTTTATATCCCATTAGAGTAATACCAAAATCTTTATTCTGAATGTGACCAATCATAACTTAAAAGGGTGGAAAAAACAGGGGTTGAAGGAAAAATTATTCATAACTCTCTTAGTAGGCACACTAACAGTAGATTCAAATTGTTTGTAAACATTTTTAAAATTATCTAAAACTTTTCTCTGAAACAATTTTTGACACAATCAACCATTGCTGCAAATGGTGACAATAACAGAGGTTAAAAGACAAAATAATTCACAACTTTCTTATTTGTCTACACTATAAAGTATGATACAGTTTACTGTAAATCTTATAAATATTTTATATAAAAGTTGTTTCTGGAACCATTTTTAGTAAGCCAAACCATTACTACTGCAAAGGAGCGTAGACAGAATTTCATTTTGGGGGAGGGGGGTTAGAATATATTTTTGCTGTTTAATTCTTTCCTTTATTTGGTAAGAATGAAAAATTTTGGGATTTTTCAGTATCCTTCTTCCCCCCCCCCCCCCCTCCTCGCGATCGTACCCCTTCCGCATGGAGTCAAAAAAAACTAAGAAAACAGGGGAAATAAAACAATGCATAGGTAACTTCTGTGCAATGCACACTAACAAATTTTTTCTTATTTATTGTAAACCTTCTAAATATTTTCTAAAACTTTGTTGAAAAAAAAAAATTCATATGACCAACCATTTTGCAAGGGGTAGAGATTAAAAAATTCAAAACTTCCTTACCATATAGTACGTAAACGTCCATATCTTATAGTATGTCAACTTCCTTTCTAAATTTTATCATAAACCTTGGCCCAAAAATTGATACACAGCCATTTATGAGTGCAAAGGATGAAGTAAATTTTTGTAGGGTAAAAAAAAATTACATTTACCATAGTAGACATAGTATGAATTTTGTTTTAAGTATGTACAATGCTGGATGCATTGATTTGAAAACATTCAAAAAATAATTTTGCATGAAGAATGAGAAAATGTTTAATCAATCATTGAACATTTCAGAAAAAACAAGTACATGTAAGCACTGCCGAAAGTGATTTTTTTTTTCTTTTAAATGATTTTAAAAATATGTAATTTATTGTCTGAAATTAGGATGCCAATTACTAAACATTAACAAATATTTGTAGGTAGGATACTGAAATTCTACTAGAAAAAATTTCTAATTTTTTTTCAGTTTTTAACAAGAAATTGTACCTACTGACTAATTTTTTTTCCATGTAAATGTTTTTATTTACTTGTAAATCTAAAATTAAATTTTAAATTATAATTTGTATTACTAATTCAACCCCCCCCCCCCCCCCTTCCCCTTGAATAACGTACCTATTTTCAGCTGTCTGCAACTTTGTTCACAAGGAATTAAGGAATGCTGTTCAGCAATTTGAGAGCAAAAGCAAAGTAAATGTGTCTATTCTGTGGGATGATATAACTTGTCATGATGACGTGTCCTAAAAGTTACTTCACATCATATATTATTATTTGATAAATTATATTAAAATATATTTGATAGTTTTGGTGCTACACTGTAACAAATTTCAAACTAACAGACAGGCAGAATAAACTTTGAAAATTGTTGGTTTAGCTTTATCCCTTCTTGTTACCGAATCTTTAATTATCTTACAGCTATATTATTCCATGTGGGGCAGTGTCATCATGTGTCTCTGTCCTGAGTGAAACTAGCAAGAAGTGCTGTGTACGTACACAATGAAGGCCCTGGGGGTAGAACCTGTGGAAAGATGCCGGCACTGACGATGAAAGAAAGCCGTGAGGGCACATCTGCGTTTGGCCACGTGCGTACGACCGTGTCTCGTGCCACGGACACTCGTGTCGGTCGTCCGTGCTGCACTTGGCAACGCAAGACAGCACCTGCGGAACACCGAGCACATGTCTCTATGCTGCGTCAGCTCTTATCAAACTGCGAGGCACCGAGATTCAGCTTCCGTCCAACGTGCGCTCAAGTGTCGTGTTTAACACCGATTTTTTTTTTCTGATCAAATATTAAAAGTAATCGAGTTAACAAATATTCCCATGGGCCAACATGTAGCAATAATGGACTGTAAACTGCATTAATAAAGCCTCCGGCCATCATTAAAAGGTACCTAATGATTTTATTCCCTAATATCAGACTGTCTCAAGATCATGCTCCTGATATTTCTAAATGTTTTTGTGTCTTGCTGTTGATGCTAATTTGAGTCATCAATGTTAGTGCTAAAATCATAACACCTCTCCTTACATTCTGGAGGTGCACACAAAATTGCTTTGTGCATGAAGGTAGTTATTGTTATTGACAGTGGTGAAAGCACAGCTCGACTGAAGGAACTATTCCATTGATCCCGGGGAATGATTTCAGGAAATCGTGGGTGAAGTCGGTTATTTTGAGCTTGGATTTAAACTCTCAATACTGCTGTATGGTTCGAAACCCAATAGCCCCGGCATGACGTACTTTCGAGCTCCACAGCTGTACTCTCGGATACTCTGTCAGAACCGTACCACACTAAGCAATAGTACTTGAACTTATTGCCGTGGGTGCACATGCCTTCGCAGTGCCGCGACACGGGCTTAAGGAACACAGCGTGGCCGAGTGGCGAGCGAGTGGCCTCTGGGACGTCCGCAGTCAAGCTCCGTGATCCCGAGAGTTTTCGTCATGACAGATTGGGATCTCAATGATTGTTGAGTGTGCACTAGTAATTGACGAGTTCTTGCACCTCTGAATGGCTCCGTGTGTGAACACGTGACCCGTGAAGTGGGCAGACTAGAGGTCACGTTGTACCAGCTGTGAAAACCCTGAGGCAGCGACCGCCATAGCTGCAACTATCCTCCGGTCATCTCCGTCCTGCTGCTAGGGCTTCACCCACTACTGTAACTGACATTTGATCCCTTAGATTGTGCAACAAAATGTAAAGTACTGTCAGAACTTTCCATTCAGTTATTGTTTTAGGGTTTAAATACTGAGGAAAGAAATGTTTGTTAAGATTCATTTTTATATGTACCTTTAAATTATTAGAGCTTCAATTATATAGTGTTTGTACAAGTTCTTTGGCAATTTACTTACTGTTCAACTAGCTACATCAGTAGCGCACCCCTCTACTGAGTGCGACAGTCCTCACGTGCAAACAATTATTTTTACGTAATATCAAACAGTAAGTAAATTGACAAAGAACTTGTAATAACACTGTACGGGCAAGAGCGGAGAGCATTGTCGAGTCCTCTTGTCATCTGGGCCTTTCCTGGGTGTCACCTGTCTCATGCTTGCAGTGCTACTAATTCATCGCATATTTCAGCATTGCTAGTTTGTGATTTGCTGTCTTGCAATGCTTTTTTTTTCCCCTATGAAATGCTCAGTTAAGAAGAAGAAAAGCAGATTGTGTGTATGTTGATGTCATGAAAGCTAGTGCATACTGCAGTATTAGTGTCATGTTGCTAAACCTTCTGTAAGCAATACCCTACCATTACCAACACTCTAGACATAATTGAACTGGTGGTGTAATAAAGTCAGATTAATTGTGGCAGTACTGCCTATTGTGGCCCAGAACTCTGCCTTTAGAGAATATAGGGCGTTGGTGTCATGTATGAACCTGACAGTTAACCTGTAAGTCTTTACTAGCTGCCATGTGTGTATTATGCACATTGGGGCATGGCTGCATGTTTTCCCTGGCATTTGCTAGCGGGAAGGTAGCTCCATTTCTTACTTACACTGCAATGTGCAGTTACAGAAGTTTGCGCAGTTATGTCCACACACTGGGCATTACGCATGTCCGATTATCACCTTATTTGCACTCTGCAGACAGATGAGGCTCGCTAGAGCAGCATTACTTCAATGAAGGACTTGTGGGCATATTTGGCATGATATCCGAGAGACATTTCGTAGTCTTAGAGCTATTTAGTTTATTTTTTTCAGACTAGACCGGTTTTGAATGCTAAAAAAAAACCATATTGGCAGGTTATATTTATTCTGAATGAAATTGGTGTCTTTTTCCACCAGCATGCCTCAAAAAAAAATTTGAAATCTAGTCTAATTGGCATACATACCGTATAGGGCAGCCAAATTAGATCAATTTATCTATCAGCAGGTGCTGATAATGTGCCAATTATGTTATTAATGCCAGTTGTTATAGTATTCCCAGAAATATTATTTATTTATTAATGTTGTAACATGTTATATCACTGTAGTTTGTCACCAAATAGAATTTTTGGGTAAACAATATTTTTTTTTTTAGTACCTACTTAGTTGCTAACTCTCCTGTTAATGTGGGTATATGCATCCTGTGTGTATTTAAAGTTTAAAAAAAGAAGTATGGCCATGTTATAGATCACTACAATATTATATATAAATGGAAAAAAAACAAATTTCTAAAATTTTAACTACCTTAAAAAAATGTGGATAGAGCTGACATAGGCAGCAGTGCCTACCCATTATGTGTGTATTCCATCCTTGTCTAGGGGAGTGCTAACCGTCTCTCCTTTCATACAACACAATATATTACATGTGTCATATTATGTATTTATATATAGTAATATGTAAATTAAATCTTCATGGTTTAAAATTTTATAAATTTAAGTTTAATACAATTTACGAATCTTTAAGTAACTCTTTATGCACAATTTATTACAAAACGTTTTTCACTTTATTATGTAAGTAAAAAATATTACATTTATATGAGATTTATTGTGCAGATTTATATATTTTTCAACCAAACTAGTACAAAATATTAGTAGCGTGTATATTAACTAGATAGCAGCACATTCACACTTGCAAAGACGACTAAATCCAGTATATAGGTCTAGCAATTCTCTGTTTTCAATATCTATCCGCGTTACCATAGAGTAAATACGCGTTACATTGAAGAATTTCGTATTAAAAGTAGACCGCAAGTAGAATATACCATATACAGTGTTCTTAACAGGGTAAAGAGACGTTAAGAACGTGACGGCATGGCCGTCGTATAAAGGCCATCTTTGTGTAGGCAAAAGTTGCATCGATTATAATGTATACTAAAGATTTTATTCTAGGATTCCATGTAAATTCACTACAGCTATAGCAAACTATAATTTGAGCTGTTCTATTTCATGCAGGCTACTTGTGCCTATTTAACACATTTGTTACTGGCATATTAACTTATTCGCGAAACTGTTGACAGATTTGGTAAAATCCTATTTTTATTAATTAATTTGCCTGTAGTTCAGCTGGCTCGTATATGCTTTAATGTTTTTGCCCTTACGTGGTAATATTGTATTTTACAAGCCGGGGTACGGTAAAAAAAAATATTTTTTAAATGCATGGGTTCCATTGTAATAAGTATTTTCTATGATATTTGAAAATTGCATTGTGCGTCATGCTTTTCATATAAGAATTTTAGCCCCTTATTAGTATTATTTCAAGTATGTATTTGAAAGTATAACTTGTAATCGATAGCAGACACAAAGTAGAGATATATTTAAAATACTAACACCGACCATCGGTGCTCCTACTGGTCGCACAGGCTGCTACGTCTCATGGATGCCTCAGACGAACATGTACAATTTACGCACCCCAGGGCAGCCTCGTGCAGTGTAGGGCAGTGAGGGTCAACGAGTTGATAGACACCTGCACGGCTATGCCGGGTGAATATCAATCTGCTAAATATAGTTCCCACACTTTATTATATTTTGCTTGAATTGTTAATTATCAATTAAAATCTCATCATCAATTGTCTTTCTTGATTTATTTAAGTTATTCACTGTGCGATTAGGCCACAAAGCTCAGCCCGAATCATTCCCACTCTCTGCATGCTTCGCACGGGAATCGCAGCCTTCGGCAGCAAGGAGCCACTGGAGGTATGCCAGTCGTCGCTTCACCGTATCAGAGGCCAGATGCTTCACGCACTCTACAGGATGCTCTAAACTTTGCATTCACGTCCCTTTCTCAGCCATTGCATAAGTTTTCTTATTTCTTTTTCCATCGGCCCCTTGGCCCGGCCTCACTTCGGTGCAGCTTTAAAGATCTCACTGCTTAACATTAATCTTTCTTTCACCACCACACATTCGGGAGTTTTAGCTTTTCTACCCTCCTAATCGATGGGCCGCATTCGACCCCATTCTCGGTCAGAATGCTGCATTTGCGAACTCTTTGACTTTCACCTGCACTGGGCCATGTGCAGATGTTTTTGTAACAGAATGCAATTTTTATTAATTCTTTTTGTGGGACTTACTGTAGGCTGTGTCTCCATATCAGGAATGTGAATGTGGGAGCCTTCGCCCATGCTTAATCATCGACATGCTTAGTATCCTATGCAACATCGTCACCAAGTCGAATCATATGTAAACGAATTGAACTCTATTCTCTGCGAGATGTAACAGACGCCTGGTTTCCGAGCACATTCTTTGGTACTCGGTACATATGTAATTTTAATGTTTGTAATGTTAGGTAATTTGTGTTGTGTCATCCTAAAGTGCTCTGCTGTGTAAAGGTGTTCATTGTATATCCTGTCACGAACTTAACGTGCAAATTATTCCATAACCACACACTGCACAGGTGGGCCTTCACTCTGCAGCATCGTTGAGCTGCTAACTTTGCATTAGGAGTCATAACCGACATACTCAGGTTCTATCAATACATAGGGTCGTGCTCCAGCACTGTAATGTAATGGGCTAGGTGCAATAGCAGCACCATGTATGAGTAACTGTTTTGTTATACACCATACCATGTTACCATCTATCCTGTTCTCATTTAATTGCCATCTTCAGACACGTGGCCAAGAACCCTGCTGAGAGCTTGCCGGGCATAACATCTATGTATCCTTGACGTCGTACCGACCGAAGGCCATTAGCCCGGCCTCAGCCCGCAGTACTGTCTCCTGCTGGCGGAACGCACCCCTCGCCAAGTCTCCACCCAAATTAGACGAGCGGCGTAACCTTGGCGCATGGAGGGAGTGTCCCCCCTCCGCACGCCAACCCCTGCGGCAGTTCTGATCAGCTCGCAGCCCGGAGCGGATGTGCGCGTACCGTGGGGAGCCTTCAAGTTTTGTCCCTCTGATTCTTCACGACTGGTAACTATAGTCATCACCAAATACCTTTTACAACGCAACTCCCCACGCGACTCCGGGTCGGTTTTTTCTACGGTGCAGGAATTAACCCGGCCGTCGCTACTTTCCAAGTCAAGCCACCGAGTCTAGGGGACACGCTGGGGCCGATAGACCCACTCACGGTTAGACGACAGAGCTAGCCTGGCGCCCTCCCAGAAAACACCCCCAATTTTCATGTACAGCTCCTTAGACTCGCCGCGGGAATCGCACCCGAAACCCCGGCTGATGGCATCCTTATCTAGAGACAGCCCAGACAGCGACATATGGCGCCCAACTACTAGTGTGGCTAGTAATTCGCCAAATTATTAACTTTCAAAATTAGCAAAAATTTTCAAGTCCAAAAAACTGTGCAAGGACAGGTGCAGTGCAAGAGTGGAGCTGGCATTCCAGGATGACATGAGATTATCTTGCCATGTGTGATAAGAGCACATCTAGTTGCGAGTCATCACACGCAGATCAGCTTTCATCTTCGTGCTGTGGGAACAGCTATGTTCCAAGCTATGGTCGGCATTCTCCAATAGTCCTCCCAAATGTGCGCCCTTAAAGGGTAGATTGGGAGTCGGCTTACAGATAATATTTTTTTTACATTCTATAGAAATAAATATTGACAGAGCTGCCAGTGGATTACTCCCCCCTTTGATCAGGAAGATGTTAGAGCCTCAGCAAGACCAGACTAGGAAACTCAGCATAGTCATCATCTTAGCCCCCTGCCTCACTCAGCTAACCAGAGAGTTGGCTGTGTCCTTAGCCCTTAGACTTTGTCAGCACTGCTGTCGCCTACCCCGATATCCCACATCACACTGGAACCCCTCAAAACACCCAGTGAACCAATGGTCCGGTGGAGACCTATCCAACAACTGCTAGCTGTCTGGGCTAGTGCCGGAGCTGTGCCGTCGCTCACCACTTCGACTCCGCATCAGGCTAGGGAACCCTTGGAGCCTGCTCCCAGCGATCGGAGCACCACTACAAAGTACGAGTCCTGCCCAATCAGAGTCCTGGACCTAGAGGAAACCTCAGCGGGACATCATTCAATCTTTCATGGATTATTCCCATACTACTACCAACTTGGTGTCTATATGGCATAAGATCGTTCGCCAACAGGCTAGCCTACCACCACTCTTCATATTCACTCCACTGGATGTCCTCGTCTCCTCGGACCCCCTCCGACCTGCCATACTTCGGCCCAACAGATTTACAGCCAGTTAAGGCCCGGACATGCCTGGACTCATCCGGCAACGACCGCGGAAAGCCCTGGCTAGACATGACAGTCCGGTCATGCGTGGGCTGGAGGGCTTCGGGGTTACCACGGTACCTCCCCCGACCACTGAACTAGGGGAACGTATCGCACCTAGTCGAGCAGTTTACAGCTATTTTTTTAAGCCCGGGTGCCACCGAACACATCGGCGCCATTCTTGGTTGTTTCCATTACAGTATGCCTAAACCATTCACTGTGGAGCCCTTGGGACCAAGACACAGAGGCTCGGCAGTCGAACCCTCACAAAGGTTTCCAACGCATCTGCTTTTGCTCGCAGATTCAGCCAATTCTCCATTTCTGGTCCCATGCATGCAATTGAGGATGCCCTGCAGCAGGGTTATGGCCGGCATTGTCCTTTTTAGTTAATGCAATGCTATGACTAGAGGCTAAGGCTACCCATCCACACATAATCACCACGGTTCGCCCCCAACAGTGATGCCCACATGGAGGCAGAGGATTGTCACTTGGTGTGGAGAGGCTATTTTTTCGAATCCTTGCACCCATTCCATGAACCTGTTGGATCATGGCTGGCAACAGCTCCGACATCTCAAGGGACAATCACCTTCTCTGCAGGGTCAGCCCCACTACCCCCCCCCCCCCCCTCTGTGCTGTGGGAACAGCGTTCCTTCTCCCCACCACCACTTTCGCAACAAGCACAGCCGAGAAACTTCATTCCACAACACCATGCGTACGCATAACTTCCGTGGGGCAAAAGTAGACTGAGCACCGACACTTTGGCCACAACGAGAGGAGGCAGCCCTCCATACCTGTCGGCACCTTACCACGGTTTCCCGGTTCATCATTTGGCCCGTACAGCCATGTAACATGTGATGCAAGAATGTGCCTACATAGTCATCGACATGTAGGGGCAATGTCCGAACTCTGGTACGCAGTGTGCAGTTAAGGTAGTGTCAGACGAATACATGGAATTCTTGGACAGGTGCGAGATAAAAATCTGAGCCGCATCGGGGCATTGTGGACAACTGTGCGATCTTCGAATACGAGGTGTCCCGATGGCCTTGATGGGTATGTCGGCAAGTTTCCCATTGCCTACTTGGAAGACGTGATTGTCTGGTTGTGGACATGGGAGGGCCATGCACAGCACCTGGCATTGGTACTCGAGCAGCTGGCCAGACGTGCCTTGACATGGCAAATGCGCGCCGCAAAGTGCCACATCGGGGCGAGTTTATTGGAGGTCCTGGGACAACTGAAAAACTGGATCTGCTCGAGTCAAAGCTCATGCCACGTACCCATAAACAGTTGCAGCAGCTCATGGGTCCATAAAACTGTCAAAAAGACTCGTTCTAGTGGACTCTGAAGGCTGACCACATCCTGACCACCGTGGAATGGCTGTTCAGGAAGTGTCACACTCTCGAACGCTTGAGGCCATATCACCACATCTCCATCCAGACCGATGCCCGTCAGAGCAACATGGACGCTGTCCTCTACCAGCAAGGAGGGGGGAGGCACACAGAGTCGTGGAATGCATGAGTGCTAAGTTCGGGCCCGTGGAGCGACAGCACCATGTCACCGAGCAGGAGTGTATGATCGTTGTGGGTTGTGGGTAGTGCAGAGGTACTGCAATCATCTGGAGAGCCGGAGTTTCACACTTCGGTCAAACAGCCAGTGTTCGAAGTCACTGATTCGGTGCTAGGGCGAAAATCCATATCCACAAAAAGGAATATTTAAAAGAACAAGTAAGAGAAAGTCAAGAGTTTACAATAAAATTAAGAAGCAAAGCATTAACCATTGAATATATATAGTGTATAGAAGTCGCGAGAGGATACGATTTATTCTGCAAGTTTTGGGGTCCAAACTGAGGTAGTTGGAAGCTCCCCCGCCAGGCAGCTCTGCTTTCGAAAAGAAGGCATACGTGTTTACAGTCTCCCATGCTAGAGCGCTGTACCATAGCTTGTCTCAAGGTCGCGCGCGTATTCTCTCTCTCGCTCTCATTCTTTTGTATTTTGTTTCCTTTAGAGGTGGGTTGTTACAGCAATTTTCGGTATCTGTTCCAACCTCATACTGATACAGTAATGTACCTAGTTACAAGTCTCTGATACTTCTGTATCAGACGGTCCCAGGAAGAAACAAAGATCCGTGTACGCAGACCGTGCGACCAGAAGCAGAATCTGATACATTATTTATCACGCCCGGTAATTCTCTACCTCTGTTACTCTCATGCCCGCCTGATACAGCCAGTATCAATCAGTTCAACATTCACTGCAGTTCGTCCTGGCCGTGTATCACCATGTACATTGTTGCGGGCTGTCATGCTTTGTAGTTAGTATCTTTATAGTGAAATAAGGAATGGATAAGTGCACGAAAAAGACTTCATTTGTGCGGAATTTTTTTACGGAAAATAATGAGTTTGCTAATTGTAATTTGTGTAAACAAAAACTGAGTTATAAATCATCATCGACTAATCTGAAGAAACATTTGAAACGTAAACATTGATATAGTATGCTCACTAATGTACGTATCTGTTTTTTTTTAATTTTTTATAAAATCGTAATCTTTTAATGTATGAAAACACTAGTTACTAATTGTTTTCGGGAAAAAAAGTCTTAATATTGATTACATCTGTTATTAGAGTCAACTGAGAATTTATTTGCATTTTCATAGCTGTTAGGTGCACAAATATAAATATTATATCTTGTATTAATGTACTTTTTAATATTAAAATTTCATTAGTTTTATTATTGAACGAGTCTGTGCACGCACTGCGCCTCTCGTTTTCGAACCGACAGCCTTACGATCAGAAAATAGCACCGCTGACCGCTCAGCCACGAGGCCATGCGTTGCGCCTCTCCTTCAACGCCTTCCCCTACATTATTTCCCTTCTTTATCCCTTATTCGTCGTTCCTGCTCCCTCCCCTTTCACAAGCTCCGCCCAAGTGACCGTCATCTGCGATCGGGTTCTGCGCACATTGGCCGTGGTGTTGTTCCAGGCGAATTCTGAACTGATACTAAAGTACCTGATACTTTTCAAGTGTACTCGTTTGCCGTCCCTGATACAGGCGCGTATCAGTGCAAAAGTATCAGGTTGATACTTTTCGACCCACCTCTAGTTTCCTTTGCTGTGTGGAGGGCCAGCGCATTGACAAGGCGGGAGGTTATTCTCATCAAAAGATGCACAAATATTTTTATCAAAAATGTATTTTGTTTAAAGAACCGAAAACAGCCACATAAATCAGTAATTTATTGGTGTTTGATTTCAGATGGTGCAATAATTATTGTATATGAATAAAAATTGGTTGATTTGAATATAAAATAAATATTTTATTCACCAAATTAATTAAAGTACCTCAAAGTACCCACTTTAATATGAATTCAACCAAACGTATGCAAAGCTGAAATTATAAAATACCAGCCACTGTTATCTAAATAGTTTATCAGTGTAAATCTGTGCACGAACTTAGTCATAAATTGATAAAAACTTAACTAAGCTATAACACAAGAAACTTGTTTTTATCGGGTGTCTACACTTGTTGATGGTAATAGAAAAACTAAGCCTGATGTGAATCTGAACCCTTTTGAATTGGAACTGTAAATCAGTGAGGATAATTGGAATTCGAGGTATGATAACACTTTCCCCTTTACAGACACCTGTTAAAATGGTGGCACCAAGAATATTCTTCCCCAAAGTATGATTTGAATCCTCGAGTAGTATCTTTATTTCGCATAAGCATGACTTGTATATTTAGTTTCATTTGAAGTTTATGTGAGGGTACACCCGAAAGTTAAAGTGATGATTGTATCTATTGACAAATACTCCTTAATTTCCCCTTGCACCTCTTTTAAAATATGTGTTGATTTTAAACGGTATAATTTTCTGGCGCCAATATTACTCTTGCACACAACCACTGATCACTATTCAAATTTTGTTGCAAGTCCAGGAAAACTTGGGTAATAAGATCCACATCATTTTCTACTAAAATACCAAATTCTCTTAAAAGAAAATATAACCTTCAGCACCAACGTCCTGACGTCGTCCCGACCATGGCCTCTAATCCTGTGCTCCGCACCGCTAGTACCAGATCCCGTTTTCGGAGCGCACCCCTAGCCCAGCGGGAATGAGTCAGGCGAGCGCCTCGGGCGTGACCCCACTAGACTCAAATAAACTTCAGGGCACGAAACCCCGGGGGCTCGACCCCATAAAACAATTAAGGAACAAGACACTAGGACACAATTATTAATTCACAGGCATTAAACAAGTGCGTCGTAGCTACTCTGTGCGAGCACCGCACGCACGGAGCAGGCAACGAACCTCATTTACATTCACCGCAGCCACTGGCCTTAATTAAAGTGCCCGTGACAATGATCAAGTTGGATTAGGTGAAAATCCCACTAATACAGTTCACAGGGAGACAATATGTTAATAAATTTAGTCACCAACTTGATGCCACAATTCAAATAATTAAATACTCTATAACAATTGTTAAGCCTTAAGCACCCAATTACCAGGTGCTACCTTTTAATTGGGCACCTGGAACGTGTTTTTAGCTTATAATAGAGCAAATTAAGTTAATGCAAGTTTTTGGCGCAGACTCACAAAGGAGGTGAAAGTTTCCCTCGCTTGCGAGGCGGCCATGTTCGGCAGTCTCCAACCACTCCGCGTCGGGTCAAGACATGTGTCCGCGAGCAGCCTTCAATTTGGTTCCACCGACCATTCACTCTGCACTCGATTTAATATCCAAACTTTTTTACTTCATTGCTGCTCATGTCGACTCGGCGTGTATTTCGCGGACCCGGGCTTATCTCGACCGTTTTCCTTAGTGGTTCCGCACCGCGTTGCAGACCACGCAATTTACGGCACTGGCCGACTCCAGCTAACTCGCTTTCTCTAAGACCGCCGTGCATACGCCTGCCGGCTGCAACCTCATGTAAGTGTAAAGTGAAATTTAGGATCACGCTCACTGAGCCCCCTTAAGACAGTTAACTTTTGGTGCTGGCCGTCTCCAGAGCACTAGTAACTGCGCCCCGTGAGACTGCCGCGGAAAATTCACAGTGTTATGTTAGTGTCGTGTTTTGTTCTGTAATCAGCGTGTGTTAATGTAACTGTACAACGGCTCAGACGCCGCATAGCGCATTCGCATAGTTTTTGTAGTGGTTCTGCCACTGCGTAGTGTATGTGTAGGAAGTACAGCATACTCATGCGTACCACCGGAGAAGTCCATGGATTAAACGCCAATTTAACATAAACTGTGTCGCTTAGGATTATTCCGCACCACTCCGTCCTCCACACGGCCTCACAACCAAGTAGGGAAGTTCAGGATAGATTTCAAGCCGTGTACCTGGCGGGGCACGCGGGGGCAGAGTTCCCACGACCCACCACCAACGGCCTAGTGTCCCGCTAGCCTGGCGCCCCCGGACAACAGCAGCACCGCGATGCCCGTAGCGCCCGTCAGGTACTTCCCGGGCCTTCCACAGAGGC
This sequence comes from Bacillus rossius redtenbacheri, assembly GCF_032445375.1. Lineage (NCBI taxonomy): Eukaryota > Metazoa > Arthropoda > Insecta > Phasmatodea > Bacillidae > Bacillus > Bacillus rossius. The sequence continues at coordinate 19,220,304 of NW_026962012.1, read as the reverse complement.
AGGGTGACGGCAGTTTTTTTCTTTGTATTTGCAATTACGTGTTCTGAAATTCAATTTGGAAGACATTTTGCATATTTTTCTGGTTATCATCATACTACCTATTAGTTCTATGACCTTTGTTTTATCAAATTTTCTGTATATATTTTAGGCTGTAATTATCAACATGCAGTGTCCTTTGTGCTACCGAATTGTCATTCTTTCGTTGGTACCAAGGTTGATATGTTGGTGTAAGGTGGTTTTCTTTTCTATGCTCATTCGTTTACTTTGGTGTACTGACTCATTCTAATTTCTCCAATCTATTGTACGCTAGGTAATCATGGTTCTTTAATATCTAAAATGTTTCAGAACTCTCTGCCTATGAGTTGCATCTGATACTTAACCTATAACTGAGCTAAAATTCATGCTATAAATTCATCACCTCAGCATAAGATTATTGTGATGCTGAGAATTGTTCTTCTTAGAGTTACCTAACATTACAATTGGGATATGCTTCAATTTTCTTTAAAAGAACGACATAATTCAGCCTTTGGTGCCTAATAGATGATGGTTATGAACAAGCTTCTCCAGATGTAAGGGTAAACTTTTCTATAAACAAATAGATTTTGAGAGAATAGATAGCCTTTGCCATGCAACGTGCATTGTGCACAAACCACCTAGGACGTGGAAATTCACCTTTGATCCTGGGCTTGTAGCTCCAAGCAAGACATCATACAACTGCAAGATCACTGAGAGGTGATCTCGAGGCTGGGTCATCAAGATGGCGGTACAGTAGCCCACCATTTCTTCCCTAGCTCTTTCATTTGGTCATTAGAGTCAAACAGATCATTTATACTTTTAGAATATATTTCCTTGTCAATCTGAGACCCGTGCTTCTTGAAATGCCTAAATGTAGCAACATCTGGGCTCCCCCCACATACTCCAGAAGCTATGCTGCACACAGATGAGAGCACAAGTTCAAGTACACGGTGCCTACATGGAATCCACACATGCTTCACTCTTCAAACCTGTATTGGCAGCAGCTGTGACGAATACCAGCGCACGCACTTTTTCCCTCAGGTCCCACTCATGCAGTAGCTTGTTCCTACTCCTAGTAATTTCTCCACCTTATCTCCAGTGACAAGTATCGCCACTCTGTCAACCTTTTCAGTTCCCCACTTTCAATACACAAGGACCACTAAACTTTCACCAACTGATCCTAATTTAGGTTTGGTAATTCACTTTGCATAGTGGAACAAGGGTTAGCAATGTGCAGATAAATACCTCACAGAGAATGGATGAACGATGCGTTAACAATGAAATGGTGAAATATCGTCAAGAATAATGAAATTCTGCGCTAAAGGTTAACTTTATCAAAATCTCATCCAGAAAAGTGATATTCCATGTGTTTCGAAGGTCAAGTGTGCCAAGTTTCAATGCAGTTGGATGAATTTATTATTTAGTAATGGATAAGGGGCAGACACACAAACAAACAAACAAAAAACAATCATTCATTTTTAAATATACGTATATAGTCTGTCATAATATAATTCTACATGGTAAGAATAGTTAAAAAATTTTCAGCCATATTCATATTACAATATACATCTCAGAATAGTCGACAGACTGGCTCAATCGCTTCGGGTACTGTCCTTACATTGTTAAATAATTTACAATTATGATTGTAACATCTTCATCTGATGTAGTTTTACAAGTATATTAGTGTATTATTTAATACTAATGAAAAGTTAAATACATTCCAAAGTTGTGGCCAGGACAGACCGTCTTTCCCGCCCGCGTCTTGCTACATCATTCATAGGCTATAAATAATACATTTAAAAAATCTATTCTTCATTTACATGAAAACTATATACTATAATTACATACTTTATAAAACTATGCATAACTTAACATTAAAATATTTTAAAACAAAATTTCACAAGGCTAAGCAGGATCACTAAAACAGGTGGAAATGAAGTTTCAGTTGAGCACAACATGAAAAACTGATTTTTCAGCACTGCAAATAAACTAAGGCAATTTGCACATCTGCTATTTTTATGTTTAGTAGTACACTCATTTTTGTATATGTGTTTAATAGAATTATTGTTCAGTTTGGAACGATAATTAATGGTTTGAAACATGTAGTTAACAACATGAATGTTCAGTACAAACAATACAAGCTGCAGGTGGAACATGGTTCTGTTACTCGCACGTCACCGGTGTGACGCCTTGTCTGATCTTTAGTGAGGCACCGTCATATAGCCGACATATATTACATTAATTTAATACTAAAAATCTACGAAAAAATCTTCAAAACGACTTGTACTCACATTTTTCAAATGGTTTCAAAGCATAAATGTAGCCTTTTGTATGGTTTGTTAATTTGAAACCTACGTTACTAATTTTGCCAAGATATTGTATAGTTAAAAAATACCTACAGGCAAACTATCTATACAAAACAAAGCCGTAGTTAAATAATTAATGTTTGAACATATTTGCATAAAATTGTAATTATTTTATTTCATTTGTTAATTATTCTTGACAACAGTTGAGTACCATCGTGTTAATTATGTGTAAAAGATTAAAATTTTTCCAAAAGCTTTTTTTATGAAAGTTATTTCTTTGAATAATACAATAAGTACACTCACACACATGCAAATACAGTGTTTCATCGCATAATCATCACATATTTCATGCTAAAATCAAGTTTGAAAAGTAGGGTTGAAATTTTTTAAGTGGCGGTTGAATTTTCATAAAGAAAAAAAAAATGTTGCATGGAAAGAATGTTAAATTAAAACGCAGAATATACAAAAGCACGCCAAAAATTTTGAATGAACAAAAATATATTTTGACAACTGAAATATAAATGTGAAAACCGTAAGCCAAACATGAGCTGGAACTAAGGAACCAAGAAAACAGCTGGCTAGCCAATGGCACTAGACCAGAGCACTCACCTTGCGCACGATCCACGAGCTATGGATAAGGATATTGACTACATGCGAGGACTCTATGCAGGCATCAACGTAACCAAACATAAATGATGCAATTTAACACTGGCTAAATTTTTATACACGCTACACAGTGGTGACAATCGTTCTGTTAATTAAATAAATAGTGGTAATATCCCAACAAATAATGGTTTTATACGGGAAAAGAAGTTTATGGGTAACATCTTAACTGGGGAAAAATAACATACATATGATGTAGAAAATGACAGGATAAAAAACTTACTGTATTAGACGGGAAACAGTATTGTGTAGTTGCATCTTAAACAAGTTTTTAATTACTGTATTTTCCCATTATAAATACCATACTGCCTGACAGAAACATGAGAACAAATTTCTGTTGCACATTGCTTTGTCCTCTGATCTTTGGCAATGTCATATTTACTACATACACAAATTGATCAGGATCTAACAGTGGTAAAGAAAGAAAGAAGAAAAAAAAGCTACTTAGCTACTTTTATGTGAGAAATTTTTTCTCTCCAAATTTTGACGCCCTAAAATAAGAGTGCAACGATTATGCGAGTGCAACAATCATGTGATAAAACAGAATACAACAGCTTAAATATCAGGCAGGTTGCTGTATACTTCAAACTGAAATTTTCTTATACAGTAGAGTTCCGAAAACTCGGCACTTGATAACCCGGCAGTCCGGATAACTCGGCCACACCCTGACAAGGGGAAAATCCCAGCGCGCAGATTCGTTCAAGATCCCGCATTCCTTTGCCTCGCGCCACACCCCCACTCCTCCCCCACATGTCTGGCGCCGGCGCGCGCTCAACCATTCAGTGTTCAGTCTACCTGTAGCCTTTGCCAGTGTGTTAGTCAATTTCTTAAATGCGTTGCACCTGGAGAGTGACATGTCTGGCTGGCATTCGGCTGGATGAAGGGGGGGGGAGGGGGAGAGGGGGGGGAACCCAAAATTTATGAGTGCAAGGTCAGCACGATCTTATCTTTCTCTCTTCGGCTGTTGTAAATGACCATGAACTAATGGCTAGGCAGTGCTGTAATTCGAAGACGGCCGGCCCGCCCTTACCGTGAACAGATTATCCGGGTTTATTTTAATTTTTTTTACAGGATTTCAACTATCCGGGGAGCATATTCACTCCATCCACATGTTGGGGTGCAAAATAGTGATTATAAAACTTGTAATGTACTGAAAATTGCTATAAACATCTCAATATTAATTCAATAAAAGAGCACTATTTTTGAAAAGCAACTATGGAACAAAAAAAAACACAATGGTTATGTTTGTTTTGTTTTTTCAAGTCTGCTAACATGAACAGTAAATTAATAAGTCAATGAAAATGTGCCAAGTATTAAGAATTTTTTTGTATAGATTACTGTCATAAGAAGATAATTATTGACCATTTAAAATAAAAAGAAATAAGAAAGGGCAACACATTCTACAAGGCTAAACAATACGGTCATATTAAAATCTACTATCATCCAATTTTTCAAAGCTTTCATTAGGCCCGTTAGATATTATTCAAAAATTATCCCCGATTTTAGCAAGCATAACGATTTTATATTTATCATTCAATATGTGACGGGTGTGTTGAGGTAGAAATAAAATAAATTACAAAAATTAGATTGCCCTGAAAACCAGAATAAAAAGTCTAAAATATATTGTTATTGATAAAAAAATTGAACCTTTTTGTGGAAAATGTACAATAGGATGATGTTGATAGTTCTGTTTTTGTTTCGGTAGTTTTCTATTGGCTGGTAAATACTAGCAGTTACACCACCTGCTGGAAAAATCACTACCATCTAGTAAAACTTAACTACCAACCTCTGCATGTTACTGAATTGCGAGCCATCTTATGCTCACATAACTAGCCGTCACACCCGAGACACGTCATCACAGCAACACTGGCGAGAAACAGAACCATGCTCAACTAGTTGTGACATTCACAAATATAAAATGCAAAATATAATACATAAAATACATAAAAAACATAAAACTAGTAACCTACTTATAGCTTCACCTTTTATAAATCCAGTAGATGATTTCATCATTTAATAAAAGTTGAATAAAACCTGCTGTATTTGAAAAATACAAGACATATTCTTCTAACATACCACAACAGACAAAAATTCTATTGGCTCCCAACAACACATATTGTATGTGCTACTAATATACTCTCTGTGACCTTTCTAGCCATCTCTAAAACTATTTAGTTTCCACTTTAGTATTTCAAACAGCCTTAATGAATACAAGCCCGGAACGTACTGGCCAATCAGTGCAATGAAGACACTGAGTTTGACTGCAATGCTAACCTAAGTTGTGGTTGAAGGCAGGCACCACCATTGTCGTCACGGGCACCCACTCTCTCAAGGCTTTCCTCAAGCGATGGAAGCACTACGTTACGGCACTACGTGGTGGACGTATGCCTGCATGTGCGAGCTCTCATTCCCAACTGTCAAACTTTCTCTTCAAGATGTCTTCATGTAAGAATACAAAAGGAAGGCACTCTGCTATCCCTGACCAGAAGGAACAAGGTTGGCAATGAGTGACTCAACTATTTATGTATGCTTAAATTACATTTAAAATCTTGTTTGCAAAATATGCCACCAATCACTGTTTGTTTTCTAATGTTTTCTATTTTACTTTCCTCGTCATTTTGACTTTTATAGGCCTTTATTTAGGTAGCAAGTCTTATTAAGGGTGAATGCAATTGCTTGTTATCATTTCCGCTTTTTAAAAAATTACTATAAATATTAAGCACCATCATTTGTTGCTTCTTTTTTTTTAGTCTATCAATATATAAATCATCTTTTATGCTTTTCACATATTACTGTTGTAATAAATTTTAACACAAAAAGAGTTCCTAATACAAATGAAAAATTTTACAACAAAGTGTTGTTGTTATTTTTATCAAACAGTTTCTCTTTGAGTAGTCTGGGCATTACAACTCAATGTTGTACGTATTGTGAACAAGGTCATAAGCTTATTGTTATGTGACAAGTGTTTTGCAAAGGAAATGGCATTTAGGACAAAAAAATGTAGCATCAGCATAGGTAAATGTTCAGACCAGGTTATGACAATCCTCAACTTTTCTTGCATGTATATCTTGTTCACAATGACAACTTGTTATCTGACCAGTTGAAGTACTAACATAAATAATACTTTGGTGATAGGTGGCATTTGTTTAACATGAACCCTTATTCACCTTTCCCTTTCCTTTTCAATATATTTCAACATGATTACCAATGTATGGCTTTACACCTCTGCCTCAGAGTTAACATGTATTTTTTAACTCAGTTAAGAGTGAGGATGTTATAGAATATTAATGCACAGATTCGGAAACAGCAATCAGGGGTGAATACTGAACGAGGGTGGAAGCATCCCCCAATTATATGAAAACAATCTATTCAGACAGTCTTAAAATTTAATTTGGCATTTAGTCCTTGATAATTTTAACAAAGGAAAAAGTTTCCAGACTTGTTTGGCACTAGCATTGTGCTTAAATAATGTTAACATGCTTTGCAACAAATAGAAAAATTACATTTATAATTTTAATTGTGATTTCTGTAAAAAAAATATAGATGACTAGAGTGACCACCCGACCGAGAAAATCGGGATATTTGAATTAGCCAGGAATGGGTTCTCCTTGCCACGGCCTGGCTCTTGCAGCCCCTGGCGCCTGACACAGCGTGACACGGCGTGTCTCCAACTATCTCCAAATATAAATTTTAAAATTTTTCAATACCATCTGCATATGCTGGAACTAGGACAGAGCAAGCAGAAACAGTAGTGTGTTGGAAAGAGAGAGTGAACGCCAGGACACTGCACCTAGTCTGCAATCTGAGAGAGAGAGAGAGAGAGAGAGAGAGAAAGGAATTCTCCGCATGTCCCGCAATCTCGTGAGATCAACACGAACAGGCTCGCCACAGGAGGCAACGAAGCAGTGAGATCGACGACCAGTTCCGTCCACACGCATTACGAATGAACGAGGGCTTAATTAACTAAATAATAAAATAAATAATCAAAGGGTAATTAGAGAAGTTGAGGGGTGGTGCGATAAGAGCGGAACCTAAACGGAATGCACGCGCCAAGAATTCCTTCTAGTTCACAGCAACATCCGTCACGTTTCGCGACTGCAAATCATTCAAGTGTGATCCCGCTGGGACTTGAACCCAGATCCCTGTGCGTGGAAGGCGAGTGACCACTGCTGCACCTGGCGTTTACTAAACAACTACAAAACTGCAACAGGCTGACGTGACTACACGGCAGCGGTGGACGGCTCCTCCTCCTCCGAAGAGGACAGGACGTGCTTGCGCGGCTTCTTGGCGTCGCACACGTCCTCCTCCTCGGCGAAGCTGCGCAGGTGAGCCTCCTGGTGCGCCAGCAGCGACACGTAGCGCGTGAAGGTCTTGCTGCAGTGGTCGCACACGTACTCGTGCACGTCGCTCGGCGCGGCCGGCCCGCAGCCGTGCTGCACGGCCGCACCCTCGCTCACGAAGCACCGGTCGCACGCCTGGCAGGTGTAGATGCAGCACGAGCCGGGGATCCTGGTGACCACGATGCTGGCCGGCAGCGCTTCCTGCCCCGCCGAGCTCGCCCCGTTCTCCTCGCTCGGCTTGCCGCCCTTCCTGCTGTCTGCCAGGGTCCCCGGGGTCCCCTTCGCCCACTTCCGCTTGTGGGGAGACCTCTTCTTCCGTGGGCCGCTTCTGAACAACAGGCAAGATTTTACACTTTTACTGTCATATACATAACGTGAAAGTTACAAAATTGACTGATAGAATCTGAATATTCATGAAAACAATTATTTGTAGCACGGCGTTATGTCTCCCCCCCCCCCCCCCTTGAGGGGTGTGCTCGTGCTCTGCAGGACACGTACCTGCTAGTGGCTGGACTCAAACCACAAACCACGCCCAGACTGGCCTCCTTACTTCACGACCACAGCCAAGGTGTTGTTAGTTGGAGAGTAGCATTAGTGGTACTCAGTTGATTATGTTACAATAGTAATAACTAATAACACATTAAAATTTTGCTAACAAATCAAAAGAAAACAAATAATTTTTCAAAGAATATTGAGGGTTTTTGAGATGCTCAGAGTGATATTTACTAACAATGACATCACAGAACTAAACTGACAAGTAGGGGAGAGGGCGAGCTAGAGAGGGCACGTGTTGAGCTGAGCACCGCCCGGAGATGGTATAATCATCGCTCACCACGGCTGTGGGGTACCATCATCGCTCACCACGACTGTGGGGTACCATCATCGCTCACCACGGATGTGGGGTACCATCATCGCTCACCACGGCTCTGGGGTACCATCATCGCTCACCACGGCTCTGGGGTACCATCATCGCTCACCACGGCTCTGGGGTACCATCATCGCTCGGGGCGGTGGGGTACCATCATCGCTCACCACAGCTGTGGGGTACCATCATCGCTCACCACGGCTCTGGGGTACCATCATCGCTCACCACGGCTCTGGGGTACCATCATCGCTCACCACGGCTCTGGGGTACCATCATCGCTCACCACGGCTCTGGGGTACCATCATCGCTCACCACGGCTCTGGGGTACAATCATAGCTCACCACGGCTCTGGGGTACCATCATCGCTCACCACGGCTCTGGGGTACCATCATCGCTCACGGCTCTGGGGTACCATCATTGCTCGGGGCTGTGGGGTACCATCATCGCTCACCACGGCTCTGGGGTACCATCATCGCTCACCACGGCTCTGGGGTACCATCATCGCTCGGGGCTGTGGGGTACCATCATCGCTCACCACGGCTCTGGGGTACTATCATCGCTCACCACGGCTCTGGGGTACCATCATCGCTCGGGGCTGTGGGGTACCATCATCGCTCACCACGGCTCTGGGGTACCATCATCGCTCGGGGCTGTGGGGTACCATCATCGCTCACCACGGCTCTGGGGTACCATCATCGCTCACCACGGCTCTGGGGTACCATCATCGCTCACCACGGCTCTGGGGTACCATCATCGCTCGGGGCTGTGGGGTACCATCATCGCTCACCACGGCTCTGGGGTACCATCATCGCTCACCACGGCTCTGGGGTACCATCATCGCTCACCACGGCTCTGGGGTACCATCATCGCTCACCACGGCTCTGGGGTACCATCATAGCTAACCACGGCTCTGGGGTACCATCATCGCTCACCACGGCTCTGGGGTACCATCATCGCTCGGGGCTGTGGGGTACCATCATCGCTCGGGGCTGTGGGGTACCATCATCGCTCACCACGGCTCTGGGGTACCATCATAGCTAACCACGGCTCTGGGGTACCATCATCGCTCACCACGGCTCTGGGGTACCATCATCGCTCACCACGGCTCTGGGGTACCATCATAGCTCACCACGGCTCTGGGGTACCATCATCGCTCACCACGGCTCTGGGGTACCATCATCGCTCGGGGCTGTGGGGTACCATCATCGCTCGGGGCTGTGGGGTACCATCATCGCTCACCACAGATGTGGGGTACCATCATCGCTCACCACGGCTCTGGGGTACCATCATAGCTCACCACGGCTCTGGGGTACCATCATCGCTCACCACGGCTCTGGGGTACAATCATCGCTCACCACGGCTCTGGGGTACCATCATCGCTCACCACGGCTCTGGGGTACCATCCGCTCACCACGGCTCTGGGGTACCATCATCGCTCGGGGCTGTGGGGTACCATCATCGCTCACCACGGCTCTGGGGTACCATCATCGCTCACCACGGCTCTGGGGTACCATCATCGCTCGGGGCTGTGGGGTACCATCATCGCTCACCACGGCTCTGGGGTACCATCATAGCTAACCACGGCTCTGGGGTACCATCATCGCTCACCACGGCTCTCGGGTACCATCATCGCTCACCACGGCTCTGGGGTACCATCATCGCTCGGGGCTGTGGGGTACCATCATCACTCACCACGGCTCTGGGGTACCATCATCGCTCGGGGCTGTGAGGTACCATCATCGCTCACCACGGCTCTGGGGTACCATCATCGCTCACCACGGCTCTGGGGTACCATCATCGCTCACCACGGCTGTGGGGTACCATCATAGCTCACCACGGCTCTGGGGTACCATCATCGCTCACCACGGCTCTGGGGTACCATCATCGCTCGGGGCTGTGGGGTACCATCATCGCTCGGGGCTGTGGGGTACCATCATCGCTCACCACAGATGTGGGGTACCATCATCGCTCACCACGGCTCTGGGGTACCATCATAGCTCACCACGGCTCTGGGGTACCATCATCGCTCACCACGGCTCTGGGGTACAATCATCGCTCACCACGGCTCTGGGGTACCATCATCGCTCACCACGGCTCTGGGGTACCATCCGCTCACCACGGCTCTGGGGTACCATCATCGCTCGGGGCTGTGGGGTACCATCATCGCTCACCACGGCTCTGGGGTACCATCATCGCTCACCACGGCTCTGGGGTACCATCATCGCTCGGGGCTGTGGGGTACCATCATCGCTCACCACGGCTCTGGGGTACCATCATAGCTAACCACGGCTCTGGGGTACCATCATCGCTCACCACGGCTCTCGGGTACCATCATCGCTCACCACGGCTCTGGGGTACCATCATCGCTCGGGGCTGTGGGGTACCATCATCACTCACCACGGCTCTGGGGTACCATCATCGCTCGGGGCTGTGAGGTACCATCATCGCTCACCACGGCTCTGGGGTACCATCATCGCTCACCACGGCTGTGGGGTACCATCATCGCTCACCACGGCTGTGGGGTACCATCATCGCTCACCACGGATCTGGGGTACCATCATCGCTCGGGGCTATGGGGTACCATCATCGCTCGGGGCTATGGGGTACCATCATCGCTCACCACGGCTCTGGGGTACCATCATCGCTCACCACGGCTCTGGGGTACCATCATCGCTCACCACGGCTCTGGGTTACCATCATCGCTCGGGGCTCTGGGGTACCATCATCGCTCACCACGGCTCTGGGGTACCATCATAGCTCACCACGGCTCTGGGGTACTATCTACACTCACAACGGCTCTGGGGTACCATCATAGCTCACCACGGCTCTGGGGTACCATCATCGCTAACAACGGCTCTGGGGTACCATCATCGCTCGGGGCTGTGGGGTACCATCATCGCTCACCACGGCTCTGGGGTACCATCATAGCTCACCACGGCTCTGGGGTACCATCATAGATCACCACGGCTCTGGGGTACTATCTACGCTCACAACGGCTCTAGGGTACCATCATAGCTCACCACGGCTCTGGGGTACCATCATCGCTCACCACGGCTCTGGGGTACCATCATCGCTCGGGGCTGTGGGGTACCATCATCGCTCACCACGGCTCTGGGGTACCATCATCGCTCACCACGGCTCTGGGGTACCATCATAGCTCACCACGGCTCTGGGGTACCATCATCGCTCACCACGGCTCTGGGGTACCATCATCGCTCGGGGCTGTGGGGTACCATCATCGCTCGGGGCTGTGGGGTATCATCATCGCTCACCACAGATGTGGGGTACCATCATCGCTCACCACGGCTCTGGGGTACCATCATAGCTCACCACGGCTCTGGGGTACCATCATCGCTCACCACGGCTCTGGGGTACAATCATCGCTCACCACGGCTCTGGGGTACCATCATCGCTCACCACGGCTCTGGGGTACCATCATCGCTCACCACGGCTCTGGGGTACCATCATCGCTCGGGGCTGTGGGGTACCATCATCGCTCACCACGGCTCTGGGGTACCATCATCGCTCACCACGGCTCTGGGGTACCATCATCGCTCACCACGGCTCTGGGGTACCATCATCGCTCGGGCTGTGGGGTACCATCATCGCTCACCACGGCTCTGGGGTACCATCATAGCTAACCACGGCTCTGGGGTACCATCATCGCTCACCACGGCTCTCGGGTACCATCATCGCTCACCACGGCTCTGGGGTACCATCATCGCTCGGGGCTGTGGGGTACTATCATCGCTCACCACGGCTCTGGGGTACCATCATCGCTCACCACGGCTCTGGGGTACCATCATCGCTCACCACGGCTGTGGGGTACCATCATCGCTACCATCATCGCTCGGGGCTGTGAGGTACCATCATCGCTCACCACGGCTCTGGGGTACCATCATCGCTCACCACGGCTCTGGGGTACCATCATCGCTCACCACGGCTGTGGGGTACCATCATCGCTCACCACGGCTGTGGGGTACCATCATCGCTCACCACGGCTCTGGGGTACCATCATCGCTCGGGGCTGTGGGGTACCATCATCGCTCACCACGGCTCTGGGGTACCATTATCGCTCACCACGGCTCTGGGGTACCATCATCGCTCACCACGGCTCTGGGGTACCATCATCGCTCGGGGCTCTGGGGTACCATCATCGCTCACCACGGCTCTGGGGTACCATCATAGCTCACCACGGCTCTGGGGTACTATCTACACTCACAACGGCTCTGGGGTACCATCATAGCTCACCACGGCTCTGGGGTACCATCATCGCTCACCACGGCTCTGGGGTACCATCATCGCTCGGGGCTGTGGGGTACCATCATCGCTCACCACGGCTCTGGGGTACCATCATAGCTCACCACGGCTCTGGGGTACCATCATAGCTCACCACGGCTCTGGGGTACTATCTACGCTCACAACGGCTCTAGGGTACCATCATAGCTCACCACGGCTCTGGGGTACCATCATCGCTCACCACGGCTCTGGGGTACCATCATCGCTCGGGGCTGTGGGGTACCATCATCGCTCACCACGGCTCTGGGGTACCATCATAGCTCACCATGGCTCTGGGGTACCATCATCGCTCGGGGCTGTGGGGTACCATCATCGCTCACCACAGCTGTGGGGTACCATCATCGCTCACCACGGCTCTGGGGTACCATCATAGCTCACCACGGCTCTGGGGTACTATCTACGCTCACAACGGCTCTGGGGTACCATCATAGCTCACCACGGCTCTGGGGTACCATCATCGCTTACCACGGCTCTGGGGTACCATCATCGCTCACCACAGCTCTGGGGTACCATCATCGCTCACCACGGCTCTGGGGTACCATCATAGCTCACCACGGCTCTGGGGTACCATCATCGCTCACCACGGCTCTGGGGTACTATCTACGCTCAACACGGCTCTGGGGTACCATCATCGCTCGGGGCTGTGGGGTACCATCATCGCTCACCACGGCTCTGGGGTACCATCATAGCTCACCACGGCTCTGGGGTACCATCATCGCTCACCACGGCTCTGGGGTACCATCATAGCTCACCACGGCTCTGGGGTACCATCATCGCTCACCACGCCTCTGGGGTACAATCATCGCTCACCACGGCTCTGGGGTACCATCATCGCTCACCACGGCTCTGGGGTACCATCATCGCTCACCACAGCTCTGGGGTACCATCGTCGCTCACCACGGCTCTGGGGTACCATCATCGCTCGGGGCTGTGGGGTACCATCATCGCTCACCACAGCTGTGGGGTACCATCATCGCTCACCACGGCTCTGGGGTACAATCATCGCTAACCACGGCTCTGGGGTACCATCATCGCTCACCACGGCTCTGGGGTACCATCATCACTCGGGGCTGTGGGGTACCATCATCGCTCACCACAGCTGTGGGGTACCATCATCGCTCACCACGGCTCTGGGGTACCATCATCGCTCGGGGCTGTGGGGTACCATCATCGCTCACCACGGCTCTGGGGTACCATCATAGCTAACCACGGCTCTGGGGTACCATCATCGCTCACCACGGCTCTGGGGTACCATCATCGCTCGGGGCTGTGGGGTACCATCATCGCTCACCACGACTCTGGGGTACCATCATCGCTCGAGGCTGTGGGGTACAATCATCGCTCACCACGGCTCTGGGGTACCATCATCGCTCACCACGGCCTTGGGGTACCATCATCGCTCACCACGGCTCTGGGGTACCATCATAGCTCACCACGGCTCGGGTACCATCATCGCTCACCACAGCTCTGGGTACCATCATCGCTCACCACGGCTCTGGGGTACCATCATCGCTCGGGGCTGTGGGGTACCATCATCGCTCACCACGGCTCTGGGGTACCATCATCGCTCACCACGGCTCTGGGGTACCATCATCGCTCACCACGGCTCTGGGGTACCATCATCGCTCACCACGGCTCAGGGGTACCATCATCGCTCGGGGCTGTGGGGTACAATCATCGCTCGGGGCTGTGGGGTACCATCAACGCTCACCACGGCTGTGGGGTACCATCATCGCTCGGGGCTGTGGGGTACAATCATCGCTCACCACGGCTCTGGGGTACCATCATCGCTCACCACGGCTCTGGGGTACCATCATCGCTCACCACGGCTCTGGGGTACCATCATCGCTCACCACGGCTCTGGGGTACCATCATCGCTCACCACGGCTCAGGAATACCATCATCGCTCACCACGGCTCTGGGGTACCATCATCGCTCGGGGCTGTGGGGTACAATCATCGCTCGGGGCTGTGGGGTACCATCATCGCTCACCACGGCTGTGGGGTACCATCATCGCTCACCACGGCTCTGGGGTACCATCATCGCTCACCACGGCTCAGGGGTACCATCATCGCTCACCACGGCTCTGGGGTACCATCATCGCTCGGGGCTGTGGGGTACAATCATCGCTCGGGGCTGTGGGGTACCATCAATGCTCACCACGGCTGTGGGGTACCATCATCGCTCACCACGGCTCTGGGGTACCATCATCGCTCACCATGGCTCTGGGGTACCATCATCGCTCACCACGGCTCAGGGGTACCATCATCGCTCACCACGGCTCTGGGGTACCATCATCGCTCGGGGCTGTGGGGTACAATCATCGCTCGGGGCTGTGGGGTACCATCATCGCTCACCACGGCTGTGGGGTACCATCATCGCTCACCACAGCTGTGGGGTACCATCATCGCTCACCACGGCTCTGGGGTACCATCATCGCTCACCACGGCTCTGGGGTACCATCATCGCTCACCACGGCTCAGGGGTACCATCATCGCTCGGGGCTGTGGGGTACAATCATCGCTCGGGGCTGTGGGGTACCATAATCGCTCACCACGGCTGTGGGTTACCATCATCGCTCACCACGGCTCTGGGGTACCATCATCGCTCAGCACGGCTCTGGGGTACCATCATCGCTCACCACGGCTCAGGGGTACCATCATCGCTCGGGGCTGTGGGGTACCATCATCGCTCACCACGGCTCTGGGGTACCATCATCGCTCGGGGCTGTGGGGTACCATCATCCCACGGCTGTGGGTACCATCATCGCTCTGCACTGTGGGGTACCATCATCGCTCACCACAGCTGTGGGGTACTATCATCGCTCACCACGGCTCTGGGGTACCATCATCGCTCACCACGGCTCTGGGGTACCATCATCGCTCACCACGGCTCTGGGGTACCATCATCGCTCACCACGGCTCTGGGGTAACATCATCGCTCACCACGGCTCTGGGGTACCATCATCGCTCGGGGCTGTGGGGTACAATCATCGCTCGGGGCTGTGGGTACCATCATCGCTCACCACGGCTGTGGGTACCATCATCGCTCACCACGGCTGTGGGGTACCATCATCGCTCACCACGGCTCTGGTGTACCATCATCGCTCACCACGGCTCTGGGGTACCATCATCGCTCACCACGGCTCTGGGGTACCATCATCGCTCACCACGGCTCAGGAATACCATCATCGCTCACCACGGCTCTGGGGTACCATCATCGCTCGGGGCTGTGGGGTACAATCATCGCTCGGGGCTGTGGGGTACCATCATCGCTCACCACGGCTGTGGGGTACCATCATCGCTCACCACGGCTCTGGGGTACCATCATCGCTCACCATGGCTCTGGGGTACCATCATCGCTCGGGGCTGTGGGGTACAATCATCGCTCGGGGCTGTGGGGTACCATCATCGCTCACCACGGCTGTGGGGTACCATCATCGCTCACCACAGCTGTGGGGTACCATCATCGCTCACCACGGCTCTGGGGTACCATCATCGCTCACCACGGCTCTGGGGTACCATCATCGCTCACCACGGCTCAGGGGTACCATCATCGCTCGGGGCTGTGGGGTACAATCATCGCTCGGGGCTGTGGGGTACCATAATCGCTCACCACGGCTGTGGGGTACCATAATCGCTCACCACGGCTGTGGCGTACCATCATCGCTCACCACGGCTCTGGGGTACCATCATCGCTCAGCACGGCTCTGGGGTACCATCATCGCTCACCACGGCTCAGGGGTACCATCATCGCTCGGGGCTGTGGGGTACCATCATCGCTCACCACGGCTCTGGGGTACCATCATCGCTCACCACGGCTCTGGGGTACCATCATCGCTCGGGGCTGTGGGGTACCATCATCCCACGGCTGTGGGGTACCATCATCGCTCTGCACTGTGGGGTACCATCATCGCTCACCACAGCTGTGGGGTACCATCATCGCTCACCACGGCTCTGGGGTACCATCATCGCTCACCACGGCTCTGGGGTACCATCATCGCTCACCACGGCTCTGGGGTACCATCATCGCTCACCACGGCTCTGGGGTACCATCATCGCTCACCACGGCTCTGGGGTACCATCATCGCTCACCACGGCTCTGGGGTACCATCATCGCTCACCACGGCTCTGGGGTACCATCATCGCTCACCACGGCTCTGGGGTACCATCATCGCTCACCACGGCTCTGGGGTACCATCATCGCTCACCACGGCTCTGGGGTACCATCAACGCTCACCACGGCTCTGGGGTACCATCATCGCTCACCACGGCTCTGGGGTACCATCAACGCTCACCACGGCTCTGGGGTACCATCATCGCTCGGGGCTGTGGGGTACCATCATCGCTCCGGGCTGTGGGGTACCATCATCGACCACCACGGCTGTGGGGTACCATCATCGCTCACCACGGCTGTGGGGTACCATCATCGCTCACCACGGCTTTGGGGTACAATCATCGCTCACCACGGCTCTGGGGTACCATCATCGCTCACCACGGCTCTGGGGTACCATCATCGCTCACCACGGCTCTGGGGTACCATCAACGCTCACCACGGCTCTGGGGTACCATCATCGCTCGGGGCTGTGGGGTACCATCATCGCTCGGGGCTGTGGGGTACCATCATCGCTCACCACGGCTGTGGGGTACCATTATCGCTCACCACGGCTGTGGGGTACCATCATCGCTCACCACGGCTGTGGGGTACCATCATCGATCACCACGGCTCTGGGGTACCATCATCGCTCACCACGGCTCTGGGGTACAATCATCGCTCGGGGCTCTGGGGTACAATCATCGCTCGGGGCTGTGGGGTACAATCATCGCTCGGGGCTGTGGGGTACCATCATCCCTCAAATCTGTGAGGTACCATCATCCCTCAAAAATGTGTGGTACCATCATCCCTCGGGGCTGTGTGGTACCATCATCGCTCGGGGTTGTGAGGTACCACCATCGCTCGGGGCTGTGTGGTACCATCTTCTCTCGGGGCTGTGGGGTACCATCATCGGTCGGGGCTGTGTGGTACCACCATCGCTCGGGGCTGTGGGGTACCATCATCGCTCGGGACTGTGAGGTACCATCATCTCTCGGGGCTGTGGGGTACCACCATCACTCGGGGCTGTTGGTACCATCATCGCTCGGGGCTGTGAGGTACCACCATCGCTCGGGGCTGTTGGTACCATCATCGCTCGGGGCTGTGAGGTACCACCATCGCTCGGGGCTGTGTGGTACCACAATCGCTCGGGGCTGTGGGGTACCATCATCGCTCGGGGCTGTGAGGTACCACCATCGCTCGGGGCTGTGAGGTACCACCATCGCTCGGGGCTGTGGGGCACCATCATCGCTCGGGACTGTGGGGTATCATCATCCCACAGCTGCAGGGTTCCATCTTTGCTCGGGGCTGTGGGGTACCATCATCGCTCGGGGCTGTGGGGTTCCATCATCGCTCGGGGCTGTGGGGCACCATCATACCTCGGGGCTGTGGGGCACCATCATACCTCGGGGCTGTGGGGTACCATCATCGCTCGGGGCTGTGGGGCACCATCATCCCTCGGGGCTGTGGGGTACCATCATCGCTCTGGGCTGTGAGGTACCATCATCCCTTTGGGCTGTGGGGTACCATCATCCCTCAGGGCTGTGGGGCACCATCATCCCTCAGGGCTGTGGGGTACCATCATCGCTCGGGGCTGTGGGGCACCATCATCCCTCGGGGATGTGGGGTACTATCATCCCTCAGGGCTGTGGGGTACCATCATCCCACAGCTGTAGGGTTCCATCATCGCTCGGGGCTGTGGGGCACCATCATCGCTCTGCGCTGTGGGGTACCATCATCGCTCGGGGCTGTGGGGTACCATAATCGCTCAGGGCTGTGGGGTACCAACATCCCTCGGGGCTGTGGGGTACCATCATCCCACAGCTGTAGGGTTCCCATCATCGCTCAGGGCTGTGGGGTACCATCATCGCTCTGCGCTGTGGGGTACCATCATCGCTCTGCGCTGTGGGGTACCATAATCGCTCAGGGCTGTGGGGTACCATCATCCCTCGGGGCTGTGGGGTACCATCATCCCACGGGGGTGTGGGGTACGATCATCGCTCGGGGGTATGGGGCACCATCATCGCTCGGGGCTGTGGGGCACCATCATCGCTCGGGGCTGTGGGGCACCATCTTCGCTCGGGGCTGTGGGGTACGATCATCCCTCGGGGCTGTGGGGCACCATCATCCCACGGCTGTGGGGTACCATCATCGCTCTGCGCTGTGGGGTACCATCATCGCTCTGCGCTGTGGGGCACCATCATCGCTCGGGGCTGTGGGGCACCATCATCGCTCGGGGCTGTGGGGTACCATCATCGCTCGGGGCTGTGAGGTACCACCATCGCTCGGGGCTGTTGGTACTATCATCGCTCGGGGCTGTGAGGTACCACCATCGCTCGGGGCTGTGGGGCACCATCATCGCTCGGGGCTGTGGGGTATCATCATCCCACAGCTGTAGGGTTCCATCTTCGCTCGGGGCTGTGGGGTACCATCATCGCTCGGGGCTGTGGGGTACCATCATCGCTCGGGGCTGTGGGGTACCATCATCGCTCGGGGCTGTGGGGCACCATCATCCCTCGGGGCTGTGGGGTACCATCATCGCTCTGTGCTGTGGGGTACCATCATCCCTTTGGGCTGTGGGGTATCATCATCCCTCAGGGCTGTGGGGCACCATCATCCCTCAGGGCTGTGGGGTACCATCATCGCTCGGGGCTGTGGGGTACCATCATCGCTCTGCGCTGTGGGGTACCATCATTGCTCTGCGCTGTGGGGCACCATCATCGCTCGGGGCTGTGGGGCACCATCATCGCTCGGGGCTGTGGGGTACCATCATCGCTCGGGGCTGTGAGGTACCACCATCGCTCGGGGCTGTTGGTACCATCATCGCTCGGGGCTGTGAGGTACCACCATCGCTCGGGGCTGTGGGGCACCATCATCGCTCGGGGCTGTGGGGTATCATCATCCCACAGCTGTAGGGTTCCATCTTCGCTCGGGGCTGTGGGGTACCATCATCGCTCTGCGCTGTGGGGTACCATCATCCCTTTGGGCTGTGGGGTACCATCATCCCTCAGGGCTGTGGGGCACCATCATCCATCAGGGCTGTGGGGTACCATCATCGCTCGGGGCTGTGGAGCACCATCGTCCCTCGGGGCTGTGGGGTACCATCATCCCTCAGGGCTGTGGGGTACCATCATCCCACAGCTGTAGGGTTCCATCATCGCTCGGGGCTGTGGGGTACCATCATCGCTCGGGGCTGTGGGGTACCATCATCGCTCGGGGCTGTGGGGCACCATCATCGCTCGGGGCTGTGGGGCACCATCATCCCTCGGGGCTGTGGGGTACCATCATCCCTCAGGGCTGTGGGGCACCATCATCCCTCGGGGCTGTGCGGTACCATCATCGCTCGGGGCTGTGGGGTACCATAATCGCTCAGGGCTGTGGGGTACCATCATCCCTCGGGGCTGTGGGGTACCATCATCCCACAGCTGTAGGGTTCCATCATCGCTCAGGGCTGTGGGGTACCATCATCGCTCTGTGCTGTGGGGTACCATAATCGCTCGGGGCTGTGGGGTACCATCATCCCATGGGGGTGTGGGGTACGATCTTCGCTCGGGGGTGTGGGGCACCATCATCGCTCGGGGCTGTGGGGCACCATCATCGCTCGGGGCTGTGGGGCACCATCATCGCTCGGGGCTGTGGGGCACCATCATCGCTCGGGGCTGTGGGGTACCATCATCCCACGGCTGTGGGGTACCATCATCGCTCTGCGCTGTGGGGTACCATCATCGCTCTGCGCTGTGGGGTACCATCATCGCTCTGCGGTGTGGGGCACCTTCATCGCTCGGGGCTGTGGGGCACCATCATCGCTCGGGGCTGTGGGGTACCATAATCGCTCAGGGCTGTGGGGTACCATCATCCCTCGGGGCTGTGGGGTACCATCATCCCACAGCTGTAGGGTTCCATCATCGCTCAGGGCTGTGGGGTACCATCATCGCTCTGTGCTGTGGGGTACCATAATCGCTCGGGGCTGTGGGGTACCATCATCCCACGGGGGTGTGGGGTACGATCATCGCTCGGGGGTGTGGGGCACCATCATCGCTCGGGGCTGTGGGGCACCATCATCGCTCGGGGCTGTGGGGCACCATCATCGCTCGGGGCTGTGGGGCACCATCATCGCTCGGGGCTGTGGGGTACCATCATCCCATGGCTGTGGGGTACCATCATCGCTCTGCGCTGTGGGGTACCATCCTCGCTCTGCGGTGTGGGGCACCTTCATCGCTCGGGGCTGTGGGGCACCATCATCGCTCGGGGCTGTGGGGCACCATCATCGCTCGGGGCTGTGGGGTACCAATCACTCGGGGCTGTGTGGTACCATCATCGCTCAGGGCTGTGGGGTACCATCATCGCTTGGGGCTGTGGGGCACCATCATCCCTCAGAGCTGTGGGGTACCATCATCCCTCGGGGCTGTGGGGTACCATCATCGCTCGGGGCTGTGGGGTACCATCATCCCTCGGGGCTGTGGGGTACCATCATCCCTCGGGGCTGTGGGGCACCATCATCCCACGGCTGTGGGGTACCATCATCGCTCTGCGCTGTGGGGTACCATCATCGCTCTGCGCTGTGGGGCACCATCATCGCTCGGGGCTGTGGGGCACCATCATCGCTCGGGGCTGTGGGGTACCATCATCGCTCGGGGCTGTGAGGTACCACCATCGCTCGGGGCTGTTGGTACCATCATCGCTCGGGGCTGTGAGGTACCACCATCGCTCGGGGCTGTGGGGCACCATCATCGCTCGGGGCTGTGGGGTATCATCATCCCACAGCTGTAGGGTTCCATCTTCGCTCGGGGCTGTGGGGTACCATCATCGCTCGGGGCTGTGGGGTACCATCATCGCTCGGGGCTGTGGGGTACCATCATCGCTCGGGGCTGTGGGGCACCATCATCCCTCGGGGCTGTGGGGTACCATCATCGCTCTGCGCTGTGGGGTACCATCATCCCTTTGGGCTGTGGGGTACCATCATCCCTCAGGGCTGTGGGGCACCATCATCCCTCAGGGCTGTGGGGTACCATCATCGCTCGGGGCTGTGGGGTACCATCATCGCTCTGCGCTGTGGGGTACCATCATCGCTCTGCGCTGTGGGGCACCATCATCGCTCGGGGCTGTGGGGCACCATCATCGCTCGGGGCTGTGGGGCACCATCATCGCTCGGGGCTGTGGGGTACCATCATCGCTCGGGGCTGTGAGGTATTACCATCGCTCGGGGCTGTGGGGCACCATCATCGCTCGGGGCTGTGGGGTACCATCATCGCTCTGCGTTGTGGGGTACCATCATCCCTTTGGGCTGTGGGGTACCATCATCCCTCAGGGCTGTGGGGTACCATCATCCCTCAGGGCTGTGGGGTACCATCATCGCTCGGGGCTGTGGTGCACCATCATCCCTCGGGGCTGTGGGGTACCATCATCCCTCAGGGCTGTGGGGTACCATCATCCCACAGCTGTAGGGTTCCATCATCGCTCGGGGCTGTGGGGCACCATCATCGCTCTGCGCTGTGGGGTACCATCATCGCTCGGGGCTGTGGGGTACCATAATCGCTCAGGGCTGTGGGGTACCATCATCCCTCGGGGCTGTGGGGTACCATCATCCCACAGCTGTGGGGTTCCATCATCGCTCAGGGCTGTGGGGTACCATCATCGCTCTGCGCTGTGGGGTACCATAATCGCTCGGGGCTGTGGGGTACCATCATCCCACGGGGGTGTGGGGTACGATCATCGCTCGGGGGTGTGGGGCACCATCATCGCTCGGGGCTGTGGGGCACCATCATCGCTCGGGGCTGTGGGGCACCATCATCGCTCGGGGCTGTGGGGCACCATCATCGCTCGGGGCTGTGGGGTACCATCATCCCTCGGGGCTGTGGGGCACCATCATCCCACGGCTGTGGGGTACCATCATCGCTCTCCGCTGTGGGGTACCATCATCGCTCTGCGCTGTGGGGTACCATCATCGCTCTGCGGTGTGGGGCACCTTCATCGCTCGGGGCTGTGGGGCACCATCATCGCTCGGGGCTGTGGGGTACCAATCACTCGGGGCTGTGTGGTACCATCATCGCTCAGGGCTGTGGGGTACCATCATCGCTTGGGGCTGTGGGGCACCATCATCCCTCAGAGCTGTGGGGTACCATCATCCCTCGGGGCTGTGGGGTACCATCATCGCTCGGGGCTGTGGGGTACCATCATCCCTCGGGACTGTGGGGTACCATCATCCCTCGGGGCTGTGGGGTACCATCATCGCTCGGGGCTGTGTGGTACCATCATCGCTCAGGGCTGTGGGGTACCATCATCCCTCGGGGCTGTGGGGTACCATCATCCCTCGGGGCTGTGGGGTACCATCATCCACGGCTGTGGGGTACCATCATCCACGGCTGTGGGGTACGATAATTGCTCGGGGGTGTGGGGCACCATCATCGCACGGGGCTGTGGGGCACCATCATCCCATGGCTGTGGGGTACGATCATCGCACGGGGGTGTGGGGCACCATCATCGCTCGGTGCTGTGGGGCACCATCATCGCTCGGTGCTGTGGGGCACCATCATCGCTCAGGGCTGTTGGGCACCATCATCGCTCGGGGCTGTGGGGTACTATCATCCCTCGGAGCTGTGGGGTACCATCATCGCTCGGGACTGTGGGGTACCATCATCACTAACCAAGACCTGGCCTGCTCTCAGCTTACACACGTTGACTCTAACGCTTCTCTCTAAAATACGCACTCCTTTGTGGTTTACAGTTATAAACAATACTCTATAACAATGGTTCTTAACCGTAGGTCCGCAGACCACTGGTGGTCCCTGGAAGCATTCCAAGTGGTCCGCGAAGCCATCCTAATAATATGTGACGTAATGAGTAGAGTCGAATCAACGCGAGCCGCGCGTGGCACGAGTCCGAAGGCGAAATGCGGTGCAAGAGGGCGGGGGGTGGCGGTTTCGCTCCATTCGTTCTTTGTTTTATCAGCGCGGGTTGCCGATCGTCACTTGTAGCGTCGACGATGTAATGAGCGGTAGGGATTTGTAACGTGGCCTTGAGAGAGTGACGAGTACCTACCTACTACAGTACTTGGTTTAATTTTTAAAGTTTGTCAGCAAAAAGCAAATTTCCTTAGTGCACATAGGTAGTTATAGTAAATAACTACTCCAGATATTAATACTACGTAGGTAAGTAAAATAAATATTATCTATTTGTTTGGTTTAGGTATGCCACACAACTAACTAATTGCGGATTACTAATTTTACTTTATTTTCGTCACATTGTAAATCTGCTAGGTTTCTTATTAGGTACCTACTTTTGTTTTTAATCATTTTTATAAAACGGGAAATAATGCACATTTCAGTACTTTTGTAGGTTAGGTTAACCGTTTTAGTGAGCAATTAAAAACGAATCTTATTTGACTTGCATTGTTTGTTTTTTCGGGTTAAACCTTAAGGTACGATTCCACCGGTGTGCTGCACTGTGCTGCATAGTATTTTGGTGGAATCGTACCATTACAACTTAATATTTCAAAGCAGTTATTCTCAACCAATTGAGAGGCAAAGTCGGGAATACATAATAATGTCATTTCGGTGACAATGCAATTGTTTGGTATAATTGAGCAGATTATGATGTATATGTAAGTATAGGTACATACTTAATAATACCGACTTATTTGGGCTCATTTGATACATCTTGAGTAGTAGATACTTTTACCGTCATTCCCACAGCTGGCCATAGACCTCACAAATAAAATCTTGTCAAAACAACACATTTTTATTATCCATAAGGTATACATGTAATACATAAGGTATACATAAGATTATACCTGTCTGTATTATCACTAAAACTTTGTTTTCAGGAAAATGCCAACCAAAAAGAAAATATGACGACGACTATATTAAGCTGGGATTTACTTCAATAGAAATTAATGGAGAAACTAGACCGCAATGCGTTTTATGTGCAACTGTTCTTTCTAACGACGCTTTAAAACCGGCTTAGTTGGAACGTCATTTGAAGACCGTGCATCCGAAGTTCTGTAACCATTCGCGAGAATTCTTTGAAGGCAAACTAACAAATCTTAAAAAAATGAAACTTGGACCCAGTGGAACAAGTTATTCAACATCTGAAAAAACATTATCTGCATCATTTGAAGTTTCAAAATTGATTGCGAAATCGAAAAAAGCACACACAATCGGCGAATCTTTAATAAAGCCCTGTATGCTCAAAGTTGCAGAGGAGCTTTTAGGCGCGGAAGCTCAAAAGAAAATTCGTGAAATACCGCTTTCTAATGACACAGTTAAGTCACGCATTCAAAAAATGTCAACTGATATTGAAGACCAAGTTATTGACAAGATTAAAAACAGCCCTTATTTTGCATTACAATGTGATGAGTTTACCAATGTTTCGCAATGCTGTCAATTACTTGTATTTATTCTATTTTTGGAGGACAATAAAATGTTTAAAGAAGAGTTATTATTTTCTCATGAACTTAAAACGACGTCGCAAGGTGCAGATGTTATGAATGCTATAAGTCAATATATGGAGGAACATGGACTTATGTGGGAAAGGCTTGCCGGGTTTTGTACTGACGGTGCTCCTGTTATGCTTGGTTCTCGCTCTGGTCTTGCAGCATTGATAAAAACCAAAAATCCCTCCTCAATTACGACGCACTGCGTTATTCACCGTCAAGCATTGGCTGCCAAAACGATCCCGGAATGTTTCACTATGGCTCTGAAAACTGCTATAAAAGTAGTTAACTTCATTAAAAAGAGCGCACTCAATACTCGTCTATTCAAACAGTTGTGTTCTGACTAGAACTCTGAACACGAAACTCTGCTTTTCCACACAGAAGTTCGTTGGCTTTCCAAAGGAAACATGCTGTGGAGGCTGTACGAACTAAGAGAGGAAGTACAAATATTCTTAACTAACAAGGAAAACAAAAAGTTGCTAGATCAGTTCTGCGAGCCTGAATATAAGGTACGTTTTGCTTATTTGGTCGACTTTTTTGCGCAAATAAATTAAATTGAACCTTCAACTGCAAGGGTCAGGAAATTTGAAGTTGCAAGGCATGAGCAACATATTTGCATATGAAGATAAAATCAGAGCATTTATTGCTAAAATCGAGCTATGGATCAATAAGGTCGAAAGAAAAAACTTTTCTGCATTTGATACGCTCAACCAAATTATTGACGGACTAGGTGCAGATATTAAAGAAGAAATTCAGAAGAACATGATGATCCATTTGACTAATTTAAAAAGTGAATTCAATCGCTATTTTCCTGACTGTGAGGACAAAAGTATTCAGAAACTGATCCGGAATCCTTTCATTGTCAACGTTTCCGAAGTCTCTGATGAAATTCAAGAAGAAGTGATTGAAATGCAACACGACACGAACTTAAAAGATACATTCGAATCAGGAATAAATCTTGAAGATTATTGGAGCCAAAAAGCAATTTCTTTTCCAAAGCTTCGAGACATTGCTATACGTTACCTAACTTTATTTTCATTGACGTATCTATGCGAGCAGGGATTTTCGACGCTTCTGATTATTAAAAACAAGCATCGAAATCGGTTGGATGCCACTGCCGACATGCGTTTAGCTTTGAGTAGCACTGAACCAAGAATTCAGAAGTTAGTAAAGAGTATGCAGCCACAAAAATCACATTAAATTAAAATCTGTAACTTTTAGATTTTTGCCAAATAATTAAGAAATGAGTGCTAATTATAAAATTGTGCTTGTTTTCTTTATCAAACAACCCTTAATTTAGGTTTTTAGGTAAACCAACTGGGTGGTCCCCGGCAAGACATACATTTGGTAAAATGGTCCCTCATAACTAAAAGGTTAAGAACCACTGCTCTATAAGGAATAATACATAATTGTTTCTAATACTGAGAAAGCCCTAAAGCACATAACCTGTTTAAGGTGAGATTTGTTCCACCCACGTGGCCAAACAGTCTATTCGCTAATGGTGACAGACTCTGATATATGAAAAAAAAATATATATATACACATTTAAACAGTTTGCATTTTGTAGGTGGACCCAAAGATACAAAAAAAAAAAGTTTAGGAATGAAATAAAGTTTTGTGTGAAATAGAGAATGATAAAAGACGGATAAAATCCCCACGGAACAGTCAGTGTGCATAAGACAGGGGTGATGGAGCACCGGGGGCTGGAAGCTGCTAGCCAGTCGGGTTGCACAACTGTTACTCTTATTTGAAATTAGGGCGGAGATGATTGAAAACCAATACATGACCAGACTCACTGAATTATTTTAAGTTAAAATTAACAATACAAATTAATCCATTTTTATGAAAGAGCACTCATGTTTTAAGGAAATTATGCCTTGGAAACACTTGGCCACTCTCAGAAACGTTTGGTTTGTTAGTGACACTGCCACTTATTAATTGTGAACAAAGACAAGTTCCATTTGGTTATTCAGCACCTGCTGAATTAAAACATGGCCATTTTTATAATGAAACCAAATGCACTTACAATTAAGACTCTCTAAAGAGTGTGGTGGATGTTCACTGCAGCCAACTTTCTGGGATTTCCAGCACGCTGTTTGAATGACACTCGCACACTTGCACATACTCTCTTGCACATGTGCACACTTGCACACTTGCACACTTGCATATAAGAACACTCACACATACGCTGTAGTGGCCTTTGCGTATATTAAGTATTTAGTGAAATCTATTAATAAAATTATAATAAGATAGTAATAATTTACCTTGGAAGTTGCTGGGATTAAAAAAGGAAACAGAATTACAAAACTTAGTACCTCAGAGGTGACACTCAATGCCAAACAAAGAAATGATAATGCCTCACAGTAACCACTGTGGAGACAGACTGTGGATCAGTAACTTTATATTAATAAATAAAGAATGCAGTTTCACATATAGGCGTGCTTCGATTTATTTTACTACATATGTCTGAAGTGTTACAACAAGAAGATAACAATGAGTTAAGTTTATGACAGATTTAAATATATATTAGGGGTGACCCCAAAATAATTACACAAATGCATTAAGACATAATTAAAAATAGAACCAATTAGAATTTGCACACTGGCAATCTTGTTTGTACATAAGTAATTATAAAAATGTGGCGGTATTTAAAATTTCACACATTGACTTAAATTGCTGACATCCTAAATATTGCGGAAAAGTCCTGCTGTTGGTGTTTCGGAACAAAAAGGGTCCTGAGTCGTAGTGGAGAATTTGGAAGGTGAAAGTCCGTAGCCAGCTGGTTTGGAGAGGTTATTGCTTATGATGCCAGGAAGAGCATTTGGCCGTCATCTCGGCTCCGGTTCTTGAATACCGGTTCTTGGACCCGGTCCGAACAAGCCAAATCCAAAGGAATCATATCTGGTCCGCAGACAGTCGTAAATAGGCACTAATGCCCGGGAAAGACAATAGGTATCGACATCTCACCAAACAGGGTGTTGATCCTGGAATCAAGAGGTGTCTTGCCAAGGAGCCTGCGAAACAGGCGCGCGATGCTTGTGGAAGCACTCATAATTACAAAAAAATTAACAAACTATTAACTATAACTCTGACTGACTGTTTACAAAAAGTTAACTAAAAAGAAATGAGATTTGGGAAAACATCCCTTGATGAGGCGACTACATCTTAGTTGAAGTAGTGAAGCCGAATCTAGCTGAGGGCTGGCCTAGAACGATGCAGTCAGTCGGAAATCGTACCGAAAAGGCCATGGTATGGCACCTGTGTTGCTTAATCACATCCGGCGCTTCGCTTTGAAAGAAAGGAGGGGATACTTCGGCTAGAGGGCCGAAAAGTTCCGAAGACGTCCGAGGGAGGGTAGAGAAATACAGGCATCGAGAGTTCAACGCTGCTGTTGGCGCCTGATCACAGTGCTATCTATTGGGGAGTGGCCGAAACAGAGGCAAAGTCGACTCACACATCTTGGAGCAATACTTCTTGCAGACCTATTTAAGTAGCAAGACATTGCCAGTTCTAGAATTAAATGTTTCCAGAGTCACAACACTGGTAAGATTACACAATTTTCTTGTTCTGGTTAGCCTCACCAGCTACAAGATGGAATTATTTTTTTGCAAACAAAATAGAGGCCAATGGAGACACGTTAGATCGCAAGACAACCCCGATCTTAATTAAGAAGAGCTGACCCAGAGACTTGAGTCACTCACCCCCGTGGTGGTACGACCGACCTTGGCTCCTGTAACAACCAGACGCTTGTTATCTGTTATGTACAGCAAGTGAGGATGAAGACAGCAATTCTGCACAGTAACGAATGCCAGTGATCTTCGCAGTGGCAATAAAACAAATCTAAGATGGTTTTCAAGATATTCTGAGAGACTTTTCCTCACTATCTAGAATGAAAAGAGTAAGTGCTTATGTCCAAAGATTTGCATACAATGAAAGACGTCCATTGGACAGGCAGTCAGGTTTCTTCACAGATGAAGAGTTACGCAATGTTTTGCAAACCTGCATAAAGATCGCACAACATGAGGTTATTCTCAAAAAATTCCATGACTTAAATTAGGTAGTCAAATCCAAAAATAAGTTAAGGTATTTGAATACCTTTACTGACACCAAAAGATGCTTACATGTGGGTGGACATTTACATCATTCAGAACTGGCCTTTGATAATAAGCAACATCTTGTCCTGACACCCAAACACCACATTATAGACTTATCGTTACAGCTGAACATACATGTCTACTACATACTGGACCTCATCTGTTAATAGCACCGGTCACTAGGAATTCTGGATACCAAAAATCAACCAAAATGTGCTCTCTATCATCCAAAAGTGTGTGAAATGTTCAAAATTGAACCCAACTGAACATTGGTATTGACTATGTAGTGAAATCTGGTAGTGTCAGAAGAAAATCTACGGTCAAGTGCTACATAGTGGCTTCTGTCTGCCTGGCAACAAAGGCCACTTAGAACTCATCAGTACTCTTACTTCAGAAGCTTTTATAGCAGGACTTTGGAGGTTTCTAACTTGCAGAGGCAACACTTGGTGGTAACAAGGTACTATAACCACTTCGGAAGCTCTTCTTAGATAGATTGTACGTGGGTTACCAGAGGGTATCGCATGGCACTTTATTCCACCAACTTCCCTTCATTTCAGTGTGCTATGGGAAACTGGAGTGTGATTATTGAAGCATCATTTGCGAAGTGTGCCAGGAAAATCCCTTCGTACCGTCAAAGAGTGGACCACATCACTCGTTCAAATAGAAGCATGTTTCAACTCCAGGCCCCGACAGTATGTGCAACAACCCTAATGAGCCTAGTTAATTAGTGCTGTGCATTTCCTAACTGGTCTTTCCTGAGCCTGATACGTCTGACTTACCAATGAAGCAGTTGTCCAGGTGGGAACATGTTCAGAGGTATTCTCAACAGCTGTGGACCTGATGGTTTACACAACAACAAAGAAGTATTTGGCGGTCTAAGAATGCAAACATCAAGGAAGACCCCAAGACTCCTCTTGCCGGGCGACTAGCAGTTGTCCAGGAGACAGTCTCTGGAAATGATGATGTAGTCAGGGTGGATCAGTGGCATATGAAGAGACCTGTAACGCCCCTCGTGCCTCAAAATTGAATTATTTTAAATTAATTAAAAAGAGCCTTGGAAACTTGCTGGGTAAGAATAATAAGAAAATAAGTTTATTGACCAGAGGTGGCACGAGGTGGAGAACAAGACAATTTGGAACTCCCTGACACAAGCAACTGGAGAGCTGGTGGATCGTTTACGGGAAGAAGGTACATCATAAATAAATTAACACTACACAAGTAGCTTGGTCTATAGGTTCCCTGTTTTATTTAAAAATGTAACTAATGAATTCTGTTTTCATTTGATTTGGCATTTATAAGTTTCCCAATTAATGATATTAACAATATGCTTTAGTTTTTCGAGAAAGGGCCGGCCCTAATTTAGTATAACAACACATACTCAACTTTACCAACAAACAATTACATAAACAAAAATTTATTAGTATCACACCAAAATTTGATTTGTCCAATTATTACATCGATGATTAGTTTCATTGATTCTACATATTCTTGAGGAAAGCACTGTTCGCTGGTAGGCTATTCATTTGATTAATGTAGTTCGTAGCTAGAAAGTGGGGGGGGGGGGGGATGTTGATTTCACATTACCACCCGGGTCTTCAAAAAATAACGTCGGGTCGCGGAAACATCTCTTCTAACGTGACCCGCAGTGGAGGTGCAATTTGTCTCTCCAGCACTTCGACCCTGTCTGAAACCCAAATCAAATTCAAAACGAATTAGACTTGCTTCCAGACAGTCCTACACCGTCAGCGCAAAAGGCCAACAAACGGGAATGGGGGGAAAAAGGCCGGATTGTCACTCACTAGACAGGGAAGTTGACTTCTATTTACAGATGCGTCGCCAGCCAGGAACTGGATCCCACGAATACGCGGCTGGGCACGGTCGTTTTCTAATTTCAAAAAAAATTAAAAGATAAAAAATAACTATTACATTTTATACTACGCAGACGGACTAAACTACTTGAAAAAGATTATAGGGATAGCATCCCTCATTTAGGCGACTACATAGTCGGTTGCGGCCGGATGGAAGTTTTGCAGAGTCTCGTCGACTCGCCGATAATCAAACGGTCCGTCTGCAGTCGCGGCGCGAAGTGTCCCGCGGAGAAATGCGTCTCTTAATTAAAAGTAAAACTTGAATCAAAAGTGGAGGGGAGGACTGGGAGTCCGGACCGAAAGGTCCCGAAGTTCCCCGAGTGAGGGCCATAAAAAAAAACTCTGAAGTCTCGAAGCTGGTAGCATTGCGTCGACTTTAGCGCTACCTGTTGGGGGCTGTCTGAAATAAAAAAGAATCGACTCGCCCAAGGCGTCTGCTTAAACCAAGGGTTAAAGGGCGCCTTCTTGTGCTACACTCTGGCGGCCTACAGGGTAAGTTGGCTGGGTGGTTAGCGAGTTTGCCGCTAGGTGTCGCGGGGTGGTCCATCTTGGCACACACATTTTTTTTATGCAAGGCATCCTGGGAGACGGTCGCTGTCTGCTGGGGTTTCTGACCTGTCATTGGCCTTAGGCGAATTCTTAGAACCGAAAGTGGAGGGGGGGAGCAAAAGTGCAACGACGCTGAGAACAAGCGTCCATGACGTGCTTTTCGAGGAGAGAACCTAATACGTATTCGTGACCAGACTTACTTCTCTCAGCAGCTCTCTCAGAAGTAGCAGCTTGCAGCCCAGAAGCTGCTCTATGCAGTTTTGGTCATGCAGGGAATTAAAATTACAAACTCGGGACGTGACTGCAGGCGAGAGAAATTTCAACCGGGCTGACCATGTCCACATTAGACAGCAAAATATCAGATTGGCCCCCTGGGAAGGGGCTTCGGTCCACTGGCACAAAGTTTAAATCCGTGGCGTACACCGGCCTAACAAAAGTAAATCACCCCCATTAACAACCAGATAAATTTAAAAAAATAGAAACCCCAAAAAATTTTAAAATTATAGAAAAAAATTAAAAAAGGTGACGAAATGCCTAATTTCCGGCACATACTCCCCCGCTTGAATGCGGAGCATATAGGGAAAATAAAAAAAAAACACTTACACTGCTCAGTAAAACTAGTACCAGGTTCGCCTGTATCCTACTACTTACAAAAAAAATTATTTTTTTTTACGGTCAATTCGAAGGAGTATTATAATTAATTAAATTACCCTTAACGGTGAATGATGTCATGAGGAAAGTTGATCTCAGATGTTGGGAATGGTGTCACGTGACAAATACTCTAAACATGGGCGCTGTGAGGCGGGCCTAAAACACTGGGCCGGAACCGGAACTTGGTCCGTCGGGTGCCAGTTATGAAAGATGGGGATTTGTGTACCCCTGAAAATAATGAAAGTGGGAATGTAAACCCCTGTACAATAGTCTTTCCATAAGAAGCCGAAGGCATTGGGACTCAGCCCTGCACAGTCAGGCGATGGAGAAGACAGTCGAATTTGCTGCTTGCTTGAAGGCGAAACAGAGCCTCAGTCCCAGAGTGACACATGGCCTAAGGGTGGTATTCCCTTGGCGGAATTTTAAATGATTGGGGATGAAAACCCCAAAAGATCAACAATCCGTAGAGATTAATTAATTTAAAAATATTAAATATTCGATAAATTAAGAAATTTCAGCGCATACCACTCTGATGTTTAATATAACTAACCAATATTTATTATTTTAAAGTATTCTGGAAACAAAACGATAAATTAACGACTCTTCGCACTCAAATATAAATTATTTAAAGAAATGTAAAATGCAATAAACCAACAATTATAAATCAAAAAGGGGATAAATTATAATGGAGCGGTTAGATCTTCCATGACTGCTGATAGGTTTCGCACTGCCTGAGAGGGGGTTTGAACATAGGCCTTCCAAAGATGAGTGGTGGGAATGTAACCCAAAGAACACTCGAAAATGGTCATGAGATTTTTCACTCAGAGGAACTGGTCATGGCTCGTTGGCTCAGAGGACCCTAACTTTTGCGCCGCTCGTTGGCTAGCTTGACCTAGCTCCTATTTTAGAAAAACACATAAAAGAAACCAGTTTGCCGTCTGGAAGTCACGTAGCTCTTACTTAAATAAACAATCTCATCGATAACGATGTAAAAGAAATACAACTTTGGGGTAGAATGCAAAAGAAAAAAGAAAAATGGCTAGATGTGACAGCTTCAGTGCTCAGACTCTATGTACGTCACTGTACATCACCTTTACGTACAAGGAAAATAAAGAAATAAACATGTACAAGTATTAACGCAAAATCAGTACAAAAAACACTACAAACCTTATTCTTGCTTACTTCACGAATTATGGTTATTAAAAAAAAGTAACATAATCAGAAATTAAATATATGAAATCGTGGCACAAGATCCATGAAGATTCAAAAAATATCAGAAAGGTATTTCTGAGTAAAAAATATTAACACTATTTACGTCAAGTAGCTTGTTAAAGACTGAACTTAGTATGTAAAAATTAGAAATTAAAATATCTTAAATTACCTAGAGTGTGCTAGCCTAGAAACGGGATGCTCAAACATACCCAAATTAATTAAGGGAACCTCTCGTTGGGGGTTGAAAGTATTTCACAACTCTCAGTGATTACCTTAAATATTAAAATGAGACTAGTAACCTCGTAGCTGCTTAATTTCTGGGAAAACTTATTTTTATATGCGTGATTATATTATTATTATTGAGCAAAAAAAAGGATGCCTGTTGCCCTACTACTTGTAATAAAGCAGAATTAATTCCATGACCTTTGACTGTAACACTTTATGAGTCAAACACAAGGTTTATAATTAAATAGGGTCCATTTAAACTTGGTTTGAATTATTTAAAATAAATCCTTAAAATCATTTAATAAATAAAAAATAAATTTAAAGCTTAACCTTAAAGTACCTGTAAGCTTACAACTATTTATGTCGTTGTTATATTAATGAAATGAAATTCATCCCGTTGATCTCAGATTTTGGATATCGTGTAGGAACACAAAATGGGCGCTGTGAGGGAGGCCGAAAAGCACTGAGGCCGAAACAAGGGAAATGCGTCCTTGAGCACTCAGTGACTAATGGGGACTGTAACCCCTGTAAATGGGTATGGTAATCCGTAACTTACAAACTAAATTTGGGAATATAACCCCTGTACATAATTGTTTCGCTGTCCATAAGAAGTCGAAGGCATTGAGTCATAGCTCTGCACAATCTGACGATGGATCAGACAAAAGATATGAATTTAATACTTGCTTAAAAGCGAAGTACACCTCGGTCCCGGATACCTACATTTATTAACTCACATAGGCTCAATATGTTCAAGCTCCGACGGTTGATCAGACCATCAGGCTGAAGCAGAGAGACCTACGAGGGAATTTCACCCCTGAGTTAGTTCGGGTTCGAAACCCGAAAGATCAACGAATTTGGATGAAAAATTGATTATGTAAAAAAAAAAATTAGATGTTTTAAATACATAGCTGTACACCACCTTATAAAGGAAATTAACACCTATCCAAAAAAATATAAAAGTTAATAAATTGTTTACTCAAAATTCATAATTACAAAAATATTGTTTATCCTTTACCTTGCATTCTTAGATTAATTGGTAAATTGCTCATAGAAAACTCGACGTTTTAAAAAGTATAGTACTCTATCTTACAATAAATTCCTCACCTCATGGCTAGCGTAAAAAGTATTGGGGATTCAACCCGTGTATATAAACAATTTAATTCAGGCCTTTTCTTAAAGGCATGAGTGATTGCACCTCTCGTTGGGTGATCACGAAATAAATCTAAACAAAAGCTAGGCACATGGATGTGTATGGTGACACAATGAAATGGTACGTCGAAGTATATTCACGTAGCTTGTGAACGACGCAATTGGATTAGAGTACTAGTTAATATTACTTAAGAGCCTATTCTTATTTTATATAGCTTAATGAATGGACCCTTTATAAATTTATTATATGTACTATTAAAATACTTAATCGTTAATTTTAAGATACTTAGAAATAGTAAACAATGGAAGTTTCTTAACATTAGCTAAAACAAAAGGTTTATATTATCATATTATTTGTATTGTTAATATTATTATAAGGTATATATAAGATTATTATGTTATGTTTTAGTAACCCTAGATTAGAAAATTCTTTGCTGCTAGATTTAAAGCAGTATAGATTATTTATAGTGCTTGTTTTGTGACACAAAAATTATATTATTAGGACCTACAAAGCATGGGTAGTTTGTTTACAAAATACGTGGCACATGGGTGGAGCACACAGGACAGGAGAGGAGGTTCCGCGCGGTTGGCGGCCCTGTCATGTGGTGAAGAGATAACAAGTCGGCGCGCGCAAGACGCCGAGAGACAAAACAAAAAATACCACGATGTCCGAAAGGACTTCGATGATCTGTTTTTCACAAAGATGGCCTGGTTTGGAGGCGGATGTGTTATAAAAAAAACACAGATAAAGGGAGGAATTTAGACAAACTCAGGGCACTGTCGGCCGTGAGGAACAAACTAGATTACAACGTATTGTTTACGCTGCCGGACAGGGGGGCAACGACATGACCTTGCCTCCTCCAGCCGGTGAGGCGAGAGGGGGAGGGGTGAAGAGGATGACAGGGAGAATGACACGCGCGCTTGATAAAGCACGCTGCCTGAGGGTCGTCGCACCGACACGACGGAGGCCGCGCGGTGTCTCACCGCGCGCAAACTCAATCACAGTGGGACGTAAAACTCAAAATAAATTTTAAAATAGAAAAAGCAATATAACTACCGGGTGTACCAGCGATCAGTTCACAATGTTATTATTACAAAATTTGCTATCACAAAATTTAATTAATTTTTTTTTTATCTATATTTATTATTTTTTTTTTATTTTAGGTATGCCTACTCGATTTAGGTATGCCTATAGACCAAACCACGCTCTGCTACCAATTGTAACGCCCCTCGTGCCTCAAAATTGAATTATTTTAAATTAATTAAAAAGAGCCTTGGAAACTTGCTGGGTAAGAATAATAAGAAAATAAGTTTATTGACCAGAGGTGGCACGAGGTGGAGAACAAGACAATTTGGAACTCCCTGACACAAGCAACTGGGGAGCTGGTGGATCGTTTACGGGAAGAAGGTATATCATAAATAAATTAACACTACACAAGTAGCTTGGTCTATAGGTTCCCTGTTTTATTTAAAAATGTAACTAATGAATTCTGTTTTCATTTGATTTGGCATTTATAAGTTTCCCAATTAATGATATTAACAATATGCTTTAGTTTTTCGAGAAAGGGCCGGCCCTAATTTAGTATAACAACACATACTCAACTTTACCAACAAACAATTACATAAACAAAAATTTATTAGTATCACACCAAAATTTGATTTGTCCAATTATTACATCGATGATTAGTTTCA
The DNA here is from genome assembly GCF_032445375.1 of Bacillus rossius redtenbacheri. NCBI lineage: Eukaryota > Metazoa > Arthropoda > Insecta > Phasmatodea > Bacillidae > Bacillus > Bacillus rossius. Next base: position 19,183,853 of record NW_026962012.1, on the reverse strand, counting down.
TTGATTCTACATATTCTTGAGGAAAGCACTGTTCGCTGGTAGGCTATTCATTCGATTAATGTAGTTCGTAGCTAGAAAGTGGGGGGGGGGGGGGGGGATGTTGATTTCACATTACCACCCGGGTCTTCAAAAAATAACGTTGGGTCGCGGAAACATCTCTTCTAACGTGACCCGCAGTGGAGGTGCAATTTGTCTCTCCAGCACTTCGACCCTGTCTGAAACCCAAATCAAATTCAAAACGAATTAGACTTGCTTCCAGACAGTCCTACACCGTCGGCGCAAAAGGCCAACAAACGGGAATGGGGGGAAAAAGGCCGGATTGTCACTCACCAGACAGGGAAGTTGACTTCTATTTACAGATGCGTCGCCAGCCAGGAACTGGATCCCGCGAATTAGCGGCTGGGCGCGGTCGTTTTCTAATTTCAAAAAAAATTAAAAGATAAAAAATAACTATTACATTTTATACTACGCAGACGGACTAAACTACTTGAAAAAGATTATAGGGATAGCATCCCTCATTTAGGCGACTACATAGTCGGTTGCGGCCGGATGGAAGTTTTGCAGAGTCTCGTCGACTCGCCGATAATCAAACGGTCCGTCTGCAGTTGCGGCACGAAGTGTCCCGCGGAGAAAAGCGTCTCGTAATTAAAAGTAAAACTTGAATCAAAAGTGGAGGGGAGGACTGGGAGTCCGGACCGAAAGGTCCCGAAGTTCCCCGAGTGAGGGCCATAAAAAAAAACTCTGATTGAAGTCTCGAAGCTGGTAGCATTGCGTCGACTTTAGCGCTACCTGTTGGGGGCTGTCTGAAATAAAAAAGAATCGACTCGCCCAAGGCGTCTGCTTAAACCAAGGGTTAAAGGGCGCAGTCTAGTGCTACACTCTGGCGGCCTACAGGATAAGTTGGCTGGGTGGTTAGCGAGTTTGCCGCTAGGTGTCGCGGGGTGGTCCATCTTGGCACACACATTTTTTTTATGCAAGGCATCCTGGGAGACGGTCGCTGTCTGCTGGGGTTTCTGACCTGTCATTGGCCTTAGGCGAATTCTTAGAACCGAAAGAGGAGGGGGGGAGCAAAAGTGCAACGACGCTGAGAACAAGCGTCCATGACGTGCTTTTCGAGGAGAAACCTAATACGTATTCGTGACCAGACTTACTTCTCTCAGCAGCTCTCTCAGAAGTAGCAGCTTGCAGCCCAGAAGCTGCTCTATGCAGTTTTGGTCATGCAGGGAATTAAAATTACAAACTCGGGACGTGACTGCAGGCGAGAGAAATTTCAACCGGGCTGACCATGTCCACATTAGACAGCAAAATATCAGATTGGCCCCCTGGGAAGGGGCTTCGGTCCACTGGCACAAAGTTTAAATCCGTGGCGTACACCGGCCTAACAAAAGTAAATCACCCCCATTAACAACCAGATAAATTTAAAAAAATAGAATCCCCAAAAAATTTTAAAATTATAGAAAAAAATTAAAAAAGGTGACGAAATGCCTAATTTCCGGCACAGACCTGCTGGCACACATACGGAATACAGTCGTGCGTTTATTCTCAAAGGGTTCAAGGGGGTGGAGAATGGACAGACTGTAGGCCTACCAGCAGGAGAGGGAGCGAGGGGTGGCTGCCGGACTAGGACGAGAGAGCTCGTCAGTGGACAGATGGGTTCGAGTGTTTCATGATGGCTGCATTGTTACCACCAACTCAGCATGTTCCAGTGGTGTCTGTTTCCGTCTCTGTGTTGCCGACCTGAACCACGCAAGCACAAGTGTCGTCTGACGCAGCATATCCCTGCCATCTGGTGTGGACCACTTAACTTAGAGATGATTCTTTTTAAATTCGTACTTGGAAAAACATTTAAAGAATTGGTCTTAAGAGTGTTATAATGGAACTAATGCAAATTTTTCTCTCTTTTCTCGGCCAATAAAATGGAATAGGTTGCTATAAGTTGTCAGTATTTTCCTGATCTAAATAATCACAATCACAATGACTATCTAGGCATATAGCTGGGAGGTTTCAATGTTTGAATAGATTGTTGCACTGACCTTATATCTGTGAGAAAACTTGTGCGCAGTGAGTGAGTGACAATGAAAGACATGGAAATGACACAAGACACCTCGTTGGAGCAAAGTGAGAATCGAGTTCACAAGTCAGCACGGTTGACAAGGAGTGGATCTTCAGGCGAGCAGCTACCGCGCTGGTGTCGTGCTGGTACCAGCACCGTCATGAAGCACTCCGTCATCCTCCACCGTACCAGCACGCGCTGCTGTACGCTACAATATATTACCTGGTAGCTATAGGACAAGCAAGTATTTATTTCTACACTGCTGGCCATGAACTAGGGTGGGATAGTCATGATTATTAACAGGACAGGGTGGCCAACCAACTGCCCTACAACATGTGGCATTGAGAGTGTCTCCGGCCATGCTGCTGTAGTTACGGCCAGTGGCCATCCAACCGTGGACCGCACGTGTTTGATGTGGCTGTAGGGTTTGCAATCGTGCTCGTTGGTTGATGGGCTGCTGGCTTCCCGACATCGCTCTGCCTGTCCCAACCTCAACTACTCATCCATTTCACTGTGCCTGCATTTATTCCAGTTCAAGAACTAATTCCTGGTGGAATATGTCCCGGAGTCAAACCTGTTCATATTGTGGTTTTTTTCTTTGACGATGCCTGTGCACTAACTCTCAGTAATCTCTGCTACGTACCACTCATCAGTGTTGCCGCTCCACTCAAACAACCAATCACATCTCTGTCCTCCCCTCTAGCTATCCCTAAGGAGCGGTTCTTCAGGTGAAGCAATGTTAACAGCCGGCAAAGTATTTTTTAGTATTGACAGTGATTTCATATTATTACTCGGTCATTGAATTATACCATTAAATAGAGATATACTCGAATGTTGGTAATTTCCTTGCCAGCACGCTCTAATGCAGTAAATGCCACTATCATGAACAGAAACTGAAATTACCACATAGTGAATGCGAGAAGTTTTGAATGTCATATTCGGCATGCTCACACTGTACACACACTGCTAGGCAGCCATGTTCACACAACATTCCAATCGGCACGTAGTTCCGTACGCACATTGATATACATGATATACATAATAAACTGACTGAATCAGAGTGGTGACTTTGTTAGTTATCATTTCACAATGCCATATTATTGATCCAGAAAACTATAATTAGAATGTTCCTTGTGCCCACAAGAAACTGCAGTGACGCCTACCTGCTCCTGTCTGCAGGACTGCTGGCCTGCGTGCGTGCTGCAGCGTGCTCTGACGGCCGTGCACTGGTGTCCCTGCCCTGCTCTCCCTCCGTGCTCTGGAACACACCCGACAAACCTTCCTCCGACTCTGCACGGGAGTGAAGTGGCACCTCTCTCTCTCTCTCTCTCTCTCTCTCTCTCTCTCTCTCTCTCTCTCTCTCTCTCTCTCTCTCTCTCTCTCTCTCTCTCTCTCTCTCTCTCCACTTCAGTGCTTCAGTTTACACTCAATAATAAGCAATATAAATTAAAAATTAATGGGCAATGTTATTGGTATCAGTTAATTCCATAGACAATATGTACAAATATATATGTTGAACTATTTTGTGCAAAAATTTGAAACAATATCACCGATGTTATCCTTCAATACAGGCTTCATCCAGATGTGTTGTGTGACATCAAGCACATGCACAGGCAAATCTTGACACACAAACTTATGGCTTTCTCGCCACATTATATGGCGAGAAAGGCATAATCAGCCCACTTCTGAATATTAGCTGAACACAGTCACGTATGGATTATCCTCTTCTCAATTTTTGGCAAACGCACACTGCAACAGTTGGCCACTACTGACCTTCTAGTCACTACTGTCCTTCATAATTACATACTCATGGATGACATTGTCACTGGAGTTGCATATAACAATCCTTGTAAGCCTGCTGCAGCTGAGGGTTTCAACTCCTCGAATGGGCTATCCAACTAATCTCAAGTACTAGATACTGCGCCTACTCTTTATTGTGACAACCCAGAGCCAATGTGGCCAGTTGTGAACATCCTGGATTGCAGTGAGATCCAGATCATATCACACAAGCATCAGCAATGCTCTGTGCTATCACAGACTGGTGAGTCTATGATCCCACACTCCTACAGGCTCACTCTCCCAGTGTTGTGTGGGCAACGATGCTGAAACTTGTGTGAACCTTAGGACTCCCTATAAGCCCTTACCCCTTTCAATCACACACAGATGGAATTAGTTAAAAGAGGGTTTACCGAAATTCAAAATATTCAACTAACTCGTTTCATGTGTCCTCATGTGACAACTGTGGAGTCCATTTGTTTCACGGATGTATCATGTTCAATAAACCCAGTCTATGCAAACAATTGGTTTTTTTTTCCCTAATATTAATATAGATAAAATTAAATTACAAAAATTAGCACGTTTTATTAAAATTTAACATATATAACACATACATAGCACATACCTATGTACATTACAGATGCACACAAAAGTACAAAATAAAAGCCCCGTTTACACGTTGCCAGTAACTCGCACAAAATGGTCGAGTAGTAACTGGTAGACAGTTCCTTGACTCGTGTAAACGGGTAGGGCGAGCTACTCGTACAGGCCAGTTACAACTAGCATGCCAGTAACTGGAAGGGCGAGTTACTACAAAAATATCTGTTTCACTGGCGCACTGGCCTTCCCCCACCACAACAATTATTGGTATCTGCCAGCTACTTGAAGCGTGTAAACGCGCATGCCAGCAGTCGGGCAGTAACTACCTAAACAATTAACACGCACCGCGCACGTGTCAGTATTTATATCGTGAATTAATCTAGTTTCATGAACTAAGATGGCAGGTCGTTGGAGTGAATAGCAGAGTATTAAATTCGTTTGTTTATATCGAGATAACGAAGTTTTGTGGAATTGTTTTAGTGCAGATTATAAGAATAGAGACGCTCGAAATGCAGCGTATGAAAGCATTGCCCTAGAGATGGCTATACCAACATTTACAGTGAAAGATGTGCTGAAGAAAATAAAAAAACATGCGTTCAACATATTCTCAGGAACTGATGAAAATTGGCAAGAGTAAATCAAGTGGAGCAGGAAGTCAGGATGTCTACAACCCAACAATAAAGTGGTTCGGTGTAATGGATGAAATAATGAAAAAATCCACTACTAAAGATAAAGAAACATTCAACATGTAGCATTGCACAATGAGGATTTGATATATATATTGGGTCATAAGAATATTGATTAAGAATAACTTTGATATGAAGGATACTAATTATTTCATATATAGATAAGGATAATTGTTCAGATCTGTTAAGAATTGTTATTATGTAATTACTTTGGTTAAATTTCATGGAAAGCCTTAAAATACTTATTTCCTTGAGATACTTAATTATTAATTTGAGGGTTAATTCCAGTCTATAATAATAATTATTTTTGATATTTGATAATTAATTTCATTAATTGTTTTGTTTAAAGCAGTGTAGACTATAATTTTACAGGACATCATTTTTAAACTAAAATTTCTAACACGGTATGAATTTAACCTTTGATTACTAAATTTTGAACATTGTATTTAAATTTGTTGGGTAATTTAAATTCTATTGGATATAGCTAGTGTAATATCTTGAGAATAGTCTGGAAGGTACAGAAGGAAGAACGGACAGGCGCGACACCCTGGCGCCAGAAAGTTATGTTTCACCTTGTAAATGTGTGTTTGGGATTTACGCGTCACATGGACGCACAGCTGTAGCGACCGTCGGGAAGGGTCTCTAGAGGCTACCACTAGCCAGCCAATCAGGGCGAGCCCTGGCATGGAATGATGCGCCCGCCCGAATTTCCTTACATGGTCATGTTTCTGAATTCTGTACTCTGATTGGTCAGTTGGCCCACAGGGTTGCCTCCCTTGTCTTCACCTTTACAAGGGAAGGTAATCTCGTCGACCAAGTCACTTGTTGCTTGATCGTTGCCAAACCCGGTCGCGTTGTCAGCAAGTCACGACACACAATGGAAAGTCACTAAGGGACAATTTAAAGCCTAGGGGCTGGGGCCAGGCCGTATTTTTGTAACCTAAATTCGTCATTTTTCGGAATAGTTAATTAGAAATTTAGGCCCTAGGCGTCGGCATCGGCCCGACTTTGTGTGATTCCGGTCCGCGATTGACGGTACTTTGAGTTATGTAGTTAACCAAGGGACATTACTAAAATATTATTATTTTTTTGGCGAGTGATAAGACTCCTCGACCATCAACGGCAAGATGTATGGTGCTGTGGTATGGATTTGGACCTTATCCTATCAAAATTCAAAGACCTCGTAAAAATTTGTATCAGAAAAAACAAAAAACTGTGCAAGTAACAAAGCCTTCGAACTAAATTCATGTGTAAAATTGTGTACTGATGCCATGTAATGATGAGAAAAAACTTTTTTTTGAAAAGAAATAAACAATGGTAATTTAATAAACTATTTTATTTCCAAATAACGTAGAACGCAACCATCGTAATGAAAAATTCCTAAAGAACATTGTCTTTTATTACAGAACTGAAATTTTTAACTGAAACATAGAAATTACACTCATTCGCACAACTTGATAACCAGTTTAGATATTTGTTACTAAAACCAAAGTTAATCAATATGGCCTATTTCATGACCCACAGGTGAATCAGCAGTGTGGACTCCATGTGGAATGGCACACTATACAGAACAAACTGTTCCTGTTAGTGGAGGCCTCATAGCAGCCTCAGCAGGCCCTATGTTTAAATACTTTGAATGATACCTTACGTATATGGGCCGCCAAGTAGTCCAGTCAATGAATGTTCAAAAGGGGGGTGTAGAGGGAAATGGAAGGAACACAATTTTTGACTTTGGGACTTTGTTTGGACTAGTAAGGAGGTAAACATACTAAAAGTCCTCACTTCTAGGTGGTGAGCGGGAGGGAGGGGGGGGGGGGGGGGCATGTAGAAGGTCCCTTTTTTCGGTTTTTCTCTTATATCTCGGAAACTATACGCTCTAGTGAAAAGACCAATCTATACTAAAATAAAGCTGAGAAATTTTTCCACAAAATTTATTCGTTTCAATTTTTCTCTCTCTCGCATAGTTTATGAGATATTTGCGTTTAAATTCGCTAATTTTTAGGGAGGGGAATGTTTTTTCTTACGTTTTTTGCCCTATTTGACTAGATAACATTTTATCCGTTCGTCGTACGTAAAGGTCATGCAGAAAGACACTTGTAGAGAATTAAATTTTCTTTAAGAAAAACCAAACATTTTTATTTTATCTTCAATCATTGTAAAGTTAGAGCAATTTTACCTTTTTGTGTAAATCGCGAGATTTTTCAGAATAGTTTAACTTCCGTATTCTTCGCTATTCCACTGCTCTAACTATATATAAGTTAATATAAACATATTTATGCGTATAAATAGTATGTAATATATATAGTATATATAAGTGGTACATAAATAAATTGTTTGTATGCATGTATATATAATGTTTTATCAGGTACATATATAGTTCTGCAAAAGTAATATTGTTTGGTATCGTTTCATACTATTTTTGGCACCGGTAATCGAATGGAAGAACTTTCAGGGCTCCTTTGTAGAGATACAGTACAGTAGAGATGCACCTCCATAGAAGAGTTTTGTGGGGTTCTATTCACGTCAAGTGAGCAGCACAAAGATTTTGGACAAGCCCGCCAAATTAAGGATGCAGCTGATGTTACCAAACTAATTAATTGGTTTGGGAAATATTTTCCCTTTCCGGCTACCAGCGACATCATATCCATTGCGACGGGGGTGGTTGGTGACAAAACAGTCACATGCTAAATGCTGTTACAGTTGGTAAACAAGCAATAGCTTATATGGTGAGTTGCCCATTTTCTGATATTAAACTGGCTCGAAAAAATCTAGCACTCCCACTTTCGACTGTAAGCTCGTCAATCAAGATCAATGACGAAAAAGTGTCGGTGGATCCTTTTTTGCTATTCCAACGCATAGCCATAAGCAAGAAAATTGACCAAAATTTAAAAACTTATTTGCAATATGAATTGGCTCCTTTCCCTTTGGTTTCTTCAATGAGGGTGGGATGAGGAAATCGAGGAAGTCGGTTCTCTACAAAGAGCTCAAAGCAACAACCAAAGAAGTACATGTGACACACTTTGACATTGTTATGGACGGAGGACTTCTCCTCCACAAAGTTATATGGCAAAGAGGTTCCACGATATCTGTAATTTGTGATGGGTATGCCAATTTCGTGAACAACCACTATCGTGGAAGGAGTTGTACTGTAGTGTTTGATGGGTACACGAGGTTATCATCAAGTACCAAGGTCGCTGAGCAGCAAAGGCGGTACCATCTCAGAAAGTCAGCCGACATACTTTTCAAACAGGAGACAGTAATAACTGTGAAGCAGGAAGACTTCCTTTCAAATGTCTACAACAAAAGTCGACTGATTAACATGCTAAAGGTCACACTACAGGCACATGGAATCAGTACCCTTCAAGCACAGCTGTAGAGATATCACATACCACTGCTGTTGCTGTTATAGGTGAGGATGTCAACCTAATAGTCATGTTGATGGCCAAAACACCTGGTGACCAGGATATAATTTTCGTGAAGCCTGGACGTGGAAACATAAATCCTTCATTGTTTTTTACCCAAGAGCTTCAGTTTCAGACCCAGGGGCTGCGAGATATACTTTTTCTTCATGCCTTCACTGGGTGCGATACCACCTCAGCAGCCTTCCGAAAGAGTAAGCTTGGATTTATCAAAATGTATTTGAAGTCTCCAGATGTCCAGGGAGCTGCTGCAGTTTTCTCAGACCTTTCCTCAACAAAGGATGATATAGAGAAGCTGGAAAAAAGTGTATTTTGAGATGGTATGGGGCCCAACCTAAAGAGATGTCTTTAAACGCTTACCGTTACCAATCTTTTGTTAAATCGGTAGCCAATATCAAACCGGACATCTCATGCCTCCCACCAACTGAGGGGGCAGCGAAACAACATTCACTGAGGGCATGTCACCAAGTCCAGACGTGGTTGGGACATGAGCTGCCTCCTCAGATGTATGGGTGGGAGCTAACCACCAATAAATTTCTAATACCGGTGCACAGTGAGCAACAGGCTGCACCGGATGAAATATTAAAAAATATATTTTGTCGGTGCACGAAGGATTGTGCCACCACCAAATGTGGATGCAGAAAGGCGTCTCTCAAGTGTTCCCCTGCCTGCCAAAGATGCCAGGGTAACTGCCTTAATGGGGGCCCCCTCTTGGACAATGAGGATGAAGAACTCGACAACGATACTCTGCCAGTCATCTTCCTCAACGGATGAAGAGGAAAACGAAGCAGAACCCACCCCAGGGCTAAGTTCCCATGACGAGCCCGGACCATCCCACCCCAGAAGAGCCAGGAATTGATAACAACTATTACTGCACAATTGTACTATAAGGTAATAATATATTATTAACTGAAAAGTAACATAGTTCTACAAAAACATTTACAAGTTCATGTGTCAGTAAAATAATTAAGTACAAAGTTGCTGCCTCTATACTCACCCTAACACAATTCCTTTGCGGAATGAATGTACAGTTAATAGATACATATATTATACATTATTAATTGTACATTATATATTTTATAAATTTAATTGTATACAAGTGTTATTGCTTGTGTAGAGGGTTATTATTGCTCCTAATTAACAACAATTCCGTGATCCTTGATAAAGTGCCAATTATGAGTATTATTAGGAAGTTTTCATCATATATAGTAACTGCATTTCTTAAGGGGTAAGAGATGGAGCTGTCAAAGTTGTTTCATTACATTCAGGGTGTAGAAAATAGTTTAATACGACACCAAATTAATTATGCTGTTAAAGAACTAGGTACATAAGTTAAGGCAAATATATGTATAATATATGTTCATATTATTTCTTTATATGCCACTTAGCCTATATGTAGTTGATACTTGATACTGTTTATACAGATTAATACGTATGTATTGGCTTACATTTAGAGTTAGATCAATGGAATAACAAACAAAATTTAAACTATGCTGAAAAATCTCACGATACACACAAAAAGGTAAAATTGCTCTAACTTTACAATGATTGAAGATAAAATAAAAATGTTTGGTTTTTCTTAAAGAAAATTTAATTCTCTACAACTTTCTTTTTGCATGACCTTTACGTATGACGAACGGATAAAAGGTTATCTAGTCAAATAGGGCAAAAAACGTAAGAAAAAAACATTTCCCCCCTAAAAATTAGCGAATTTGAACGTAAATATCTCATAAACTATGTGAGATAGAGAAATATTGAAACAAATAAATTTTGTGGAAAATTTTCTCAGATTTATTTTAGTATAGATTGGTCTTTTCATTATAGCGTATAGTTTCCGAGATATAAGAGAAAAACCGAAAAAAGGGACCTTCCACGTGTCCCCCTCCCTCCCGCTCACCACCTAGAAGTGGGGACTGTTAGTATGTTTACCTCCTTACTAGTCCAAACAAAGTCCCAAAGTCAAAAATTGTGTTCCTTCCATTTCCCTCTACAGCTTTTCATTGAATGAACTAAAGGACAAATGACTTGTTTATAGTGTGTTTTTTCGATGATGACGACCGATGACTAGTTCTATAGCACACTAGGTCTTCAGACACGAAATTTGAATAAATAGTGTGGAATAAAAGAACAATATGCAATACCTTATTTTTTTCAATGATTAAATAAAAGTTCCAAAAAATGTATTACCAAACAACAGAGAACTAAATATAAAATGTATAGCGTAAAAAGCTATCTTTGCAGGTATTGTATTTTCAAGACTTTCTTGCATCCAATAAACAGTGAGCTGTTTCAAAAGTGCTGCTGGTGTCTTTCCTACATGCAGTCCCGCTCATACTCCCGGAGGTCGTAAACATCGTTCACCTGGCTGACCGCAAGTAACCCGCAGGCAGCGGGACTGAACACTACTGCTCTAAATCTTACTGAAATAAACTTTGTGTTAAGATCATGTTAAATAACAAAAATGTTTTCAATTCAGGAAAAATTGAGTTACGAGCCTTAGATTAATGTAGTACTTATAAGTTCTAAATGAAGATATTAGCACGGCTCTTACACACTGCTTTACAGCCACTCCTCACGTGCAAACTTTACAACTACCGTAACTGTGGCACAGAAGTACTCAGCATATAGTGCGACGAACTTAGTAACACAGACTTGCGTGAGACGAGGGAACTGGCTGTACGACCAGTTGGTGCACTGTTCCGAGACAGGAAGAGTGATTGCAATGAGACACACAAAGAAAGAGTGATTGCAATGAGACACACAAAGAAAGAGTGATTGCAATGAGACAGATACAGAAAGAGTGATTGCAATGAGACACAGATACAGAAAGAGTGATTACAATGAGACACGGAGGCAGAGTGATTGCAATGAGACACAGATACAGAAAGAGTGATTGCAATGAGACACAGATACAGAAAGAGTGATTACAATGAGACACGGAGGCAGAAAGAGTGATTGCAATGAGACACAGATTCAGAAAGAGTGATTACAATGAGACATGGAGACAAAATGAGTGATTGCAATGAGACACCTATAAAGAAAGAGTGATTGAAATGAGACACCTATAAAGAAAGAGTGATTGCAATGAGACACTGAGACAGAAAAAGCGATTGCAATGAGACACCTATAAAGAAAGTGTGATTGCAATGAGACATGGAGACAGAGTGATTGCAATGAGACTCAGAGGCAGAAAGAGTGATTGCAATGAAACACGGAGACAGAGAGAGAGTGATTGCAATGAGACACAGAGACAGGAAGACTGACCTGAAGTAGATTCACTCCGCTCTGCGACGACGGGAGCCCCAACTTGCCGCGAAGCACGGCATCCATCCTCAGACACTGCTGCTGGAAGGCATAGCTCTCCTTCAGCTTGTAAGTGCACCGGTAGCACATGAACTTGGGCAGCGTATCTTCCTCTGACACCTGGACACACACAACAATGTCAGCGAAAATGCAACCACGAGCCACGCACATACAACGTCCGTGTCTACCTCCAACACCTAGACTCACACAACAATGTCAGCCTGTAAGCTCCCAAGAGCCACTCACATAAACTAGCTGCGTCAGGCTCCGACACTTGGATACATACCCAGCTGTCAGCAGGAACGCTTCCACGAGCCATGCAATTACACTGGCCGTGTCAGGCTCTGACATCTGGACACATACCCTGCTGTCATACATACATCAGTTAGGGAATTGCTCCCGCTTTTAGTTTGTTTACCCAGCCCTCTTAGCAATTAAGCCTTCCCGGCCTGGGACCCCCATGGGTGTGGATATGGAATACGTCGTATACGCAATCGGAAAAGGTGTTAGAGCTTCGACTATGGCCAGAGGCTGCTGCTACCCACCCCAGCATAGTCACCACCTCGGCCGCCTGCCTCACTCAGCTGACCAGGCAGTTGGCTGTGTCCTCAGCCCTTAGATCTTATCAGCACCGCTGGCGCTTACTCTGATCTACCACATCACACTGCGACCCCTCCAAACACCCAGTAACCCGTGGTCCAGTTGAGGCCTATCCAACCTCTGCTAGCTGTCTAGGCTAGTAACCTTAGCTGTGTCGTCGCTCACAACGTCGACTCATCATAGGGCTAGAGAACCCTTAGAGTCTGCTCCAAGCGATCAGAGAACCATCACCAAGTAAGAGTTCTACCCAATCAGAACCAGGAGCTCAGAGGAAACCTCAATGGAGATCCTTTCACTTTCATGGATCTTTCCTGTACTACTACCAACTTCTGTGCCTATATCGGACATAGACTGTTCGCGCACAGCTAGCCGACCAGCCGTGTATCGAAGCCACTCAAATGGATCAACCTCGTCTCCTCTAATGATCCTCCGACCCGCCATACCTTGGCCCGGTGGGCTTACAGCTATGTGAGGCCCGGACGTGCCCGGACTCCTCCGACGGTGACCACGAAAGTCTTGGCTAGAACTAACCACTTGGGCTGTGCCAAGAAGCTGCAGAGCCTCGGAGTTGCCTCGGTACCTCTCCCGATGCAGGGCAGAGCTCAGACCATGCCAATGGCGTTCTAAGTCTTACCATTACCATGGGCCTTGTCCTCATTCACAATGAGAGGCCTTTGGGACAGACGCCGGGGCTCGGCAGTCGAACCCCCCAGAAAGGTTTCAATCGCATCTGCTGTTGCCTGCAGTTTCAGCCCATTCACCATTTCTGGTTCCAGCCAGGCAATTGAGCATGCCGCTAGGCATGATTACACCCGGCAGAGTCCTCATTAGTTTGAGATGCATCTATGACCAGGGGCCGAGGATATCCACCTCAGCACAGCCACCACCAAGCCTCCCAACTGCGGTGCCACGAGGAGGCAGAGGATTGCCACTGGTGCGGCATGAACCTGTTGGATCATGTCTCGGATAACTATAGCCGCCAGCAGCTCCGATACCTTCCCCGCAGGGTCACCCAGCTGTCGGTGGGAACGCTCCCATACACCGGCCGTGTCTGGTCCATACATCAGTTCGTGACCCTTCCTTACAATAAACTATTTGGCGAGTCTTTGTTCTGAATAGAACACAAAGTGCAAATAATGGTTGTGAAATTGATACATTAGAGAAAACAGATGTTTTTGCTTTCTAACATAGAGACATTTAAAAAATAAATCAATTTATTTTTGATGTCCTGAATTTTGTCATAATCACTGAAATTTTTGTACATTGAGGCCAATATGGATACTGCTGACCAACTATGTTAAGTATACAAGATTATATTGGATTAAGTGATAAGAAAAATTTTATTTGCTGTTATTGTATCATATTTTTGAATAATGACGAGACATTCCAGAATTTTTATGTTTAGCAGAATTTAAATCTCTGTCTTTCATGGTGTGGGCTGGTCCCAATTTAGTGAGTGACAAAATACTGTAGCACCAAATGCACATTTAGAGTTTCCCCTATGCTACAAACTTTTCTAGGCCTTGACTTGGTCTGGGCTGGTGTTATGATTTGTACACCACATTTTTAAGTGAGAGATTTATTTTTCTTGGATTCAAGGTAGCAGTAAACTTTGTTCTAAAGAAATCTTTTTTTAATTTTGAGAAGCATTTTTTTTATATACAAATTTTTACCCTGAAATGTCATGAAGCGAATTTTGTGTAGCAAATAATATTGCTGATCTTAAGGATGGTAAAACTGTATCTTATTTTGACTGTATTACCATGCTAGATTCAAGGCAGCCCTTTAAAATTGCATGCACAATGCAACATGGACACGTCCAACGGCCTTTGGGTGGGATAAACTTTTGGAAATGGTGCACAGTGGTCCCAAAACCTAAAAAAACTTGGCCAAAGTAAAATCAAAGTGTCTTTTTAGGGACATTTAACTTTTGGAATAGCTGTAATGTTACATGTAGCAAGTATTATTGCTCAGGAATCCAGTTTGTTCCTGAGCATCGAGCGTGTCGCATTGTTGGCTCATGACGCACAAAATAATTCAAGTTCAAACACTTGCAGAATAGTGGAAAGTGAACAGACATTGACTCTTCAAATGGATTATTTCCAGAATGTTAGTAAATTTCAAATGTGTTTCTCTAAATGAACAATATTAATTAGCCAAACAGTAAATTGTTAAAAAAGGAATGTCATTATGTTTTTTCTTTATCACATTTTAAAAAGCAGTTTACAAAAAACAATACGTCAGAAGTCCTGCCAGATTCCACTTTGAAACCAAATTACATTTTTTGATTGTATATATGTTCAAAAATATCAAAAAATTAGCTGCAATTAGCTACAGATTTGCTTGTTATGATTTTTATCGTGTTTCTAACCCCGCATATTTCACTTTCCGTTTTGCGTAATTTTTGGGTTTGATGAATACTGTTTATAATAAATGGGTAAATATATGTATTAAGTTAAACTTCTGTGGGTGCGATGCATGGAGCTAATATACAGTAATACATCTGGAGAGGACAAGGGAAGGCCAGCAAAGGATGCGAGGTGAAGCCGGGTATCGGCGTTTGTTCCCTGCTTCCTACGCTGGAAGAAAACGAAAACGAGCCAAACTTGTCTCGCGCGGCGGAAAAATCCTCCAAACTAAACTCGCAACAGCTCCGAAACTATCAAAACAATCAAACTGAAAATTTTACTGGATTATCTGTAAACATTCTTCCCCACATCGCTTTAATATTTTTTTCGAAATATGAATACTTTCATTTTTAAAAATTAAATACCTATTTACTGCCAAATTTTTTTGTGAATACGCAGAGTAAATTTCAACATCGGGGAAAAATTTTTGTTTGCAACTATAGGTGGGGGACACCTGCGAATGAAATTAGGAAGAAGCTTCAAATTTTATTTATATACCACTCTAGACGCATTCAACCCAATACTTTTATTTTTACAGAGAGTTGAAGTGGGAATAATGTTTCAGTGGGTAACACTACCGACATATGTCTTCGTAACGCACTTCTTTTTGTTATTATACTTCTCAAATTTTATAATTTCATACACAACGTTTATAAAAAACGAATTCTTACTTACTTCATTTAATCTATTACAAATCTCTTGTAATATACGTGTATTAGTAGAAGTTAGAAGTCTTTTCAATATCATGTTCATGTTCCAGTCTACTTACTCAACCAACGTAACATGCAAACCTTAGCTTAACACTGGTAGAGAATTGTTTGTAATAACTATAATGCTATGCATATACTGACAATGTAAGAAACTTTCAATTTTATTAATTGTTTGCATAAGAATTAATAATTTTAAAAAATCATAGAATAGGCCTTTATAGACTGAAAACCTTTCACGTAGTTTCAAGTAGCGTACATAAAAGTTTTTAAATATATATAATTACCAAATATTGTTGAATATATTTAACATTTTTATACATGTTACAACACACATATAATAACAAGCCTATATAGGATATAAAAAGACAGACGCCAAATTTTAGCATTTTGTATTTCTTTTCTCTGTGTGAATAAAATAACAGTTCTTAACGTAGTTGCTAATACATACTGTACTATATTTCTAAAAAAAAATACGAAAACCCCTGACATCGTCACCATAACAATGATAAATTTGCAAAATAATTAAGGCACGTCTTTTAATGCTACGAAGCACACTCTTAAGAGAAATGTTTTAAACTTATGTTGGGATTTATCTAATATCTTAAAAGCATTGTGAAACCGTTCCTTTGAGGGAAACCTTAATATACCGAACACCATATCATCCTTTAATCGAGTTAGATTTTCGCTTCTTAAGACCCATTTGTCTTCAAAATGCACTGTACACAATGCATGGTTCGGAGACGCAGTCCAATTTTTCCGCTTTGTCGCTTTTTCCCAGATCTGTCGTTGATCGTCACGTTTTGGAAATTTATGAAAAAAGTAAAGAATTATACAACTGAAACTACTTCTCTTTGTTAAATAGTTTTCTTAGGTTTTTCGAAAAGTTCGAAGATTAGTTACTTCTGTTTAAAACATTTGCCACTTTTTTCTGATGCTTCAAAAGTTTTGGGAATTAATTTAGTTAACAAATGAAAAAAAAAAATTGTTAATACATGTGAAAAGCAACGCCATCCGGCTTGGAATTCCATCGATTTGTACAGCCATATGCGCTACAGGAAATAACCATTGTAGCCGCACACCATCGCCACTCAAACCTCAAGGACAAGTGGGCTGGGGCTGCGTTTGCAGTAGAAATACGCTCTCCTCCTCTTTCTTTTCAACCCTTCTTCGCAACCGGCTGGCTTCGCTCTCGCCCTACACATGTCCACTCCAGATCTTCTTACATGCTCCTTGGTGCGATGGAAGTAAAATTTCAAGGCCGAATTTTAAAGCAATGGTTTTTGTGAAACGTTGTTGAGAAACGTTTCTGACGCGGAAAGGATGGAGAACAGAGCTCCCACGTGGCGGCGTGCGGCTCAGGCTGCAGGGATAGGCGGGTCGCCACCCAACTGTAGGGCCACGTGGCGGCGTGCGGCTCAGGCTGCAGGGATAGGCGGGTCGCCACCCGACTATAGGGCCACGTGGCGGCGTGCGGCTCAGGCTGCAGGGATAGGCGGGTCGCCACCCGACTGTAGGGCCACGTGGCGGCGTGCGGCTCAGGCTGCAGGGATAGGCGGGTCGCCACCCGACTGTAGGGCCACGTGGCGGCGTGCGGCTCAGGCTGCAGGGATAGGCGGGTCGCCACCCGACTGTAGGGCCACGTGGCGGCGTGCGGCTCAGGCTGCAGGGATAGGCGGGTCGCCACCCGACTGTAGGGCCACGTGGCGGCGTGCGGCTCAGGCTGCAGGGATAGGCGGGTCGCCACCCGACTGTAGGGCCACGTGGCGGCGTGCGGCTCAGGCTGCAGGGATAGGCGGGTCGCCACCCAACTGTAGGGAGTGTTTGGCAGAGGGCAACACAACTGGGCTGGAGCTTATTGTTGTGCCCCGCGCCACAGGCCATATTCACAAATTCATATTTCAAATTCAAAAGTCTTTATTTATGCATTTTTTACAAGGATTGTACAACAGTAGTTGGTACTCCAGCACTCAGTGCTCTTTTACCAAAGGACATAACATATTTAGTAAACATTAGAACTATTCTCACATATACATACATTTACATTATTTACATGTTTTACAATATGATCATGAAGGAAAATTTTTTAAAAAACCTTGTGCATTAATTGGAGCCTGGAGCTCGATGTTTTTATGTTCGCTTGGACACTAGTTGTAGGAAGCACTAGATAGAAGTTTATTCTGTCATATATGCATTATAATAACAAAAACAAAGCACTATATAAAACATGTACATTATTTACAGTCGTCGGTGCGGGTACCGTTCATTGAGAGAGTGGTGGGCGTCCATAGCAGGAGAACACACTTTTTGGGTCGCACAAGAAAATGGTGTTCTTTCGAGTACTTATCATATTAATTACTTGTGTAAATCATATTGTTACAAAGTGTTATGTGAGTATTGTTTTAGCTGTACAACTCATTTTTTATTTTTTTGCTAGTATAATGCTTTGCACGCTCTAGTTTTACAGGGTGATTATTTGTCACAAATTATTATTTTGATTAAATATACCACACATATTATTATAATTATGAGCCCACGAGCATGAAAATAAGTTAAATCCAACTAAGAATACACAAGTTTAAAATAAGTTTAAACAAATCCAGTACGTTTAGTGAAGGTTTTTATTTTTAATTTGATCAAATGTCTAATGAATACGGTTAGGATTCTGAAAAACCTGAAAAAGAAATGAAATCCAAAAAACCCAGCACTGTGATATTTTTAGAAAATTGTCTTCTTACTCTCTCTCTATGCTGTTCTATCCCTCACGATATACCTACAAGTCGAGGTTTGAATTGCCAAAGAAGTGTCACATTTATCGCAAGTACTGAGTTACACGCTCTATTTTTTTTCTAAAAATCTTTTACTTATATTTTTTTCAGAATTTGCAAACAATACTAAATAAATTTATTACACAAGAAAATAAATTTTCCTTTTTGTAAAAACTGTATGAAATGAAAATATCCACGTGGTTAATGATATTGTTGAAACAGAGGTATCAAAAACTTGAAGTCTGACTACATTTTCCCGCAAAATTTAAAATATGTAATTACTAAATTGGTAACAAAGATTAGAAAAAAGTTAATAGAACGGAAAGAATATTCTTTGAATAGTGTCAAAGGCCTACGCTACACAAATGGGTCTCCACAGGCTTTAGGAAAAGTACATCTTTCAAAGGTAATTAACAATGTCATAGAAGGTAGCCCATCAAAAGCATCAAAGTACCAGAAATCTACACAATGCATAACAAAATATGTATATATTGTCAGGCAATGAAGCATTATGACTTGTTATAGAAAATAAACTGCCCACAAGTCAGTATCTGTAAATGTGGAGAAGAGTTGTAAACTGTACCCGCCTTATCAACATGTATTGGGTACGAAAAAGGAGTGTTACCCTGAAAATTCAGAAATTTCTGTAAGAACTGATTATGAAGCCTAGTGTTGCAAATGAAAAAAAAAAAAAAAAAACAGCAAGGTTATTTTTCAAAAATACATGTTTTTTTCCCGACTTATCAGGTTTTTTTTTATTTTAAAAATATTTTCCTTTAAATCCTTTCTAATAGTCAACGAGACATTAATTAAATATTTAAACTTAAGTTTATGTGAGATATAAAATTCAGACTAAGTAAGCACATGTTTGTTTTATTTAAAAAAAAAAAAAAAAAAAAAAACAATAAAAAATAAAAGTGTAATTCTTAAGAATCACACTAATGCATTGATTGGTATAGTTTCACTATTTCACAGCACAGAAAACAAAGCAAATAGAATAAGAGTAAGTTCAAACACTATAATTAAATGTTATATAATGGCAAAAAAAATTATCCGCTAATAGTCTTCATAGCCAAAGGTCAGAAAACATACACAAAATAATTTTTCCAAAACTACAAATAAAAAAACCACAGTCCACAACACAAGACAATAAGACATACAAGTACACTCTGTCTCCGCAACACACATTTAAAAGTCCATATCTTCTGATTCAGACGCATCCTCCTGAGTATCAGATTAAATATATTATTAAATTATAAGAACTATGGTATGTTCAACAAAAATTAGTTTTTACGGTTATTTCTTACTTTAACTGCAGCTCATACTTTACAGTTAATCTTTATTGTGTCTATGAAAAAAAAAATCATTTTTTTTTGTGAAATAAAATAGGGGTTTTTTTTTAGGAAAAAAAACATTTTTTTACAACACTAATGAAGCCACAGTTACACTTAAAGCATTGTTACATCATACAGTTGAAAAAATATTTAAAATTCTTCCCGAAAACGTTCTTAGAATTAGTATGCAGATGGGGATGTGATGGAACATCTGGTCAAAGCACCTTCAAACAAAAATTTAGCCAATAAGATGGCAATAAGTCGAATACCAACATTTTCTTTATTTCACTTGGTCCCTTGCAAATCTATGATAGTCAGTTCACATATTATTTGGGAAAATCCACATCTTCCATCGCCATGATTTTGTTGTCCAATAAAAATTCAATTTTTGCAAGAAAGGGCAGAAGTTGAAAGTATCAAAATACAAGAAAGAAACCTTGTGTCCTTTCAAACTGTAATGGACTGAAAATAAATTAACATCAACTTCAAACTTGTGTTGACAGTTGTATATGGTAAAGTTTGTAATGCTATAACAAATACATTGTCAAGTATGCATTGCTACCTTTGTCAAGCTACGTTCAAAGAATTTATTTATATTGAGAAGATTTTACAAAAACTGATGAATGATCACTTAATTCAGAATATTGTCACTGCATGCTTGGATACTGTTGCTTGCATGCAAGTTACAAACTGGAAACAGAAGAGAGGCAAGTGCACAAGGACGATAAGGAAAGAGTTGAGAGAAGTGTGTGGAACTAGGAGCCGGCCACTGTTGGATTGTGTCGTCACGGAGGCCATCTTGGATGACCTGGGATGTGACCTTTGATCTTCACTCCGGGGCCTTTTTGAATAATGGCAAATGAAGTTGAATTACACCATTTTGTTTTATAGAACTTTCAGCCATTTTGTTTTCTAAAACTTTTACCCAATTTTGTTTCCTAGAATGTTCTGCCATCTTGGATTCCACCATTTTATATTCCGATGTCACGTCCACCATATTGCAAATCCGCAATTGAAGAGTCCACGATTAAAAGGATGAGGGTCCATTTGGGATAGCTGAAGTTTTGAACTGTTTTGAGTTATGTAGAATCACACCAAAGTTACACATTGGGATAAAAGGGTGAGTGTTTGCCTTTATAAGTAGTTAAAGATTTGTTTCACTGGGCAAGAAAGATTAGGATCTCAGTGGTTGGGTAAAATATGAGCGTCAATGAAAGTTGGTAACACTGCACAAGGCGATCTAAGAGCTCAAGTGGGTGTTCCTGGTACTATAAACATTGTTCATTTTCATTTTTTTGGGTCTGCATAAAACAACATGAGCCAGATTATAAGTTTGTGTGTTTCAGTTACACGTCTGCCGACATTACCGCTGTCACGTACAATATGAATGATTTGAATGAGGTGTTAACATCAACTTGTACAAGGTAATGAAAGTCGTATGGACAAATGACAGATATAACGAAACAACTGAGATTATGTAGCTTCAAAACAGGTGAGGATAGTCATTGTAAAAAGATAAAATGTTTCAAATCACTCACACGTCATGAGATAAAATATATTGTTTTGAAATCTAATGGATTAAAACCACATGATGAACAATCACTGTATATATGTGGGTTGATTACATGCAAGCCTGTTCAATGTCATCGTCCAAGAAAAGAAGAGGAAGAGGCAGATTTCCATTTTTTTCATACTCGTATAAAGTGAGAGTTATCATAAATAACGATGTGTGTGAGGTGCTGGTTTGCTACAAAGCATTTTTATCGTTACATGGCATCACAGCAAAACGTCTGGTTTCTGCATCTGCTACCCACAAATTAAAGCAAGGTGGGACCTAGGATTTTACATTTTTTCGTTTAAGAATCTTCTTCCCCAAATACATGTTGGGATACATCCATCGCAGGCTGAATCTCTTTGGCATAACAGCCAGTGTGAATAGGGACGTGGTCCAAAACTTCGAGGTACTAGGTCCTAGGCTCTGATTCGCAAACATGGGACTCCAATTCGCAGTGAAACCTTTAGCAAAGACACCTTTCTGCTTAAGGATCCGCACAATGTTGCCGACGTTAGCTTTGCGCTTTCATGAATAGAACTTCATCATGGGAAACAATGTTGAAAGCAGGTGATCATCCTTTATGTCTTTAGGCCTCATTTTTGTGGTTGAATGCACAGTGGAATTTTATTCACTTATTAGTTTCGGCAAGATATCCAGCCACTTGTAATTTCTGTTAGCTGCAAACTCAAAGCATTAAAAGTCACATTGGAGAATTCTTTTCCAAGATGAGTTTGGAAGTGTGACCTTACATGTCCATTGTGCAAAATTTCTACCATGGCCTTGGTAATGTCGGTCACGTTCTTTGATTTCACAGGTCTGGCCTAAGCGGCAGTAGGCATGCAGGTAGGAGGGTGCAGTTCGCGTGCAATTCTGGTTCCACTCATAGTATATAACCAGCTTCCCTCAGATCTTCGAATATGGAGAATATATTGTTGGTGTGCGAATAGTTTCTTGCAATAAGCGAAGCCAGCTGCAATCTAAGACGATCAACCAATGTGTTCAAGTCATCCCAATAAGCATAGTCAAAGTTCTGGCTACTTTCTGAACTTTTTGAAATCTCCACCATGTACCGCTAATTCAATGAATAGATTAGCGAGAATGTCGATTTTTTCATGATCTTCATCTTTATATATGCCAATTTCTGGATCATTATTGCAAAAATGTGCATTAGTTAGATCTAGCAGTTTTTTGTAATGACAATATCAACTTTATTGGCAACTAGACTTTATAGTAAGTTTTTTGGTTAAGAGAACATTAAACTATTTAATTTGTCTTTTTACCTTCAATGCCTTTGATGGATAGTTTATCCATTGGCATGTTTACAATTTTCCATAGATTGCCATACTATACTGAACTTAATTTTCAAGTTCTGTAATGACTAAATGTGATGTAAAAAGTTTAAATGTATTGGAAGTTAAATTTACAATTTGGTTTGAACATAATATGACTATGTATAGCCAATGTTTTGGTAAAAATAAGTAAAATAATTCATTATTGTCATAAAAACCATTGCAGCATGTGTTTTATGATAGAATTTTTAAAGAATAAAACAGAAAAATGGAGTGATGGTTTGAATTTAAATTCTTCGCTAGTTTTCGTTTAGTGATGTTCAAATGGCTATTTGTACTGCGAGCGCTTCAATAATTGCTTTATGATGGCTGTTCCTGGGAGTTTGCACATTTTATTCAATATTGGTAAGTTTTATTTAATTTTTTGGGCACAGTACTTTTTTTGTTTCCAGCACGGTCAAGACTATTGTCGAGAAAAATATTATAAAGGTATTGTATACATTACCTTTACAAAATCATTCTGGCAAGACATTTAGATTGCTTAAAGTAATATGTCGGTTACAACAATTGTGAATACAGACATCTTTTTGACTACCTATTTCTTCTCCTATTTAGCACACACAGAAAACAAATTGTAAAATCATAGAAGGATAATAATTGATTATTCATCTTCTTGCAGAGAAATAGAAATAATGACTGAGGTGGGAACAGCGAGACTAAGTTGTGAGAATGTAAGACAGTAAAGGGACAGCTGTGCAGGAACAATAAGTGTCCAGCAGAATTAAAACAATATAGCAAGAAAATAGTTATAAAGAAGATTAAACAACTCTTTGGAGATTATCCAACTGGAAATATACCTTAAAGTCAGAATTACAATAGCCTGTCAAATCCATCTGTCACCCAACTATCCATCAGCCACCAAGCAATTTACAACACTTAAATTTTTGCAAAAATTTCTCTAGTTAGATAAGTTTTACTATCATGTAAGGGTGATTATTCGACGTCGTTACTTTTCAGAACGGAAAGAAAAAAATCTGAAAACATGGTTTTCACACACTACACACGTCCCTAAATTGCTCCCAAGGGATGGTTTCGTAATTCCTACTAGAATATTAAAAAATAACATTTTACAGCCTAGATTATAATACCTATGCATTCACGCAATCGCCGACATTCAATGTTTATGTTTAATCATGTGGATTATTAATTTTTTTTGAAGAACTTTAGTCAATTTAGAAGTAGTTGTAATAATGAAATTCATTTAAATAATGACTGTATTGATGTTTTAAGGAATTTTTAATGCTTTAATTTCATGTTTGTTGTTTTATTAGAATAAGTACCTAATTGTATACATAATTATAATTGTTTCTTACTTCGCAATTTCTTTTATGTGCAGGATCTTCTGATGTTAACTTCTATATGTGAAATGGAATTAGCGTATTTTTAATTCTCCATAGTTAACTAAACTTGTGCTACACAAAGTTATTCACGATCGCGGGTAAACAATGACTGGCAGCAACAGTGTGAAAACACAGGTATTGTAATGTAAGCTATGAACTGTTATTTTTCACAAATCAGTAGGAATGGTAAATATGTAGAGTCGCGGTATATGCGGAAAAAAAATGCTACAAATCCAAAAATACTTTTATTCTATGCTCTTTCACTTCCTCTTTTCAAATCAACCGGCGGAGATAAGAAATTCCTAATACTTTAGGAGATATCGAATTTTTTAATTTTCATCACAATACCTGCGTATTCATGCTGCGAATACCATTGTTTCTTGTTTACGAGTATCTATTATGTTTCTTATTGGACAATTTTGTCACGTGACAGTTTCGTGATTGGCCAGTATTCAAATGAACCAATACGTGATTAATTATTTATTTATTTATTAATGTTCAGTCGGAGGTATCACGACGTAGGTGAACGACTACATCATTTCCTTATAATGGCAAAGGAAATGTACCCGCCTCCAACTTAGGTGGGCTTTTAACGTTTCTAATTTTAGTGTCTTATTTTTTATTTGGATATTGTTGCGCAAGTATTAAGTAACAAAAAAATTTTACGTGAGTTGTTAATGTTCATCATTTGTCCGGGTTTGTTAGGTCAGGTCAGTTACATTATAAATACTTTAAAACTACAGAACCATTGAAATTAACTCATTTTTAATGTACGCTTAAGTTTGAAAGTATTCATAATGTAACTGACCTGACCTAATCGACCATTTTAGTTCGTACTGTTCATCCTTTGTCCCGGTTTGTTTGGTCAGGTCAGTTACATTATAAATATTTTAAAACTAAACAGCCATTAAAATTAATTGACATTATTTTTTATGTCCGCTTAGTTTGAAAGTATTAATAATGTAACTGACCTGACCTAATCAACTATTTTATTTATTACGCATTCACGAACACACGGCAAAATAACAAAAATGGCGTCGTTCGAATGGTTGTACAGGTGTTGTATTGCTAAATTAAAAAATTCGATATCTCCTAAAGTATTTGGAATTTCTTATCTCCGCCGGTTTTAATGAAAATAGGAAGTGAAAGAGCATATAATAAAAGTAATTTCAGATTTTTAGAATTTTTTTTTTCCGCAAATACAGCTACCCTACATGTTCAAAATTAAAAAATTCGATATCTCCTAAAGTATTTGGAATTTCTTATCTCCGCCGGTTGATTTGAAAAGAGGAAGTGAAAGAGCACAGAATAAAAGTATTTTCGGATTTTTAGCATTTTTTTCCGCATATATCGCTACTCTACATATTTACCGTAGGAATTAAGGAACCATGTTTTCAGGGTATATTTAGGGCACCCTAATTCTTGAAAACTTTTTTTTTTTTCCACTTTTTATTTACTTAATGTTCCCGGAAGCCGCGACGTCCGATGCTGGTATTGTAATGTAAACTATAAACTATTTTTTTTTCATTCACAAAGTAGTAAGAACTAAGAAACCATCCCTTCAGAGTAAATTTACGGATGTGTATAGTGTGTGAAGCCATGTTTTCTGACTTTTTTTCTTTCTATACTAAAAAGCCGCGACGTCCGATAATTGCCACAGTTGACAAGCAAAATCCTTGCAGACTTTTTAGGTTATAATTTCATCCGTCCGTCCAACAAAAGTGCAATGCTACATACCTAACTTTCGATGAAGGCACGGATGAAATTGTTCATGCCGTCTCACTGACTACAGGCAGTGTTGGGTGATATGGACTACCTCCCAGTTACTTAGCAAGTCCGAAATAAAAAAAAATAAATAAAAGCCGCTAAAGGCTACTAAACACCATTTTTATGCCTTGAAAATTTAAAAGAAAGAACTCAAAGTACAAGAGCAACGTTTACATTGTTGAGTATTACCGGGAAAAAATTCTTACCTCCATCGGTAAAATACTTTTAATCTTTTTAATGTGATCTGATCCCTGGTCAAATATAAATACCCTAAAGCCTTCTTGAGTACCGCAAAACCGACAGGTTTCACCGTCTACTTCATTTAGCATTTTCCTATTTTGCTGTTATCTTCCTTTCAATTTCAACTACTGAATAGTAAACAACTAAATGTTTGTTTTAAGCGCAGACTCTTTTTGACCCTTATTCTCTCACTGTACCATTCCGCGTTTTATATGCCGGGAACAGCGTTCTACTCGAAGGGGGGGAAATGCTCTCAGGTCATCAGTGCTCCTCCTCTCGAGAAAGAGTCGTGATGGCAAGTCGTCTGTTGGTTATTTTGCGTGATCATATATTGCAGGGTTGTTTTTAATGTTCATTTTATGACGAGATCTACTATACTGGAATTAAGAAAGTTAGGATTGAAACGAGGGTAAAAGAGTGTTTGAACACCGGCCGATAGTTAATAAAAAGGAATAATGACTGTGCACCAGCAAATAGTCAGTGGAGCAGGGGACTTCTCATGGCAAAATAGGTTTCATCTATAGGCTACAATGAAATATTGCAGGCTTGTTGCACAACAGATCTAACCCTAGCTGTAGGCCACCAAGATGGTGCTCACAGAATAATAACTTGACGCCGACCGCCGGTGCTCCCTCTGGTTCGCACAGGCCGTTGTCACAGCAACACTTACTCTTAAGTGCGCCGAACACGCCCGAGCGTGATGTCCGCCGAGTGTGTGAAAGTGCGCCGCGACGAACACCAAAGCGACGTCAGCGTCCGGCCGGGTGTGGCAATGCGCCTAATTAATTATATAATAATTCTGTCAAATTAAAACAACTAAATTAATAACAATTTAAAAGAGGATTCATGTAAGGGAAATTATGTCTAATGGTTTTATAAGCATATATTTTGTAACTTGTCTTTAAGTCCAAAACTGGCCGGGTTGGTTTTCCCGCGTTTCACGTGGTTAGGCGCGAGGCCGCAGGGCGGTCTCGCGCTCAGTTACCGTTTGGAACTCGAAGGGGTCGGGCGTTCCGTGAACGTCGGGTCATCAACTTTAGCATCTCTTCAACATTTCAGCAATAGTGTAAGTTTTGTAAATCTTTTAATCAACTCGGCGCCGACCCCAACCCAGTCGCACGTTATTTCGTGCGGCTCTTAATTTATTAAATTCTTCCCACAAGGGAACTTTATTTTTCATACGTAAATCCATGTCCAGTTTAAGGACCGCGTAGTAGTGGTACGCGATTTTCGGCTGAATAGCCAACTAATCGTTATCGTCGTAGATCCTCTGTATTAAGTGTTGAGAATAACACTGACTAACTTTCGTCTTGTTCCTGTCTCCGTTTTCATAGTGCAAAGTGTAACGTGTATTTAAGTGACTAACTTTTATTTGTAGGAACTTTTACGTGTACGTCTTCAGTCGGCGTGCCCACGTCATTGTTAGAGACATTAATATTTCGTATCAGGCTAGACTGCAAACTATCCTGAACATAGAATCTTGCCTGCGTAGTTACGTGCCGGCCTAAGTTACGGCAACAGCCATTCATTTATATGCTAAACCTTTCATAGGGACGAGAAGCCATTGTTTCAGCTTGTTGATATAACTTTGCATTCTATCCTGGTCGCGCGAACCATCACGTTTAGAGGTACGCGTGTCATAGCGGTCCGACAACGGACGCGGCCAGTCTCGGGGCGTATGAGTGTATTGATACTGAATAAAGTGCAGTGTCCTGTAAACCGTTTTCCATTCATTTACAAGGCGTCCTGGGTGGCCTAAACAGCCCAGGTAATTTCTGAACGTTTTTTTCAAACTCCGAGACGCGCTCCTGCCTGCAGCCACGAGGCCGAACCCCCGTAAAACCCCTGAGATATTTCACAACGCTAATAATTAAATAAAAAGCTAAAACAGGCAGCGGGAGTGGCGTCAAACTCATTCGGAAATTTAACACACGATTTATTCAGATAACATGCGCTCTCAATTTACGCCTCGCTACTGCCTGTCGCGATCATAAACACTACCAAAAGTATAAGTTAATTACAACAGTTAAATATGCACCTGAAAACATGATACAGTGTAAAATATGTCTCTAGGTCTGAGGTTCTTATTAAAGGAATAAATACAAACAATTTAAGTGATTAGTAAGTTCAAAGTCAGTATACTGTCACTTACAGATTAAAGATGTCGAGGCCAAACAGTTAGGATGCAGGTACTTAATATGAATCTATTGTAGCGGAGTGTCCGAGCGACGAGCAGTATAGAGCATCTGGGCAACGTGACAGTCCTCTGTGCGGGCCAAGAACTGAATGACATGTAAGCACGCCAATCCCTACACCTGCTGCGCACTCAACTCAAGCGAAAACACAAACAAACATAAATGGGGAAGAGCTAACGTTTATACAAAACTATGGCACTACAATATACGAATCATTATAAATAAAACTGTGTACCTACATAAAATCTGAAATAACTTAAACTTGACAAATGAAACAACACACGTTAAGGCAGGGACTGTTAGCTGCATTTGGCTGTGCGAGCCACAAATTTTGGCTGCAAAGCAGAGCCCTGGTGATGTCATACCCCACACTTACCAGAGACAGCTTGGTAGGGCAGTAACACCAGGCAGTCACTAGAGCGAGTCCCTTTGTGCTGAAACGACAGTGGCACCTAGGCATACTATGATGGTACTGATTGCCCTTGGGAATTCTAGCACAAAAGCCACCAGGTGGTGCTGTGCGAATCACCTGGTGCTACTGTGGAAGAGGCTGCTGGGTGTGATGTGATGTAGCACCATCTCGGAAACCTCGGACTGTTGGATGGTCCAAAGGTTGGGACACCTAAGTATGACTGGCTGCACGAGCCACCAATCTTGGCTGCAGAGCAGTGCTCCAGCAATATCATTCCTCATACCAATGAGAGCATGCACAGGGGGACAATAATCCAGGAGAGAAAGCAGAGCGAAAACCTTGGTGCTGCATAGACAGTGGCAGCTAGGCATATACTATTGATCCTGAGTGATCCTGGCAATACTAGCCCTGCGAGCCACCAAGCACTGTTGTGCGAGCCACCTGGTGCTACTACAGTAGAGGTCACTGGGCATGAAGTGGCACCACCTCGGCAATCACTGGGTAAACCAGGAGGGGCTGCTGACGTGGCTTTGTAGCCATCCTTCGGCCATGGTCCTCTGTGGAACCTGGGGCTAGCATCATCGATGATCCAGCAGAGTAGTTGTTGGCTGCCCCAGCATGTCTCCATGAATTTATGGTGTATAATTCGGTAGGCCGCTTCTCGGTGGCGGGTGTGTGTGTCGGAGGGGAAGGCTAGCTAGCCCATCTCTCCCAACTTCTTAGTGCTTGCCCTCTTCTGCCGATGGATTCGGACACTCGACTGACTTTGGTGTGGAGCATCTTGTCCCTGTCATGTGTGAGTGACCAGCAGGTCGCCGACAAACCAGGGAAACAACAGACTTCCGGCACACATGCTGGCATATTCCAAGCACAGCATGCCCAGACATGACATGGTCCACTTGAGAAAGCTGGTGGATCGCTTGACTCAGTTTGTTAACCATCCTGATCAACATAGGGGGCACGAACCCCACATCGGTGAGACTGGGCTGTAGGTGGTGCCTAGTGTAGAGGCTTGAGGAGTATATTCTGTTTTACACTACCACCTGTCCTTACCCATGAGGAGATGAGTGGTGTGGATACCAAGGTAATTAGTACCAGCGGCGAGTTGATTTCAAGATTGCTATTCTCGTTTACTAATAGCATGACAGTGAGTCCTTAATTAGCAGGTCTGCATGGGATTTCACCTGATTTCTCAACTTTAATCCTATTACATCTGGTGTCACCTACGGATCTAGGCATGGGGGTACTCACTGTCTTGTGACTGCGGGAAACTGCTGAGAGAAGTTGGGGTCCTTTTCTGTGTATGTGCAGTACCTCAAGAACCATCAGTGATAAGTTTAATGTTGGGTGGTTGACTTCCGTAGTGGTCTTTGGAGAGGGAGAGGGGGAATTGACATGCAAATCCTTTGCTCTCTTTACCTTTGAGACTCCTATGGAACATACCAATAAACATGAGCCTATGTAGTGTAAGTTAGGGCATTTTTTACTTAATGAGTCACACAATTTTATTCAGAGTTATATTAAATTGGCGAATTTCTGCTACCAGTACCAAATTATCACTGAAATATATTTTTTTCAGGTGGAATTTAAACCAAAATAAACATCCATTACTCAGTCAAATAATATGCTTTGAGACAACTGAGAAGCACTATCATATGGGACGAACTTCCTCCTCCTTGGTGTCTACGAAGCCTACCTTCTCTTGCGATTGTTAGTCAGCATTCCACATCCCACATAAAATAAATAAATAGTATTTACCTAAACACACCACTTGGCGACAACTGTTGGCAAGAATCGAGACTACTTGCAACATGTTCTTTTGCATGAAATAAATTAAGTCTCGTCACTGAATGGAGCCAAAGACAGTTAAGAGTCATGTAGCCTCATAGACTAACTAGCCTCGTAGATCTGTAGCCTCGTAAACTTGTAGCTATATAATCTCGTAGCACTGTAGAATTGAGCTTCGTAGCCAGTTGAAGCCTTGTAGTCTTGTAGTCCTGTAGTCTCGTAGCTTCGTAGCCTCCTAGGGCCGTATTCCAAGACACAAAAATAAGGGGTTAGGTGTTGAATCTGCAATACCTGTACCCTAACCATATTCCAAGTGCATGATAGGACAGAGCCAGTCCCTTATTTTTAGGGCACTGATTTTTGGTGTCCGATCTGATGCCGATTTGATCCATAACTGTATATATATATATATGTTTCCTTTTTAATGAACTTTAATGGAACTTTTACGATTACAATTCGCCCCCCCCCCCCCTAATATTTTAAAAACAGCAAACATAAATACGACCAAAAATGCATCGTTTATTCTTGTACAACCAAAATTAAATATTTTATTTCACATTATAATTACATAGTTTTAAAAAATAAGCTAAAATTACGATGGATTCCACGAAGTACAACTGTTTATAGCCTCGCACAAGTCCTTGTTTATTAAAACGGCTGCCGATCTGATACCTTACAGGGGTTCAGTTAGGACATGTTTTGGAATATGACCCGAGAGTTAGGGTACGGCAGTTGGCCAACAAGGCAGTGCATATTCGCTACCTTAGTCTTGTAGCCGAATAGCAACTAGTCTTAAGACTATTTGTAGACAAATAATTTCTATGATGATGACTGTTGTAGCCAAAAGACTGTTGGAGCCATAGACCATTGAAGACAATGACTGTTGGAGCCAATGACAATTGGAGCCAAAGACAGTTGAAGCACTATATCCTATCGTAAAATTGGATCGCTTTCTACTGAGTTGAATGTACTTTTAATGTACCTCCTTTGCATTAAATATGCTTCCTTCTATACGAATTTGTGTTCAAATGGGTGTCCTTTTGTTAAATGCTTGACCTGCATATACATTACATTTTCGGTGTGTATATTGCGTGATCATAACGTGTTCAGTGTGTTCATTAAGTGTTTGGTGTTGCTACACTTACTCCCTTCTTCACTGGTGTAACTTCAATGTCCCCTTAAAATAACTTTGGGAGACTGGTGGATCTTTTAGTTTCAAAGGCAAAATAATAACAAAAGTTATTCTGTCTAAATATAAGTCCCTCTATGTTTATCTAATTATTAATTACTTTCACATAAATAAAAAAAACATGAATTCCACAACTTCATTTACATATACAGATTGACAAACATGTTAAAATTATAGCATTCAATTAATTGTTTGACAAATATATTAAAATTGTATTATTTAATGAATGGGTTGGTATATATATATATCAAAACTACAACATTTAATGTATGAGCTGGCCCCAATTAGATTATTACTATTAAGTTTCATTTGGCATAATTAAAACAATCAGAAACAATCAGTTAACAATTCCAGGGAATTTATTTTTAGGGTTTAGAGAATTAAAGTGCCATAATACATATTTTTGGCTATTCCAGTCTCTTGGGTGGAGTTAACGAATTGTCACGCTACAGACATCTCTAAAATATCTGGAGGATTGGAGATTTGACATTAGTTGTCCGAAGGTGATGTGTTACGTAGTACCAGGGTGCCTTAGTCGTCCTGCTTACCGGAGGAAGGAGTCGAGGGTGGTGTAGTCATGTCCACACCCGGCTCTTGGACCCTGTCTGTGAACAAGCCCGAATCTAACATGATCAGAACTGGTTCACAGACAGTCAGTAAACTGGCAGAAATTGCCCACTGAAAACGGTGGCAAAAATTCACCAGACAGGAAGGTGGCTTCTAGCATCAGCAACGTAGCCCGCCAGGATGGGAAGCTCGCGAACATGCGCAGTTGTCGCAGGCGTTTCCATAATTTAAAATAATTGGTAAAATTTAGCGAAGTATAACTATCTCTACTAGGCATGCAGACTGACTAATTACTGGTTAAGAAATGAATTTAGGGACAACATCCCTTGCCTAGCTGACTACATATTTGAACAACGACCGGATTATCCGAGGTGGTCAGTCTGCTCGCGATGCGCGGAGTGTCTTAGTGGTGGTAGCGACTCTTATTAAAAAGGCGAAGACAATCGAAAGAAAGGGGGGAGACTTCGGCTTCCGGACCGAAAGGTTCCGAAGATTTCCGAGGGGGTGTTCGAGAAATACTGACTTTGATTTCTCGAAGTAGGTCTTAGCGGCCGATTGCAGCGCGACCTACAGAGGGGTGTCCGAAACAATAAGAGATCGACTCGTGCATCTCTCGCACGAGGCGACTTCGAAAGCATGGAGCTTATGGAGGGGACTAGTGCAGCGCTCTGGTGGCTTGGAAATGAACTACGGGGCACTGCTTGTTGCGTGAGGTGCTTGGGGGTAGGCGTTTAGTGGGCGTTCAAACACCCAGGGGAAATAACCCGCAAATCTGCCACGCGAGGGCAGAAGCTGTACATTCGAAGACTGATAGGAATCCTTGAGGTTCGGCCGATGTTAGTGGCCGGTCAGTGAACTGGGTATGGTTCCCTGGAAAGGCAGTGGAATGGTGGGATGGTGTAAATGTGCTACTATGGTGGGAAAGGCCAGAGACGAGCCGGAACGCTGGTTAAGACGACTCGCGGGTGTGCCCCTCGGTGCTTGCCTCAGGAGAGCTCCGAGAAGACAGTGCCCTGGGAGAACGCCGAGATAAGCCGTTTTCATCACGGCTCGGAGGAGAATTACAGGCTATGGCCGTGCGTCAAAGTGGGGATAAAATGAGCGCACCTGCTGACTCGCAAAAGACTCGCTAAAATCAGATTTGGCTCTAGGAACTGGCCTGACAAATATTAAATGGTAGTATACAGAGAGCGGAAAAGTTTAAGTTTTAGCAGCAAAAATGACTGCTATAATTATTTTTCAAAATTCAAATTTAAAATTGTTTCAAAAAATGCTAATTGGCGGCACAGTGTATACATTGCATGTTCATTGTGTGGTTATTGTTTGAACATAGTGTGACCATAAAGTGTACATTGCCTGACCAGTGCATGTATTTAATGTGCATTACATCTTCGGTGTGTACATTGTGTGGTCATTGCATTGTCATTGCATGTACATTGCATGACCATTCCATGTACATTGTGTGACCATTGCGTGGATTTCGTGTGCACTGCATGTACATTGCATGTAATGGCATATTAGAGCAATTGGAGCTTTTGGACCAATTGGAGAAGTTGGAACAGTTGAAGCTTTGGAGCACTTGGAGCTGTTGGCCAATTGGATCAATTGGAGCATTGGAGCACTTGGTGCTTTGAAGCAATTTGAGCAGTTGGATCTTTTGGAGCAGTTTTAGCATGTAGAGCTGTTGGAGCAATTAGAGATTAGGAGATCTTGGAGCATTGGAGCTCTGGGATCAATCAGAGCTTTGGAGCTCTTGGAGCACTTGGAGCATTGGTGTAGTTGTAGCCTACTGTATATTGTCAAGATTGTATTCACGTGAGGATATCGTATCACACCACATCGAATTTTCGTTTATATGTGCATCCTTTTTCAATGTGCTTGCCTTTTTAATGTACTTCCTTTTTTTTTTACTAATGTGCTCATTTTTTTTAGAAACTGCTATCATTTTGTCGATGAAAGAGAATATATTAATTTGTGCTCAGGACATGATTGGCTTCATGGTTCGGAATTGACTGGTATATTGGCGTGACATTGAACATGATCTGTTTAAAATTATGGTCGCATTTCGGTGAATGAAATCTCTTGGTTCGGAGATGCTTGGCCTATGCGTATGATTTTGAACAGGAACTGTTAAAATGTTCGTCGAGTATCGACGACAGAAATACCACTTGACAAGTGATTCGATGTGTTTGACCACCTACTGGATGCACCTGGTCACCAACAGGGCCGCCGAGAGGGGGGGGGGGGGGCAAAAGGGGCAAATGCCCAGGGGCCCGGTAGCTTTAGAGGCCCGGGCGCCCGGCTGGGAAGTGGAAAATAAATGGCTGGAAAAACATTTCCCCCCTGCTATTAAAACAATTTGTACACATATATATATATAATTGTTTTGTGTGTTCCTAAAACTACAGTCGATAACCAATAACCTAACCGAGCAGAAGGTACTTGTAACATTCAGTTCACACCAAAATACTTGCCTAGTAGCAGAAATGGGAACGTTACAGGGACGTCGGAAGAGGGAGGGGGGGGGGGGGCAGCAGAGGCGAGTCGCCCCCGTGCTGTTATGCATGGGGGGGGGGGGGTGAGAGTAGCATTTCGCCCCCCTCCTTTTCCCAGAATAAATGTTTGGTCCTAGTAGTATTTTTCTCAACCAGTAGTTACAAACGTTGCATTGGTGATCACATTGATTAGAAAATAAAATTTATGATTGTCAATGTACTGTAAATTGATTGCAAATTCCTAGATGGTATTTTATTTAAATTGTACTACACCTACTGTCAGAGTAGTATTTAATACATACTACGTCATCAAATTATTGGAATGGTATATTTAATATTTTGGTTCGGTAACTCATTAAATAGCACAATTTTGCATCTAAAATTCCAAATTTTTCCGGGGGAGGGCCCCCGGACCCCCCGCTCTACAACTGAGGTAAGTGTGCTACATCTTTTTGCCCCCCCCCCCCCCAGTAATGAAAACGTTCCGACGTTCCTGGAACGTTATAAATAATTAATATGTATTACAAATTTTTCAATGTAATGAACGTGGTTCAGTGTGTTTGATGTTTTCGAAGATATAAAATTGATTATTACTTTACATTATTTTAATAATATTTACATTCAGAATAAATTATTATACTTATGTATTTTAAACACTCATATAATAATGCAAATTCTGATTACCAGTTAAGATTTTTTTTTAGCAATATATACATCAAAATTAATTATTATTTGTATTTTGATAGATTAACAATGTAAAAGTGCACTGAGATAATACATGCAAATGCTCTTTTTTTTTGCGTAACTAGGAAATCATTATGTATGTTCAAATGAAGGATACAATTTTATGATACCATATATATTTATGGTATAGGCCTACGTAGTAGTGGTATGGAAAAAAAAAAAAGGAAGGGGTCCTACTACCCCAGCTGCCCAGGGGCCCACAAATTCTCTCAACGGCCCTGGTCACCAACTGCTCGCGCCTTGTTGCTGACTGGACAAGCCTAGCTGACAACTGGTCATGTTGGGCACAAACTGAATGCACCTGGACGCCGATTACATGCCTGGATACTGAATAGAAAGGCTTAACTACCGTCAGAAGGGGTGACTTCGGTCACAGGGGTGACTATGGTCACATAACCTGAAAAAACTAATAATATGAATTTTTCGCAATACAAAATTTATTTTATGTAATTTACAAAATTTATTTTATGTAATTTTTTTCAATAATCATGTGTGACTATGATTCATTAATATAAAAAATAATGGTTCTGCAAATACTGAATAATATTTTCCGAAAAAAAATTACCCATGATTGTACAATTTTTTATGGTTTTTGCTATGTTGGCTAAACTGCTCTTGTATCATTTATGAAACAACAAGGATGCTGGTTGATGGTATTTTAGCTGTGTTAGCAACAGCATCCTGCACATGTTGGTAAGTTTTCGTTAAAAAGTATTACATTTTAGAGAAACTAAAATTTATTTTATAAAATTTGGTTATTGTGAAGTAATTTTTGGGGTGACATCGGTCACAAAGTTGAAATGACATCAAATTCAGGTGTCTCTAAGAATGGCACCACAAGAAAAAGAATAAGACAAAAGGGGCATGGCTACACTTCAGACAGTGAGGATAGTGGACAAGAAATGTCGCTTCATGATTCAGAACCTGACATGGATTTCGAATATTTGTTACCGGTAAGTAACAATGATGGTGGAATGGATGAAGTTGTGGCACCCCGAGGAAAGAGTGAGAAGCCTGGTATTGGTAAATATGTCATTGTGCTCTGCAGAGGAAAGCGTTCCGAAAAACATTTTATTGAGGAAATAGCTGAAGATACCAGATTTGAAACAATGGCTGGTGAGCACAACGTCCAGTTTTTCAAGAGAATACATGAAGTGTTTGTGGTGGATAGCAAGGAACCATCCTTAGTTGCAACTACAGACATTGTGAGGGTGCTGTTATCACCAAAACAGCTTCGAAGAGGAAGATTCCAGTTTGTGGAGGATGAAATTGCTAACTTTTCGTTGTAACTAATGTTTCTGTTTTGTGATGTTTGATTTTACTTTGCTATGATGTTATCTGGGTAACTTATCCAACTTACATGAATCATTTGTAAGTGGAAAGTTACAATGCATTTAAATGAGATAAAACACAATTATAATGTATTATAATGACAAATAAATGAAAATGGAAACACAAATCATTACCAGACTTAATTGTAATAGATAAGAGTTAATGACTGAATACACCCCTGACCGAAATAACTGATATTCGAAGGATAAATGCAGGTGACCGGAGTCACCCCAATACTGGGGTGACATCGGTCATTTAGTTAACAAAACTTTAACAAAAAAATATGAATGCTATTTTTTTTTCTTCATTCAGTACCTATGTAGACAAAAGTTACAGGAACACATCGACGAAATTTAACATTATTCTGATCGATAACAAATTGTAGGTAATAGAGAAAGGTACTTTTTTGACCTAAGTCACCCCATCCGACGGTACCAACATGATACATCCGGTCACCTAATGGATGAGCTTTTCTGGACACTGAATATACATGACTGGCCACAGACTGGAGGTGTCAGCCAACAACTACTGGGTATGCCTAACCACCAACTGTTCATGCCTAACCTAACAGCCTGAATACATGACTGACCACTGACTGGATGAGTCTGGCCGTCTATTACGAGCCTGGCTATTGAAAAGACATGTCTGGTTAATCAACTGTTATGTATAACTGACTCAAAAACACATGTCAAGGCATGCAAAAGACACGCTTCGCCTTCCAAGAAGACTGTAGAAATCGAGAAATGCTAGTAATTTATCTGTTTTTGCTCTTGTTGTAATGTAGGATTAATGAAATAAAATTTATTTTGTAAAAGAACTTGTGGTGTTTTATTTCTTGCACCTGTACTAACCTTTATGATAATTTGAATTAAATAATTATGCTTTTAACTGAACTTATATTGATTTGCATTGACCAAGGATCGAGCCGAGGATGGATATCGTTAGAATAAATCATTATTTTAATAAGTGGTGTGTTTGTTGAATTTTGGAATTTTTCTGGAATTTTTAGGTCAATAATTAAGAATTTCCTAGATGTTGTTCAAATATATGAATAACAGATACTGTGAGAGATAACTGTCTGTTAATTAATAATACTGCTCTCTAGTGGCTTAGAATTAAACTAACATGATGGGAATGCACTCTTGCAGATGGCATGTGTACTATGTGATTCTAGTGCTCTTTGTATCGATGACAGAAAACAATATGGCGGCAATGTCGTTCTAGCAGGTGATGTGTGTTAACTAGTGCTATTGGTAGCGAGTACTGAACACGAGATGGTGGCTCCAAGATGGTCACCATGGTCAAGGTCAAAGTAAAAGGTCAAGGTCAAAGGGCAAATAAACAAAAATCAAGCTAACATGGTGGTAGTGCACTGTAGCAGACGAAAACCAGATTGTGGCCTTCAGCAGACGAAAACAATATGGCGGACATGACATCATACTATTTGCAGGGGCGCAACAACTAAATTTCCAAAAGAGGGGGGCAATATACCTTTTTATAAAGAATAATCGATCCCCCCTATTGAAGCGGG
The DNA here is from genome assembly GCF_032445375.1 of Bacillus rossius redtenbacheri. Taxonomy (NCBI): domain Eukaryota; kingdom Metazoa; phylum Arthropoda; class Insecta; order Phasmatodea; family Bacillidae; genus Bacillus; species Bacillus rossius. The sequence goes on along the minus strand of NW_026962012.1, from coordinate 19,145,695 downwards.
GGGTCGGGGGGTCCTCCCCCAGGCAAATTTGTATTCCAAGGTGGAAAATGGTGCTATTTAAGCAGTTTTATTAGCTATCCAAAAATTGATTACACAGCACTTTCTTGTACCCGTTTGCCTCCACTTCAAGGTTTCAGAGGGGGGGGGGGGCAAAATACCCTTGTCCCCCCCTGTTGTTGCGCCCCTGACTATTTGGCGATGTATATACCATGGCATTGGTGGCAGGAAGTCAGTCTGCTGGCGGCTTCCGTGGAGTAGGGATATATAATCATTTTTTATTTTTGCCCTCGCTGGGTTCGAATCAAGGACATTAGAATGTGTTTTGAATAATATTTTATTAATATTGAATTATTTTTTAAATTTTTAAAATTTTTCCCTTTAAACCCTGATAATATTTACCTATTTTCAAGATGGTGGGCGTAACAAAAAATGCAATGATCTAGAATCCTAGGTGGTGTCTGTAATGAAACGCACAATGATTATGTTATACATGACCAAGATGGTGGGCATAACTAAATGTGCAACATTTCTAGAATCTAAGATGGTGGCTATAACGAAATGTGCAATGGCGTTGTGAAATAATTTTTATTAAAACATTAATAATTAATTTTTTATAAATCTTAAAGTTTTCCCGATATTCTAGCATAAAAAGATCGATTTTCATTATGGTGGACATAATGATAATTATTGCAATAGTTACATCATAATTAAAAAATGCCATCCTAATTGTCAAGGTCATGACCTCGGAGGCTTAGGGAGGCTGTAGATATGGATTCTTAAGGCTCAATATTGACATTTTAGCCGTTGGCATTTTTGATAACTAAAACAGGAAAAATATTCTCAGAACAGATTTTTTTTTTCTTCGAAATCGGGAAATTTTTATAAATTTTGAGTCATTTTGGGTTATTTAGAGGAATTTTGAAGGTCAAGGTCATCCAAGATGGCCGCCATGATGTCACAATCCAAATGGCAGAGATCGGCTTTACCTCCACAGCCTGAAGACTGGGCACAGATCGCCATTTGTACACTACCGTACTCTTTACATTTAAGTTTATTATTCGAACTATGTGTGTCTTTGTTTCACTGAGTAACAAAAATTGTAGTAGTAATTTTTCATAGTAAGTAGTAAAAAAAAGTTAGTAATCATGTAACATAAAATGTGTTTATTGGTATATTATTTTACTATTACCATGTAGTTACCACAATTAATACTGTTAATTTGATAGATGATAAACATACTAAAAATTGTAATAATGTCACGGTTCGAAATTTTCCAGGGGTTTTTAGATTAATGATTACGAAGAATGTAAATATGCTTGTGCATTAAAAACCTATCCTAGATCTCGAAAATAATTTAATATTTAAAACTAACGAAGAAAGTAGAACGTTCATGGGAAATGAAAATATATTTACACTAAATTCAGTCACCTCCATGAAAATGCGAACAATGGAGCTGACAGTATCGAAGACTGTAAATACATACCTGAAGCTCACAGGATCGAAAACCGCGATCAAACATTTACCTCGTTTAGGGTAAAATTTCAATCCGGATTGAACCTGGAGTGTAGTTAACTAGGAGTGAATGTGTAACGAACATAGACTGACGAAATGTTTTTATGCTAAATATCACAATCCAGATTGAAATGTAAACAAGATCGAAGTTGGAGTCAACATGGACTGAAAATGTTGTGGTGCGATCTAAGCTTTTTGGCGATGTATATACCATGGCATTGGTGGCAGGAAGTCAGTCTGCTGGCGGCTTCCGTGGAGCAGCAATCTTAAAATATGTTTTTCAATCATTGCGTCCAACAATAACTCTACTTCCATCTATGTCCACACATTACTCTGCTCTTTTTTTGCCATTTTCACAAATTATGCCTGAAATGCAACTAGACCAATAACAAACAATGCAATATGGCGGCGGCTTGCTCGTGCGTGTTTTCTTTTCACTCCAGTCCATGTTTAAAGTAAAATCTCAATCCGAATTCTTCAGTCCAGTCCACCTCAACAAGTGGAGTGGATTATCTCACTTCACTCAAACTTCAGTCCACAACAAAGTGTTTTAAATAAAATTTCAATCTAGATTCCTCACTCCACTCCAGGTTCAATCCGGATTGAAATTTTACCCTAAACGAGCTAATTGAGACCAAAACGTTGGAAACGACGTTTTAAAATAAATTACATTGATCAAGCTTGCGATGATACCTGGGTCGATGACTAAAGTGACTTTGAGGCTGGTGTTAAAATAGAAGACTCCACAGAAATTAACAATGTTTATTATACAATTAAATGAAGATAATGGCAGCAGAATAGATTAATTATGCATCAGGGGAAGATCCTAACATATTGGTCGACAGGTTAATACATCTACATGTTTCGCTGTGTGCAGGAAACTATTGGCACATAAAAGAAGTAGCCTTCATACTTAAAGAACTGAGCGATACCGGCCATATACAATAATGAAGAAAAAAAATTGAAAAAGAAAATTATATATTATAATTTGATCTCAAAAGTAATTGTTTTATTTCTCGAAATATGATTTACATTTAATGCTGAGATCTCGTAATAAAACTTAAAACTGAAACATGTAAAAATCATCACTATTGACTGACAAAATGTAGAGTAAATAATAAAGTCATACCAGAATCAGATGGAACAAATGTAGATGGAGAAGTTGGAACAATTAGGGCAATTGGAGTACTTAGAGCATTGGAGCTCCTGGAGCAATTGGATCTTTGGAGCATTTGGAGCTGTGGGAGCAATAGGAGCATTTAAGTATTTGGAGCTTTGGAACGCTTTGAGCAGTTGAAGCCAAAGACAGCTGAAACTGTTGGAGGCAATGTCTTTTGGAGTCAGTGACTTTTGTAGTTAGTGACTTTTGGAGCCAATGACATTTTGAGCCAAATTCAGTTGTACGTATCTAAGACTGTTGGAGGCCAAGACATTTTAATTCATTGTATCCTACTGCATCTTGAGACCGATTGTGTCCTTCTATTGATTCTGGATCGTTATGACTGTAGTTAGGTCGATTGGCCTCGTATTTTGGAGACATCTGGTCTATAGCCTGCTATAGTACATGGCCTGGCCTCGTGGTCCGAAGTCACTTAACCTATAAATCTAACATTGTACAAGACCTGGTTGGAAGGTATTCTAAGTATTGAAAATTTAGACTTCCGTGGTAGGAATAGTGACAATATATTTGTTTCGTCGGAGAGATATCTTTTTTAGAGTCCTTTTCATAGAGAGATTGTTAAAAAAAACTCCACAAAAGTTAATGAAAAGCTGTATTTTTATTCTTTTTAAATTTTTATTTACTGTATATCGTACTGAGGACGGTAATCAATCAAGTCATACATTATTATAATAATTAAATATTTTAATGAATTTGGGAATTTTTCCCGAATTTCTGGCATACAAATTAAGAATTTTTAAGATGGCTGAATGCAAGATGGCGGACATCCTGCACACTAGCAGGCAAAAGTTAAACTAATATGACGGCAGCATCAACTATCAGAAGAAACAATATGTTGGATACAAATTGACGGCCTCCAGCAGTATGGAACAAGATGACGAGGTCGATGTCATACTAACTGGCGATAATATATATATACCTTGGCATTAGTGGTGGGCTGTCGGTCTAGCGGTGGCTTCCGTGAAGGAAGGATCCATCACCATTTTTTTTGTCCTCACGGGGTTGAACTGAGGTCTCCGGTCTTTATGATTAAGTATATTGAAAATAAAAATTTTATTAAAATCTGGTTTATTAATTTTTTGTTAATTTATAAAATCCATTAAAAACTAATAATAAATATGGTTTTTCAAGATGGTGGCCATAACGAAAATTGTAACGTTCTAGAATCCAAGATGATGAGCATAATGAAAAGTGCAATGTGTCTAGAATCCAAGATAACAATCGTAACAAAACTTTGCTACGGTGACGTATCAATTCAAAATAAATATTTTAAATTAAAATTTTATTATTTTAATATTTTAGGAATTAGAATTTTTTTTCCTATTTTTTATCATAAGAATTACGGAGTTGTAAGATGGCAAGTGTAACGAAAATGAAACGTTTCTAGTGTCCTACATGGCGGGTGTGACATAAGCAATTTTTTTTAAATATTATTTAAATTGTAATTTAAAGTTTTTCAAATATTTTATACCTACCTATATTACATGTTTATTCTCGCCGGGAAGCAATCCAAGGACTGGGATGGACTGCGTAACTAAACATTTGAAGTAAGCATTTTGAAAATATTTTTATTTAATTTTTTGATCATATTTAAAAACTTTCAAGTTTATGGTCAAGGTCATGACTTAGGAGGCTTAAAACGGCTTGTATATGCGAATTTTAAGCCACTTTGTGGACTTTGGTTTCTTTAAAAGGCAAAGATCTTTTGATGCATTCCGAATTCCGAATTTTTGAATTTTTGAGGAATAAAACAGGAAATTTTTCTTTAAAACAGGATTTCCCCCTTCAAAATAGGGAAATTCCTAAGAATTTTGAGTAATTTTTAGTCCTTGGCATTTTGAGGACGTCACAATCAAAGATGGTGGTCGGCTGCACAGGCTCCACAGCCTGAAGTCTGTGCCCGGACCGGCTATTCTATACTACTTATGTTTAAAAAGGTTTAAGTTAACAGATGCCTCTATGTTCATAAATCATATATATATCAATATGTTATTTATAAATTTGTTATGTATTTTTAGCATACTTTATGTTTATTGGTATGGGTAATGGTGCACATGTTAAAGACATGCCTATTCAATACCAATATAAATTTTTAAAAGTTTTATTTACAAACAATTATTGTTTTCATAGCATACCTTATGATTTATGGTTAAAATTAAAGGTGTGATCAAGCGCATCTTCCGGTAATTTTGTTTTTGAGCAGGGGGTGGGGGGTGGGATAGCCCCTTCCAAAATTTCTTCCTAGAGCCGCGCCTGAGGTGTGTAGGTTACAAGACACTTGCTTTCGTTCCAGCTATTACAGATTATGTCAAAGTAATTGTTTACTAGATTCAAAACCATTTTACTCCCACAATGGAGGAAAAATTAAGCCTTTACTAATGAGTAATTTTACACGATCAAAAATGTTAAGAAACAACAACACATTGCAACTGTATTTTTACCGAAGGTCTACGTAAACATACACAATATTTTGTTCGTATTAAAATACCAATCAATTTTTAGATTCAAACCTAGATTTTTGTAAAAACACACAAAGGCGATATTTTTAAGATATGATTTGTATTGTATTTTTACAGTATTTGCTATATTGCGTGTAAATTCATACGGCAAGTTTTCATAACATAGCCACATGTAGGTACCTTTAAAAACTTGTAAAAATACATGTACTTACAAGGTGGAAAAAAACTTTTTTTACGGTGATAGCCACACTGGGATACATGTAAGTAAATTAAAACCTGTTTTAATAGTGTTTTAAAAATCATACTGTTTTTATGTAAAATTACACATAGCTGGTTGGTATATTATTATCACAACACGAAGTTTATGTACTACATGTTAGAGTACTTTTGCGAATACATTTTGCGGTGACTTGATGTAGGCTTTTGGACATACGCCATTGCTTAGCACATGTATGTCTGCAGAAGAAAACTACAAAAAAACACAAATGACAAAAAACACAAATCAAGCAAAAATTGCTGTTGTCAGGATTTAACGCCACACAATATTCCACAACAGGAATATGGTCAACAAACAAAGTAAAAACAAAGAAAAATGGACTAACAGAACGTACAGTGTTTCCGTACCATGTGCGTCTCTGCCTGAGGACGGGAGCAGATAGCAGTTCCCGAAACGTCGCTTGTTTCTGTTTTAGAAAACTGTTGTGTTTGTTTCGTCTTTTCGTTTGGTCGTGTTTTTGTCTCGTTTTGACTGTTGTGCTGAATTTTTTGGGTTCAATATTTTTTGTGCTGTCATCATTTGTGGGGTTTTTTCCGTTTCTCTTTTTTTTTTTTTTTTTTTTTTGGAAAACTATCGTGTTTGTTTCGTATTTTCGTTTTGCTGTGTTTTTTTGTCTCGTTTCAACTGTTGTGATGAATTTTTTTGGGTTCGGAATTTTTGTGGTCATCATTTGTGGGTTTTTTTTCGTTCTGTTAGTCCATTTTTTTTTGTTTTTTCCTTGTTTGTTGACCATATTCCTGTTGTGGAATATTGTGTGGCATTAAATCCTGACAACAGCAATTTTTGCTTAATTAGTGTTTTTTGTCATTTTTTTTGTAGTTTTCTTCTGCAGACATACATGTGCTAAGCAATGGCGTATGTCCAAAAGCCTACATCAAGTCATGCACTCCCATTGCACAAATCTTTCAAAGATAACATTTTGCGGTGGAAGAAATCCAGAACAATCGTTGATTTACACTGCAACATTTTTTACACCAGTGTTTAATTGTTAGAATATTACCTACATTTCAAGTAAAATCACATATTGCATTTAGAAGTAAATTTTGCACAAGGAATGTTGGCTAACATGCACACAGGAATCAATTTGACAAAATTTACACTTTTTGATAGTGTTTCAAAATACGTACTGTTTGTGTAAAATTGTTCTAAACATGTTGGTGTATTAGTATCACAACACGATGTGTGTTTTTTTCTTACTTCATGTAAGTTTTTCACAAGAAATATTAGAATTAACACTGTCAGAAGAAACGAAAATTTACATGTAAACAGTGTATTTTTACACTAATATTGACTTTTTATAATATAAACCTAAATTTGTTGTAAAATTAAACGATGTATTGGTAGTTTCGTACGAGGAATGTGTAAAGGTACATCAACTGTTAATGTTTTTTATAATTCTATGAAAAAAGTAAAAAAAAAAACTTATATCGGATATAAAATTACACAATTTTTCAATTTGTGTACAGTGTAGGTTCAAGTTACGTGCCCACTGGCGCGAAGCGAAGCGAGGAGAAGAAGAGCGTTTATTCCGCGGGGATAAGCTCCATGTCGGTGGATGAGTGCACGCACTGCAGGCGAGGCGAGGCGAGGAGAGGCGAGTAGAGGAGAGGTGAGGCGAGGCGAGGCGAGGCGAGGAGAGGCGAGTCGAACAGTCTGGAGGGCCAGCGAGCGGTCTCCTTGGCATCCTTCGGCCACTTCCGGGTCTCTTCGGCGCTTGGCTGTTACACGCACACTGTATGTTCCATGAACATATGGTATACTCGTTAGTATTGCCATTAAAAATATTTTTGTCTTCAATTTATAAATTGTGCATAAAACCACTTTGTTACAAAAATTTCGATCTGGAGAAAAAAGGAAATTGTAGAAACAAAGTGAGGATACTAGATCTTTGAAGACAAGCCTCGAATTCTGTGAAATAAAAAAATAATAAAAAAACAGGTTTTATTTGTAGCAGTGGAAATATTTAAAATATAACATAGAATTATTTTGGTGCCTCAGAACATTTTATTTTAGCTCTTCTCATGTAGTGCAGATTTTCACAGATAGCAGTGGCAGTTTAGAAGAACCAATGCTTCCGAAACTCTCAAGAAAAATGCAATGTCACACAGATATTTACCTAACCCTATCATCAATTAATTTTCAGAAAAATTAATATTGTTACTAAAGTGAGCAAGGCCGGGACACGTGCAGGTGCAGAGCTGGCTGGCGACTGCCGCAACATGATATGCGCCGCGCGCGCCTGTAATATAACAAGGATTGTCACTTCCCCCCCCCCCCTTCTTCTCACCCTCCCCGCGCGGCGCCATGCCTTTGACACGTAGCTGACACCGGACAGCTGCGGAGTTGCGCGAGCCGCCGACACTTGCTTCAAGAGATTTCTGCCGGTCGGATCGGCGCGGAATGACGCGACTGGCCCCGGTCGCGCTCGCTAGTTCTGGAAATTGCGGCTGATAGATAAAACGAGGACGGTGGCCTCGAGTCAGTCAGTTCGGAGTGTTCAGGCGGGAGCTTTCCCACGGCGGAGTTTCCGGGGCGATAGTGCTGCGGGTGTGGCAGAGTGGTGAAGTCCTTGGACGAAGGTTCCAGGGCGAAGAGTTCAGTTCCGGGCGATAGTGTCGCGGGCGCGGCGGAGTCCCGAGCGAAGTTCCGAGCGAGGCGTCGCGTGGATCCTCGGCGAAGGCAAGTGCGTCGGCGGCGGCGGAGTGCGGCGACGAAGTCCCGCGGCGGAGATCCACGAGGGGTGCTGCGGCGAGAGTTGCGCCAGAGGTGCGGCCCAGCGAGGCGTGTGGATTGTAAGAAACGAGTGACTGGGGAAGCAACATTATTTTTAAGTGCAACTAATTATTTGCCATTTTAGAAGATTATTTGAAGTGATATAAATAGTGGCCATCAATAAAAATGTGTGTGATAAAAATCTTTAATTGGGCTATCCTTTACGAACCCGCGGTAAATCGTAACAATATATTTCACCAGTTCTAATATCTGAAATCTCTATATGAATCTAAAATAAGAAAATATCAATTTTAGATTCTAACAGCCAACTAAAAAAAGCTATGAAAACATAAATATAAAACAGAAAAGGGCTCAGTCAAAGTCAGAAAAAAACGTTGTGCAAAATACTAAATATATCATGTAGGAAAATTATAAAAAATATATATAATATAACGGATATCATATATAATAAGATATTATGTCATAAACAGAACTAATGCCTATAGTTGTAATTTAAACACAAGGTGTTACTTTACTGTTAACGCGCGCGCGCGTGTGTGTGTCTGCTGCTCTGACGGCGTAGTAGCACACCAATTAGCAGACGCTTTTGAATCTTAGCAAATTTCAAACTGTTTTAAATGTAAAACGGTCTTCTGTAATAAGCATTCCATGATTGACAAACACAATTAAGAAGCACAGTAGTATGTATAAGGGGCTCCGGGCGCAGGGTTCAGGGTTCAGGGTTCAGGGTTGTGGTGGTGGTGGGGTCAATGACCGACCAACCTCTGACGTCACAGCGGCCATCTTGGACTCAAAAATGACTCAAAATGACTCAAAATGTCCCGTTTTCATGGCCGAAATTCCTGTTTTGTGGGAAAATTTCTTGTTTTCTTCCTTGTAAATTCAAAAATTAGGATTTCGAAAAACCTCAAAAGTTATTTTGCCTTAGAAAGTACACAAATTCCTAAAAGAGGCTTAAGCATCCATGTCTACAGCCTCCGATAAGCCTCTGACGTCATCTAGGATTATGTCGCCACCGTTGCGATCGTTAGTGAGCATCCCGCATCCCACATAAAACAAATAAATAATATTCACCTGCAAGCAAAATGTGGCATCATCTGTTGTTGAAAAGCAGAAGTATTTACAACAAGTTGCTTTGCATGAGATAACTTAACTCTCGCTGATGAAATATTTAAAAAATTCTACTAAAGTAATGGATACATTTTATAACTCTCAGTTTGCATTTGGCATAAGTCTCAGTAACTAATATGGGTCCTTATTCGGTGTCTTGTATCGAAAGGACACAGGTGTATGTTTTGCAGCAAAGATTTTATCTTGAGAAAGAATGGATGACAACACAAGATGAATGACTGTGTTAAAAATCCACTACGCAATATGATAAGTTGTGTTCGATGTAGCAAGTCGTTTACACGGAGAGAGAGCTTAAAAAGACATGACAGAACTTATAACGCCAAGCCTGCATAGCTGCAAGCTAGAGGACAACGATGGATCTACTAGTCTAAGGAAGAGTGATCTGCATTAGGTCAATAATTTTCCTTGTCTTGGATGAGATTATATCCATGGCTCTTCCGATCTCGACAAAGAACTTAAATATTTACAGATTTTCAAAACAGAAGATTCCAAGATGGCGGATGTGGCGTCATTCAAGATGGCTGATGAGGTCATTGAGAGGCGAGCACGCCCGAACATGGCCGATTCCTCACGACGGGTGAGCAACAACTGAGTAAGCCACCAAGCCATAGTTCCATAAGAACCACATTGCACCAGCTTTCCCCATTTTACACTGATTTTGTACCAAGTAAATCCTGTAAAATTTTGTGTTTTGTGATCATATCATATTTAAGTTACAATAGTTGCATTTTCATTCTATATCCTTCGCGATTGTCTGTAAGTAGTAAAGTATTTATGTGCAATGTAAAACAATTTACGTGTCATAAATCATCACAAAACGTTTTCAACTAATTGAATTATAATAACACGAAACATGTGCTTAAATGCTTAAAGTCAATGTACATTTTAGTTCCTCGTCGGAGCTTTTTGAGATCATTTTCATTGTAGAATCTTTATATGTTTCTACTTTAGCCATTTATTTGATCTGAGACCAACGAGGGTTGTTTGAACAGTTTCTGACCTGAACATGAAGGAGGCAGCACTCGTTAGCAAAAATTGGGGAATGTGTTGGCTCATGCTTTGGAACAAACGCTCGGAAATTTCAGCCGGCTTGAACGCGCAGTTATTTTTTAACATCGTTCGCATGAGTATCTGCAAAATAGTTGTTTACGAAGATGATGGCCTCCTCATTCAACAAAACACTCGGTCCTCCGAGCGCTACTTCTAGCCTAGGGAACAACAAAACAAGTTAATTGGTTTTATATCTCGGGAGTAAGGAGGCTGGTCAAGCAGATAAACCGTAGTTCGTAGATTTCGCCATGGCAACTACTGAGGTGTGAGCTGGTGCATTGTCTTGGTGAAACAATTTTTTTTTGTTTCTGCAAATATGACCTTTTTTCTGCCATTTCTGGCTTTATCTTGTCAAGTATTAATGCGTAGTACGTTTCTGGCATGTTTTTACTTCTTCAAGATGATTGATTAAGAGGATCCATGACCATCCTAGAAAACTGTCACCACCACTTTCCGGCCAAACGAACAGTCTTTGCCTTTTTTGGAGCTGATTCCGCCTTCGGAGTTTTTGGTATCAAAAAAATGCATCGTCACCCAAGCTGGTACTGCCATGTTTGCATTCAGCTGCCCAAAATATAACTGTGTTAAATGATGGTGCAGAGTCCTAGTACGTTAATTGAGCGTAGACGCGTTGCCTTTCAAAATCAAATATTCAATAACAGCTCGATTCTACATTTTCTTTTTTTCACAATAACTTGCGCACCGACTCACGTAATTGATTGTTAAAAAACCTTCGCACGTCCAAAATTGCTGAAATTTCGGAGAGTTCATTCCAAAACATAAGCAAACACATTCCCCAATTTTCGTAGACGAGTGCTGCTATCTTCATGTTGGAATGCTGCTATCTTCATGTTGGAGTGCTGCTATCTTCATGTTAGAGTGCTGCTATCTTCATGTTGGAGTGCTGCTATCTTCATGTTGGAGTGCTGCTATCTTCATGTTGAGGTCAGAAACTTTTCAGACAACCCTCGTATATCCAGTTTAAAAATGAAAAAAAAAACTGATATGAATGGCAATTGAAACGTTATATTTACAATATTTAATTGGTATTTTTGCAATGTTAAATCCAATTAAATTAAAATAATATTTTTGTTATTTATAATAAAATTACAGTAAAACTATAAGTTTTATTCAAACAATCAGAAATTGTTAACCTCATACCAGTGCTACAAGGCAGGCACAATAAGTCTACCTAATGATGTGTGCCTACACTATTGTTACAAGATTGGTACAGTAGGTATACCTAATGATGTGGACCTTTTACTAGCACTACATTAAGGCGATATATTTATTACATTTCCAATAATATCGTATTATCAACTAACGAGGAATCGATAATAGGACGTTACCACATTCAATTTTTCAACGCATATGGAGTTTTTTTTTTTGCCAATTTAGCATTTTATTTTATCATAAAAATATTTATATTACTTTTCTGGAAATGTCAGTAAGTACTCAAGCAACAAAAACAACATAAAACACAATTTGTGTGCAGTAAGTAAATGCATCTTTAAAATAGATGCACAATCTGCATGAAAAATAAACGAAACGAAGTACAAAAATTGTGTTTACTCTGCGAGCTGGCAAAATTGCTTGCACAAGCCTTTACAAAACAAGGAACAAGTGATGGTGCTCCACAGCCTAGAAGCACTGTTTCAAAACGTTCTTCTATGAGTCGAGGTGCAACTCAGTCCCATGAAGTGACAAAATGCGACTATTCACTGCGAATCTTCACAGGTTGTCTCCTGTAACAAACAAGCAATTGTCAGAAAGCCCAGTTTGCTAAACTGCAATTGTGCTATTCAACATACGCTGATCCTCATGTTCTAATTACCAAGTTTCATCTGGAAAATGACACCAATATTTAAATAAAAATTTTAAATACACGAATCACACAGAAGGCAACAGTACTTATTAACGATGCAAAGTAAAAGGAACAAACGAAGTTCGCAGCAAGAAACCGAATCAGCTATGTCGCCACCACCGATGCCTTGATACCGATATCACTGTAGCAGATGCCAAGTCTCAAATTATGACCAATCATCTCTAAAATTTATTAGATTTTTCAGTTAGGCAAGTAAATACTTGGATCATACATTTTCAATTGCTATAACTGCGTTTAGCAATTACATCGCGAATTCAAAACAGCTAATTGGTTAGAGACCATTAGGAATGGTGACCCATAGATTCATTCTCGAGGCAGCGAGACATTATGGAAGGTGAAACAGTGCATTAGATCTCGAGACAAGAAGGAATTAGGATAGTAACACAGGAATCAACATCTAGAGATAGCCAACCATTAGGAATGGAGACACAGAGAAGTAGTATGTAAATGTTCCTCCTGGCCCAGGATTCAGGCTGTGGATTGTGGATTGTCGACGCCATCTTGGATTGTAACGTCACGGTGGCCATCTTGAATGACCTTGACCTTCAAAATTAGCCAAAAATGACTCAAAATTTGACAATATTCCTAAAAAAATTCCCTATTTCAAGGGAAAATTGTCTGTTTTGTTTCACGTTTTAGTCTCCAAAAAATGCCAATGACTTAAAAAGTCCGTAATGAGGCTTAAGAATCCATATCTACAAGCCTACCTAAGCTTCTAAGAGAATTAAGATGTCATGTCAGCAATTTGGAATTATGATGTAACTGTTGCAATTATTATTACAGCCACCATCTTAAAAACTGTAATTATCAAGCTATAAATTCAGGAATTATGTTAAAATTTATAAAAAATTAAGTTAAACAAAATTTAATAAATATTATCTAAAAACACTGCTGCACATTTTGTACCGACGGCCATCTTGGATAACCTTGAAATTGACCATTTGACTCCGGTGGCCATATTGGATGACTGACCAAAATCTTTGACCTTAACATTAACCCCAGCGGCCATCTTGGGTCCGCGATTTTGATTTCTAGAACATTCCGCCAATTTGAATTCCGCCATGGCCATGTTCTTTTCTAGCACTTTCCAACATCTAATGCCCACTCCCTAATGTTGCCATTTTCGTTGCGACCACCATATTGGATTACATAACATTGCAATATTTATTACAGTCGCCATATTGAATTGTAACACGTCTGCCATCTTGGATTTCTTTAAAAATACTTTTTTTATTTTGACATCATGTCTGCCATCTTGTTTACATATGCTGGTGGCCCCCATCTTGGATGACGACAAACCCGCCATATTGTTTTCGTCTGCTGGAGGCCGATATTTTTCCTCTTTTCACTTCTAGAAACCTCCATTATTGCTCCATCTCATTCCATAAGGTCGATGTTCCATTACCTACCAGAGCTGTTATGGTTCTTATCGACATATAAAATGTAATATTTTATGCAAAATACATTGGAAGCACTGTGATTCGAACCATTGCAGCTCTTACCTCTAGGTTGGAAAACATAAGCTTTTAACTGCTCAGCCACTGAGACATTTACCAGACTGAGAATTAAATAAGGTACCGGTATACAAAAAATAATACACATCATCGGACAAGAATTTTTTTTTAAGTTGAAGGAATAATAGCCATATTGTTTTCAGTATTCGTTACCAGGAGTGCTAGTTAACACACGTCGCCTTTTAGAGGACGTCACCGCCATTTTGTTTTCAATACTAGTTACTAGAAGCACTAGTGTCATTTAGAATACATTACATCTGCTAGAGTGAGTTGACACCATCTTAGTTAAATTCTTAGCCACTAGAGTGCAGTATTATTTATTAACAGACAGTCTGCTCTCACGGTATACACCATCTTTAAATTTAGATGCCATATTGCAAATCTGTATTTATTTAGCTATAAATTCGGAAAAATTCACGCATTCATTTTAAATAAAACTCAGCAATTGAATGATTGAATCGATTGCATGCTGTCCTTGGCACAATACTTAATCGATGAAAATTATTTTATTTAAAAAACTTATTTAATAAATCATGTTCAAAAAGTAGTATGTAATAGTTCCTCCGGCACCAGGCGTCAGGGTGAGGAGCCGAGTAGCCAACCGCCATTTTGGATTGTGACGTCACGGCGGCCATCTTGGATGGCCGTGACCTTCACCTTTAATATTCCTTGACCTTTGACCTTCAAAACTTGTCAAAATTTTCCAAAATTTTCCAAACTTTACCCAACATTTCTTATGATTCGCCAAAATTTCCATTTTTTTAGAAAATAATTCTGCCAAAAATCTCAAAAAATTTGTTAATTCAAAAGTTAGGATTTCGAAAAACATCCAAAGTCTTTTTGCCTTAGAAAGAACTAAAGCGGCTTAAAAGTCCTAAGAGCTAGCCGCTTTAAGCCGCCAAGGTCATGACCTTGAAAATTAGGATGCCATGGTAGCCATTTTGAATGATGATGTCACCGTTGCAATTTCCGTTACGACCGCTGTCTTGAAAATCATTATTTATAATCCGATTTTAATGAAAAATTTTTTAAATTGATAAAAAAATGGCATTAACAAAATTTTTATAAAAATTTTTAAAAAACAAACATTTTGACATGGAGCTCGGAGTCCTCGGTTAGAACCTGGTGAGGGAAAAAAAATGGCGACCGATTCTTCCCTCGTGGTGTCTGCTGGCAGACTGACTCCCACCACTTTTTTCATAGCATAGGCCTATATCTACTACCCTCTACCCCTCCCCCTCAATTTTTTCTTAAACAATTATTATTATTTTTTTTATCCTAAACACCCCCCCCCCCCCACTCCTACTACTGTTGTTGTTCCCCCACCCTTCCAAGAAAAAAAATGTTCACCCCCTCCCTCCCCTCTCTCTTTTCGTCATTCCCACACCTACCCCCTCCCCCATCAACAAATTTTTTTAGGGAATAAATATTGGCTGCCGGCCCGGGATTGGCCGACCAGACTGGCCAATCACGCCGCGTACAGATCCCGGCCCCACGATGCGGACGGTATGGAAAATTCCCGCGCAGAACCCAGCGAGTAATACTTAACTTTATAATTATAAATAATAATAAACAGTCGGTGGTCGTCTCTCGGGGCGTGCGCATCTCTCTCGCGGGCTGTTGGCTGGGAGTTCCCTGCGCCCTATTGGGTAACCGAAGGCTGGCAGTGTGTGTGGGTTTTGTGTGCGTGCTGGGGGCGGCCTAGCAGCGCCAACTGCTACCGACCGCGTCCCGCGGGTGACGGATACGGGAGCCCAGCCCGAGAGTTGCAATCTCGCTGGGGTGGCTGTGAATAACCAATAGCAGTCCGCGGACCAATGGCCGGCCTGTGGAGTCGTTATCACGGCTGTCGGGGAGAAAGGTAGCCTGAATGTAGCTCGGCGCGCGGCAGAAAGCAGCTTCGTCGGCGAAGGCACCGCAGGGGAGCTCGATGTGCCTTAGTAGCGAAGTGTAGACGAACTGCGGGCTGGAACTTGCGGAGCTGTGGACTGCCGCGCGCGCAACGGAACTGAACAGCATCGGAATTCTGAAGGAAGAGATGGCGGCGCCTTCAAGTTGGGGCCCTGTTGGAGCCAGTGGTAGCCTGGGCGGCGCGACCTTCAACCGACCCGGGAATTTGGGGGGCAAGAGGGTCCGACTCGCAAGATACTTCATTCGCCTGAACGACTTACCCCCACCCTGGCTTGAAAGGTCGTTGGCTGTTGACTGGAAGAAGGAAGATGAAGATGGCGCAATGTCAGGCTGCCTTTCGCTCCGAGAGCCAGCAGTTCGAGCCGGTTTACTGGCTCGTCTGCCCACTTCTGTTTTAACTGTGGCTGCCTGGGCAGCTGTGGCTGGGCTGACGAGTGAAGTCGCCCGCCCCTGGGGGTGCTTGCGCCCCTGGTTAATAATAACCCAGGAGTTCCCAACCTTTAAATGCGGGCCGCAAGGCCCAAGCACCCAACTCCAGCATGGTTGATTTTTCAGCCCCTCCAACTCTTCTTACCTGGACCCTTCTTCCTCTTGTCCAGTAGTTACCTGCTTGCTTAATGCATGTTAATTGATCCCCGCATGAACCGGCCCAGGGTTTTCCCTGTGTCTATGCAGGTTTTACCTGGGTCACATTAGCTAGCTTTTAAGCTAGGCGACCAATGGGGCGTCAGTCATGGCGCCAATTGCAGCCATGGCTGGCCAGTAAACCCCAATAGCACACGATGCACGCGCCCTTGTCCTGCATGGTTAAAAACCCGCATGGTAGAGTGTATAGGCTTCGGCCTGAGACACACTTAGGTCCTCCCCTAACCTGGACCCTCCCCTACACACTTAGAATTAACTTAGGCTAGGAAAAAAAAAATTAATAATAAACAAGTCGGCTGATATTATTCAGCAATAAAAGCCGTGCCATGCATGGAGGCGCTTGCCTGGGCAATCAGTGGAAGTAAACACCGGTCGAGTAGCGACACGAGGGGCATGCTGTTGCTAATGGGCGGCGTCCTCCGCAAGTAGCACGACTATAAAACCCAATTAATGAAAATAATAAAATACGAATGTTCCTTCTTCATTCGCCTGTCAACCTATACACTGACAGTTCTTCCACTTTAATTAAGCGAGTGGATCTTAATACCATAACATTAGACTATATAATATAGTAAAACAAAAAAATAAAAATAAAAAAACAGTTTTAATTATGCTTATCTAAAGTACCTCTACGGCATGTTAGCACGGCCTCGCCCGCGCAACATGCATTTATTGTAATAAGCTTAGTTTGTAGAATGTTTAATTTTCTTCCTTCTAGTTATAGGTGCTGCTGTCTGGAGCGGATGTGAGTGGTTCGTATTTACCCTCACCGCCAGGGGCGCTTGCGTCCCTGACCCTCAAATTCCAGTCCCGGAGAAGACACCAAAGTGGACCACGAGTCCAAGTGCCCAACCCCCGCATGGTACAATTTTTCTACTCTGGCCAACTATTCATCCAGACCATCCTCTGTCTCCTGTACTTTCCTACAAATAATGCATGCAAACTTGCATCCCGCATGAAAGTACCCAGGGTTTTCCCTGTGTCTATGCAGGTTTTACCTGCGGGTCCAACTTAACTAGTAGTTTAGACTAGAGATAAGAGTGAGGGGAGTTAGTCATGGCAACAATCGCTGCCATGGCTGGCCAATACCCTCCTAGCACGTGATGCATGCGACCCTCTCCCTGCATGGCTAATCTCAACATGACTAAGGCGTGATAGGCTTCGGCCTGAGACGCACTTAGGTCCCTCCCTAACCCGGACCCCTCCCAAACACACTTAGTTTTTAGTTAGGTTAGGAAAAAAAGTCGGGAAGCCTTCAATAAGCTGCAGTTCCTCGTGCGTGCCAGCCGTCTACTGAGGGCGGCAATGTTTGCTTGTTTGCGAGCGGAGCAAAGATACTTTCAGCATCGTGGCGTACGGTAGAGTTCGTACCTTAGGAGGTCTGGACAAGGACGCTCTTAGAAATTCGTAATTATTTAGCTAGCAATTCGGGAAAAAGTTCAAAATTAATTATGTAAATTTGCAATCAATAAAATGATTAATTAGATCGACTTAGGTCCTTGGTACGATTTTGGATGATGAAAAAAAAAATATAACAACAATTTAACATAATAGTGACAGGTTCAAGAAATAAATCAACACAAGTTCTTTCACAAAATAAATTTTATTACATAATTTCTATTCTACTACAGGATCTCTTGCGAAGGTTAGTAATCTTATAAACATTTAGGTCTGCATAGGCGTGAAATGACTAATTCTTAGCTCCAATCGGTTTGTACTAGACAGAGTCCAGCCAGAACCTTTACTGACATAGTTCTCCTCCTCTTGACAAAGTTTCTCGACAGCGTGTTTAACAGTTTGCTTCACATCGTCAGAATTGTAAATTACTGCAGCCGATGTATTGAATGCACACTTCTTCACTTTGTCATCGAATGGATACGGCTTTCCATATATACAGTCCAACCACAATTATATTTTGATGGACCGTATGTTGCTACATCATCAGTAAGCTGATTGATTATGTTCTGTCTGATATCATCAAGAAAATTACAAATGTCTTTCGACTCACCTAACGTATTAAGATAATAGTCTTTCAATGTTCCACGAAATGCAGACTGCGCCAAGTATAACCCATTATCATTCACTTGTAATGCACCGAACACAGTCTTAGGTTAATTTTCATGTCCAGATGTTATAGTAATCGGTTGCTGCACATCGGTTTTCTTGCTTGTACGCTTACGAGTCTTCAATCTAAAGCGAGGAGTCGATATTTCTGCAGGTAGTTCATCAGTAGACACACGGACTTTACCGTTGCATTTTTTCGCATGTCGTCGCAAACTATCAATACGTGTAAACCAAACATGACACTCATCGCAGCGAAACTTCATACGAGAAGGATTCTTCTCGCATTTACTCCGTTCATGTATTCGTGCTACATGGGAAAATGCGAACGACATATCGCAGTAGCTGCAAGGATACCGCTCTGATGAAGACGAACCTGATCCAGATGTCGCTGTTACTGCAATTGTACCATTTCCAGCCATACTCTTATGCACATCAATCATTCGTTGTTGCACCGAAACCTTTACTTTCGGCCGCGCAGCAGGACCTTTGCATGTCTTCATGTGCGTTTTCATATTATTTTTTCTGGAAAACTGCTTATGGCATTTCTCACAAACAAACACTTTACGATTAAGGTTCTTGGCACATTCTCTCTTCTCGTGTCGACGAGCATTGCTGATGTTTGTGAAAATCTTGTCGCAGTAACAGCTCCGATGTTCGTTAGTTGTTGAATCACCAGCCATTGAAGTCTCCATCGAGGGCGAAAGGAAGTTCGTCGTGTTTCCCTGTGTAGCCAGCACCACCGGCATTAAAGTCCCTTCTGCTGGTGGTACCGCGACTGTTGAAGTCTCCTCCAATGTTGACGTCGTCGTTGCTGACGGGATCTGCTCCTTCTTCGTCGTCGCTGACGTCAAGGTTCCCATAGACGGTGGTAAACGTCCATCAAGTTCGCCGTTTTAGACGGTAAAGATGCCATCGAGTTCACAAGAACAGGTAATTACGCGACTTATGCACCAGAAGAAACAAACTAGGTGATCCTTACACCGACGACGACAGTAACAAACTGAGCGGTCTGCCGTCTAGGACTTGCTTCGACCGATCGAATAATTTAATATAAGAGCCATTTACTATAATACTCGAGTGAAAACAACATTTAAAAAAGAAGCACACCAAAATAAGGTAACACATTTGGAAGCAAATTCGACAAATGAAATGGACACGCAATTCACGCACTTGCAGCTTTCATCACAAAGTTAACATTTAAATTTCATTCAAGCGAGGTATCAAGCCAATGTCACAACATATTAACATCCTATTGGTCATACTATCCTCAAAATTTCACAGTATTATATATCACATCAGTTATAGAACGACTTATAGTTTATAACACACATCATTTAAGTCATTGATCGTTAACAAATTCGAATTTAAAAATGTAAAATATAAGGACATGTTAAATCGAAGAACCGGGTTTGCTAATAGTTTTTATACTCCATTAGCACTGTAGCCACAAAAACCTTGAAAGAACAGTTGTATGAATGACTAGCTGCCCGACCCGGCTTCGCACGGCTATACTAATGGAAAAAAAATTAAGTCACATCTCCCATTTACAGTAATGGTAAATAAAAAAAATTCAGTGAAAATTTATTACAATGCTGTATAATGTACCGGAGAGAAAATGAATAGCACCGATGGTTTCCCGACTCGTGCACGCAACGTACAACTGATGTACCCGTACTTCGCTACGGCAGTCTACAGGCAGATCACTCTTGCGCCGCTCATTATACCTACATACCCCTCCTTGTGGGTACGCCACTGCCGCGCGATGCCCGTTGCCATGGAGACGAAGAAGGCATGAACAATGTAAAATCCTGTTCTCATACAGACTAAGTACACACTGTTGCCTGTTTTTAACCACCCATGGGATCTAATTTTCGGAAAATGTCATCCTGCGTAACATAAGGAACATTACTGTGAAGTTTCAAGTCTGTAAAATACATACACTTGAAAAAAAGGGCAATTTTTGATATTTAAAGTACCCGCAAAATTTAAACGGTGATGAGGACTGCACTAACAAAGAAATAGTCGTTGCCATAGAGACGAATGAAGCATCAACAAAGCAACAGCCGTTGCCATGGTGATTTCCTACCAAAAACTGGAAATTTTGATGTATTACGCCCCCGAAACTCCCCTTGGGATCCGATTTCCGCAGAATACGTTCTTAGTGAGCGTCTACATCACAAAATGAGTAACTATGCTAAATTTCAAGTCAATCTGGTGTATAGTTTTAGAGATATCGTGATGAGTTAGTCAGTGAGTGGTATTTCGCTTAATAAACTTCTAGCGCCTGCGGCATTGTCAACACACACTTCGTACGTGTACTGCATGTTGTATCTAACCCCCTACAACGCATTTGATTCTAAATTGGACTTTTAGTAAGGATCCCTAATGTTATTGATAATATAATATAGCCTATAGCCTTCCTCGATAAATGTAGGCCTACTATCCAACACTGAAAGAATTTTTCAAATCGGACCAGTGGTTCCTGAGATTAACGCGTTCAAACAAACAAACAAACAAACTCTCCAGCTTTATAATATTAGTATAGATATTTAATAAAAGTCGTACTAAATTGTATATTTCTTCCCAACAATATACATTACATGAAAAAAAAAAGTTTTTATTTTATAAACCCCACAATTCTTAGCACATGTTTCTTAGATGATGTATAAATTTTCAACATTTTGCGAACCAACTAGAAGTTTAATCCTACACACCATACGTTCGGATTGTCTCTTGATGTACAATATGTCTCTTGAGCTACTAATTCCATCCTCTTTACATAATTGTTATTAATATTCTTAAATTCCCCGAGCCCATGTCACTATCACAGTCTGAAAGTCATCATCATCATCGTAGCTGTCAACAATATTATCATGAGCTGCATCAATATCATTCATTTTATGATATCGTTTCCACATTTCAGTTGTCAGAGATTTACCACAATCTATTATCTTGTGAGCTACACAATAATTTCTATTGTTTTCTAGACATGGTTAGCTCCATTCTCATTTTCTTTAAAAACCTATGTGTCTCGGTTGATTATTTAATCTTTCAACCCATCATCCTAAACACATTTAAATCATCGTAGTATATAGAAAAAACAATAACAAAGTTCCTTTCATGTAATTCTAGGAACCGCAAAATCCTTTCCACCTATAGTATAGTTTCTTGAGCCTAAGAGTATTTCATTATACCTGTATCATGCAGTGTTCTTCAAGAGATGTGGTATACTACCAGTTCTACGTACAAATCCATCCAATCAATGATTTGTTTACACATTAGAACAAAAACCCTTCACGTTATTTTTATGTGTTTTATTAAATTATTACTTTGACTAAAATAATTACCACACCTAGTAATTTCTACCAAAGTCTCTTTGCACAAGAAATTTTAAACATCATCTCTGAAAACATCCATGTCCCATCTATATCACAAAGTAAAAGAGGGTTAGAGGAGATAGGTCAAATGACAAGTGCTAGTCACTCATAGGGTAAGGAATATGTGTTCGATATCTATCTCAGACATTGTAGCATCTATGTATTTTTCTTACCTCATGTAGAAAAATATCTTCTAATGCATACGAATTTAAACTTATTCACGTGCGACTAGTCAAAAGTACCTAAATTCAAGCACGTTAACCTCAAAAAAATTTAAAAATTTCTCATGGCTATAGGCAGAGACTACACGATCGAGACACGCCTACCATCACCTGCAAATGAACATTGACCCCTCGCGCGGGAGTTGCAAGCTTGCAGAATGCTGCGACAGTCAGATGTTTGCTCGAGACATGCATACATCACGTCGCTAGCCTTCCAACACATTACACGAAAAAATTCGGTGAAATCGTAATCCAGCATACGTAAAGTACTCACTGGAACCACTTCCAAGTATGCAACACTGAACCAGAGCAGAAAACCGACCTAAGAATGTTTAACTTTCAACAATGAAAAAAAAAATTGTAGTGTATATACCAGATTCGAACCCAATACCATACTCAATACTCTGAAAACTATAAGCAACAAAAATGTAAAACAAGCCACCTGCTAGTATAATTTATTTCGTAAACCCTAAATTCATGTTAGTAATCAGTACGAAGGTGTGAGTAACGTGGACTAATAATGGCTTACCATGTATTGAGAATCTTACTGATATAGTCCATCGAAAGTATCAGCATATTCGATAGTTTGGTTAATCGGTTACCATTTTAATTTTTAGTATCACCATCATAGTGTACTTCGATATATACCAGACTATGATTTTAAGCTCATATAATTCCCAGAGGTCTATTAGTTTTATTTCGAGGAGTAATAAATAATGTCATTGAAACAATAATAAAACAAGTTCCTATCAAGCTTGCTCTAATGCTTCGCTATTACCTATTCCATCACTTTACCAGCTCCATCACACACTCACACAAAGTACATGCTTAACACTCATGCATAAACAATTACGAATCCCAATATCCCCCCCCCCCCCCAGCATATCCAATTCATATAAATGTTTTTTAGAATGCAGATACCATACTCAACCAAAAATTATGTCATCAAAAAACTGCCTTCATCATTATTGTAAAAAAATACTCCCAACAATGACTAAATGCACATTACAAACCAGACCCAATTACAAAATTACTTGTCCCCTTATAGTTTATTACATTAAGATAAACGATGTTGTTTAAGAATAAATAAATAAAAAATTATTGAATTCTTTTTTTAATTGTATCTTTATTCACAGTAAGATCTGACACTGTACACACACACACCCATATGTATATATATGTACATATATATGTATATATATGTATATATATATCGTATACATTTCTCTGTCAATGCAACATTAATTTTTAATTTAAAAATAATAATTTAGTTCGTTTTAAGAGTGGAAAAAATACAACTAATTCAAACAGAACACTCTACAACAGTTCACGAGTGTTACACCTTAGAGGACCAGAGATGTTGATGCTAGAAACCTACCTTTACAAAATTTATAATGTTTTTTCAAGTAAAATTTTCGTGTAACCTGAACACCGCACTTCACACACAGAAATTTTACACGGTCAAGATTTCTTCTGCAACCATGATATTCATGGATTCGTAGTCTTTTAAAACGTTTACCACAGTAGCGGCACCGATGCAGATATTCATCGTAATTACCATCGCTATGCCCGCTGTACAACTTGCAAATTAACTTTGCTTTTACAATGCCTAATCAAATTACTTTTGTTTGTGAAATGTACAGCACATGGTTCACACGCAAATGTCACACGATTAGCGTTTCTTCAACAGACATGATTTCCATGTAATCTTGCATGTTGACGGTAATTGAAACTTTTGTCACAGTACGTACACAGATGTCTCGTCGTTAGACCTTGAGTCATCAACGGCTCGGAAAGTATATTACTTTCAATGTAACACTGCTGTTGCAGGCGACGAAGACCCGTGTGTTGCATGATCTTGAGACTTCCCATTCGACATTGACAGATCATCTGTACTGGATGTCATAGAACCGGAAGTAGACACGACTGGGAATTGCTCACAAATTGTTTTATTTACCAAATTCGGTGTAGTTGCAGGTGTTATCTTTAAAAGATTTGTGCAATGGGAGTGCATGACTTGATGTAAGTTTTTGGACATACGCCATTGCTAATGGCGTATGTCCAAAAACTTACATCAAGTAGTTGCAGGTATCGGAGTCCCCTCTGCTGTAGATAATGCACACATTAGTGTCTCTTTAAGTGAATATAAAGTAGATACAGTCTTCATCGGGATCTCTGGAGATTGTAGCCTCGTTACCATCGGAATCTTTGGAGCTGCCCTCAACGTTGTCATCGGGATCTGCTTCGTCATCGTCGCCTCCGTCGTCAGGGACCCCGGTAAAGACGCGAGACCCTCTGTCAAGATCTCTGCAATGGGTGGCCCCAACACCATTGGAATTTGTACCGATGTCGACGTTGCTACAATTGAGAGAGAATACACATGAATATTCATAAATCAGACTTACATGCAGACAAGACCATCCATCAGATCTGCACTGTACCACTACAAGAGATGGACTGAGGGTACTGTTGTCTGAGACTCGCTTAAATAACAGGTCCGCTTGAATAATATAAAACTCAAAACATCATCCATTTTTATTACTTAAAAAAAGAATTAGGAATTTCAGGGAATACCAGTTTAAGTTATATATTCAAACAACTAATCGCAGATCGTGCAACGTAAGAACTTTCAGTATCCAAACATAATTTAAACTACTCAAATATAAATATTATTATGCACAGCTACACATAACTTCCAACTGACTCCAAATGACTACAACACATGACTACAATATTTTATCCCATACCAGGCTACGTCCAAAGTCAATTATGTTTTGTACCTCTAATCAACAGTTCAGGAGACCTTTAGTGTTGATATAGCTACAGCCAAGACATGCTCAGTACCACGCATCTTGAAAATCCTAAGCCTTCAGAGTCGATCCTTGTTAAGCCTTACGACAAAAGTCTCCGAAAAAAGAGACCCACTCCATGAGTTTACTAGAAATTTTTATGCTTGTCATAGCACACATCGATAAATATCTTCGTAAATAACCCAAAAAATTATCAGACCACTAGCATTCGATTTAGGTATGTACATACAGTAGGCCACCAACATATCCATCAACACAAGTCCAACTTACATTAAGCTCCGAACTTACTTTCATCAGTTTACTTGGCTACACTCAGCACACAAAAACTAAAAGAAGTCAATTAACAACCTATTATTTCTTATATACATGTTTCTATAGTTATAAACATAGTTACCATGGTAATTTTTTCAAAAGAATCACTTGTATATCATTTTATCCCCTCCACATTCCCCTAATTTCACCTATATTCAATTAAATACCATATAAATACAAACAAATGCACATGTGGTAGCGTGGCCGAGCGGTCTAAGGCGCTGGTTTATATAGGACCAGGAGTCCATTGAAACTTCAGAAACTAGCTACACATACACAGTGCTGGATGCAAGTACTTCTAAGCTCATTTTACATCACTGAAATTCATATTACATCATAGAAACTATATTCAACACTTATTTTCCTCATTAACATACAATCTAATGCAAATTAACCATCATCGACACTCAATTTGGCACTCATTTCCATCATTGACACTCAATTCATCACTCATTTTTCATCATCGACATGCAATCAAATGCAACTTCATCATCTTCGTCACTCAATTCGACACTCATTTTCCATTATCGTCATTCAATTCGACACTCATTTTTCATCATCGACACTCAATTCGGAACTCATTTTCTTCATCGAAACTCAATTTGACACTCATTTTCTATCATCGACACTCAATTCGGCACTCAGATCCCATCATCGACACTCATTTCCCATAATCGAAACTCAATTTGATACTCATTTTCCATCATCGACTCTCAATTCGACACTCTTTTTCCATCATTGACACTCAATTCAACACCCATTTTCCGTCATCGACACTCAATTCTACATACTCTTTCCAACTTCAACACTCTTTTTCCATCATCTACATACAATAAAATTGATTCTTTCCACCACCCACACACACACACAGATATATATTAAAATATTCATACCCAATTCTTTAAAGTAGCAAACACATGAACTTTATTAGAGAATGAATAACTACACATTTTTAATATCAATTTTGAAAATTATATTTATATCAAAAATACAAAAGTGTAAAAATTCGTCTGTCAATACACATTTATAACTTATTCTATATTCCCTGAATTTCTAAGTTCATCACGTTTCTTTGACAACTGATAAATTTTCGTCATCTTGCGAAACAAGTAAAAGTCGCAACATGTTCGCCAACACGTTCGGGTCTTTCCACGATATATAATCAATTTCACTTGATGGAACCATCTTCTTCGAGTGTTTGCTGAACATATTCTGAAAATCGTTGTAATAATTGTTATGATAATTTGCATCATTATCATCGGTGCTGTCCACATCTTTATTGTAATTGACTCTCGTGCTACTAATAAAAATAAATGCCCAAGTGGCTGTAAAAGAAACGGAAGTGTGTGTGAGCAAAAGGAGAGCAAAGTAAATAACAATAATAACATCAGAGGGAGCAACGAGAGGCCAGACAAACTAATTTAGATTTTCCCCTAAAACAAGTGGGGGAAAGAGGATCGTTATTTGTTTTGAATAAGTTCTGCAAATATGACTATTGGCATACTTTGTTTATTAAAAAAGGAATCTTCTTTAGTTATGACGTTACTCTAGATGCATAGCATCGTTGTGGGAAATGAAAAAATTCACATAGATAGGTTAAGTACCGTAGTTATATATAATAACCATTACATTAATTTAGGTTAAATTAGGGCCGGACCGCAAATTACTATGACAATGCATAATACTAAGTTAAAATAATAAAAATATCATAATATATTTAACATTTAACAAAACAATACTAATTTTGTTTTAAACCTTTGCTGTCTTATGCACTTTTATATTAACAAAAAAAAATATACATAATTTCATTAGGCATCCGAAATTGCCATGCTGTTCGCCACGCACGTAAATTTAAACTTTACCAATGCTTTTCAAAGCACAGTAGATTCAGAAGCTTGGGGGGGGAGGGGTACCGCGGGAATAGGCTCGAAATGCCGGCTACTCGTACGCTGTTACTTGGAAACTGTTACGTGGACGGTGGTCCTTGGATCTTGCACTTGGATCAGTATCTTGGACTCTTGGACCCTGCCTGCAACAGAAATACATTCTTGCGAATAAGACCTGTTTGCAGACAGTCCCGAAAAACATTGGCCCAAAAGGCCTGAAAAGGGTGTGGGGGGAGGGGTAATCTAGCGAAGAGAAAATAAACACTCACCAATGCAGGGTGGATGATGCTGTCTCTCAGGGTGGTGTCGTGCATTGGAGTCCCGACACACGCGACGCGATTTTTACAAAGAATTCCATCATTTAATATAATTAAATGAAACCAGAAGAAGAAAATAACTCTAACACTTCGACTATTAAAAACTCTACTGGCTGGCTAAACAATTCTATCTAAATTAGGGAGTTCATCCCTCGTAGTCTGTTGACGACATGGTACAGGCGTTCTTCTTGGCGAAGACAAGCGTCGACGATTACGGTATTACCAGCCAGAAAGGACCCGCGTGCCGAAGTCCCTCTGATGGGGGGGAACATTGTAATTTTTACGGGCGCTCAGGTAAGGTGGGGGTGTGGGAGGATACCGAAGGTAGCCGAAGATGCCCGAAGGGTCTAAGCAGGCGGAAAAAGCGCTCGCCGCGCACTCACCAGAGTCGCGGGCGGACTAAGGTCGCAATCCCACTGCGACTGCTTCCAAAGTCGATATGACAAGCTGTCTCTTGTGGAAGGGATGAGTAGTGCGCTCTGGCGGCCAAGAGGAGGGTCACAGAAACGTCCGCTAACATCGGTTGCTTTTACAACACATCGCATGAGGAAATATGAAGATGAGTAGTAAAACTACTTTGGGCCTGATTTTTTTCAAAAAAAAAAAAGATTTTGTCGAAAATAATTGTCGAATGCTCATACATAAAAATACAAAGTACCTAAAAAAATACTTTAGTCGCTATTACACCATTATGGAGTACGTACAGTCTAGTGAAGGTGCGATACTCAAATATGAATCTCGATCTGAAGGACATTGTATAAACTGTGGCAACTACTTTGATAAAAGCTATAATGCTCGTAGACATGAAAATAACGATTGTGTTTAAAGCCCATTCCGTCAAATACTAAGTTGTGACAAGTGTGGTAGGCGGTTTAAACGAAGACAGAATTAAAAAAAGACACGATAAATCTTGTAAAGTCAATCTCGTACAGGAGATAAAGTACGTAGATGGAGACGCTATACTCGGGGACAGTATGTCCTGAAATGAAATTGATCTATGTAGTCTTAAAAGCGATTGAGTTAAAATATCTCCAGGTCTTGAGAATAGAAATAGCTTAAATTATGTTGACGATTTAAGTAAGGTAGAATATAATATAAGTAACATCTCCAGAAAAAGTGAAAAGTCGTCTTATAGTAGCCTTCTACGAACTTTGGAATATTTTTTGGCCAATTAGCAGTTGATGGCAATAGTGGTACTCCAATGTCAAAAAAGGGATGAGCAAGATGAAGATGTCAGTGTGTTTGATAATGTGCCGTTTATCATAATTTTTGGGCAGAAGTTTTGAATTTTATGTTTCATTTTTCATTTTTATCGAAGGAAACAAAAAAAAAATTAATTTGCATTTTTAATTTTTATTTCATTACTGTACTCTCCGACGTAATCTAGTGCAACCCAGTGCACCTGCACTTGTTCGCAGACCCAATTAGATACTTTTGCTGCGATTGGTTATCGCAGCACCTCGGCCGCAGTTTGCATCACGTTTTCTACCTGTAACAGTATGACTTTTCGTGCTAGCGAATGCTACCCCAAGCCCCGAGCTAGCATCTTTCATTTCTCGGAGGCAAGCATAGGTAAGCTGTTTGGCAGCACGTCGAGGAGCTTATTAAAGTCCTCGGCGATGCCTTGGGACGGTCCACACGACGCTTTTCCCAGGCGACTTAGCAAGTTTTGACCCCCCCCCCCCCCTTCCTTCTTCTTCCCCCCTGTGGCTTCTTGGGAACTCCTACTCGAAGCATCGACCTCCAGTGAACCCGCGCAGGGTACATGCTCTCTCCAACGACATACGCCCTTGTCCAACAGAGCCCTCAGCGAGCTCTAGCGGCAGCAAAAATCCCTAACCTAGCTCTGTGCGCTGGTTGCGAGTGCGCCCAGTGCACTCAGGAGCACTCAGAGAAAAACATCACTATATTGTCAGGAATAACCAGGAGCACATGGAGAAAACCATTGCACGTTTTCTTTAATATCAAAAAATTTCAGAAAAAAATTAAAATAATAATAAATTAAAATAATAATAATTAACACAAAATAATAAATAAAATATTATAAAAAAAGCTTCTGACATCTTGACAACTTCTCCGTTGTTGGCCAAGGATAGAGTTCTAGTACAAGACAGAATAATTTTATAATATTTAACTTTTTGTGTTTATTATTATAAATGAGTGTCGAATTGAGTTTCGATTATGGGAAATGAGTGTCGATGATGCAATATGAGTGCCGAATTGAGTGTCGATGATAGAAAATGAGTGTCGAATTGAGTGTCGATGGTGAAAATGAGTGCCGAATTGTATGTCGTTGATGGAAAATGAGTGTCGAATTGAGTGACGATGATGATGAATTTGCATTTGATTGCATGCCGATGATGAAAAATTAGTGATGAATTGAGTGTCAATGATGGAAAATGTGTGCCGATGATGGTTAATTTGCATTAGATTGTATGTTAATGAGGAAAAGAAGTGTTGAATATAGTTTCTATGATGTAATATGAGTGTCAGTGATGGAAAATGAGCTTAGAATTACTTGCATCCAGCACTGTGTATGTGTAGCTAGGTTCTAAAGTTTCAATGGACTCCTGGTCCTATATAAATGTAAACTTTGCTAATATGTTCACTGTCAGGCTTATTTTACTAGCCGTCGGTATGCAGTTGATGTTCGAATGAAAACGTACATTAAAATAATTGATTATACCCGGGATGAAAATAAAATAAAATAAATCTGAAAGTTTAGAAAACAAATATCCTTTTCTATGCATTTTAAATGTATAGCTGTTATGTAAAAAGCAACCATGACAGCGGTGGGATTCGAACCCACGCCTCCGAAGAGACTGGTGCCTTAAACCAGCGCCTTAGACCGCTCGGCCACGCTATATTTATATGGTATTCAATAGTATATAGGTGAAATTAGATAAATGTGGAGGGGATAAAATGATATACAAGTGATTCTTTTGAAAAAATTACCATGGTAACTATGTATATAACTATAGAAACATGTATATAAGAAATAATAGGTTGTTAATTGACTTCTTTTAGTTTTTGAGTACTGAGTGTAGCCAAGTAAACTGATGAAAGTAAGTTCGGAGCTTAATGTAAATTGGACATGTGTTGATGGATATGTTGGTGGCCTACTGTATGTGCATAAATAGAATGTTAGTGGTCTGGTAATATTTTGGGTTATTGACGAAGATATTTATCGATGTGTGCTATGACAAGCATAAAAATTTCTAGTAAACTCATGGAGTGGGTCTCTTTTTTCGGAGACTTTTGTCGTAAGGCTTAACAAGGATCGACTCTGAAGGCTTAGGATTTTCAAGATGCGTGGTACTGAGCATGTCTTGGCTGTAGCTATATCAACACTAAAGGTCTCCTGAACTGTTGATTAGAGGTACAAAACATAATTGACTTTGGACGTAGCCTGGTATGGGATAAAATATTGTAGTCATGTGTTGTAGTCATTTGGAGTCAGTTGGAAGTTATGTGTAGCTGTGCATAATAATATTTACATTTGAGTAGTTTAAATTATGTTTGGATTCTGAAAGTTCTTACGATGCACGATCTGCGATTAGTTGTTTGAATATATAACTTAAAATGGTATTCCCTAAATTCCTAATTCTTTTTTTAAGTAATAAAAATGGATGATGATTTGAGTTTTATATTATTCAAGCGGACCTGTTATTTAAGCGAGTCTCAGACAACAGGACCCTCAGTCCATCTCTTGTAGTGGTACAGTGCAGATCTGATGGATGGTCTTGTCTGCATGTAAGTCTGATTTATGAATATTCATGTGTATTCTCTCTCAATTGTAGCAACGTCGACATAAGTACAAATCCCGATGGTGGTGGGGTCACCAGCTGCAGAGATCTTGGTGGAGGGTCTCGCGTCTTTACCGGGGTCCCTGATGACGGAGGCGACGATGACGAAGCAGATCCCGATGACAACGTTGAGGAAAGCTTCAAAAATTTCGATGGTAACGAGGCTACAATCTCCAGAGATCCCGATGATGACTGTATCTACTTTCTATTCACTTCAAGAGACACTAATGTGTGCATTATCGACAGCAGAGGAGACCCTGACACCTGCAACTACACCGAATTTGTTAAATAAAACAATTTGTGAGCAATTCCCACTCGTGTCTACTTCCGATGCTATGACATCCAGTACAGATGATCTGTCAATGTCGAATGGGAAATCTCCAGATCATGCAACACACGGGTCTTCGTCGCCTGCAACAGCAGTGTTACATTAAAAGTAATATACTTTCCGAGCCGTTGATGACTCAAGGTCTAACGACGAGACATCTGTGTACGTACTGTGACAAAAGTTTCAAATACCGTCAACATGCAAGATGACATGGAAATCATGTCTGTTGAAGAAACGCTAATCGTGTGACATTTGCGTGTGAACCATGTGCTGTACATTTCACAAACAAAAGTAATTTGATTAGGCATTGTAAAAGCAAAGTTAATTTGCAAGTTGTACAGCGGGCAAAGCGATGGTAATTGTGATGAATATCTGTATGGGTGCCGCTACTATGGTAAACGTTTTGAAAGACTACGTATCCATGAAAATCATGGTTGCAGAAGAAATCTTGACCGTGTAAAATTTCTGTGTGCGAAGTGCGGTGTACAGGTTACACGAAAATTTTACTTGAAAAAAAAACATTTTAAATTTTGTAAAGGTAGGTTTCTATCGTCAACATCTCTGGTCCTCTAATGTGTAACACTCGTGAACTCTTGTAGCGTGTTCTGTATGAATTAGATGTATTTTTTTTTCACTATTAAAACGAACTAAAATATATTTTTAAAAATAAAAATTAATTTTGTTTGGACTGAGAAATGTATACGATATATATATATATATATATATATATGTATATGTATATATATATATATGTATATGTATACAGTGTCAGATTTTACTGTGAATAAAGTTACAATTAAATAAAAATTATAGAATTAAAGAATTTTTATTTATTTATTCTTAAACAACATCGTTTATCTTAATGTAATAAACTATAAGGGGACAAGTAATTTTGTAATTGGGTCTGGTCTGTAATGTGCATTTAGTCATTGTTGGGAGTATTTTTTTACAATAATGAGGAAGGCAGTTTTTTGCTAACATAATTTTTGGTTGAGTATGGTATCTGAATTCTTAAAAACATTTATATGAATTGGATATGCTGGGGGGGGGGGATATTGGGATTCGTAATTGTTTATGCATGAGTGTTAAGCATGTACTTTGTGTGAGTGTGTGATGAAGCTGGTAAAGTGATGGAATAGGTAATAGCGAAGCATTAGAGCAAGCTTGATAGGAACTTGTTTTATTATTGTTTCTATGAAATTATTTATTACTCCTCGAAATAAAACTAATAGACCTCTGGGAATTGTATGAGCTTAAAATCATAGTCTGGTATATATCGAAGTACACTATGATGGTGATATTAAAAATTAAAATGGTAACTGATTAACCAAACTATCGAATATGCTGATACATTGGATGGACTGTATCAGTAAGATTCTCAATACATGGTAAGCCATTATTAGTCCACGTTACTCACACCTTCGTACTGATTACTAACATGAATTTAGGGTTCACGAAATAAATTATACTAGCAGGTGGCTTGTTGTACATTTTTGTTGCTTATAGTTTTCAGAGTATTGAGTATGGTATTGGGTTCGAATCTGGTATATATACTACAATTTTTTTTTTCATTGTTGAAAGTTAAACATTCTTAGGTCGGTTTTCTGCTCTGGTTCAGTGTTGCATACTTTGAAGTGGTTCCAGCGAGTACTTTACGTATGCTGGATTACGATTTCACTGAATTTTTTCGTGTAATGTGTTGGAAGGCTAGCTACGTGATGTATGCATGTCACGAGCAAACATCTGACTGTCGCAGCATTCTGCAAGCTTGCAACTCCCGCGCGAGGGGTCAATGTTCATTTGAAGGTGATGGTAGGCGTGTCTCGATCGTGTAGTTTCTGCCTATAGCCATGAGAATTTTTTAAATTTACTTTGAGTTTAACGTGCTTGAATTTAGGTACTTTTGACTAGTCGCACGTGAATAAGTTTAAATCAGTATGCATTGGAAGATATTTTTCTACATGAGGTAAGAAGAATACATAGATGCTACAATGCCTGAGATAGATATCGAACACATTCCTTACCCTATGAGTGACTAGCACTTGTCATTTGACCTATCTCCTCTAACTCTCTTTTACTTTGTGATATAGATGGGACATGGTTGTTTTCAGAGATTATGGTTAAAATGTCTTGGGCAAAGAGTCCTTTGTAGAAATTACTATGTGTGGTAATTATTTTAGTCAAAGTGATAATTTAATAAAACACGTAATGGCTTACTGTAGGCTGGTATTGGAGGACTTAAACCTCTTTTAATAATTTTAAACATGATTTATTAAAAAAGATTTTTTACAATTAATAAAATTATTTGCATAGATCAATTATCGAACCAAGGACAGGAATAAATGGATTCAATCATTAAATTACTGACTGATTTGTTAAAATTAATTTTGGATTTTTTCCCGAATTTATAGCTAAATAAATATAGATTCCCAAGATGGCATCTAAATTTAAAGATGGTGGATACCGTGAGAGCAGACTGTCTGTTGATAAATAATACTGCACTCTAATGGCTAAGAATTAAACTAACATGGTGTCAACAAACTCTAGCAGATGTAATGTATACTACATGACACTAGTGCTCCTAGTAACTAGTATTGAAAACAAAATAGCGGTGACGTCCTATAAAAGGTGACATGTGTTAACTAGCACTCCTGGTAACGAATACTGAAGACAATGTGGCGTTTCTATCTTAAACAGTCGATGCTATTATTCCTTCAACTTAAAAAAAATTAATAGGCTGATTATTTGTATTATTTTTATATACCTTATTTAATTCTCAGTCTGGTAAATGTCTCAGTGGCTGAGCAGTTAAAAGCTTATGTTTTCCAACCTAGAGGTAAGAGCTGCGATGGTTCGAATCACAGTGCTTCCAATGTATTTTGCATAAAAAATAAATTTTATATGTCGATAAGAACCATAACAGCTCTGGTAGGTAATGGAACATCGTATGGAATGAGATGGAGTGATGCTGGAGGTCTCTAGAAGTAAACAGAGGAAACAAAGACATCTGTATCCAAGATGTCGGCCTTCAGCAGACGAAAACAATATGGCAGATTTGTCATCATCCAAGATGGGGGACACCAGCAGATGTAAACAATATGGCAGACATGATGTCAGAATAAAAAAAGTATTTTTAAAGAAATCCAAGATGGCAGACATGTTGTTACAATTCAATATGGCGACTGTAATAAAATTTGCAATGTAATGAAATCCAATATGGTGGTCGCAACGAAAATGGCAACATTAGGGAGTGGACATTAGATGTTGGAAAGTGCTAGAAAAGAACATAGTGGAATTCAAATTGGCGGAATGTTCTAGAAATCAAAATCGCGGACCCAAGATGGCCGCTGGGGTCAATGTTATGGTCAAATGTTTTGGTCAAAGTCATGGCCACCGGAGTCAAATGGTCAAAGTAAAGGTTATCTATAGAATGGCCGTCGGTACAAAATGTGCAACAGTGGATTTAGATATTATTTATCAAATTATGTTTAACTTAATTGTTTATAAATTTTAAAATTCTTCCTGTTTTTATAGCATGAAAATTACATTTTTTTAAGATGGCGGCCTTAATGATAATTTCAACAGTTACATCATAATTCAAAATTGCTGACATTGCATCCTAATTCTCAAGGTCATGACCTCGGAGGCTTAGGTAGGCTTGTAGGTATGGATTCTTAAGCATAATTTACAGACTTTTCAAGCCACTGGCACTTTTGGGGACTAAAACGTGAAACAAAACAGGAAATTTTTTAGGAACTTTGTCAAAATTTGAGTGTTTTTTTGGCTAATCTTGAGGGTAAAGTTCATCCAAGATGGCCGACATGATGTCACAATCCAAGATGGTGTTGAAAATCCGCAATTAAAGCCTGAAGCTTGGGCCAGAAGGAACATTTACATACTACTCAGAGATTCCTTTCTAGACAGTGAAATATTATGGTTTGTTAAACAGAGCTTTAACTATCAAGACAGCTAGTCATTAGGTATGGTGACACAGTGCTTCAGGTCTCAAGACAGCGAGGCATATGAGGTGGTGACACTGAGCTTCAAAACTTAAGTCAGTGAGGCATTAGGGGTTGTGACACTGTCCTTCGAATCTCGAGATAGCGATACATTAGGGGTGTTGACGCAAAGCTACAATTTCGAGGCAGAGGTATTAGGGGTGGTGACACAGTGCTTCAGATCTCGAAATGGAACATTAGTGGTGTTGCACAGAGTTTCAGATGTCGATTCAGCGAGGCATTGCAGGTATTGGCACAGTGCTTTAGATCTCGAGACAGCGTGCCATTAAGGGTGGTGACACAAATCTACAGCTCTTCAAAAAAGGCATTATAGGTGGTAACACAGTGTTTCAGATCTCAAGACAAGGCATTAGGGGTTGTGACACAGTTACAGGTCTCAAGAGAGCGAGTCACAAGAGGTGTGACAAGGATACTCTCTCGAGAAAGCAAATAAATAGTGTTGGTGACAATGATACAGCTCTAGAGACATCGAGACATTAGGGTTTGTGACCCGGTACTTCAGATCGTGACACAGAAAGTCATTATGGATGGTGACTCATAGCTTCAGATCTCTAAAACGTGAGTCATTACATGTGGAAAGACATTGCTTCAGACCCTGAGCCAGCGTTGTATAATAGATGAGAGATCTCGAGAAAGCAAGGAATTATTTTTGGTGACACAGAGCTTCAGTTGTCAAGACAGCGAAGCATTAGGGGTGGTGGCATAGTGGTTCTGATCTTGAGAGTGTAAGGCATTATGGATGGTGACTCAGATTTTTAGCTCTCGAGACAGCGAGGTATTAGGGTGGTGACAAGAAGATTCAGGTCTCAAGATCTCGAGGCATTTGCGATGTGAGCTTCAGATCTCGATACAATGAGATATTGGGATGATGGCAATGTGATTTATATCTCGAGACAGAGTGGCATTAGGGATTGTGACACATAGCTTCAACTCACAAGACAGAGAGGTGTTAGGTGTAATGTCTCAGTGCTTCAGATCTTAAAAGAGCGAGGAATTAAAGGTAATGACACAGCGCTTAATATCCTAAACACCAAACCATTGAGATTGGTGACACAGATTTAAAGTTCTCGAGACAGCAAGTCATTATAAATGGTGGCATAGTGCTTTTGATATCGAAAAAGCGAAGCATTAGAGATAGTGACACAAACCTTCTGATCTGAAGGCCTCGATCCATAAGGACTAGTGACACAGAGCTACACATTCTTAAGACGACAAGGAATTATGGCATGGCGACACAGCTCAGATCTGGAGATAGCGAGGCATAAAAGGTGGTAACACAGATATCGAGACAACAAGGCACTAAGATGTTGTGACACTGATGGTCAGTTCTTGTGACAGCTAGGAATTAGGAGTGGTGACAAAAAGAATCCGTACTGGAGACAGAGATCCATAACAGAGCTGCACAATATTGAGACAGCGAGGCATTATGTCGTAGTGACAAAGAGCTTAAGATCTATTGACAGCGAGATATTAGGGGTGGTACACAGTGCTTCAGATCTCGAGACAGCAAGGCATTAAGGGAAGCGACACAGAGATTCATACCTCGAGACTGCAAGGCATTAGGTGTAGTGACACTGTGCTTTATAACATGACATAGTGAGGCATTAGGGATAGTGTCATATCGAATTGCGAGGCATTACAAGTGGTGTCCCAGTTTTACAGGTCTAGAGAAAGTGAGGCATTATGGTTATGACAGAAATAGAGGTCTGTCTCTCTCCTCTCGAAAAAGAGTTATTAGTGGTAGTGACAGTGATAGAGTTATGTCATATTGTGGCATTCGATGTGGTGTCAGTGATAGAGTTTACATAGAAGCGATGCATTAGAGTGGCGAACTAAAGCTCAGATCTTGAGACAGCAAGGCTTTTGAGGTTGTGACACAGAGCTTTAGATTGAGACGGCAGGTCTTTAGGGTGAAGACACAGTAATACAGATATCAACTCAGCAAAGAATTAGGAGATGTGACTCAAAGCTTTAGTTCTCAAGATAGCGAGGTATTAGTGGTAGTGACACAGTGCTTCAGATTTTGAGAAGGCATGGTATAAGGAGTGTCCATACAGTGATACAGCTCTCGATACAGAGAGGCCTCAGCGATGTTGATAGTGATACAGCCTTATAGAGAGATTAACTTTAGTGAAGTGACATCTAGCTTCAGATCTAGAGACAGTGAGGTATTAGAGGTGGTGACACAAAGCATCATATTCCGAGACAGTGAGGCATTATTGGTGATAATTCAGAGCGTCAATCTCGAGACAGTTTGGCATTAAGGTGGTGACACAAGGAATTAGAAGTCAAGACAAAGTGACATTAGGGGAAGTGACACAGTGCTTAAAATCTCAAGACAGTGAGGCATTGGGGTGGTGACACAAAAATTCCACTCTCGAACAGCGAGGCATTCAAATTGTGAACAGTGTTCCAGATTTCGAGACAAACAAGGCATCAGGGATTGTGACACAGATCTTCAGCTCTTGATACTGTGAGGCATTAGGGATGGTGATACAGTGCATCAGATTTTGAGAATGTAATGCATTTGAGAGGTGATGAAGTGCTTATGATCACAAGACAGCATGGCATTTGGAGTAATAACATCAAATTTTTATCTCTCGAGTCAGCAAAGCCTTAAAAAAAGGGGGGGGGGGGGTTGACACAGTGCTTCAGAATTTGAGACATTGCAGCATTGTGGGTTATGACTCTTTAGTTATTGAAGAGTTGGTATGGTGACACAATACTTAAGATCCCGAGACAGCACTGTATTATGGGTGGTAATGACTGCGCTTCAAATCTCGATACAAAGAAGAAAAATGAGTTTAACAACAGAGATTAGCTCAGCAGACAGCGAGGCATTTGCGGTGGTGACACAGTTATGCAAATCTCAATACAGTGTAACATTAGGAGTGGTGAAACAAGGCTAAAGATAACTATATTGTTTGGTATCTGGGATGACGACATACTACTTCAGATCTCTTATGAAATACTTATTAGGAATGGTAATACAGAGCTTCAGATCTCGAAACATCAAGACATAAGGGTTGGTTATGACTCAAGTCAGCTAAGCATGAGGTCTGTTAACTATTGCTGCAGATCTCGAGACAGCATTTCATTAGGGATGGTGACACAGAGAGTCCACTCTCGAGACAGCAAGGCTTTAGGCATGGTTACACAGTTATTTAGTTCTCGAGACAGCGAGGCATCACGGGTAGTGATACAGGGCTTCGATTACGAGAAAGAAAGGCATTAGGGGTGGTGACATTGTGCTTCAGCTCTAGAGACAGGGGTGCATTAAGAGTGTTGATACAGATTTAATGATGACGATTCAGGGAGGCATTGCAGGTGGTGACAAAGTTCTTCAGATTATGAGGTACGAGGCACTAGGCATAATGACACAGTACTTCAGATCTCTGAAAGCAAGGCATTAGGGCTGGTGATACACAACTTCGGATCTCGAGACAGTGAGGCATTAGTGGTGATGCCACAGAGCCTCAGCTCTCGAGACACGAGGTGGTGACAAAAAGATTCAACTATCGAGACAGTGAAGCATTAGGAGTGGTAACATTGATTTAGGTCTTGAGACAATGTTGCATTAGGGATAGTGACACAGTGCCATATTTTTCGAGACAACGAATGTTAGGGATGTTGAGACAGAATTGCAGATCCCGATCAGTGACTTTAACTTTTGAGACAGCGAGGCCTTACAGTTGATTAAAAAGAGTTATAGCTCTCGAGAAGCAAGGCATTAAGACTTATGACACGAAACTTTAGTCTTTAAAAACTTCGAAGCATTAATAATGGTGACACATTGCTTTAGATATCTCGAGACAGTGTAGCATTAGAAATGGTGACACAAAGCTTCAGCTTTTGAGACAGAAATGCAGTAGTTGTGGTGATATAGTGCTTCAAATCTCGAAACAGAATAGAATTGCTTAATATATCAATACAGTGAGACATTAGGGGTAGTTCACATAGAAAAATTGTCCAAAATGCGAGGCTTTAGGGATGGTGACATAGTGCTTCAAACTTGAGACAGCATGGCATTATTGTTATTGACACAGATCTTCTGAACTCTAGACAGAAGGCATTAGGTCGGTTGACACAGAATTCAGACCTTGAGATTGCTAGGCATTAGGGGTGGCAATAAATATATAAATATCTTGAGGCAGCTTTGCATTAAGGGTGGTAACACAGATCATCATATATCGAGTCAGCGATGCATAAGAACATATGACCTAGAGCTTCACACTGTTGTGGTGTCGAGGCATTATGTCATGGTGACACAGAGCTTAAGATCTCAAAACATCGAGGTAAAAGGGGTGGTGACACCTTGGTTCAGATTACGAGACAGCGATGCATTAAGTGTGGTGACACAGTGCTTCAGTTCTCAAAATGGCGAGACATT
Organism: Bacillus rossius redtenbacheri; assembly: GCF_032445375.1. Classification (NCBI taxonomy): domain Eukaryota; kingdom Metazoa; phylum Arthropoda; class Insecta; order Phasmatodea; family Bacillidae; genus Bacillus; species Bacillus rossius. Next base: position 19,105,868 of record NW_026962012.1, on the reverse strand, counting down.
AAAGGGTAGAAACATGGTGCTTCAGATCTAGAGACAGCTTGGCTTTAGGTGGAGACACAGTGTTACAGATCACAATTTAGAGAGGCATTTGGGGTAAAGTCATTGACACAGCTCTTTGAACAGCAAGACATTGGGGGTAGTAACACTTGCTTCTGATCTCCAGAAAGCAAGACATTAAGGGTTATGAAATATAGAGCATCAGAATTAAAGTCAGTGTGACATTAGGTGTGATGAATGGTTGAGCTTTAACTCTCGAGACAGCAAGGCATTAGAGTTGTGACACAAAGCACCAGAACTCGAGACAAGTGGTATTATGGAGAATAAACACAATGCTTCACATCTCGAATTATAGATGCATAATTTAGAGACACAATTGTTCAGCTCTTGATAAGCAAGGCATAAGAGGTAGTGACAAGAGCTTCAGAACTAGAGACAACGAGGAATTAGGGATAGGACACACAGCTATAGCTCTCGAATAAGTAGGACAATTGGTTTGGTGACACAGTGGTTCAGATCTCAAGATAGTGTGGCATTAGAAGTAGTTACACAAGGTTGCAGCACTTGAGTCCACCAAGCATTAGGGCTAATGGCAAAATGCTTCAGATACTGAAACAGCAAGGAATTATATGTGGTGACAAAGTGTTTCAAATCTAGATAGCTAGCCATTAGGGGTGGGGACACAGTGCTTATATCTGGATACTATGAAACATTAGTAGGTTGTGGCACAGAGTTTCTTTTCGCGTGACCCCGAGGAATTAGGGCATAGTGACCCAGTGATATAACTCTCAAGGCAACGAGGTGTCAAGGGGTGGTGACAATGAGCTTCAGATCTATAGACAGTGATGAATAATGGGGTGACACACTGCAGAATATCATGAGACTTCATGGAATTAGAGGTGGTATCACAGTGCTACAGATATAGAATTGGCGAGGCATTAAAGGTGATGATAGAGTGCTTCAATCTCGAGACAGAGAAACATTAGGAGTGGTGAAAAAGTGTTTCAGATCTCGGGACAACAAAACATTAGGAGAAGTGAAACAGACTTTCAGCTTTCAAATGCGTAAAGGGTGGTTGCACTTAACTTCACACTCTTGAGCAAGCGAGGCATTAAGCCTAGTGACACGGCGATACATCTCTCGGGTAGTTGCAGTGATACAGTTATCGAGAGTGCATGACAAAGGTTTGGGTCAGTGGTAGATTATTCGAAACAACGAAGGATTAGGCGTAGTAGCTCAAAACTTCAGCTCTTGAAGCCGCCAATATCTAAGGGGTGGTGACAGATTATGGTCAGATCTCGATAAAGACAGTTACTAGGAATGGTAACACCAAGATTCAGATCTCATGAAAGCCAAACATTATGGTTTATTAAAGAACCTTAAAATTTTAATACTGTAAGGCATTAGTTGGTAAAACCAGGCCAAAGATTTTGAGACAGCAAGGCGTAATGTGTATGACACGGAGTTTTACCTCATAAGAGAGCAAGAATTTAGGAGTAATGACCCAGTGCTTTAGGCCATCAGATAGTGAGGAATTAATGGTGGCAGCACTTACCTTCATATAACAAGACAGTGAGGTAATCGATTTGGTTATAAAAAGCTTCAGATCTCGAGACAACAAGGCATTAGATGTGGTTACAAAGAGCTTCAGATCTCTAAGAAAGAGAGGCATTAGGTGTGGGACCACTGACCTTTTACTCTCGAGAGCAAGGCATTAGCGATAGTGACAGAGTGCTTTAGATCTCCAGTCAGCGAGATATTAGGGATGGTTACACAGTGCTTCATGTCTCAAGACAGCGAGACATTAGGGACGTTGACACAGTGCTTTAGATCTCGAAAATACAGAGGCATTAAGGATGATGAAACATAGTTTAGCTCTAGAGATAGAGAGGCAAAAGGGGTATTACACATATGCTTCATATCTCGAGACAGGGGTCATTAGGGGTTGTGATAAAGTGCTTCGGAAAATGAGATAACGAGGCATTAGAGGTGGTATCACAGAGTATCGTCTCTCGAGAAAGCCAGGCATTGGTATTGGTACCACATGTGCTTAAGATCTTGAGAGATAGGTATTAAGGGTGGTTTCACAGAGCTTCAGGTACAATGGGTTATGACACAGTATCTAATACATCGTGACAACGAGACATTACGAGTTGTGACACAGACTATCGGCTCTTGAGAGAGCGAGGTAGTAAGGGTGGTAAAACATAGATTTAGCTCTCGAGACAGTTAGGCATTTGGGGCGGGGACAACATGTATCAGATTTTGATACAGCGAGAATTTTGGGATGGTGACACAGGTATACAGCTCACGAGACAGCGAAGCATTAGGTGCAGTGACACAGTGATTCAGAACTCGAGAGCTAAAGGCATTAAATGCGGTGACACAGAGTTTCGGCTTTTGAGTGAGTAAGGAATTAGTGGTAGTAACACAGTGTTACAGATGTGGAAACAGTGAGGCAATAGGGGTGATGATACTGATCTTCAGAATTAGAGACAGCGAGGCATTAGGGTCAGTTACACAGTGCTCAATCTCTCAAGATAGCATGATATTAGGAGTGTTGACACAGTGCTTTAAATCTAGAGATAGCGAGGCGAGGTATTAGGGATCGTTACACAATGCATCAGCTCTCCAGACCACGGGGCATTAGTGGTGGTGGTACATAGCTTAATATCTTGGAAAGAGAGACATTATTAATGGTACTCTGAGTTTAAGAATTTGATTGTGTGATGCATTAGTGGTTGTTATACACTGATACAGCTCTCGAGAGTGCGAGGCATAATATGATGTGTCAGTGACAGAGATATCTGTACAGCTTAGCTTTAGAGATAAAGACACAGTTCTTCAGCTCTTGTGATAGCGATGCTCTTAAAGGTGATGACAGAATGCATAAGATCTAGACACATCAAGACATTAGGTGTTGTAACACAGAGATTTATATCTCTTGTCAGCAAGGCATTAGGGGTGGTGACACAGTGCTTTAGAGCTCAATACAGCGATGCATTAGGGATGTATATTTAAGGTTTTAGCTCTCGAGAGCTTTAGTGATGGTGAGACAGTGCTGAAGAGATCGGGAAAGCTAGCCAAAAGGGGGGGGGGGAGAGAGAGACACACAGAGGTACAGATAACAAGACCATGATGGTGACACAAAGCTTCAATTCTCGAGAGATCGAGGCACTAGGGATTATAACACAGTGCTTCAGAAATCATGTCAGCAACTCATTATGGGTGGTGATTCAGTGCTTCAGATCTTGAGATATAAAAGTATTAGGAGTTGTGAACAACTTCATTTCAGGAGACCATGTGGCATTAGGGTGCGGTCACATAGTGAGACTTCGTGGTGTTAAGGGTGATGAAAATGTGCTTCAGATTCCGAAAGAGTGATGCATTATAAATTGTGACACAGAGGTTCAAATCTGGAGACAGCAAGGCATTATGGATGGTTACACAAAGCTTCATCTTTAGAGAGAGCTGGCATTATAGGTAGCGATACTGTGCATCAGCGAGGCACAAAGGACGGTGACACAGTGACACAACTCTTGAGAAAGCAATTTGTTAGCGGTGGTGACACTGTGATAAAGCTCTCGAGACAGCTAGGTAAATGTTAGGAGAACATGGTGTTCTAGACCTAGCAAACATGCAGCTCAGGTTATTAATATTCTGTAGACAAACACACGTAATAGGAATTAAACCTAAAAACAACAGTACGACATGCATATTGTAGCATGCAGAATGCAGATGAAGTACCTGAAGCTCCGAGTAGAGTCACACAACCCAGCTGTGGATCACTCCTAGGACAGACACAAACATAATTACTGAACACAGTCATAGCCGAGTGTTGCTGTACAGTTTATAAAACCACAGTTATCATGCATGCACATTCCTTCACCTTCCAGGTCCTGAACAGAGTATCCCAATTATGTTTTATGGGAATAATTGACAACTACTTCCTTGAACACAAACTGTAGGGGTAAATTTGGCACACATATACAAATAAGTTTGGCACAAGCTGTGTCGTTCTTCAACCAACACCTCTTTTTCTCACATCCTTCTAAATTTGTTGTGAAATAATTTGATCAAAATGTAGTTTGGCTGAAATTTCTCTAGCTTTAAATAGTTAGATAAAGTTTTTTTTAAACAGATGTGTGACTTGATTAAATGATTAGTGGGCTTTGGAGAGAAAAACTACCATCAAATTAGACCTACTCATTCGCAGAGAAAGATCAAACAATTTGAGTCTTTTTTTTTTATTTAGTAATACCGAGCTAGACTCAGAAAAGATTCAAGATGTTCAGAGGCTCGATGGCAATAAACAGCAAACCTGCACATGGCTGCCAAACTACACACATCACTCACAGGGCAGAGCTGATGGAAGCCCTTACAGCTCTGGCTCACAGAAACTAATAAGGAGAGAGTATGACTTGGGACGATGCGAGGTATAGGATGTTCAGCCTGAAAGGTAATGTGTGGCATAACCTATTTTCGGGGGGAAAAACCTCACACATCACCAAAGGGCCACCCTTTTGGAAACGCATCAACTCTGGCACACTGACACTAACAAGGAGAGAGCCTGCCATGGGACAAGGTTCAACATGTAAGTTAGTGTAGTACCTTGTGCTCAGCATGTAAGTTAATGCAGGACACACTTGCACATAACTCTGAACCTACAAATATCACTCACCTACTCACAAAGTTAAAGCTCAGTGGCAAGGGCACACCGACACAAACAAGGGGAAGTCCCGCAATAGAATTGTTACCGGTGTCAGCACTTGGTAACTTTTTTTCGAGACAAACAGCTATCCTGAGCAAGACCTGGTGAATACGAGCGCAGTTCCTCGCCAGGTGGTTGTCGAAACGCGCAGACGAACCATGAGTCAATGAATCACTCCCGAGACGCATTTATAAGGGGAGCCTCCAGGGCAGATGCCGGACGACATCGTTGGAGGGAGCAGCAGAGTGCATACCGGGCTACGACACCATTGGCTGACGTGGGCAGTCATGCTGCCTGCTGACGTCACAACCCGACCATAGTCAATACCAGCCACGCCACCAGGACAACTCCGAGGAAGGGCAACCAGGGTGAACTCTGGTGCCCCTGTTGGAAGCAGCACATACTCGGTTGCGCAGCTCCTGTTCTAGGCGAGCCGAGTGAAGAGAGTTCGAGATATCGAGCCCTGGGGGTGTGAGGTCACAACGGAGAACACGGGGCGAGGGTGGACTTGGCTTCATGGAGGCTGCTAGTCCCGAGGCTATGCCCTGATACAAGGAGCGAGGAATCGAGCCCCTGCAGAGGCGGCACCAGGTCCCGAACCCGTGACTCCGGCAGCGAAGACATGGCTGACGTCTCTCGGTCGGGGTCCCGGAGCAGCCCGAGTTGCGCCGCCGTGCGCCTGAGGACCCGGTGAGGCTCCACCAGGTGTTCATCGTCGGCCTCCTGCTGGGACGTAGAAGACCTCGGGACTAGCAAAGAGGCGAGACCTATGCCCTAGAGACAGGGCGAGAGTACACTTTAATTGTCTTCTTGTTTAATCTTTTCCCTGTCGATTAAAGTTAACCATGTTTCTGTTATACTCAAATGTGGGTTAAGGCCTTTTAAGAGAAAGTTGATCATTCATAATTACCTTAATGTTTTGGTTCACCGTTTTGTTTTTCTCAAACTGAATAGTTGCTGACATAACAAAAATGAAGTCATAAAGAGTTTTTTTTGCAGTGACAGTAATTTCAATGTGTGTTCGCAGTACACCTATCCCTCACTTAGCACGACTGATTCGTTCTTAAAATGATCATGTTATTCGAAATTGCGTATTCTGAAGCATTAGTTTCCATAAACAGCAAAGCTTATTTATTTAATGTGTTCCAAAATTGTGTAGGAAAATATACTTTACATAATATAAATGCATTGAATAACACTCAACTAGAAATATGTCACACCATTTATCTTTATATACCTCCCATCGCACTTTGTATGACAAATACGACACAGCGTAATGGAAGATACATGGTTATGTACTTTATCGTCAGTCGGCTGGCTGACTTGCCCACCCGGGCATGACCTTCAACTCACGTCATGTACCTTTCCAAACCATCCTTTACTGACAGTGAAACCGATATTACTGTCCAGATAATTACATTTTAATTTTTTCAATAATTAAAGTGCTTATACGCGTATCACCACCTGGTTCACATCAATCCTGTCAGGCCAATATTTTTTTTTTCATTGCAACATTCATTTAACAACCTTTTCCACGTCAATCATCTGTTCATTTCTGTTCCGGTATCTAATGTCAAATATATTCTCGTTAGTACAACAAACAGCATCAGACTTATGTATAAAACATTTTTGGTAAGAGTCCTTATTTCGTACGATTATGCGCAGTTGACTTGCTTAAAACTAAAGTACGACCAACATAAACGTGGCCTTCATGACAATCTGCATGCTGAAACACTTCTAGTTTTGTCTCAAATACTTCAACACGATGTATTATGAGTAATCAAGCACGTACATTTACCGGCAGCTGAATGAGCAGATGTTGCTTTTGTTTGAGTGAATTCCCTGCCACTGGCTATACTGAGTTCACGGCCCAGTTTGTGACCAGGCGACAACGGTACAACACAGTGGAATACCCGCTGACGTAAAAACATTTGGTCCTTTACACTCCATAGCCACAATTTAACTTGCCATATCTGATGTTTGTACAACAGCCGATAGCATAGACAGACCTGCGCGCGCATCTCTTCCCCCCTTGTTTGGCTAACTGTATCCCACGGTATATCTGTTGTTTACAGAAGTTGAAACAGACTTCGTGGCATCGTGGTTGACTTTTTATTTTTGCCTGCCGAGATTTTGTGCAAACTGAAATTTACAGACGTGCTATTCAAGGCTGGGGCAGTAAAATTCACATCGCGCTAAATGAATCCGCGCAATCTGAAGACGTGCTAAGTGAGGGATAGGTGTATAAGCTTAACCCGAATACTTGGGGAGCCATTTCGCAAACTGAACTATCGAAGCACTACCATTGATTGTTATATTGTTATGTTGTATTTATTCCTAATAAACTGTTGTTGTATAACCCTGTTTCTTATTTACTCAACCGTTGACCAACTATTAATAGTTGCCCACAACAGAACTATGCTTAGCATAAATGTACAATGTATTGCAACTGTAAGGTACACTACAGCACACTATAACATGGCTGCTAACCCACACATTTCACTCACAGGACCATCCTGATAGAAGATCCCCAGCGCTGGCTCACAGAAACCAACTAGGAGATTTCACGCAATGGGACGAAGCCTAGCACATATAAAAAGGCTGTTCAGAGAGTAAGGTAAATGAAGGCACACCTGTTAATGGCTACTAACCCCACACATCACTCAAAGCCCATGCTGACAGAAGCTCCTCAGCTCTGGGTTACAGACACTTATAAGGGAGACTTGACATAGGACAAGGCCTAGCGTATAGGTAAAGAGATTTCCGACTATAAGGTAATACCCGGCACACTAGCATATAGCTAGCAACCCACACACATCACTCACAGACCCACGTTGATGGAAGCACCAAAGCTCATGCTCAGATACTATCTATAAGGGGCTCAGCATGGGACGAGGCTGAGTGTATAGGTACGGAATAACACTAAACCCCTGCACAATTTTTTAACCCACAATAATTACTATCAGGCATACGGTGATGGAGCTCTAAACTCTGGCTCACATACACTAACAAGGAGAGAGCACGCATTGGTACGAGGCCTAGCGAATAGGTACAAGGGTGTTTAGCCTGTAAGTCAATGTAAGGATGACCAGCAAATGGCTGCCAATCTACACAACTCACTCAAAGGCCCCCGCTGTTAGAAACTCACCAGCTTTGTCTCATAGACACTAACAAGGAGAGAGCTTACAATGGGACGAGGCCTAACATATAGGTATATTGTAAGGTAATGCACAGCACAATTGTATGTGGCTGCCTACCCACCTACATCAATCACAGGCCCACGCTGATGGAGCTCCCCAGCACTGGCTCACAGACACTAACACGGAGTTGCTCGCCTTGGGACGTGGCCTAGCGTATAGGTCCAGAGTTTTCAGCCTGTAACATAATGCACAGCACACCTACATATGGCTGGCTACTCACACATATCCAATTACATGCCCATGCTTATTAAGCTCCGCAGCTCGGGCTCACTGACACTAACAAGAGTAGGAGAAACCATAGGATGTGTCTTAGCGTAAAGGTACTGGAATCTCTGACTTTAAGGTAATGTACGGCACACCTGCACAATGACCGCTTACAATCTAGGAGAAGTTCGCTAAATGTGGCTTCAGACATTGAAAAGGGGAGGGCGCGCCATAGGACAAAGCCTAGCTTAGAGGAACAGGATGGTCAGCCTGTAAGTTAATGTACAGCAGATCTTAACCTGGCTGCCAAACCACACACATAACTCACAGGCACATGCTGATAGAAGATCACTAGATCTGGCTCTTAGACTCCAACATGGGGAGGGCACATCATAGGAAGAGGCCTAGAGTAGAGGTACAGGATTTTCCGCCAGTAAGGTATTGCATGGCAGACAAACAGATGGCTACAAGCCACTCCAATTACTAAGAGACTCATGCTGATGGAAGCTCTCCAGCCCTGGCTCACAGACACTATCAAGAGTAGGGCATGCTATAGGACAAGGCTTAGAATATAGGTAAATGGTGTTCAACCTTTATGGTAATGCATGGCAGACATGCACATGGCTGCCAACCCACCCACATCACTAACAGGCCCATGCCGATGGAAGTTCACCGGGTCTTCCTCACAGACACTAACAAGGGGAGGTTCGCCATGGGACATGGTCTAGCACATAAGTAAAGAGTGTTCACCCTGTAAGGTAATGCACGGCACAAACCCACATGACTGCCAACCCACACACTTCACTCACAGGCCAATGCTGTTTGAAGCAACAATCTTGGGTTCACCGACACTAAAAAGGAAAGGAAATGACATGCGAAGAGGCCTAACATATATGTACAGGTTGTTTAACTTATAAGGTAATAAACAGCACACCTGCACATGGCTGCCAACAAACATCCGTAACTCAAAGTTCCTCGCTGATGAAAACTCCCCAACACTGGTTCACAGACACTAACAAGGGGTGAGCACACAATGGGACGAGGCCTTGCATATAGGTACAGGGTGTCTACATGTAAGTTAATCTACGACTTCCAACACACATACATCACTCACAGGCTTACGTTGATGGAGCTCTCCAGCTCATGATCACAGATTATAAAAAGAGGAGGCTCACGATGGGACAAAGCCTAGTTTATAGGTAAAGGATGTTCAGATGGTGCGATAATACAAGGCACAACTACACATGTCTACCAATCCATACTCATCACACTCAGGTCCATGCTGATGTAAGTTCCTCAACTCTGGCTCACAGACACTAACAAGGGGTGAGCACACAGTAGGACGAGGCCTTGCATATAGGTACAGGATGTTCAGCCTGTAAGACATTACATGGTTCACATGCACATGGCTGCCAACCCACTCACATCATTCACGGGCCAGAACTGAACGATGCTCCCCATCTTTAGCTCACAGACACTAACAAGGAGAGAGCACGCTATGCGACGAGACCTAGCGTATAGGTACAGAGTGTCTTTAATGTGCAATACACTAGAACTGACAATGCTTTAAACCACATACTTCATTCACAGGTAAACACTAATTTAATCTCCCCAGCTCTGGCTCAAAGATACTAACAATGTGATGGTTCGCCACTGGATGAGACCTAGCTCATACATACAGGGAGTTCAGCAAGTAAGGTAAAGCAATGCCCACCTGCACATGGCTTCCAACCCACACACCTCACTCACAGACCCATGCTGATTGAAACTCCCTAGTTTTAGCTCACATACATTAACAAGAGGAGGCTCACCATGTGACGAGGACTAGCATAAGGTATAGTGTGTTGAGCCTGTAGTATAATGCTCGGCAGACCTGCACATGTCTGTAAAATACATATTACTCAAAGGCCCACCCTAATGGAAGCTTCCCAGCTCAGGCTCACAGACACTATTACGGGGAGCCTCTCTGTAGGATTAGTTCTAGCATATATACAGGATGGTATGCCTGTAAGATAATTAACAGCAGACCTCTTCATGGCTGCCAAACTACAACATTACTTTATATTTAATGTTAATGTAATTTTATACAGCTCTTTCTCACAGACAGATACAATGAGAGGGCACACCATGGTACTAGGCCTAAGTATAGGTACAATGTGTCCTGCCAATTAGTATTTTTTGCACAATTCTAAATTTGAATTTTTGAAAAATAATGTCGCCAGTCATTTTTTGGTGGAAGAACTTAAACTTTTTCCGCCTCCTGTACACTCCCGTCTAATCTTTGTCAGCCCAGCATTAAAACTAATTTTGCCAACAATCTAATGACCCATCAAGTGCTATCGTCTTATCCCCGCCTTGGTGCACGCCCGTCGCCTGTAATTCTCCTCCGAGCCGTGACAAGAAGTGCTATGTTCTGCAAGCTATTAGAGCAGCTTGGTTCTGAGAGCCAGCCTTATGCGAGCATTTCAGGCAGGAGCATGGGTCATCTTAAACACCTCCCCAGCACGATTCGGGCCCCAGCCGAGAGTGTTTCCCACTGGCAGCAGCACATTTCCCATCCCCCCCCCCCTTCAGCCTTTCCAGGGAACCAGGCCCAGTTCAACGGCTGGCCAACAACCTCAGTCTGTCTCGAGGCCACGACACCAGTCTCCGAATGTATCACCTCTGCCCTCTCGTGGCAGAGTTGCGAGTTATTACCCCTGGGTGTTTGAACGCCCGCAGAGTGCACCGTAGTTCATTTCCAAGCCACCAGAGTGCTGCACTAGTCCCCTCCATAAGCCCAATGCTTTAGCATTCGCCACGTGTGAGTCGATCTCTCCTTGTTTCAGACACCCCTCAGTCAGTCGCACTGACATAGGCCAGTACCACCAACTTCGAGATATCGAAATCAGAATTTCTCGAACACCCCCTCGGAAATCTTCGGAACCTTTCGGTCCGGAAGCTGAAGTATTCCCCCTTTATTTTGATTAAATTCGTCATTTAATTATGAGTCACTGCCACCTCAAATTTAATTCGCGCCGCGACAGCAGACTGACCACACCGCATAGTCGGCGAGCCGCACATCAAGACTTCAGTCCGGTCGTTGTTTAAAACTGTGATCAGCTAGGCAAGGGATGTGATCCTTATAGCTTTAGTAATTAGTAATTAGTCAGTCTGCATATCTCGTAGAAGTAGTCATGCTTCGTTAATAATACTTCATAATATTTTCTATCTTTTTAATTCATGGAAATGTCCGCGACAACCGCGTGTTCACAAGCTCCGCTCCCTGGCTGACGCAGCCAGCCTGTATGGTGAGTTTTTGACAAACTTTATTCAGCGACCATCACCATTTTTAGTGGGCATTTTCTGCCTATTTTGCAAACTGTCTGTGAACCAGTTCTGAACATGTTTGTTTCGGACCTGTTCACAGACACGGTCCAAGGGCCGGATGCGGACCTAACAACACCACCCTCGAGTCCTCCCTCCAGCAAGCAGGACGACTAAGTCACCCTGACGCCTCGTTAGCAGCTCAACTTCGGCCAGCAAACATCAAACCTCTGGTCCTTCAGCTTTTTTTCATATCTTCAGAATAACAGCTATTTCACGATGTTGAAAAGATCGGAACACCAGAAAAATATTTTTTGGGACTCATATCGCTCTATGTGCTCACACTGGGATTGTAAAACTTAACCTTTTTATTGTTTCTGATTCTATTTTAATTATATCCAATGCAATTTAATGGTAATTTTCTAATTAGGGCTGGCCCATTCTTTAAATTATGTAATTGTAATATATTTTAATATAATTTAATAATTTAAATATATTTGCCAACCAATTTACGAATGTTAAATGTAATTAAGAGTTAAATAAACATAAAGGTATTTATACCTAGACGAGATCACGCCTTGTTTTCTTTTTTGTTCAGCCCTTTAAACCTAAAAGATCCACCAGTTACACAAGTCATCAAGAGATGCAACAAAGGTGGTCAGCCTGTAAGGAAATGCATGGCAGTCATGCACATGGCTACAAACCCACATGCGCCACTTACAGGCCCACACATTGGGACAAGGCATTGCGTAAAAGTACAGGAGCGGTTCACTCCTGCATTGGCTGTCTTCTAGTCTGAAGCCTGACAATGATGTATCTTGGTTTTTTTCCGTAGCGAAGCTGGACTTTACTATCCAATTGATATGCTGACTTTGAGGCAAGCTAGGACACATCTCCAGGCTCCAGGATCGGAATGGTACGTCAATGTTCTTGTCATTTTCTATGTTCTTCAGCATCGTTATGCGTTCAATTGTGCTCACTTGGATGTGATGCAGCATCCACTCGACTGACAGAAGCTCCCCAGCTCTGACTCACGTACACTAACAAGGGGAGGCTCATGATGAGACGAGTCCTTGCATATATGCACAGGATATTCAGCTTGTAAGGTAATGCACGGCAGACCTTCACACACCACTCACAGGCCCAAGCTGGTGGAAGCTTCCAGTATCGGCCTACAGAGACCATGAGACGAGGCCTTGCGTATAACTAGAGGGTGTTCAGCTTGTGAGATAATGCACGACACAACTGCACATGCTGCCAAACCACATACATCACCCACAGGCCCACACTGATAGCAGCATCCCAGCTCAGGTCCACAGGCACTAAAAAGGTGAGAGTATTAATGGGACGAGGTCTAGCATATAGGTACTGGGTTGTCAGCCTGTAAGGTAATGCATGGCTTAACTGCACATGGCTGTCAACACATCATCACTCACCGGTTCGTGCTGATTTAGTTCACCAGCTCTGGCCCACATACATTACCAAGGGGATGCACACCACAGAACGAGGCCTAGTAGTACAAAAAAGGTGCTACTACACCATGCTTAAGGCTGAGTAGCTGAGGACCCATCCACCATCTTGGATTGTGACATTACAGTGGTCATCTTGGATTTATTGTCATTGACCTTTATCTTGACTACGGAAGGGCTTCTTAGAGCTGCTATCTTAAATTATCTTATCTTTGATTTTGCCATCTTGTATTCCACCATCTTTTATTCTACCATTTTGAAATATTATGTTATGTGCATATCTGTTTTTCGCCATTTTATTTTCTGGAACTTTCTACCATATTGAATTATAAAGTCACTATTGAAATTTTCGTTACTACCACAAATCGAAATTCCATAATTATTAGTAGAAAAAAATAGGGAATTATTATTAAATTTAATTAATAACATTTTGATTAAAAAAGGCACTTACATCATTGAGCTCATAGTTCTCAGCTCCAACCTCGGTGAGGGCAGATATAAAAATGGCGACAGATACTTCCTCCACAGAAGCCACCAGGATATTGACCTTCAACAACTAATGCCAAGGCATATTTCGCAAGCTAGCATGATGTCACATCGGCCATCTTGTTTTTTTCTTCTGGAGGCCGCCATCCTGGATCCAACATATTGTTTTCGTATGCTGGAGGGCACTTACAACATGTAAGTTTAATTTATAACTGCTAGAGTGCAGGAATCAATTGTTACCAGTGCACCCGCTATCTTGTAGGCCATCTTGACCACCATATTGGAAATTATTTATTATTTATTAGAAATTTAAAAATTCCAATAATCACCAAAAAAAATCACTCATTAATTTTTGTGATTAAATCGATCGATTCCTCTCCTTGTTTCAATCCTTGGTCAATGAAAAAAAAATTACATAATTTCTCTTTGCTACAAGAACAAAATCAGTTTCTACTTTCGCAGTATTTCAAATCGCCCGCCAAAGAGTCAGGGTATTGATATAACACACCACACATTTCGCACTGTGACTAACGTAACGACGTGTTGAATGGGCAGTTACAGTTTTCAAGCCCTATAGCATGCTGAGCTAGAATTAAGCTTTTACCACAGAATTTGCAAGCAGGTTCTTGCTTTCTCTTAACTGAACCAGTACCGATTACATAATGTTGTTTTGAGCTATTTCCAATTGAAATTAGTTACTAAATTTGCTGCAATGAAACAGTAATTTTTTACGTTATTTCGTCATCCACTTCTTTCGTGCCAACGAGCACATGAAGTTGTTGTGAATAATGCATCACAGTATTTGCACATCGAAACTTCAGCCGTTGGAACAGCACCAGTCGTTGCCTTCTCCGCAGCTGGTATCGGGATCTCCGACTCCATCGGCGACGCTGTCAATAGGGTCAGCACGGTCGATGGTAAACAGTCCGTCGAGCCCGAACATTGGAACAGCAACTACATCTTACGAAACTTACTGAACAGAGCCGATCCTCACTGCACCGCGGTCAGATGAGGACTCTTAGGGTCTTGTTGTCTGGAACTTGCTTATACACCCGCGGTTACTGGTATACTACATCAGTCAAAATAACGACTTTATAAAACTTCATTTTTATATGAGTTAAAATACCGGTACCTTAAAACTGTTGAAATAAAAACAAATTTACTGAAAAATAAACTAATACATTTTAGGTTAAAGCATTAAGCGTTTTCGCAAACAAAGTGTTTGACACTGCACACACTGCCTCGTCGACTTTGGGCACAGTCTCGTTGATTCCGGTTCCAAAAGGTTCGCCAGTCTGGGCACAAGAACACAGGCATCCGACTGCAATATTATTCGACAATACTTTCAGCGATGGCTGCTTGGTGAGATATGGATGACGATGTCTGCGACCACAGCTGCGACTTGGCTTTGACTCAGTGTTTGTTGAGTCAGGATCACTGCCTGAGCTACGACGGGATACACATTGTTTGGGCTTCTGCGTAGATGCACTGCAGGCCAAAACAGGTTTCAATACATCCAAGTTTGGTGTTGGATGTGCAGACGAGACGACTGGTACCTCTTCGATGCTGGCTGGAAGGATCGTGTGCGGTTTCATGTGATAAACGGCACAGTTTTCAGGTTCGCAGCAATCTAGCAGCTGCTGAGTCGGTTCGGTGACCGCCAGTGCTGAGCGCCTTCATCGCAGGTTTCCGTATATGTGCGCAGATACCAAGGATCCCAGTAGCTGTACTCGACACTGCTGAAGCTAGGTATTACACTAACGTACATGTTATCAGGAATAAACAAAAACATCTTCTTGCAGGTCGGAGGATAACTGAAGTAACGAACTGTTGCACGCCTTTTACATATGCAGGCTCTACTCACACTGCGAGTGCCATTTCTGCAGCATCTGCGAGATTGTACAGGCAATACTCGTTCAAACTTGTTGTGTAGCTGCCCGCCATACACTGTACTAAGCTTGCGTAGGGAAGGACAGATGTAGTCGGTTTTCAGGTTTAAAATTTCAACTGATGCTTCACACAACTGGCTCAGAATTTATTGTGCTCAGGTCCGACGACATAAATGGTTCCATGCGGATTCTGGAGTAGCAAATCATCTAAGGTGTTTTTCACTTAGTGGTACGGAATTTTACCTTCGTCCTAATCCTGTCCATGGTAGTATTTGCATAGCTATTCATTTGAGAGTTTACTTTTTTCATCAAATAATTTCCAAGGTAATGGAGATCAGAATGTGCAGGTTAGAGTCCTGTTATCGTCCTCGTAATTATCGGAAATTTTTAATTACCTATTTACAAGATGGCGACTGGCTCCACGACACCACAGCCAGAAGCCAGTTGAGAAGTACTAGCATGCAAAACGAACTTCCTTCTCCTTGGTGTCTAGCGAAGTCATCCATCTCTTGTGATCGTTAGTGAGCATCCCGCATCCCACATAAAATAAATAAATATTTTTACCTCAACACAACATGTGATCTCATCTGTTGGCAAGAATCGATACTACTTGCAACAAGTTTTTTTGCATGAGATAAATTAACTCTAATCGCTGAATTCAGCCGAAGTCAGTTAAGAGCTATGTAGTCTCGAAAAACTTGCAGCCTTATAGTGTGCCGCCAATTAGTATTTTTGGCGGCAATTCTAAATTTGGATTTTTGAAAAATAATGTCGGCAGTCATTTTTTGCTGCAAAACCTTAAACTTTTTCCGCCTCCTGTACACTTCCGTTTAATCTTTGTCAGACCTGTCTCCCCAATCGTTCCCAGCATAAATATAATTTGGCCTACCATCTAATGACCTAGCAAGTGCTATTGTCTTATCCCCGCCTTGGTGCACGTCAGTCGCCTGTAATTCTCCTCCGAGCCGTGACTAGAAGTGCTATGTCCTGCAAGCCATTAGGGCAGCTAGGTTCTGAGAGCCAGCCTTACGCGAGCGATTCCAGGCTCAAGCACGGGTCATTTTGCTCGAGCCCACGGCACATCGCAGGCCTCTGCAGAGAGTGTTTCCCACTGGCAGCAGCACATTTCCCATCCCCTCCCCCCTACAGCCTTTCCCAGGATACAGGCCCAGTTCAACACCCGGCCAATAACCCCAGCCTGTCTCGAGGCCACGACTAGTGGCAGAGTTGCGAGTTATTACCCCTGGGTGTTTGAACGCCCGCTAAACGCCTGCCCTCTGGCGCCTCACAAAACTAACAGTGCCCTGTAGTTCATTTCCAAGCCACCAGAGCGCTGCACGAGTCCCTTCCATAAGCCCAATGCTTTAGCAGTTGCATCGTGTGAGTCGATCTCTCCTTGTTTCAGACACCCCTCAATACGTTGCGCTGACATCGGCCAGCACCATCAACTTCGAGATATTGAAGTTAGTAGGCTATTTCTCGACCACTTCATCGGAAATCTTCGGAACCTTTTGGTCCAGAAGCCGAAGCCTCCCCTCTTCCTTTGATTGACGTGGTCTTTTAATTACGAGTCGCTGCCGCCCCAAACATACTTAGCGCCGCGACAGGAGACGGACCACACCGCATCGTCGGCGAGCCGCACATCTAGACTTCACTCCGGTCGTTGTTTAAATATGTAGTCAACTAGGCAAGGGATGTGATCCTTATAGCTTTAGTAATTAGTAATTAGTCTGTCTGCGTACCTCGTAGAAGTATTCATGCTTCGTTAATGATACTTCATAATATTTTCTATCTTTTAACTCATGGAAACGTCCGCGACAACCGCGTGTTCGCGAGCTCCGCTCCCTGGCTGACGCTAGAAGCATCTCCCTGTAAGACAGGGTCCGAGGGCCGGATGCGGACCTAACAACACCCTCGAGTCCTCCCTCCAGCAATGGGGATGACTAAGGCGACCTGATGCCTCGTTAGCAGCTCAACTTCGGCCAGCGAATGTCAAACCTCCAGTGCTCCAGCATTTTTTTATATTTTCAGAATAACATTAAATCACATTGAAAAGATTGGAACATCAGAAAATTTTCTTTCGGGACTTTAATCGCTCTAGGTGTACTGGGATTGTAAATAATTAACCTGTTTATTGTTTCTGATTCTATTTTAATTATGTCCAATGATTAATGGTAATTTTATAATTAGGGCCGGCCCTTTCTTTGGTAATGTAATTTTAAATCCATGTTAATATAATTTAATAATTTAAATATATTTTAAATCAATTTATCTAATATTATTTTAGTTTGAAAGTAATTAAAAGTTAAATAAACATAGAGGTACTTATACCCAGACGAAATCACGAAATATTATTTAGCCTTTTGAAACTAAAAGATCCGCCAGTTACACAAGTGTTCAAGAGAGAGTGAAGTGTGACCAAATGGTAACAGAGCTACTGTTCACTCTGTTATTACTATGTGTAACAGTAGACTTGTAGCTATATAGTCTCGTACTGTTGTATCCTTGCAGCCTCGTAGCTAGTTGAAGCCATGTAGTTTTAGTCCATTGAAATGTTACATTTTTTAGGCCTTACCTTGCGTTTTTTAGAGGACGCAATTTTATTTTTTTGATGTGTAGGGGGGGTCAGTGTAAAGCTAAAACCAAGTTTGTGGGGTCGCCACCCTTGTCCCACGGCCGCCATCTTGAAAATAGGGGTTGAAATGGTTTTTACGATATATCTCTTAAACTATTTATTTGATAAAAAAAATTCGTTAACATTTTTTGTTGAAAATTAAATTATCTACAACTTTGATCCAGTAACGTTTTGTCGTAGAACTATAAATAAAAAAGTTATAAGCGAAAATCTTCAGAAATTCGAGAAAAAAAATTATATTTTTTGATATACCTAACTTTTTTTTTTATCATTTTACGAAAAAATGATATCTGACCATTTTAGTAGATCGTTTTTTGAGGAACAACGTTTATTCGCATCATTTTTTCATTAAGTCAATAGCTAAGGTTTTACAGCGCTCCGAAGTGAGTACTATTTTTCAGTACTCTTAACTATACCTATATTATACGTGTGTACTAATAATATGTCATCAGTTATTGTTTTTTTGTTATTATAACTTTTTTAATTACAAATTTCGCAATATTATTAATAATTAATTATTGACTCTTTTTCACTCCATAACAGGATTGAACAATTATTGATTTTTAAAATAATTTTAAATCTGATGGCCGTTACCGAGAATACTGTTCAAGAGAAACAGTCGGTGATGTCAAAGAATACTTAAGGTATGAATTAGCACCTTTCCCATTGTCATTATTCGCGGAGGATGGCATGAGAAAAGGTACTAAGTCATCTTTGTTTAATGCTTTTACACCGGTGGAACGATCCTCTAACATCAGCGCCAGGAGTCATTTTGTTATTGACGGTGGTTTTCTTTTACATAAAGTAATTTGGGATCGAAATTCATCGTTCAAGGATATAACTACAAAATACGTCAAATATGTACAAGAACACTTCGGGCTCTCTGCAAGCATTGTGTTTGACGGTTACTCAGACGACCCTGATGTCGCAGGAACAAAGTCTTGGGAACGTTTGCGCCACACGAAAAAACACCAGTCGACAGAAGTAAAATTTGACAAGAACACCATACCGACATTATCACAAGAGAAATTTCTTGGTAATGAGAAGAACAAATCTAACTTTATTATACTTCTTAAAACTGTATTCTCGGAAATGGGTTTCACTGTTGACCAAGCAGAATCAGACGCAGACGCTCTTATCGTTCGCACTGCTCTTGCTGCATCTCCATTATTTAATACCGTTACTATTGTAGCTGAAGATATTGACATACTGATATTGCTCACAGCACTTGGCAGAGAACAAGCAAATGTATTTTTTTTAAAACCATCAAAAGGACGAACAGCAGAACAATTATATTGTGCGTCAGGTTTTATGTACGGAAATGTCATTGCGGATAACTTGCTGTTTCTTCATGCTTTTTCCGGATGTGACACAACTTCAGCTCCTTACAATATCGGTAAAATGAAATTTGTGAAAAACCTGGAAAAACATTTAGAGTTTGCAAGTGGAACGGCTTTGTTTCTCAACAAGAGAGTTGACCCTGCTTTGCTCACTGTAATTGGTGAACGTATTTTTATCTCTTTATACGGTGGTAATAAAGATGATAATTCTCTTGACAGGCTAAGATACAAACAATTCGCCAAGGCAGTGACAAAAAGTACATTTAACTTATCTTCACTTCCTCCAACACAAGACACATCTCGCTTTCATACTTTCCGAGTCTACCATCAGGTCCAGTCGTGGCTTGGTAATTATAATGATCCTGAAGACTGGCTGGAAAAAATGTGGAAAATTATTGATGCCAGTGCAGAACTCTAAACCTCCAGCACCCCCAGCGCTTCTAAAATTGATCTGTTGCAAATGCAAAGGAAACTGTGGAGCGATGTGTGGATGTCGAAAAGCAGGGCTGAAATGTTCTGCAGTGTGCTTCCATTGTTCTGGAGAGACTTGCAGCAACTTAATGGAACTCTCAGAATTAATAAATGAAAATGACTTTGATGATGAACCGCCGACATTAACACCCCTTCCTTCTCCAGTTCTCCCACTGGTATTTAATTCAGAAAGCCGATCAGATGCTGAGCCGCAGCCTGGTCCATCTAAATGACTGAGGACGGAGTAGTTCTAATTTAGAAAATCACCGTGGATTATGCCTATTGGGGATACCACGTAAAAAAAACGCGCCTCTAGACTCTACCTCGTGGGTGGTGGGGAAAAGAGTCAATAAATAATGATTAATAATATTGCAAAATTTGTAATTAAAAAAGTTATAATAACAAAATTAAAAAAACAATAACTGATGACATATTAGTAGTACACACGTATGATATAGGTATAGTTAAGAGTACTGAAAAATAGTACTCACTTCGGAGCGCTGTAAAACCTTAGCTATTGACGTAATGAAAAAATGATGCGAATAAAAGTTGTTCCTCAAAAAACGATCTACAAAAATGGTCAGATATAATTTTTTCGTAAAATCATAAAAAAAAGTTATAACGAAAAATATAAATTTTTTTCTCGAATTTCTGAAGATTTTCGCTTATAACTTTTTTATTTATAGTTCTACGACAAAACGTTACTGGATCAAAGTTGTAGAGAATTTAATTTGAAACAAAAATTAATGACAAATTTATTTTATAAAATAAATAGTTTAAGAGATATATCGTAAAAACCATTTCAACCCCTATTTTCAAGATGGCGGCCGTGGGACAAGGGTGGCGACCCCACAAACTTGGTTTCAGCTTAACACTGACCCCTCTACACATCAAAAAAATAAAATTGCGTCCTCTAAAAAACGCAAGCCCAAATGTAACTTTTCAATGGACTATTTTGTGGTCATGTATGTAGTCTCGTAGCTTCTTAGCCTCCTAGTCCAGTAGCTAAATAGCAGCTAGACCTAAGACTTTTTTGGAGCAAAATACAATTGAAGCCAATGACTGTTGGAGCCAATGATTGTTATAACCAATGAATATTGGAGCCAATGAATGTTGGAGCCAATAACTGTTGGAGTAAATTAATTTTGGAGGGATTATATCCTACATAAAATTGCTGATTGCATCCTACTGAGTTGAATGTTTGTGAAAATGTACATCTTTTTGTTAGCTGTGCTTCCTTTTTTTGTTGAATTTACGTTTGAAATGTGCGTCCTTTTTTATTGTGCTTCAGATTGTGCTTCCTTTCCTTTGATTGTGCTTCATTTCCATTGATTGTGCTTCCTTTTTGTTGATTGTGCTTCCAAATGTGCCTCCTCTTCGTAAAATGTGCTTCCGATTGTGCTTCCTTTCCTTTGATTGTGCTTCATTTCCATTGATTGTGCTTCCTTTTCGTTGATTGTGATTCCGATGGTGATTCCTTTCCGTTGATTGTGCTTCCAAATGTGCTTCCTTTTCTATGGTTGTGCTTCCAATAGTGTTTTTTTTTATTGTTCTTCCAAATGTGCTTCCGTCTCTGTGATTGTGCTTCCAATTGTGCTTACTTTTTTATTGAGCTTCCTCTTTTGAATGATGTTTGACTAGTGTTTTAATGTAAATGGTTATTGTTTTGACTATCATATTATTAGACTGGTTGCGGGTACATAAGCGAGTCCTAGGTGACAGGACTTTCAGTGAAAGGATCACCTAGTTTGACTCGTCTGATGCATAAGTCCGATAGCCTTGTGAACTCGATGACATCTTTACCATCTTTAACGTAGGCCTCCATTGATGTTGTACCATCCACGGAGACCTCGATGGCGGCGTCCTTGATGGATGGTGTACCATCAGCAGTGCAGAACATGATGGCAGAGACGTCGCTGGCAGCTGAGACCTTGACGACAATGGAGACCTCGATGGTAGTGACGGCGTTGACGCAGAACTCGATGGGCTGTGTGTCATCGTCAGCGTCAACATTAGAGAAGACTTCAACAGTCGTGGTACCACCATCAGAAGAGAATTTAATGCCGGTAGTGCTGGCCGCAGCAGCGACTTCCCAGCATTGATGCCATTACTGCAATAAGATTTTTTCAAACAGCAATGCTCGACGTCACGAGAAGAGATAATGTGCTATGAATCTTTCTCGTTGAATGTTTGCCTGTAAAAAAAGTCGCAAGCAATTTGCAAGAAATGATACGTTTAAAAGACACTTAAGACACGCAAACGTCTTGCTGCGCGTCAGAACTTAAAGGTTTCTATACAACCGCGAATAATTGATGTGCATAAGAGTACACCAAGAATTGGTACGACTGCAGTAACATCATCATATGGTTCGGGCGATATGACGTTTGCATTTGTTCATGATGTACGGAGACACGAGAGGAGTAAATGTAGGAAGAATCCTTATCGCATGAAGTTTCACTGTGATGAGTGCCATGTTTGGTTTACTCGAATTGATCATTTGCAACGACATGCGAAAAACTGTAAAGGTGAAGTCTTTGGGCCTACTGTTAAACTACCGACAGACTTTCGTCTCCTCGGTTTAGGTTGGAGATTCGTGAGCGTACAAGAAAAAAAACAGATGTGCAGCAACCAATTACTATGACGCCTGGACATGAAACTAAACCCAAGACTGCGTTCGGTGCTCTACAGGTGAATGATAATGGGTTCTACTTGGTGCAGTCTTAATTTTGTGGAACATTCAAAGACTACAATTATCTAAATACGTTTAGTGAGTCGAAAGACATTTGTACTCTTCTTGTCGATATCAGGCAGGACATAATCAATCAACTTACTGATGACGTAGCAACAAACGGTCCTTTGAAATATAACTTGTGTTGGACTGTGTATATGGTAAGCCATATGCGTTCGATGATAAAATGAAAAAGTGTGCTTTAAAGACATCGGCTGCTGTAATTTACAGTTCTGACGATGTAAAGCAGTCTGTTAAACATGGTGTCCAGAAACTCTGTCAAGAAGAGGAAGACTATGTCAGTAAAGGATCTGGCTGGACTATGTCTAGTATAAACCGATTGGAGCTGAGAATTAGTCATTTCACGCCGATGCAGAACTAAATGTTTATTAGATTGATAACTTTCGCAAGTTTATCTGTAGTAGAATAGAAATAATGTAATAAAATTATGATTGTTAAAGAACTTGCGGTGTTTTATTTCTCGAACCTGTCACTTTTATGATATTGTAATCAAATTACATTTTTGCCATGACCAAGGATCGAATCTAGGACAGCAATCGATCTTTTCAATCAGTAAAATAATGAATAATTTTTTCGATGATTTTTTTGTAATTTTTCCAGAATTTCAAGGATAATTATTACGAAATTTCAAGATGGCTGACATAACGACTTACTGGAGGCTGGTTGGCCAGGAGTCTATGCTGCTTTTAGGACTTTCCATAATATTTAATAAAATAATTATTTTTTAGATAAAATAAAATATTTGCATCACCCAGGGATTGAACCATAAATATAAATCGTTCGAATCAATCAGTAAATTAACGAGTGATTTATTTAATGATTTTTGGGATTCTTCCCGAATTTCTAACTGAATAATTACACAATTCCAAGATGACACATAAATTTCAAGATGGCGGCCACCTCAGTAATAATAAATGAAGATTGTACTCTAGCAGACAAAAATTAAATTATCATGGTGGTAGCACACTCTAGCAGACGAAGACAAGATGGTGGCCTGCAGCAGACTAAAACAAGATGGCGGACATTACTTCATACTAGCTGGCGATATATATACCTTGAAATAAGTGGTGGGACGTCAGTCGGTCAGTGGCTTCCGTGGAAGAATGATCTATCGTCATTTTTTTATTTTTGATCTCACAGGGTTCGAACCATGGACATAAGTGCATTTAAAATTATTTATTTATTAATATTTAATAAATTTTTTTATGAATTTTAAATTTTTTTTTCAATGTTAAATCATAAAAATTAGGGATTTTCAAGATGGCGGCCGTAACGATAAATGACACGTTATAATACAAGATCACAGGCGTAACGAAAAGTGCAACGATGTGCAACGTTTCTTGAATCCAAGATGGCGACCATAAAGAAATGTTCAACAGTGCTTTTAAATAATGTTTTATTAAATTTTGATAAATTAATACTTTTATAAATTTTGGAATTATTTTTTATTAAAATCGGAAAATAATTACCGATTTACAAGATGGCGACCGGCACCACGGCACCACAGCCAGAAGCCAGTCCCAGGAGGAACTATTTTATGCAACTGATGGTCATTATTTAATTCATTTAGAGGTTCGTGTGTCTGTTTACCAACCTTTTACTGTGGAAGTCATGTAAACAACATTGCCTCAGTGTTGAGCTATAGCAGCTTGCATTAACACCGAGTGTCCCCATACGATTTCTTTTCTCTACACAATCATTGCAGGTGTGGCAATGGGGCTGCTAATGTTTGTCAAGCTATCCCAGCCCCGGTCATGACTATCCTGCAATGCTGCATCAGATTTCAACTTTCGAGAGGCCTAATGGTAAATCGGTGAATATGTATGCTTGAGTAGACAAACAGGACTGTATCATTGACAAAATTTAAGTTTTGGACTGATATGAGGAATCGGGTGATTCACATTTTCTCTGTGTGGCAAAATTGACATGTAAATGTTTTGGCCATTTGTGCGAGCGTGGTGCAGCTCAACATTTTGTCATAATTAAGAGCAAGTCCTGTTTGCTCTGTTCTCAACTCTCAAGTGGTCATAGTATTAAAAGGGTGTGCAACTACAACTGTCTTCGATATTTTAGTTGCGAAGGTAAGTTAACACCTACTTGTTTTGTGGCACTAGGAAGCTAACACCGCTAACAGGGGATCCAGTGCTTGGCAAGCTGGCAACCACCCGCGGCCCCACGCTGGCCATTTAAATACCGACACACTTGCAACGTGAAGTTTGTAATTATATAATAATATCTATAATAATAAAAGATGGAGTTTTTATGTCTGACTTTCGCATAACCCGGGTCAGAAATGCCTAGAGACCAGAAATTTGGTACATGTATTCTTCAAGGGGAGTTCGTACATCATAACAATTTTTTCAAAATTTTATTTCTTTTAAGTTTATTTATTTGATTTTTTTTTAGCTCTTTTCGATCATATTTTTATTTTTCAAAGATCACTGTTTTTGGACATCTTCAAATGACTTTTTTTTTTTTTTTCATTATCTGGACCTCGACAGCGTAAGTGAAGTCGGTTCCGTATTTATAACTTGATTCCCAGATTTTTGGATGGTTTCTACTATTTTTTAAAAAAAACACTCTCACCATTTTTTTATATTAAAGCACATCTACAAATATTATAATCAAAGTATTGAAACTTCCAAAGAAAATAGAAACTACGTCTAGCCTTAAATTGAAACTATTATGGTCAAAAAAGGATTAATAAATTATTTGCTATATATTTTTGAATGATAAACTGATACATGGCATTGAAAGTACATTCGTTTTAAAATCGATAAATATATATTTTCTTCACAGGAAATATACTAAAACATTTTTTCCCCTTGTTAGTAAAATCAAAAGGACTTTAAAAGCTACAATTATGTTAATATGATTGGGATTAGGATCTAGTGTCACACTGGGGATTTTTTTAAATTTCAGCTCTAAAATTGTTTCAATTGAGTAGGCCTTAAGACCAAAAATAAAGAAATCTTCAATTTTATAATTTTTTTTGTTAAACTGATTAATGGAATCTGTCACATGAGTATGGTTTGAGATAATCTTAACAATAAAGACACAGCAATTGTCTCAAGTACAATGATACTGGCTAATCATAAAATCTAAAACCCACCAATTCACTGACTGATTACGGTATATCTAAATACAAAAATAATCTTAATAATGTGTTTTTTTAGGTTAATAGTAGGTCATAGAGCAGCTCTAAAAAAGTATATTTTGATCGCCCTTCATCTATACAAACCTTCACTATTCCATGTGAATAATGCGTACATACTCTGCTTGATGAATAAAGTAGTCAAACAATTGTAAAATTCTTTGCAGATTTTTATCATCACTTTTGTTAAGATTGTGAGAAATCCTTTGCAGAATATTTCACTTTTATATTTCATTCCTTTCTTTAATGTAGTCGTGTGGTATGGTTAACATTTCAGTTTCGATTCAAGTTTATGATAAATTTAATGGGATTTTTAATACTTTGCTGCTATTATGGGTAAATCTATAATAATAAAACAACTTGTCCCTGTGTCTGTATGCATGTATGTTATGCCTGTAGACTTCCGTAGCGAAGCAAGGATATATCAACTAGGTTCATTATATAACATATAAGAAATTTATTCGAATTTTCATAAGAATATCGACATTTTTTAGATAAATTAACAAAACAATTTTTAAAATTAAGTTACAGGTTGTCTTAAAATGTATAGTTAATTTTTCGAATTCATTTTTTTTTTCTCTGAGAGCGATTCCACAGCCTCGGGCTCCCCAGTCGGGCATCTTCCCAGAACACAGGCCGCCACGACAGCTACGCGAAAAAGGATGAGTTTTGTACCATATTACGGTACAGAGAACTAACTAAACCCACGGTCAAACTGTGCCTCCAGCACCACAATGATAAACGAACATGTAACTTAGGCATGTAGCATTCATTTAGTTTGTTCATACAATGCTTTGCTTTATAAGTATGTGCACTTTAACGGTGAGAACCGTGTTGCTAACATGGTATCCACTTTGATTAACACGACAAAGGTTTACATAATATATGCTAAAAACTGTTCTTACAATGGCACAGGCGCGCCAGTGCTGGACCATGACCACTTGACCATCAAATTTCTTTGCTATGTTCATTGCAAGTGTAAATTTGAATTGAGACGGCAAATTAATTAACTTGTGGCTATTTTCCATAATCCCCAAAACTATGATGCCCACTTTTTAATGTAGTCCTTCGTCACTCATCACTTTCCACAACCTGATGGTGCGTTCATTCTGGAGAATCATGGTGAGGTTAAACTTCTAGGTATTACTCTTGATTGTTACAAGAGTATTATGAAGAACATGCCGATTGCATGTATTGCTACATGTGGAGGTATACACACTGTACTTATTTATTTGTTCAGTCCTTTAATTTTTTAAATCTTACATCTGGAAATTCCGGTCGGCAATCTCTCACTGGTATAGCTGAGCCTTATTTGAGTCTAGTTACCAGGTAGGCCTAAAGCACACTTTTTCGACTCGTAGGAAGGGGGCCTTCCCTTATTACATTGTCAGGTATATGAATGAACTGAAGACTACTTCGCTACCCCCTTGAGAGGCATTGCACAATGATCTTACTAGGAATGACATTAAATATGGGTTATGTGCTCATGCCAGATCTATGTGCAATGTTTTCTACTGAAATATACTAGATTACTACACCCTACTGTGCTTAAAGGTGGACATGTGTTCATTGGTAACATGTTCGAGCAATTTCATTCAGTTTGCATTCAGTATTTTTAATCTTGATCAGGCACACTACATAATGGTCCAATCACTTGCATGGTACGGTATCATAAGCACGTCTTCCTGCAGACTATAGTGTAAGCTGGCATTAGCAATGTCAGCCATTATTGCACAAAGACCAATAACCATTACGTGGCCGACTTAGACTCCAACCCCTATGTACTACATCATCTATTTAAATGTCTAATATCTTTGGTCACACAATTCTGGGAAAATTCATGGTCAGTATTTTCTAGTAGGTAGAGAAAACAGACTATTCAAATTGGGACTTTGCCCTATTGACACAAATGGTGATAACTCACATTTTTGGGAAGTTGATCTGACCTTCCGCAATGATTGCCACAATCGGCTATCAGATCTGCATCTTGCACCTATGAATGACATTCTGTCAAATGGCACAATGAAAAAACCTTTGTTAATTCTCGAATCACAATATAATTATAAACTACATGTGAAGATACTATAACACCATTGTGTATTTGGAGCGTTCTTTGACAATATTCATAAATTAATCCTTAAAAATAATGGGAGGTACTTTATAATACATTTCATTAACAATGCCGTGCTCAGGCTGCGAACTGATTAAAAAACATGTTTTACAAAATGATTAAAAATTCAATCCTTATGAAATCGCTTCAGGTCCCTGCCGGAAACGAGATATTTGTTTTATGGCATGGCTCAATTTATGTTTTAGCAGAATTGATAGGTCACCTGACATTCAATCTAGGCATATCATTGATCACAATCTGGTTCTCTTCAAGCTAGCAAATTGTGCGATAACCTTTAATAAGCCCCATTACAATGGTATGGCGATTTCGGATTTATCCTTATCTTTGTGACTTACACAGCAACTACATGAAGGTTAAATCCACCTTGACCTATCTGCACAATCTCTATTCAGAAACTGATTCTCTTCTTCATCACATCGATTATCGTGACGTGTATGCTTCGATTCCCCCTTACTTGGCTTTAAGGTTTGACACATCGAACTATATGCATGATAATGAACAAAAATAATAAAGTATGAAGCCTGTGTTAGGAATATCATCAAATTCATGGGTGTCTGACCAAAGCTTTATGCATATAAGATAACTGATTAATCTTTTACACGTAATTCCTATTCGATCAATATCTAAAATGCCAACATACATTTTTTTATCAGTTTTAAATAACCCAATATCATATTGATTTCCGAAGCATTGTTTACATGTAATATATAACCAAAGTGTAGTTGTCTACAGGAGATGACTAGCAGTGCATCTCAGAGATTGGCATTTATATGCTACTGTGGGGTCCTTTCTGTATGTAAAACACTTCCAGTAGTCTCCTTCATTATCTCGGTTTTAGTTGATAAATTTTGTACTTATTTATTTTTCTCTGCACCTTCATGCTGGCATATTATCTTTTAATGCTTCCTATGGAGTAGGAATCTACTCCTATGTTATGTGGACTGGTCATTGGGCCTGTGGAGTAAACACATATTCGAAAGAAATGTTTTTACTGGCAAATATATTCAAACCTCGTATATGTTGTAACACTACTGTGTGTTCAATTCCTTCCTCCTTCACCTTCTCCTTCTCCAGTTTTACTTAAGTCTATGGTGTCAAATAAATGTTACAGTTTCTCGCCATCTCCACATGTTGAAGAAGAAGATCAGTGATTCATTGCCTCCCCATCAACAACATTCTCTCGAAGGGTTTCACACAAGTACTCCCGTGATACTCCGCTTCACCATGGAGAGGCTTGAGCGAGCCTTTGTCAGCTCTCCACTCGCCAAAAGTATGGATGTGTCTCGTGTGCCATGAAAGCATCTTGTACACACATTTGAACCAACGATCAAGGCGTGACCATGCTAAAATATTGACAACTACAATCTTTTGTATATATGTATATAAAACAATGCATTGAATCCACAGTTGTCGAGAACTGCTAATATTGTGCTGAATGCATAACTTTTGTATTTATATTGAACATGCTGATTATGCTGATTTTGGGATTGTAGAATGACAACTACAAACGCTGTGGAACTGCAACTCATTGTACATATTGAGCAAATACAGACTTTTAGAAATAATTGAGACACCCTGCTCGCCCAGTGTTCACTTCGCAGGGGCGTGTGCGCAGCTGTGCATGTGTGGCGAACATGCCCGGTGTCTGCGAGTGCAACATGGTGCTGCGCGCCGAACGAACACCGCCGCCCATATATCGATTACCGCATGCACGACAATCGAACAAGGGTCTTTATGTCCACATATATGTCTCATTAAGTATGCACCGAATTAATAGATAATGTTTTCATAATCTCTAAGAATTACTGACCTGATATGAATCCGCTGGAAAGTCCTGACTCGCCCACTCCGCAGTTCCCGTGGGAAGCGATGCCTAGTAGCCGCCGCCATGCTGAGTGACTAGTTAGTTAGTCCCTTGTCGCTGTGACTAGACGCGTGTCGCGCCGCGGAGCCCATGCAACATTAGGTTTTGTTAAGCCCATGGACATTCGGGGCTCTCTTGTCTTTGTGCGACATGTGTGGTCAATTTTGGACCCAATAGCCTCCTGCTTCTATTTATTCTGTGCCAGTTATTTGTTAGGGATGGTTGTGTGTGGTCATGTTCCGTGGAAACGGGCCACGACGCGTAATTTTGTGTTAGGGTAATTTGTTCCATGACTATGCATAACATCAAACCGCATAAATAATAAAATACGTGATACATGGCTATTGTGTTAGGGAAGTGTTTCATATCGATATGTAACTTCACATTATTTCAGCCCCGATAATGAGGCGCGTAACCCTCGAGTATGAATAATGCACGTCTCTGCATGCCATGTCGAGTGTCGACTTCTGTGGACCTGAAAATACCCAGCTCAGTGTGAACCAGTAGTGAGGGCGCGGGTCGTCACATCACCGCATCAGTTCAGTATCAGCCAGCCAAGCCGCACAGCACCCTAGCAACAACCTGCACTCGAGGACCGGGATATGCCACGATCTCTAGCCTCATCTGCACGAGTATCTTCCTGGGGGGCGTACACCCTGGGGTATTTTTGTCTCTGCTTCTGCTACGAAGAGAGGGGAAGAGGTGAAGAATGGGGAAGACTTCATGCATACATCTCCTCTAATGACATAACGAATAGACTAATAACTAAATAGGGTAAGAAGAGTGTTGGGAGGTGGATGGGAACAGGGCTGGTTCTTTTGTGTGTGGATTCAAAACTGATGGTTTCATACACATCCCCTAATGAATAATCACCTAAGAGTCATTTTAGTATGCATTGCAGTGGTTAGTGATACGAGTTTAAAGAGAAATATAAATATAAATAAACCAATTAGTTATGTGAACACAACCACTACTTTGGTTGTCACGATTGACATACTCTGTTAGCTGAAAGTGAGGACAAGGTGGAGTGTCACAAGGTGAGATCTCAGGCAGTTATGACCACACGGTTAGTAGTACAGTCTCTGCACATGAAACTGCGGGTGTGTACTCACGTCTGGTCGGGAAGTTGTGGTGTGTCACGTGGATGTGAATGTCTTGAGTCTCCCCACCAGCTACATGCAACAAACACATTACTGTTCAGGCTGTAATAATATCCCTTGGTCGACAACAATTCTAACATTGCATAATGATTTAATGTACAGAGATACAGCACACATGTGGCAATAATACTCATAGATACAGCTATAAAGTCATATTCAATGTAAAATGGCAACAGGTTATAGAGATCACAGCGATGTGCAGTTGTCATAGAGTAGTATGTAAAAGTTCCTCTGGGCACAGGGTTCAGGGTGAGGTGCCGAGGTGCCGACCATCATATTGGATTGTGACGTCACGGCGGCCATCTTGGATAACTTTGACCTTGGACCTTCAAAATTTGTCAAAATTTGCCAAAATTTCCAGTTTTTTGGAAATATCCTGCCAAAAAATCTCAAAAAATTTGTTCATTCAAAAATTAGGATTTTGAAAAACCTCAAAAGACGTTTACTTTAGAAAGAACACAAAATCCTAAAAGCGGCTTAAAAGTATTAAGCCGATCTAAGCCGCCGAGGTCATGACCTTGAAAATTAGGATGCCATGGCAACCATTTTGAATTATGTCACCGTTGCAATTTCCGTTATGGTCGCCATCTTGAAAATCTTTATTTATTAACCAATTTTAATGAATTTTTTTTAAATTTTATAAAAAATTCAATTAATAAAATTTTAATAAAATATTTAATAAACATACACTTACGACATGGAGCTCGGAGTCCTCGGTTCGAACACAGTGAGGACAAAAAATAAAAAATGGCGATCGATCCTTCCACCACAGAAGCCACCGGCAAACTGACCACTTATATTAAGGTATACATATATTGTCAGCTAGTATGATGTCATGTCCGCCATCTTGAAAATCTGTAATTTCAATGATAGAAATTCGGGAAAAATTAAATTTTATTTAAAAATCTAAAAAAAAAAACACTGTTGCAAATATCGTTATGGCCACCATCTTGGATTCTATAAATGTTGCATTTTTCGTTATGCCTACCATCTTGGTTAAGTATGATGTCATCGTTACACTTTTCGTTTATGTTATAAATTTGGAAAAAATTTCAAAAATTATAGTAAATTTTTATTAATCACAATTTAATAAAATACTATATAAAACCGACACTTACACCTGGAAGTCCTCGGTTCGAACACGGTAAGAGTAAAAAAAATGTCGACAGATCCTTCTTCCATGCAAGCCAACTGCAGTCTGACCTCCCACCACCAATATGAAGGTATATATTATCAGCTGGTACGATATCATGTCAGGCCATATTGTTTTCGTCTGCTGGAAACCACCATTTTGTCTTCGTCTACCAGAGTGTGCTACAATTATATTAGTTAATATTTTACCCGCTTGAGTGCAGTAATCATTTATTATTACTTATGCAACCGCCATCTTGAAATTTTAATGCAATCTTGGAATTGTTTAATTACTTAGCTAGAAAATTCTGGAAAAATTCAAAAATTAATTTAATAAATAAATTTGCAATCAATATACTGATTTATTCCTGTCCTTGGTTCGATCCCTGGGCGATGCAATAAATTTTGATTTCATGTAAAAAAAAAAATAATTCTTAAAGAGGCTTAAAATCCTTTACTGTCAACCTCCAGTAAGCCGTTGTGCCCACCATATTCCAAAATTCACCGAAAAAATCACTCATTATTTTATATATTAAATCGATGGATTTCTTTCCTCTTTTTGATACTCGGTCAGTGCCAAGTGTAACTTAATATTAAATAAATTTTATACCTGGAGAAAACTATCAATGTATATTGTTAGAAAAAAACAGGAGCACTCGGAGAAAACTGTCATAAATTTCAGCTAGAAATTCGGGAAAAATTGCAAAATTTATTAAATAAATTTTTAATAAATTTATTTATTGATTCGACCGATTACTGTCCTTAGATCGATCCCTGGATAAAACAAAAAATAATAATTTTATGTAAAAATACCACAAAAGTGACAGGTTCGAGAAATAAAACACAAGTTCTTTAACAAACATAATATTTATTAAATAATTTCTATTCTACTAGGAACACTTGCGAAAGCTAGCAATCTTATAAACATTTAGGCCTGCATAGGCGTGAAATGACTAATTCTTAGCTCAAAACGGTTTATACTAGACACAGACCAGCCAGAACCTTTACTGACATAGTCCTCTTCTAGACAGAGTTTCTGGATACCGTGGTTAACAGTTTGCTTCACATTGTCAGAACTGTAAATTACTGCAGCCGATGTCTTGAATGCACACTTCTTCACTATGTCATCGAACGGATATGGCTTTCCATATGTACAGTCCAACCACAAGTTATATTTTAATGGACCGTTTGTTGCTACATCATCAGTAAGTTGATTATGTTCTGCCTGATATCGTCAAGAAAAGTACAAATGTCCTTCGGCTCACTAAACGTATTTAGATAGTCTAAATTTCTGCAGGTAGTTCAACAGTAGGCACACGGATTTTACCGTTACATTTTTTCGCATGTCATCGAAAACTATCAATACGTGTAAACCAAACATGACACTCATCGCAGCGAAACTTTATACGAGAAGGATTCTTCTTGCATTTACTCCGTTAAGGTCTTCGTGCTACATGGGAAAATGCGAACGACATATCGCAGTAGATGCAATGATACCATGGCGATGAAGACGTTCTTTTCAGATCCGATCCAGATACTGACGTTGCCACAGTTGTACCATTTCCAGGCATACTCTTATGAACATCAATGCATCGTTGTCTTACTTTTTGCCGCGCAGCAGGACCATTGCATGTCTTCATGTGCGTTTTCATATTATATTATCTGGAAAACTGCTTATGAAATTTTTCACAGCCAAACATTTTGCGAGGAGGATTCTTAGCACATTCTCTCTTCTCGTATCGACGAGCATTGCTGATGTTTGAGAATATCTTGTTGCAGTAACAGCAGCGATGTTCGTAAGTTGTTGACGAATCACCATCCATTGAAGTCTCCATCGAGGGCGAAACAGCGTTTGTCGAGGTTTCCTGTGCAGCCAGCACTACCGGCATTAAAGTCTCTTCTGCTGGTGTTACCACGACTGTTGAAGTCTCCTCCAGTGTTGGCGTCGTCGTTGCCAACGGGATCTCCTCCATCATCGTCATCGCTGACGTCATGGTTACCATAGTCGATGGTACAATCTCCATCGGTTTCGCCGTTAAAAATGGTAAAGATGCCATTGAGTTCACAAGAACAAGTAATTACGTGACTTATGCACCAGATGAAACAAACTAGGCGATCCTTACATCGTCGACGACAGTAACAAACTGAGCGACCTGCTGTCTAGGACTCGCTTATATACATGCACCCGATGGAATAATATGCTAGTCAAATCAAGAACCATTTACTATAATACACGAGTCAAAACTTTAAAAATAGAAGTCCATATGATCGAAAAAAATTCGATTCGGTGTGATACGTTCTCGTCACAGGAATTTGATATCACCAATATACGCTAGGCTTCAAGAGCTTCAAATCGCGCCATGAGATCCATCTACATTTAGCTACAATGCTCCAATTACCTATCAGCTACAAGTTCTCCAAGAGCTCCAAAGCTTCATTCGATCCAACACGCAATGGACACACAGTACACGCAGGAAACGGAATGAACACACAGTGCATGGGTTGTGTTGAGTCAACATTTATTTATTTAATTTATGTGGGATGCGGGATGCTCACTAACGATCGCAAAAGAAGGATGGCTTCGCTAGACACCAAGGAGAAGGAAGTTCGTACTTCGTGACTATGTTTCTCATCCGTCTTATTACATATTATTGGACTGAGTAATGATGGCTTCCAAAGAGAAAGGGTCTGTCGACAAATTTTTTGTTCTCGTGGGTTCTAATCAAAGTCTCCATGAGTGCGTTTTAATTAATTAATTTTTTTTTAATTTTAATAAAAATATGGATTCCTATTATAAAAATACGAATTTTTGAGATATCGGCCCTGCTGTCATAATCCAATATGAAGGAATGTTTTTTATTTTAATTTTTATTAACTATTTTTTATAAATTTTTAAATTTTTCTCGATTTCCTAGCATAAAAATACCGATTTTCAAGAGGGTGGCCATAACAAAAACTGCAACAGTGATGTAATAATCCAAAATGGTGGCCATGACATCCTAATTGTCAAGGTGCGTTTTATGGCAGCTTGTCGCTGGGGAATTGAAGCCACATTTTATGAAAATTCAAGCCGTTGGATTTTTAAGGATTTAAATGGAAAATTTTTCCTCAAACGGGAATTATTCCTTCGAAATAGATTTTTTTAATCATAATTTTTGAGATTTTTGCGGAATATTTTTTTTCCAAAAAACAGGAAATTTTGGAGTATTTCGACGAATTTGGGGAAAAATTTTGTGAATTTTGAATCACTTTTGGCAAATTTTGATGGTTTAGGTCAAGATCCAAGCTCAAGTTTTAGGTAATTGAATATGGCCGCCATGACATCAGGATTCAATAAGGCGGACTGGCAACAGGCACCATACTCATACTCCTGGGCTCGGACCGGCTATTGTATACTACTCACTTTCTAACCCACCATCGACTTTTCTTCCTTTTTCTTTCAGTTAGCGCAATTGATTAATTTTCTGTACTAAAATAACACAAAAAACCGATCTCATCATAGCGTTACTCTCTACGAGGAGATCGCTCATGGTCGGCTTTTCACGACACGCCTTCGTCAGCACTGGAGTCCGTGTGAACCAATCACAAACCATGGCGGCCTCACACGACATCAAGCATAACAGCCTGGCACACCCTCTGGGAGAGAGCTCAAGACTTTGGTGTGTGATAGTCATGATAGTTTCACTTGCAGCGAGTTTAATAACTTTTTGGTTTAAAATGGAGTCGCAATTATTCAAGGTGCACCACATCACCCCGTAAGCAAGGGTGTCATTGGAAATACAGTCAGCACCTTCATTTGTGTCCTGAAGAGTGCTTTATCTTCAAAAGCATCTAACTGGGAGGTAACAATGAGAAGGTTCTTGTTTGACTGTCATGTCACAGATAATTGTACTACTGGCAAACCTACTGGTTTATTTTTTATTTTATTTTTGTGTCAACGGCCAAGGACACATTTTGATTTGCTACAGTTAAGAAAGTAGTGTTGTTCAATCAGAATCGTGCTAATATATAAACGCCAAAATTTGTGAAGATGGATGGATGGATGAATTTTTGTTACTCTTTCAAGCAAAAACAACTGAACGCATTTGAATGAAATTTGGCACACAGATAGTTTATAACTTGGATTAACACAGAGGCCACATATTAATATTAAATTACATTCCTAATGTATTTAAAAATGATAAATTCATTTTTATCGGCTTCACTGGCATGCTGAGCATTGTGCCATTGCACAGCTGTTGTGTGGTGCATCTCGGCTTACTTAATTTTTCTTTTTTTTTCTTTTATTGGCAATCTGGATGTCACATATGTTCTAATTTTTGTAATTTCCTTGTGTAATATATACATATTTAAAGTAAGATGTATTAATTTTTTGTGGTTTATATTTGTTATGTAATAACTTATAATGTGAATCTTTTGTTTGTGCTATAAAGCAGTTAACTATTTTCAATATAAGACTGTGGTGAAGTTCTTCAAGACTGGATTCTTATATAAAAGAACTATAAACAAATTTTGAAACAGATGCATTGAAACTTTAAATAATAATGTTAAAATCTTATTTTATCTTCGACATTTAAATCCACTGGATATACATTCTTTTCGTTTATTGTGCTTCCTCTTTGATGAATGTGCTTTCTTTTCGTTAATTGTGCTTCCTCTTTGTCGAATGTGCTTCCTTTTCGTTGATTGCGCTTCCTCTTCGTCGAATGTACTTCCTTTTCGTTGATTGTGCTTCTGTTTCATTGATTGTGCTTCCTCCTTGACGAATGTGCTTTCATTTCGTTGATTGATATTCCTCTTTGTCGAATGTACTTCCGTTTGTGCTTCCTTTCCGTTCATTGTGCTTCCTTTTTTTTTTTTTTTTTTTACTAATGTACCTACTTTCTTATCAGAAACTGCTTCCTTTTGTCGATGAATAAGCATAGAAAAGATTGTACTCCGGACATGATTGGACTCATGGTTCGGAGACGACTGGTATATTGGCGTGACATTGAACATGACATGTTTAAAATGATTATCGCATATCGGAGAATGAAATCTCCTGGTTCGGAGACGCTTGGCCTATGTGCATTGTTTTCTGCATGAATTGATTAAAAATGTTCACCGAGTATCGACGAAAAATACCTTTTGGCTACTGATTGGGTGTGTTTGAACACCTACTGGATGCGCCTGGCTACCAACTAGATATGACTTGCCACCTAATGAACGCACATTCCTAGCTACCGACCGGGCGCATATTGTCGCCTAATGGTCGTGTCTGACCGTCGAATACATGCCTGGCCACCAACTGCTCGCGCC
This sequence comes from Bacillus rossius redtenbacheri, assembly GCF_032445375.1. Lineage (NCBI taxonomy): Eukaryota > Metazoa > Arthropoda > Insecta > Phasmatodea > Bacillidae > Bacillus > Bacillus rossius. The sequence continues at coordinate 19,068,673 of NW_026962012.1, read as the reverse complement.
TTGATGCTGACTGGACATGTCTGGCTGGTAACTGAACATGTCGGCCACAAACTGAATGCACCTGGCCGCCTATTACGTGCCTGGCTACTGAATGAACATGCATGGTTAATCAACTGTTATGTACAAGTGACTCGGAAATACATGACAAGGGATGCAAAGGACTCGCTTCGCATTCTAAGATTGTAGAAATCGAGAAACGCTAGTAATTTACTTGCTTTTATTTGTAGAATTTATGAAATTAATTTTACGTACGATTTTTTTCTTTATTTTCTCAAACCTGTAACTTTAAGATAATTTTAATTAAATTAGTATGCTTTTACTTGAAATTATATTGTTTTGCGTTGATAAAGGCTTAACGATGCACAGAAATCCATCTATTTAATCATTAAATTAATGAGTGATTTTTTTGATGAATTTAGAACTTTTTCCCGAATTATAAGCTAAATAATTTCAGAATTTCAAGATGGTGGTCAATATTTCATCATCGGCTAACTGGAGGCAGGTATAGGAGGAACTTAAGCCTCTTTTAGGACTTTTCACCATATTTATTAAAATTATTTTTTACATAAAATTAATTTTTTTGCATCGCCCAGGGATCGAACCAAGGACAGGAACCGATCGAATAAATCAGTATATTGATTGCAAATTTGTTTAATGAATGATGGAATTTCCAAGATGGTGCCCAAAGGTCAAGATGGCAGGTGCCACAGTAATAATAAACGATTACTGCACTCCAGCAGGTAAAACTTAAACTAATATGATGGTAACACACTCTAGCAGATGAAAACAAGATAGTGGTCTCCAGCAGACGAAAACAATATGGCTGACATGTCATACCAGCAGGCATTATATATAGCTTGGCATTAGTGGTGGGAGGTGTCTCTGGCTTCCGTGGAGGAAGGGTATGTCGCCATTTTTTATTTTTGCTCTTACTGGGTTCGAACTGAGGACTCCATGTTGTAAGTACGATTTAAAATAATATTTTACTAAAATTTAATTAAATGAAATTATCAATTTTAATTTTTTTTTCCGAATATATACCATTAAAATTACGGATTTTCAAGCTGGCAGCCATAACAGAAATTGCAACGTTCTAGAATCTAACATGGCGGACATAATGTCAAGTGTAACGATAGCGTCATAGTAATCCAAAATGGCGGGCGTAACGAAAGCATCATTTCTGTAATCCAAGATGGCGAGTGTAACGATATATGCAACTGTGTTTTTTAAATATTTTGATTACTATTTAAATCATATTTTTTATTAATTTTAGAATTTATTTCACTAAAATGGGATAATAAATAAAGATTTTCAAGATGGCTGCCATAACAGAAATTCCAACGGTGACATAATCCAATATGGCGGCTTAGGTCAAGATCATCCAAGATGTCCGTCGTGACATCACAATGTAAACAATCATCAATCCACACCCATAACCCAGTGCCAGTACCAGCCAATATATACTACTGTCGAGGGATTAAAAGCCCTCAATTATAGTAACTACATGATGATTAATTCGCCGCGGATGTGATCCTGAATTAGATGGTAAAGATCACTAGAAGTACAACCGGCTACTGCACCACGGACACTGTCACTAGGGGGGCTAGCGACGAGCATAGTTGAAGCTGACCCCGGAAGGAGGGTGGGGTAACTCCTGGTGCAGTGCTGGCCTAGGTTAGCTGAGCCGGCAGCTATGGCACGTAGGTGGTATGGTAATACAACACGGGTGTCTAACCGGCCGTGCTTTAAGGGGGTGCCTTCCACTTTAGGTCAAGATATTATATTTATATTAATCACTGATCAACTTTTAGACTTTTTCAATTGTTTAACTTTCACGAAATGAAAAATATATACAGCGCATACGTTTTGCACAATTAGCTGCCAAATTTACATTTTTAACATTTTTGGGTTGTACAAATAAGGAGAATTTAATTTATTGCACAACTGAAATTTTTTAGAAATAACTGCAATGCCACTGGCTACTTCAAGAAATGGTTTGAATTTCTTTATAAATTTTCATTAATTTTACTTAGCATTTCAAAATTCTCAAATTTTTTTACGATTTAAACAGTCAACAAACATGAAATGTGTTTTTGTGCTAGAAATGCAAACCATATCATGAAGTAGCCAGTGGCATTACAGTTAAACCTAAAAGGTTTGTTCTAGTGCACTAGAGGTGGCACTTGCATCCAGGCGGGACTAACATGACCCACTGCCACCAGAGAATGGGAATTGGAAGGTTTGCGCGTTCGGCCACTTGCGCAGTAGAACGGTCCGCGGGCGAACAAACTGTCTAAAGCTTAAATAATAAGTATTCCCCTTGGAATGAAGAAATAAAAAGCTTAATGTGAACTCCTGAACACTGATCAGAAGTACGAATTAATACAAATGTACGTTGTATGGCGGCAGGCAGTTGGGCCGTCTCAGTACTGAGTGGCGGATCACACCAAACCAAGTTCATGTGTGGTCACGTCTGGACGTTGGGGCCATGCCGCAGTGAGCTGTAAACCTTTCTCGGACATTTTAACTAGAAACTAGGTCAAGACATACGACGCAGGCTAGGCGTCCATTGGTCCACCAGGACTTAGGTCCCTTTTCTTCGGTACCTAGACGAAGACGTTGCTAGCAACATTATTTCGTGAAGAAACAGGACTCTTGAGAAGCGATCGGCAAAAGTGATTGTTTTATATTTCCTGGTAACTACATTATGGAATCGTGTGACGGACATGTATTTCGTCAGGAGAAATATCAATTTCAAAATTAATTCTAAACTCTTTTATTTGAAAACAACCATAAACCATTTCGAATACATTAAGATTCATATAAAGCAATTTAAACCCCACTACTTACAACCTCTCATGAAATATGTTACAAGTGTTTTCTGTACGTGCCAGGAACGATTGTTGTCTCAGTGCAATTATGCCTTATCACACACTACGGTCGCGCATTATACTTATGACAAATGAATGGTATTAGAAATTCTAAATGGAAAACAGTTTTGCAAGTTATTCCTACAGGGACAATATATTTGGGAATAATTACCACACTATATACATAGTAAGTTTTTAGTTTGTATTCATGAACTGACTAAATTCTTTGAACATTGTTGAGTTTCAGACAAAAACATAATGTGTTTTAGGAACATGATAGGTATTCTTGCAATAAAACCATTATGAAAAACAAAAATTCACCAAAATATATTTTATTAATCCCAAATATTCCTGTAACAATTAACAGTTTTTTTATACGATTTAATAAATTTAAAGACAATACTTTACCAGTTCAATAAAACTCATCTTATACTGTACATTTTCCTTCATATTCAACAATTCCTTTTATGTTCATAGGTGTACTTAATGTGAGGCTAACAAAAATAACATTCGTATTAAACATATTCAGTATGTTTATAACAATTCTCATGCAACAACAGTATAAAAGTTACTACAGCAGTTAGATACACAACAAAACAAACACAATCGCAACCTTTAAAACAACGTAGTCAACTCGTGGATCGTGCAAACAGAGACCGAGAACTGCTGGTCACTGCACGAACATTGGAACATTTACAGAAACGAAAAGAAACAGGAAGGATATTATTTATGGCTTACATTACAAAATCATTAATAAAGGACACACATAAACTCTATAGAACGGTCACTCAACTGAACATGCTCCATTTCTGAACGGATTTTCAAATACAAACTGGTGGAGCAGCAGAAACAGGCGAGGGGTGTAAATGCCTAGCCTCAACGGACCAATCTCTGCGAAGCTGCAACTTATGTTCCAACGTCCCCGAGCATTTTCAGTTTCTACTTAGAAAATATGTATTGTCTTATTGACCGAGATCGCTTAGTTGAATCACATCTGCGGAACACTCAGCTAGTTTATAAAAAATGACACAGTCTTCTTTCAGCCTCTATGCTGACTCAAAGCTCGAGGTAGCTACCTAACCAGTTTGTCAGATGATCAGGGGCGCAATACTAACTGGAATTGGAATATACAGAAGCACTCTGGAATAAGTATTTTCACAACTAAAATAAGGCAGGCCACATGAAAAGGTGAAATATGTGCCATACTGGTGGAAAGTTTTTAACTGTATTTGGGAAAGTCAATCCTTTCAATAGCTGAATATCGAAAACCGAAAGTTAAAAAAAAAACTATTAGGATAAGTTACAGGCATGTCCTCTGTTAACAAGAAGGCAAGCCTCAACAAACTACACTGTCCCTCGCCCCTGGAAGCACGAGATAACCCAACGCACACCTCGACGTGAACACCCCTTCCTTACATGCTGCAGGGCCTACATGCTGCCAATATAGAAGCCAGCACATGAGGAAACCACTGGTTGTAAGAAATATACTGGTGACTATATGACACTGAACTATTGTGCATGTTCAACAGGGTATCACGGACAGAATGAATGCAGTGGGATGGTGGTAGGCGTGGCTGGATTCAACAGGTGATCTGGCAGCCAAGCAGTCAGTTATTTTTATTGCTGGCAAGTCTGCAAGATGCAACATCAAAACGTTTCCTGCAACTGCGTCCAGGATGCAACACTGCAGGAGTGCATCTGTTACCACCGCCAGCAATAGTTGTGTCCGCCACTCATGCCCTACTTCACATCTTCTGGTCTTCCGAACGGGCTCTGCCTTACCATCACTAGGTGTTCTGTTTGTAATGACCACTTTCTCATGTGCTGATTTGGACACGAGGGGAGAGTTTCGGTTTGTTCAGTAGCATGTGGTGTCTACAAGTAGGTAGCATTTGGCTTCTACTGCAGATGTTATTGGCAGTGAGACTTAACAGAGGACACTCATTATTCACATGCCACTAACACAACTTGTGATATGGGGTTAACCTCACTCACTTATGAGAATAGGACCTCCTAGATTTAAGTGAAATTAGAACCACTTTGTATCAACACAGTGCATGGGGTTGAAACTAAACACATGGCACATAACGTATTTGTGATCATAACCACAGAGGAAAAACTCATGCTCATTAGTTAACTTCATACACGACTACAGTTTTATAATAAAACACAGCTGTTAATAAATGTGATAAAATACTGATGCTGTAGTAGTCACGTTGTAGTAGTGTTTAGGCATTATTTGTTTGAGTAGGAGGTGTGGACTCAAACATCTCATGACAGGGCTCAAGTGGTCAAGTTGGAAAATACACTCTGGCCACCAGCATTTTAGGCTGAACACAGCTGATTGATAAGGAAAGAAACAATAGTTTAGCTGTGAACAGTAAGTGACATTTCTCATACAGACTAAGTCTGAATTCAAGCATTAATCTTTGGCTGCAGGTACATCACAATCCAGTTATTAGAAAACATCTATACGACTTATGGTCCAAAGTGCACGCCAAGGGACTGAATCAAATTTATATTGCAAATTATAGACAAATAATTTAAGAAACAAACTTAAGCATCCGGATGATTTTTAATTGAACAGAGTTCCACAAACTGAGAAAAATTGTGAATTTTAAAAATTTCAAATAATTCAAAAACGTAATTAATGAAAATTTGTTTTATGAGTAACCAAACTGCAAATTACATTCAGCAAGTAAGAAACTACAGTATTCCTAACCTACACGCCATGAACATAGTTCACGGGAATGTAGGTTTGAGGAGCCGGGGCTGTGGGGAGGGAGAGAATTGAGTAGCCTTTCACTGAAGGGGCCAGCTTGCACTTCCACATCCGTGACTGAAAACAGATGTCACAACAATATATGATGGAAAACTTTCTGTATATTTTAAGTTTTCCGATTGTTGCATGAATATATATTAAAATATGGGCAGTATATTGCCTACCGGCTGTCTCGTGACTGAGAACAGGGTTGATCTCAGTGACGCGGAAGTAATTTACAATAACTACAACATGAGCTAGGTCCAGGGGCAGGTCAGCCCGGACTTCTGGCCCAGGGCTGGTGGGGATCACTAGCTAGGTGCTGCCCCTGCTGAGTGCTCTCTTCTCATTTCAGGCAGTTGTCTCCTGAGCAGGTCACGTGGTGAATGAGAAGTCACGGCGGGAGGGTCACGCCTACACGCAACTTGGCCAGGTATTCGCGGTGAACTGAGTACCGAAAGTTTCAGTTGAATAATTACAGTTACCGGCAGGCAGATCTCAGTGGTGTAAGGCTCGCAGCTTCCACACCTTGTAACACTAGCTCCTGAGGACTGTTGCAAGAGGGATTCTGCGGGAGAGGGGTGGGACAGTTTCCTCGCGCGCCATAATATTGAGTACTAATAAATGTTTTACGTAAAACATAATTTTTTAACATCTCACAATTTATTTAGTTATATTCCCTACGTAGGAAACGCCTGACAGAAGGTATAAATATGTGTGTGTCTATATGGTAATTATTTACTTGAAACACTCCAGTAAAACCAGAGACTGTTCGTAGATTGTGGGCTACTCCGTTACCTGGATCCAGACTAGTTATATATTATTAAATACAATTATTGAGCACTACGTATTAAATCTGGCCTGGGGCCGCAAATAATATTAAGGTTTTCGTAAACAAGGTACTATTAAGGGATCACACAAATACTTAACTACGCACCATCATTTGTGAATACTATGACTTTACATGACTCTAACGGGAAATAAATACACAGGTACTCATACAGGCGTCTAACACAAGGACTGAGCACTTACTTTGCTGCGGACACAATCACTGACTTGACTCGTGCGGACGTGATTCGAGGGTGAACGGCTTTTACTACTATAGCAGGGTACAACAAACAAGCACCCTATCCAGCGACGACATATGTCGCTTAGAAGACACACGCCAAAAACTCTGACCACAGATGGACGCCCCTGCAACACGCGATAGTGCTGCTCAGCGCAGTGGCAGTCTGGGCTGGTCGTCGTGGTCGCTTGCAGGAGCCTGAGCTCCGGTCAGCACTAACTGCTCTACTTTCAGCCAGTCAGGCATCTAGACAGATATGTAACTCCTTCCACGTAGTCTCTTAAAGGAGACTCAGTCTAGTCAAAAGCTGTCTCCCTGCCTCTTCACAGTCGCACAGGAGCCTGAGATCCAGTCAGCACTAACTGCTCTACTTTCAGCCCGTCAGGCATCTAGACAGATATGTAACTCCTTCCACGTAGTCTCTTAAAGGAGACTCAGTCTAGTCAAAAGCTGTCTCCCTGCCTCTTCACAGTCGCACAGGAGCCTGAGATCCAGTCAGCACTAACTGCTCTACTTTCAGCCAGTCAGGCGTCTAGACATATATGTAACTCCTTCCATGTAGTCTCTTAAAGGAGACTCAGTCTTTGTCACAAGCTGTCTCCCTGCCTCTTCACGGTCGCTCGCAGTCGCCTGAGCTCCAGTCAGCACTAACTGCTCTACTTTCAGCCAATCAGGCGGCTAGACAGATATGTAACTCCTAAGTGCCTAAAGGGAAGGTAGAAGCCCCGCACCACTCACACCAATGTCTACTGAGGCTATGCTTTCACCATTATCTTCCTATCACAATGTATAGGTACTATAGAAAACTATACCATCAATCATAAAAAACCAACATTAAAACATACATAATAATAGGTTTATAATATAACCATAGAAAATCCTGCAAGGCAAACAACCATTATCACATATTGTTAATGTACTGAAGGAACATATTTCGTTTTCTTCCACTGTTTATTGCATCTGGTATCTGGCATTGTACAATCCTAGTTATAATATTAATTAATACACACAAAGTCATTGAGATGCACAAACTTCTGCTTACTACCTACACGATCGCAATTACAAGTTGAAGAAATGTTTCTCCTAATGGAAATAAATGAGTATTGTACTGAAGGGTGAGTTTCAACATTACAAGTCCTAAACCACAAGTATGTTTGGCCCCACTTGAAAATGCACCTTAATAACCACGTTACCTGATGATAAAGTGGAAACAATAGATTTTACATTTTTATCTAGACTATGTCAAGAACCCAAAATGTGGCTGTATGAAGAAGGGGAAATATATCTTTCTAAAAATTAAAATTACAATGTTGCTTACGGGTGAAATACTGAGCTTCCAATAGTAGTGTAGTCAATCCAGGACTGGCTGACACACAAGATCCTTATTGTGTCACAAATTTGGGGTGCATTATGCATGAGAGTGCAGTCAAACATATCACATGTTCATTTGTCTGTGTTACTACACCAAATGTAACCATAGGTAATACCATGATTCCCTCCAGTTCAACTGTCGATGATATTGAACACTTGTGCCTACACATCAGTCCTGTTCTGATGAAGGATAGTTGCTCAGTAGCAACTCACACTTGCACTTCTTTACCGGCATGCAGCTAGCGACAGTGACTAGGTTAGTCCAGCCCACAACGGCGAGGTCATCTCAGGTGAACACGGTGGTTAGGTCAAGACACACACGCACAGTTGACATGCGGTCAGGTGTTAGCGCGACTAGACGGCAGTGGTGGCCACTCCAGAGGGCGAGGTACCTAGCTCGATGTGAGGCATGTCGCACTGCTCGCATTTGTCCAGCAGAGGGTGGTTCTTGTAGGTGCAGGCACTACAGGTCCAGTGTGGTGCGGCGCGTTCTGCCACTCGCCCTAGAACACAGCACACTCGCTGCAGCACTAGGAGGAGCCTGCATTGTCCAGTCCTCTCCTACATGCACATGAAGCACTTCCTAACAGCAGTTCGCAAGCGTGTCGTGAGCAGCACTTTGGGGTCAACCATCACATGTCAAGTTAGTATGGCATTATTAACTAACACAGCTTGAGCACCATGTCTGGGTAAAATTCAAAATTTCATAAAGTAAGTCTTTGTTTGAAAATTTTGTAACATAAATTTAATGGATGGCAGAAAATATCAAAACATGCAACTTTTGTTATGGAGCATAGGTACAGAAACGAAACCTTGTGCAAAGGCAGGCGCAAACAGTAACATGCGAATTTGAATTTTGTGGGCTTCAGGATACTATTCCACTGGCTAAGAGGACGCGTGATCGCAGGGCAGTGACATTCAAACACGCATTTTAATCAATTAAATGTATACTTCAAAATTTGCGAACACTGTGTATAGATGTGTAGGGGGAAATTTAATTACTAACAAAAAATATATTGACCACAAAAATACTATCAAAACTATTAAACCAGGTAGAAATTGCATCAAATGAAGGTTTTTAATGGGATTCTTACTGCAGCAAAAACCAATAATAAAAACAGCACAATAAATATTTCTCCCTGAGCTGGAGACAAGATCACTACTCCCACTACCGGTCCTCAACAGCACTGATCGCATGTCACATTCACATGGGGAGACGCGGGTCGCTATGGCACGACTCGATTTGTATGCATCGAATCGGTACCCGATCTGTTTGGAGCCCCGTGTTTTATAGGAGAGCCCATTCATTTGTCACCATGCAAAACTATGGAATGTTAAACCCTTCTATTTTTTATTTCGACTTCAGCGAATGCCTCCCAATGCACCAAAATAACATTTAAAACTTTACGTGAATTGAATAGGGGCAGAATAGCAGGATAACACAAATTATATAAGTCATTAGAAAATTCAGATGTTTGGATGCTCCAGCAAGGAAGAAAAGAAAACTACCGGAAACCAACATAAATACACTACTGGAATGCCTTGGTAGGGCAACAAAAAATATTAAAAAAGTAATCTTTATAATTGACATGCCATGGTGTTTTATAACTATCTTTGTCTACCCCCGAGAGTAGTGTAGAAACCTCTGCACTTCACTCTTGGCCCATGAAGAAGCTAAATTCAATTATCACCAAATAAATACTGTGCCGAAAAATTTGAAATAATTGACACAAATTTATTTCTCCTCTAAATTCTTTAATATACACTCTGTTAGTCCATTGTTCATCCTGAACAATTCTTTTCTACTAGAGTCTTGCCATGTTTTCCCAGCTCCGCAACCGAAAACCTGGTGCGATTTCGTCAGCCAAGTATAAGACATCATTTTTATTACCACCTCAGGCCATGAACACTACCAGTAACAGTGTCCAGCTTCGTGACCGAGAGTGCTTTTCTCAGTGTCCTCCCAGGGTAGCATTCTTCCCAGAGCTCGGGTTAGGTTAGCAGCTCCAGTCATGCCCCATTTTAATGTTCCAGGGCTATCGGGCATGTATCGCACCTGCCCTAAGACATTTCTCACGAGCTAGCAGATCCCCGCTGCCATCTTTTCCACGAACTTCACCGAGAGCACTGACCGGGCCTTTAACCTCGCCTCTCGGAGTGCCAGAATCAAGGACATCTCGCTGGCCAGCGAAAGGCCTGCCTTCGCCATCTCGTGGCAAAGATGCCAACTACTTTACTTTAGTTCGACGATGTAGCGAAACCTCTAACGGCCGCGACCACACCTCTCTCTATTTCCCTTCTAGCCCGACAGAGCGCGACCCAGCTGGGCCTATAAGTGCCAGAATTACAGTAGTCCCTCTTGCGGGACTATTGTGAACTAACCCCGAGTCTGTTTCGCCTGTGCCCAGACAGCGTGCTGCTTTCGGCATGAGACAAGTAACCTCCAAGGCCCCTTAAGTTAAGCTACCAGCCACCTTTGTTTTTTTTTTCTTTGGTTGATGGGGCGATATCTCGGCCACTACCCCCAGCCAATGAGAGGCCAGTTCCCCCAATTCATGGGCCTCCAGCCCCCTAGCGCGAGTTTTAGCTACATGCAGCCCAAATGATTGATTGATTCGTCATGTCATCACTGTGGTCGTTTCTTTCCGGTGCTTCTCACCCGCGAGCCTTTTCGTGAAGTAGTCTCGTAGCGACTAGCCTACGGGATGTGATCCTAGGGAGTCCGGGAGTGATCCCTAGTATATTTATTTTCTAGTTTGATATTCATGTAGTTCTGATTAATAGGTAATCTTGTAGCATAACTCACACTTGGCTTCCACGAGCACTAGTGCATATCCAGATGATGTGATGTTCACTATTCTGCCCCCAGAATGGTAAGTGGGAAATTCTATGCCTTTGGGCTTATAGTTGTCTCTCTACTTAACTTTTGCCCTGACTTCTCGATTCCTGTTTCTTGTCGCCTTAATTTCTATTCTTGACCACTGACCTCCTTTTGTTTGGTTCCAGTGGGGTACAAGAAATGGTCCAAGAAATGGTCCAAGAGATGGTCCAAGAGTTCGGGTTTTTCTCTGGTTCAAGTCTGTAAAATTCTGCAAAATTTACATGGTCCCTTCTTGAATGGACATGAATTCCACATGTCTCTCTAGTCTGCCAACCTTTGAGCCGTCACCTCTTCTCCTCACTTCTAGTCACTGCCAGTGAACATTCAACCATATCATACATTGTTAAACCTAACATAGTTACCTAAATTATACATAGTCCCGCACTGGTTGGCTGACAAATGTTTCAATTTCCTAGTTAAATAATTTATGTTAGTTTTTTTGTGAAAACTTGATTATGACATGTCTTAGTTGGTCAAAGGAAAATGTTAAATTTGTATTCCAGGTACAATTGATAATCTATTTGTAATCGATGAATTTTGATGGCTGGGGCCCCAGTAACTATGACAAGTGTAATTTTGTAAATCTTGAAACTATTAAAAGAAAATAATAAAAACCATAATAAACAATTAAAAGGGTAAGCTTAAAGCAAAACTCTTAGTATTTTATCTCTTCAAATACGATCCATTTTCTACGTCCTCTTGTGAGAAATAAGTACCCTTTTTTTTAATGTTTCTTCCTTGAGTACCTCCGAGTATACTGTAGTGTCATTCACTTACTCAAAGCAGCTTCCGGGGCTTTTATAACAAAGTTAATATAAAGCTCTCTTAAACTACACAAGGGCAGTAACACAACATGCAAGTTTCCATAGGATTGTTGATGTAGGCAGGCTTACTGGAAACCAAGTATAACATGTTTACAAGGTAATGACAGTTCTACTTATGAACTGCTGGACAGTAAAAAGTGTGAAAGTACTCCAGGCGAGGCAAACCACCCAACTTGCTGCCACAACCCAAGAATTACATTCTTAGCACCAGCACCCTCCCACAGTATCCGGACCAGGTACCCAAATAATACCACGACTCAGGCATACTGGAACATCAGTACTGGTAACAAGGTTGTGCAAGACTACAGTGTCTCGCTGCAAGAACCAAGTTTGCTTTTCCAAGTGATCAAATTACTAAAAGAATGATGGAGAGGTACAGCACAATGTTTGTCGAGATGGCAGCAACATTCGCCACCCTTCTGGCACAACTACAGTCCTGTAAGTTACTGGCTTCTCAACACTGGCTGTCAGATGGCAAACACACTCGGTATCCTTTTAGATTCCTACCATCACATCTCCAGACCTGTAAGATACAGGCTTTTATGCACTGGCTGTCGATACTGTAGCAACACCCAGTACCCTTCTGGCTTCTTTACGAGATATCTCAATCCTGTAAGCTACCGACTTCTCTATACTGGCTGTCGAGAATGCGAGTTGTCCTGATTCCTGAGGGAGAAGGCGCGTATCGTTTGAGATGTCGGAGTTGTTGCCAGGTTTAGTATCCGAGACAGATACAAAATGTTTATGGAAAGAGTGCATAATGCGCACATATAGCCTATCTACATCCAAGGCGATCCTCTTACTTATTGTGGCACCAGCGGAGTATACTGAAGAGGATTATTCCAGGTTTAACCATAGTCTTAGGCATCCTCAATTGCTGGACATGGTACTGGAAATGGTAGATGAGCTGAATCTGTGGGCAACAGCTGATGCGATTGAAACCTTAGCCAGCCGGTTCGACTTCTGAGCCTCAAAGGCTTGGTTTCATGGTGGGAAATTGGGCATGGAAAAAGCGATGGTTGGACTGGAACTTTTGCTATTCCCATTTGGGACTCACAAGTGGGCCTTAATCTGCTGTCAACTCCTCGGGCCAAGGTGCTTGTAGTCGGCGACTGGCCTGGAATGCCTACTGAAGCCAGGAAGATTGGAAGTAGTTGGGCTGACCACCGGTACCAGCTGTGGAGAGCCAGTAGAGGTTGTATAGGTATTTTACCAGGTCACGAGTAACCTGGGGTATTGTGGATTCCCAGGTTGAGGGTGATACCATTAGATAGGTGCTACTCGGTGGCTTGTGTGAGGAATCCACTTGCTCCAACTGGTGGTTAGTTGGGTGGGTGTGGGATGGGGAGACTGGGTGGTGCTGATGCCGGAATGGGTATTGTCGGCCTCTCGGTATAGCCTGTCCCTTACTGCCTCCAAGATGCGATGAAATGGTGTAACCATTTCTCCATGGCTCTTGGAAGCCCGGGTCACCCATGTTCTTCCACCCCCAGAAGCTACATGCACAATGCAGGCATGCTGCAGAAACTCTTTTAGCTTCCTACGAACACATCTCTAGTCCAATAAGGTTCAGGCTCCTCTACGATTGGCTCACCACATCCAGTGCTACTATCAGTGCACTGCCATGAGATTGCAAGACTGAGCTATGTTCGATAGAGCGCTGCATGTGTAAATTATTAATGCACTACTTAAATATAAATAACCATGTTAAATTTTCCGAACATTTTTTTATATTAACTGAAACTGTTATTAAGGTTATGCTACAAAACAACAATCCAATTTAAACAATGTATTAAAATCACTAGGTGCACCTGCTCAGAAAGGCTGACTAGTTGCTATGACCGCAAAAATTATTCATGTTTAAGAATTGTAAACATTCATAATTTTGTAGTGTTCTATATTAACATTCTTTCTGGGTGTGTTGACAATGGTAACCAGCAGCTGTTCCTTACATGAGGTTGTTTAAAGATAATATTTAATCCTTGCATTTTTTTGACTGATAAATAAGTGTAAAAATATATCTAAGCATTACTTCAGAATTTTCGTTACACTTTAGGAAGCTTTGCAATTTAGAGCTGTTTAAGATGTTTAGTATGGCTCAAATATAATTTAATTTACCAAACACAAAACGATGAGATTTTAGCCTTCTGCTATGGAAAGCTACAAAAATGGGAGCAGAGGAAAATAGTAAGTAGCCACAATAATCCCAGGTAGTGTTATGTATTAAACGAAAAAAGAAACAATCCGACGGAACATGGAATTCTATTCATTTAAGAAAGTCAATGAAAGAAACTGTAATAGGTCCAGGGGAAAAGTTGAGATGGGTGTTGATCATTTTAAAGGTAAGGATAATACTTATTAAAATATGGAACAAAGAAACAAGGAATGTTATATTCCACACTTAGGGTTGGTAAATTATAATAAAGTCTGGCCTGATATTAATTAAAGTGTTAGGGAAGGTAACAGAGATCAGAGCAATAAAGTGGTTGACACTTGACACTAGGAGAGGTCAAAATGTAAGATCACCAGAAAGGTACAACAATTTTATAATGTAAGTGTGCAATTGCACAGCTGTTGTGTGGTACATACTCAAATTGCTTAACTTTTTTTTTGGTTGGAAAACTGGATATCACGCATGCTTTATTTTTGTAACTTCCTTAGGTTCATATATATGGTAAGGGACATAATTTTTTGCTGTTTATATTGCTATGTAATAACTTAGTAATGTGAATTTTTTGTGTGTGTCTTAATTCAGATAATTATGTTCAACAAATAAGACTTTTTAAAAACACGCATAACAACTTCAAACTATAATATATATTAAGGTATTATGCAATCTTGGGTTAGAAACAGAGCCTAAAATTGCAAAGTATTTCAACAGCTGTCTATGGTTTTGGTTGTGAGGTGACTTGCACCTTCTCTTTGGTAAGCCATAATGTGAACACATACTTTTAACTTCGGCTTTTAAATCCAATTGATTGTTGTGGTAATTCGTTTCTCGGCACCACCAACTGGCAGTTCTCGTGTTGGTGTGAGACATCCCGGCCATAGGTAATTAACTTACACTTTTTTCTGGAATAAAGACGGAGTCTTTCGCCTTCTCGAATGGCTTCGGGATGCCACCAACATGTATTCCCTTCCTTCTTCGCATGCAGCATGTGGCGCATTAGTTTTACTTCTTTGGAACTCCACCCGGCCATTTCATTACCGAAATTAAAATGAAAATAATAAACGTAAATTGTAATCAAGCTCAATAAAAATTAATCAAAAATTTTTTTTCAATTACATATTCTCAAAAGTAACTTATGCAACTATTGTGTAACTAGCTGCACAAATTAAAAATAAAACAGATCATATACTATCCAAGGTATAAAGAACCCAAAGAAAGGAATGCCATCCAGCGAGGCACTAAAAGAGGCCATTTACTCAAGGTCCCCAATGCACTGTGCCTTTGTGGAGGAAGAATTTCAGTTGATACACCTCAGATGCATAAAGTTAGAAAATGCACCTAACATACTATCCAATGTAGCAGGAAACAAATGAAGGGAAATTCATTCAGTGAAGCACAATAAGATAACACTCCACGACCATAATGCACCCTCCGTTTTTGTCGGAAAAATATTATTGGTTGCACCACAACAGCTCAAAGTTAGTACACTCATATCACATACTAACCAAGGTAGAAAGAACCAAATAAAGTAAAAGTATTTTAGTGATGCACTACCAGATGCATTTACTCCAGAACCGTGACTCACCTTCATTTATGAAGGAAGGTTGTTAGTGGTTGAACCACAGCTGCACAAAGTTAAAACATGCACTTCACATACTATCCATGATAGCAGGAAACAAAATAATGTAAGGTCAATTTGTAAGGCACTACAAGATACCATTTTCTCCAGTATCACAAAGCACTATTTAATCGTTAAAAAAAAAAATATTAGTGGTTGCGCGACAACAGCTAAAAGTGAAAATGTAGGCACAAAACCTACTACTCCAGGTCGAAGGAATAAATTAAAGGGAAAAACAACCAGTAATGCACTAACAGATGGCACTTACACAGAGACCGCAATGCACCATGCATTCCTGGAAAAGATATTAGTGATTTCACCACAAATGCTTACAGTTAAAACACACACATTACATACACTCCCACCCAACCATCGTGGAGGAAGGTTATTAGTGGTTGCACTGTAACTGCACAAAGTTGGACTTCAAATTATATACAATTAAAGGTAGAAGGAACCCAATGAATTCTAGGTCATTCTGTAAGAAAATTAAAGATGCTACCTTCTCAATTACCGCAATGCTGCCTATGTTCGTGGATGAAGAATATCAGTGTTTGCACTGCAACTGCCCTAAGTAAGAACACGCACATCACATACTATCGACAGTATGAGGAATAAAATGAAGGAAAGATCATCCATTGAGGCACTACAATATGCCACTTACTACACGACTGCAATACATGTGTGTTCGTAGAGGTAGGATTTAAGTAATTGATCAGCAACAGCTCAAAGTTCGAATGCGCACAATACTTTCTATTTAAGGTACCTAGCAGGAACAAAATAAAGGTAAAGTTTTCCAGTGAGGAACTACCAGATAGCACTTACTCCAGGACCGATATGCAGTGTGCTTTCGTGGTGGAAAGATATAAGTGGTTACGCTGTAACTGCTCATAGAGCATACACATACTATCCAAGGTAGCAGGAATGGAATGAAGAAAAGTTCATCCAGTGAGGCACTACCAGATGTCACTTATTCCAAGACCACAAAGCCTTATGTGTTTGTGGAGGAGGAATATTAGTGACGGCATCATAACTGCTCAAAGTTGGAACAAGCAGACCATATACTATCCAAGGTAGCAAAAACCACATGAAAGAAAAGTCGTCTAGTGAAGTACTATCAGATGCCACAAACTCGAGGATAAATATGTATTCTGCATTCGTGGAGGAAGAAATTAGTGGTTGCAAAGCAACTGCTTAAAGTTAGAACACACACATTACATACACCCTGAGGCAGCAGGAACCAATATAAAGAAGATCATCAGTGAGGCACTACAAGATGCCCCTCTCACCAGGACTGAAATGCACCGAGCGTTCGCGGTGGATGGAAATTAATGGTTGCGGTGCTCGGCTCTAAGTAAGAACAGGCACACCGCATACTATCAAAGATAGCCGGTAACAAAAGAAAAAAATGGTAATCAGTAAAGTACGACAAGATGCCACTGACTCCTGGACCTCAATGCACACTGCATGAGTGGAGGAAGGATATTAGTTGTTGCACCTCAGCTGCAAAAAGTTAGAACACCTACATCAGTTACTATTTAAGACAAGAGGAACCAATTGAGGAAAGGTCGTCCATTGAGGCACTACAAAATGCCACTTACTCCAGATCAGCAATGCCCCCTCGTTCATGGAGGATGAATATTAGTTGTTGCTCCACAACTACTCAAAGTTAACAACACGCAAATCACATACCATCAAAGGTGTCAGGAACCAAATGAAGGGAAGGTAATCCATTGCGGCACTACAAGATGATATTTAATCCAAATCCGCAATGCGCCATGTGTTTGTGGGGAAGGATATTAGTGGCTGCACCGCAGCTGCTCAATGTTAGAACACGCACATCACATTCCAGCCAAGGCAGCAGGAACCAAATGAAAGGAGGGCATCCAATGGGGCACTACAAAATGCCACTTACTCCTGGACCGTGACGCAGCGTACTTTCGTGGAGGAAGGATGTGTCCGCGCTGGCCCGTGTAAATGTTCTTATAGAATTCTTCATCCGTTTCTCCTAAGGGAACTGCAATCAATTTTGCAACATGCCTGTTCATAATGCCGATAAAATACCTTCAATCAAGGTGTATGATTCAAGCTTCCTGCTTTGCCACAAACAGATAAGAGAAGCTGCAGCGACTAACGAGAAGTAGCAAGCGCACAACCCCACACACAGAAAGCAGTTCCTATGAACTTTGACACCACCAGGACTTGTTATAGATTATTACCTTACATTTACATTGCAATATCTTGCAAAGAGAATTAGGGCATAATAACAACATTTATGAATAGAATAAATGAAACTAAAGTCTGTACAAACAAAAGTCAATACCAGTGTCACAGACATGCTGACGCCAGAGAAGACGAATTGAGTTCAAACTTCCTCTGGCCACTAGACTGTGCAGGTGCGTGTTCAGTGTAATGTTTGAACACATAATTCTACAGGCACTTATATTCACAGTGGCATTCTCATAATAAATATTGGGCACTGAAACCTACAAAAATAGCATTATTACGTGGACCTTATTTAAAACAAATTATAAACCACATTTATCTGTCTTTAAATGAGTCATGCAATTGTGAATGTTGTTTAAATGCAGTTTCTTAAACATACGCCACTGCAGTTTTTCACTGTTTGTCATGGAAAAATTCCGAAAAAAAAAAAAAAATATATATATATTAAGATAAAAAAATTACAGAAAACAAGACTGAATCAGCTGATGTTGGACAGTACGGACAAAAATGTTCAACCTCTAAATATCAGACAGCACAAGAATTTCGTTTAAGGAACTTAGTCACGAAATATAATTTAACAACACAGACGAGCACAGTGAGCTAACAACGACAGGCAACGCAGCAAACATATAAACACAGAGATGAGGATAAAAAAGTACAATGAACAACACAACGACGATAGCACTGACGAACACAGGTTTCCAGTGACAACAATTGAGACGTTTCGGGAACTGACATCTGTTACCGTCATCAAACAGACTGATGTTGGACATGATTTATTTTCCTAACATAACTAAAAATTAAGTGTTTTTGGGAGGGGTCCAGGTTAGGGAAGAGACTTAAGTGTGTCCCAGGCCGAAGCCCATACGCTATACTCTTGCTAGGTTTAAGCCATGCGGGTAGGGTACCATGCATCAAGTACTAGGAGGGGATTGGCCAGCCATGGCAGCGATTGGCGCCATGACTAACTCCCTTCACTTCTTAACTCTAGACTAAAAACTACATAAGTCGGGCCCAGGTAAAACCTGCACAGACACAGGGAAAACCCCAAGGCACTTACACACGGGCTGCAAATTTTCATGCATTAACTTCAAGAATGTTGGTTACAGGAAACAGTGCGATGGTTAGGGAAGAAGAGTTGGACAGAATAGAACAAGTCTACCATCCAGGGGTAGAGCACTTGGATTTGGGATGTCCGCATTAGGTTTGGGGGGAGCTGGTTTGTTCGGGGATGACTTTGTGTCGTTTCCCGCCAGGCTGCCAGCCAGCCTATACTAGACTAGAAGGGGAAAGGTATTTGTGTGTGCCTATAAATAAATTTATATATATTATTTAAAAATTTAAAAATGTTTTTGTTTGGTTACATTAATAAATCGCGAGCCACGAGTTATTTGATTAGTAATTTGTTTGTCGCAAATTGGTGCGTGGGGCTACACTCAGGAGTGGATAGATCTGCAAGTTGACCGAGGTCGGTTACAGAAGTTATCCAGTCCTTCATCGCGAGGCCCTAGCCTCAACTACTACACGATCGTCGGCTATGGTAGTGTGTGTGCTGTGGGAGGACCCTTAACATTAATTAAATCAAAAGCTAACCTAAGTTACATAACCTGCCAGCATACATGTGTGTAGTGAGCTGGTATATTGTAGTACAATTGGACGCACACTGCCCTTCCTTGTGCTAAGGCATAGGGCATAGACTCAGCGCGTGTGCGCACACCCGGGTCCGTCTCAGGCGACTGAGCTCCGCTCGGCGAGCGCAAAGTGTTAGCGCGCCGGGCGCTGTGATTGGCCAGCAGACTGCTCAGCCAATCCCAGTGTTCACGCGTCGGGCGCTGTGATTGGCCGGCAGACTGCTCAGCCAATCCCAGTGTTCGCGGGCCGGGCGCTGTGATTGGCCGGCAGACTGCTCAGCCAATCCCAGTGTTCACGCGCCGGGCGCTGTGATTGGCCGGCAGACTGCTCGGTCAATCCCAGTGTTCGCGCGCCGGGCACTGTGATTGGCCGGCAAACAGCCAATCACGCGGCGCTAGGGCGGGAGGTGCGCCAGGCATTTGTACTTCTGTTCCACGTCTGGGTCATGATTCCCGAGAGAGAAAACATGTGGTTATAACTAATTATGTTTGTGTGGTCCTAATGTATAAGTCTTGCAATGTCTCCGAATAAGTTATTGCGATGCAATGCTTCGACCGGGCAGTATACTGGGGCGTCAATAGGGGGTGTTTTAGCTGCAGTTACCCAGACTGGGGCTGCATATGTAGAGACCCGTGAATTTCGCGGATTCATTTCGTGTTATGCTAAAATTCAAATGATTATACCTTAGTGCTGCTTCTGTCATTGGTTCTGGGTTAATCTGGAGGACTGAGGGCCAATTAGAGACCCTCACTCATAGAAATGTCGAATCACAGGCCATCCATTCGAGACGACTCACAAGTCAACAGCCAATGAACAGTTGGCATTTTCCCGAGTGTGTAAAGGATATTGGAGTCTATCCTGGAGGTCATTGAATCCGCGAAATTCACGGGTCTCTATGCATATGTTAATATCGGGCGTATGAGTGCCTTGTAGAGCAGTAAGCCATTTTTTTACTATGCCTCCACATCGCCTACTCATGACAGGGTATAGTGTGCTCATTCTACCCTGAGCCTGACCCCGCTTGGTGTCAATATAACGATGCCAGATCAGTTTTATGTCCATGTAGACGCCTAAACATTTTACAAAGTCTTTGTACGGGATGTGTTCGTTAAACAAATGAAATTAGTTGCCTGTTATCGACAGGCGGTAGATCTGATCGTTTAAACACAATAGCTTCTGACTTAGTTGTGTTTACTTTAATTCTCCAGTTCGTGCACCACTGTTCAAAGGCAGTGAGTGTGGCCTGCAATCTGTTGGAGGCTGGCTGAAGATTGTGGGATCTGCTATACAGCACGGTGTTATCTGCATAGCAGCCTAGCATCACTAGGCGATGTATCAGACCCCCTGCGAATGTGGTTGTATGTACATAGGATAAACTGGCAGGGTTCTTTCAACACGCATTAAGGAGCACAAAAATAACATAAAGGATGAAACCCAAAACTCTAGACTTGCCGAACATGTCTGGGACAATAGCCATAGAATATTCTGGGTCTGGGACAATGCTGCACCACTCATAAAGGAATTAAAAGGAAACTTAAGGTATCAGCATTTATTTTCAGCAATACCAATATTATCAGTCAACAAAGCATTGAATTAAAAAATATATGGATACCTTTAATTAAAAAAAAACTAGTTTACTACACAACTCAGTTGCAAAACAACAACCCACACAGCATTCATCACCCAATAATATCATCCCTTTTGTGCGCGGCCAATCAGGATAGTCCTCGCCTGCCATTGGCTGCGCAAGGAGAGGAGCTCCAACCTATATAAACCCATGGTTTTCCAGTCTGTCTGTGCCTGATGACGGGAACAGATGCCAGTTCCCGGAACGTAGCAACTGTTGTCACTAGAAACCTCCTGTGTTCGTCAGTGCTATCATCGTTGTGTTGTCCATAGTACTTGTTTAGTTTCATGGTTGGCTCATTTGTCACACATTAACTGATTCAGTCTTGTTTTCTGTAATTTTTTATTTTAATATTTTTTATTACTTTCGGAATTTTTCCACGACAAACAGTGCAAAACTGCAATGGCGTATGTACAAAATACTGCATTAAATCACACTGTTCTTACATTATACTGTTTCTTTATTTAGGATTCATTTTCGTGTTTTTTATAGCTATTTTCCAGACAACATACTATGCTGTTTTTTTATCCAGTGTAAACTCCTCAAAAAAATATTGTTGCAATCGAAACAGGATTAATGACTGTCAAGAGTTTTTTTAAAATAATAATGCCAACATTAAAAAAAGTTTGAATTCATTGTTAATTTTGACCAAACCACGATTTTTTTACTCAACTTTGAGCTAACAATACAGTTTTTTGTGGAGCTAACAATGCTTTGAGAAGGCAATAATGTTCTATGTCGAACTAACAATGTTTTGAGAAGACAATACTGTTGTATGTCAAGCTAACAACGCTTTGAAAAGACAATACTGTTGTATGTCGAGCTAACAATGCTTTGAGAAGACAATACTGTTGTATGTCAAGCTAGCAATGCTTTGAGAACACAATGCTGTTTTTTTTGTGGAGTTAACAACTCTCTGAGAAGAAAATATTGTTTTAGGTCGAGCTCAAAATGCTTTGAGAAGGCAATAATGTTGTATGTCGAACTAACAATGTTTTGAGAAGACAATACTGTTGTATGTCAAGCTAACAATGCTTTGAGAAGACAATACTGTTGTATGTCGATCTATCAACGTTTTGCGAAGACAATACTGTTGTATGTCAAGCTAACAACGCTTTTTAAAATCCGCTCCAGTAATGTTAACTTTTGGTATTTATTCCACACGAGATTGAGACCAGATATGAGTCAATTGGGAATACGGCTCACCCAGAGGCACCGGTACCAGCCACACGGAACCACAGTCTATTCACCAACCCATTTTAATGTCTTATGCCACGGTATAATGATTATGTATGGGCATTAAAGACAATACATAACAGTAAAAATTAATATCTCTGATTTTAATACTATCTTTACATATTTTCAATTTTTATTTTCTAGAATACTTTTTGTAAGTTTAGGTTTTGCTGGTCAATTCAGTGGATTCAGAATTTATATGAGTAATAAGGTCATAATCCTCTTCATGTTAGTCAAATATAAAGTTATTATAGAAAAAAAATTTCTGATTTGTTACAATAACTATGTGATAATGAATAACTAGGCCTGAAAATATATTTCTATACGTATCATAAATATTTTTAATATATTTTTTACTCAGAAAAATACTACAGGAAATCACTTAGTAACATGTACTTTTACTTTTTGCCATTTACTAAAATCTTATACGAACTAAAAAAAATACAAATTAATTACCACATTTTCCCTGTAGAGACCTTTAACATTGTGTTCATTTTTTCAAATGGTCAATTATAGTGTTGTATTCTCATAACTATTTTAATTTGATTTACCTATGCTTATCAGAATCTATCGCCATATTGGTACACATTTGAAAGAATGGACTCGAGCAAGTCATATATAACCACCGCTAACATCAATGTGTGTTCATAGAATTTACAATCTTTATGCGCTTATGGCGCAAATACTCCAGTCGCAAAGAAGGATATTAGCGCAAAAACAAACACATTTTCAAGAGATACGAAGGTGAATAGGTTTGGCAGTTTAGCAATCTACATAGACAGATGTGCGTACAATAGGAATACCAATCACAGCAAAGACATGAATAAAGTTCTATAGGCGAAAGTACTCAACGCATCACCTTCATCTGAGGATCCACTTGTTATACTTACGATAAATATGCACTTTTATACATTTACAGCTGCCAATAGCTGAATCTACTCCTTCAACTGCATGTGACACTTAATTGCAACTAGACATGTTCAATGCTAAAAGATCGTTCTCTGGAATCCTGATTTAGATATTTTTTCAGTATTTTTTTTTGCCACGTGCCTGAATATTATTGTCATGGTAAGCTGAATGCATGGAGCAAGACCGCTCACCGGTGTTGTCGGTGTCGTCCACCTCGTGTGCCATCAGCTTGCACTCCTCCTGCAGCCACTGGATGTCCGCGCGCAGCTGCTGCACCTGCTGCAACTGAAGAGCGCGCAATCAGGCCGTGCTACACGCTGCGCTCCGTGCCCCTCGACCGCTCTGTAGTCTCGCCAGTCAGATGGAGGTCTTCATCGGACGTCGCGGCTTTTCAGAACTGAACACGGTTTTCACACTACACACGTCCCTGAATTTTCTACCAATTTCTCCGGAATTCCCAATAGTTTGTGGAAAAAAAAGGGGGGGGGGGGGTTGACTGTAAGGTCGGTTTACGGACGATAATTTTACGTGATAACGTCAAAAGAAAACATTGATGAAAAATTGCATACTTTTTTCATTTTCAAATAGGTATAATTTACAGTTTTCGCAAATTTAATTTAAATAATTTGTTTAAATATAATCACGAACAAGTTTAAAACAGTTTAAAAAGCCCGCCTTAACCTGTTTGATATTATAGAAGTTTTTCTCGCACGGTGGTTGGCCGGTTCTTGCACGCTATGGGCTCAGGCGGAACGAGACAATTTTTCGTGCGTGCAGCCAGCGTTCATCGATTAATAAGACGTTATCACGTCAAAAAATAAAATTTTATATCTTGCATTACAATACCTGTGCTTTTACGCTGCCGCCGCAATTAATTGTTTACCCGCGATAAATAGTAATATATAATATGTTTTCCATATACTATAGACAATCCTGAATTAACCCTGCAAGGAAGGTTTCTGAATTCCTACAGGTTTGTGAAAAAAAATAACAGTTTACAGGTTACATTACAATCATCCGTGTATTCACGCAATCGCCGACATTCATTGTTTACAAGTGTGGTTTTTTTTTTTTAAATTTTTTTAGAGAACTTTTAGTCAATGTAGGTTTTTTTTAAAATAATGAATTTCGTTTAAATAACAACTGTATGGCAGTTGTAAGGAATTCTTAATGCTTGTATTTCATATTTGTTGTTTTATTAGAATAAGTAGTTGTATTACAAAATGTTTGTTTTGTTACATTCCATTTAAATTACGATCTATTTTGAGTCACGATGTAATGAACGAATCAAATGGGAGCCTAAAATTTGAATTGAATTGTAAACGTTGTTCATTTTCCGTGCGGAATACGTGCTGTGCACTGAAGTAGCTGACACATTTAATTTTGCAGGCTTTTCTTTGATTACAGCCGTCGTATATTCTGTGTTCGTTATAGCTGGTGTTTCGTGTGTCCACGTTTATCCCTCGATCCTAAAGATTTGATCCTGTTGTCTTAATCCTGTGGTACATAATGCTTGCTTTTTTAAATTAGTACGTCGGGAGATCCCGATGACATGATCCTGTTGGCTTGATCCTGTGGTTCATAATGCTTGCTGTTTTAGTTCAGTACGTCGGAAAATCCTGCACATAAAATAAATTTAAAAATAAGAAAGAATTGATTGTAGGTTGAAAAAAAAAATCATTTTTTCGACTTACGATCATAATTCATTAATATATGCCATTTTTTATGTACAGGATCTTCCGGCGTACTGAATTAAAATAGCACAGGATCAAGCCAACAAGATCATGCCATTACGATCAAGCCTTCAGGATCCAAGGATAAACTTCAATGAAACGGAAGAATTTGCGTATTTTTAATTCTCATAGTTGGCTACACTTGCGTTAAACAAAGAGATACACGATCGCGGTTAAACAATGACTGGCGGTTCTGGTGTGAAGACAAACACAGGTATTGTAACGTAAGCTTTAAAATTTTATTCTTCACGAACCAGTAGGAATTAAGAAACACTGTTTTCAGTGTTAATTTAGGACGTCTCTAGTACTTGTAAAACATATTTCCCGTTTTGATTTACTTTCATTTCCCGAAGCCACGATGTCCGATGCTGGCATAGTAATGTAAGCTATAAACTATTATTTTCACAAACTAGTAGGAATTAAGAAACCATCCATTCAAGGTAAATTTAGGGACGTGTGAAAACCATGTTTTCTGATTATTATTTCCGTTTTAAAAAGCCGCGATGTCCGATAATTACCATAAAATGCAATTAATATAAAACAAATTATAAGGAATGCACGAAAGAACAAAGTTGCATGCTGGTTCCAACTTATAATTTATTTGATACTACAAAAAAACATAATACAAAGAACTCCGCGAAGACCTTTATAATATAGGTAAAAGTAAATAAAAATGAGAAAAATTAAAAATCGTGTGACAAACAATAAATACATAAGCGACAAGGTTAGACAACACAAATTATATATATATATATATATATATATATATAATGTTCCAGCATCTTACATGTCATAGAAATAAACAAATAAATTAGTAAACCCTCAATGGCATAGACACACAGAATGAATACCACTGCACTATTAATACCAGAAGCAGTAAGAGGTGTGAAATAAAAAGAGGTGATGTAATATTACAATGCCACATGTGGGTGCTGATATTGTAATACAATTTATTTTACTAGTATGAATTTTGCAAACCAATACAATTAAAACCTTAAGAGGTACAACTTGCAAGTAGGTAATGAAATCATTTGAAACAAATATTCTCACTTACAGCTCAGCACCAAAATACACAAAAAAGAAAGAATAGGCTTCTAAGAGGTTCGAAACCATCTGAACGTCTCAGCGCTGAAATATGAGAGTAAACCATCATTGATACTGCCTCCGCAACAACAAACCCAAACAATGAAACAGGCTGCGGCACTATGCTAGCAAATTTGGTTGATGCGGCCATTCCTAAATATCTCTTGAAAACACATTTAATTTTTATTTAGTTAAATTTCTTGTATAGCCCATGACGCTTATCGTGTTCGAAAAATTAAATCACCCGATTGCTTCAAATATTTTTAAAAGATATTTTATTTATTTTACTGAATTAAATTCTTCATAATTTATTACTGATAGCTGAAGTGTTTTCGTGGCAAAAATGTGTCTCGAAAATGACCTAGTTAATTCTGAGAAAATATTTAAAGACATTTTTGGTAAAATGAAATGAAATACCAACATAAAATTTGTAAACAAACAAATGCTAATATATTTTAAACAAAAAAAAAAAACTACTGGCTTGCAATTTCATCTTCGGACAGTAATTATACATCATAAGGAAACATTCCTGAAAACATTTGTTCATTGATAAAAATTATTAACAGAAACCGTCCAAGAGCTGGGATATTATGTTAAATAGCTTAAAAAAATAATAATTTCCATTAAATCCAATATTGACGAACATTCACATAAACATAGTTAATAGATATAATTAAATAAATACACGATTGTGGGCCTCAAGATTCAGCATGCACCAAGTTGCAGCTCATCAGCTCTCCGGTGCAGTTCCATGCGAGAGTGGACTATCAGGCCCATAAGAGCACTCTGCAATGACACACCAACTACACCAATGAAGCTATCACCACAGACTCCTTTGTTCATGGCACATGAGTCAACAGTAGCTGTGAGGAGAGCCTTACTAAGCTATGACGAGAGGCTGAGAAACCCATCCCCTCAGCACACGCAGCCCTAGACACCCTCCAGGCTAGTATCCTGAGGTGGGTCGTCGCTCACGTCAGCTCCAAGCAATCGAAGCACCACTAGCAAGGTTGAGTCCAACACCAGGGATGACCATGGGCCAACAAGAAACCTTAGCGGGGACCAACACCACGGATGGTTATCCCCGAACTACCACTAATTTTTTGCAGCACTTATAGCAATTTCCCTGACGCCAAGAAATGTACAGCCGATCAAGGCCCGGGTAGCAAGAGGCCAGGACTGATGATCAGGAGCAGCACTGGGCATGGCCATTCAGGGCTCGGCGGCCGAAACCCCCAGAAAGATTCCAATCGCATCTGCTCTTGCCCACAGATTTATCCCTGTCACTATTCTGTTAACCTTTCCACATCTGAGGATCTCAGGGGAATGGCTTTCCTCGGAAGAGCCATTCTCAGTTTATGGATGTCTGTGCCACAAGGCAAAGGATTGTCCTGGTGTCGAGAGGCTACTTATTCGCATCTTACATTCTTTCTGTGATCCTGATGGATTCTGCCTTGGATAATAGAGGCGGCAACTCCTATGACACCTCAAACAACAATCAACTTCTCCCAAAGGGATCAGGATCACTCCAGATGTTATTTATAGACAATAATTTGACATACATGCCATAAGTAATATAATGTGCCGGATTTTTCGGTATTTACTCCAGTTAGGGGGTTGAACACCACCGACATAAGCTCCCAAGAGCCAAAGAGAAATGGGTATGTCATTTAATTGAAACATGGGGATGTTTGGAGAGAAGCTACCATGAGAGGCTAATGCAACCCCCATCATCATTGTCTCCCACACCCCTTAACCTAATTCGGCTAACATGTGGTTGACTCATAGGAACCCCCTCCTAAGTCTATCATATCTTTGAGATTCCTCAGAAAAACCACAGACCTGTTATCTGGCCGAAGTGCATCCAAATTATATTAGGTTACCAGGTTAGTAGTCCTCACCATCTGACCTGTGCCCTTAGACAAAACCTCAGCGGGGAATCTAAAAATCGCAAGGGTCGTCCCACAATAGTGCCTAGATTTTTCACGCACTTGCGGGCTCATAAGGCCTGTTAGCCTGTGAGCTAGCACGGTAACTACCACAGTCCAGGAAACAGGAGACACATGGGAAGCTGGTTCCGTAAGCACAGCGCTTCGGATACTTTACCAGCTTCGGTGCCCTGGAACTTACAGTGTTCTTTCATGCCCGGTTGTGTCTGTTTACACAGCAGAAGCCGAGCCCAGACTATCCATTGTCATTATGCCATTGGTTCTTCACAATGATCCGAGGCCTTTGTGACCTGACGGCCTGAGGACCCCGCAGTGCTAACCCCCCCCCCCCCCAGGTACATTTCCGAGCCTTCTGTTGTTGCTCACAGAGAGAGCTTTTCCGCTATACCAGATACCTTTTTCAGGACATCTGAGGATGTCAAGAGACGAGGACTCCCTGGCACAGCCTTCTTTGTTTAACACCACTGGTGCCACGAGAAAGAAAAAGGCTGCCTTGGTGGAGAGATGCTATATATTTGCATCATACACCCTTTCCTCGAATCTGATGATTTATATCTGGGATACTGGAGCGGGCAACAATACCATCACCTCGGTGATATGCACCTTCCTCGTAGGGCCAGATCCACTCCCAGTATTACCTAGAGACAGCTACTATTCTTTATATCAGGTTTCTGAGGATTTGGATGAATTGTTTACCGATCAAGATCATCGATAGTTTCACGGCGCTGCCACTGGGAGCACGATGAACAATGCTACGAGCAATCTGCAGTGCTGCTGACCGCGAGCAGGAGGATGTATGTGTACGGGTGTTACGCCACGAGAGTGCCACCTTCCGACCACTACGGTGGCTTGGTGTCATACAGTCCAATATTTAATGTAGACCCTTGTCTGCATCATGTTTCTACGAGCACTCCTGTGTGGCGATAAACTTTGTTAAAATTTGTTTGCGAGTGGTTCAACAAAGAATTTTAGTAATTTGTTTGGAAAACTCAAAATTTTGACTGACAAGTTTAATGGTGGGTCAGTATATTGAGATCTGCAGCCATTAACTTTAAGTTCAGTTTGAAAAAAAATTAGCAAAAAATTCTACGAATAGCTGGACAGAGTATCTTCGAAAATATATTTTGTATAAGCTTAAACAGGAGTTTTGCCATGAGTTAAATGTCACATAAATGATTTTCATAAAAGGCTTTAGTAATTTTTTATACCTGTATCTTGCAAGACCATGACTATGAAGGCGTGAGGGCTGACAGCGACTTGTGTGTCAGTCGTAGCTATGGTCAACTTGGACACGTGCGAAAATTCTGCATCCGTGCGTTTGTGTGCACGAAGGAATTGCGGAACTGCGCTAATGGGCTCTGGGTCGAGACGGTAAATTTACATGTTAGATTTAGCACCGTGAAATCAACATCAATATTTTCTGTATCTTATAGACTTTTGAGCATGTCTACGAACTTAAAGTATTTGAAATAAGAGGCCATAAACTGCATACTTGAAAATGATTATTGGTGGGCAAGGAAGCTTTTGTGTATGAAGCGCCTGTGTATGAATTTATATAGTTAAGTTAGGCATGCTACGAACTTTATATACAGTAATATATATTTAATGAAGAAAAAGTTAGATTTTGCTCTGATGCTGTCGTATGACATACTTTTGTCCAATTTTGTTAGAAGGCATGTTGTTAAGCACATCATAGAGCTCTTTGGTATAGTGTTTAGTTTGTTTTTACCGCCTACCAAAATTCATAGAAAATATCTATTATATTGTAAATCTTCCATTGGATATTACGTTAAGAAAAGTGAGCCTTTTTGACAAGGATGTTACAATTTTTCTAATGGTAAGCATAAATACATTTTGGTGTAAAATAAGTTTGCTTATACAGCCAGATGGTGGAGACTTTTGTTTAATATAGTAAAGAAATTAATCTTTTTAAGTTATTTTTTTTCCGCAGTATTTACCCTAACCCAAACACTTGATTTTTGTTTAAAATATTTAGCCACTTTAAAAAACTGTTGCAACAGATGTTTTTTTTTATCGGGATTTCGTTCCAGGCAGAATAAAGTATAATTTACCGTCTTTGAACATTGCGATTATTTTGCAATTATTAGAATACTTGCCCTAGAAAGAGTTTCCATGTTGTCGTGGGCAGTAAATAGAGGTATAAGTATTACGTGCCTACACCATAAGATTAGCTCACTGGTTGATCGGACACATGGGTTCGATTCCCGACGTTGAAGTTGGAGGAAAATGTCCGCGGCAAGTTTTTCAATGACATGTATGCACATTAGTCAGGCAAATATTGTTTAAACTCCAGCCTCATTTGATTGTTCGAAATTTTCATGGTAAAAATAAGTATAACTTGTAACTATGGCCAATTAGAGAGTTGGCTGAAGTCTCATGTCACTTTCAAGCCAATCAATGTGCAATAAATGCGACTATATATGAAATATACAATTTATAATGTGTGGAGAACTGGGTTCGAAAGGTAGGTATAGTCCAATTAAGTTTTAAATTAAGTTTTATTGGTTTTAATAATTACTAAATTTTGCATTACTAATAAATAATTGTACTTAAAAATGTTTGATCACCAATCACTGGCACTTAAAAATGTTTATTCGCAAGTCACTCTCAATGTGTGTCAAGTTCCGCAGTTCGCACTCCTCGCTGGAGCCGGGCTCGACAGTGGTTCGCCCCTCACCTCGCGCCTGTCCACACTCAGTCTCGCGCCACTCAGTCGCACTCTCGAGGGGTCTGTCAACCTCTACGCCGATGTCGCGCCGCCCTTCACTCTCGGAACTCTCGGAACTGTCACGGATATCTTCGCGGAACTCCCGCGGAGGCCAACGTCACTCATGTACTTTTGGGTCATCTTTCCAGAACCAACGAGAGCGGCGTGAAGAGTCGCGTCATCCTAGGCCGACCCGACGCCCGAATAGTCGAGAAAGATGGCGCTCATTCACGCCACTCCGCGCGGCGGCCCGTAGAATTCCCAAGGCCGCTCAGCGATAGATAACAGCGCCGAGACAGGACGATATGCGGGAAGCCTAGGGTGCGGGGGGGGGGGGGGGGAATTGGCGACAATCCTTGTGATCCGGCCAGGCGCGCGTGACGTCAGTGGCCGAGCAGGGTCGAACCTGGCATCGCGGTCTGCCTCTCTTGGGCCTAACATCTCGCCGACAGCAGGGTGACTGGCCAACCACACAGGGCAGGACTGGGCAGCGGGCTATGCCAAGGAACTACCTGAGCGAGGTAGGGGATCAGAGGCCGCACTGGGATCACAGCAGGACTGTGTGATGCCAGACGGTGTTGGTGTATTGCTACTGCGCCACCCCACTTCACAACCAAGAACATTTAATTGTGCACACGTTAAAAAGGAGGATATAATTTCATTGGAAGGCATCATCAAAACACAGCAGCAAAGTCTCGGTTATGGTATCTAAAAAAAAGAAGAAATTAATGAAATATATTACAATAATAAAATAGTTTAGAGTAAAATGTCTGTACACTGCAGAGATTTTCGGAAAACAATTACAGGTACCTAAGGGCTTATACCATTTTTGAGAACTTGTATCAACAACTTTTAGAATGTTTGTATTTATATTTGTCCATTGATTCCGGCATCACGCGAAAACTACAACACGAATATTGATGAAATCAACTAATTAAGTTAATTTTTCATTTAGAAGGTCGTAAGAAGTGAGAAGGGAGTGCGTATTGTTTTATATTTTAAAAAAAAATTCTGAAATAAGTGAAGCAGAAGTGAACATAATATAGAGTCGACCTATGAATAATACAAATACAAAACATACCAATTTATTTAATCATTTTCCCAAATCCTAGCCCTTAAAATGTAAAAAAAAAATATTTGTTATATATACATACATATATATAAAATACATTATCAAAATAGTCTAAAGTGGTACCAAATAAACTGGACAATTATTTCATACATTTACAATTTTGTCATGAATGTTAAACCGTTTACTAATTTTCACACAATAATTATTTTTATCTTTGTACGAAGACTAGTTATGGATATACAGCTACAATAGGAAATGCTGCAATTATCCATTTTTCGGGGGGGGGGGAGAGAGAAAAGGGAGGGAAGAGAGAGAGTACGACCAGGATTTTTGGGAAAATAAACATCTGATAGTAGTCTAACAAGTGGCAAATTAAGTTCTCACATAATCGCAGTGACGTATTCATACATTTAGGTTCGCCCCTCCCCTACTGTGGCTGAAAAGTGAAAATTCAGTCGATTAATCACACTTCTAAAACTTCTAAATGAATAATGGTGAAATTCTGTTAGAGGAGGGAGGCCATAAAAACCTGACTGACGTTGCTGAGCAGGGAGTACCAGTGGTGTAGTGACGTGATGTGTTGTAGATTGTTGCTACAAGGATAACGCGACAATGCTGCGCAGGGAGACCTAGTGGCTACAATGTCGTGCAGGCAGTGTTGTAGGTATTGTTGGGCGGGCAAGCTGGAACAGGTGTCCGGCGATGGTGGCTTGTTGACGTGCACCGACCTTGCTGGCTGCCAGCATGATGCTCGACCCTAGAATAGCTCCTCCGCTCTCCTGGTTGTAAAAATACATTTATTAACGAGCCACCGGCACTTGCGCGCTTCAATTGAGACTGCGGCGTGAATGCTTGCGCCCTTCCCCAGCTGTTTCCTGCTTCCACCCGCATCGGCCCGTCCCGTGCCAGGCAGCTGGTAGGGTAGCAGGGTAGCAGGGTAGCAGGGTAGCAGGGTCGCCGGCTGCACGCCAACCAATGTGATAGTGTTGCAGTTCAAGCACTGCATGTTATCAGTGAAACACATTACAAATATTCGAATTTCATCATTAAATCTGTTCACTTATTACAATTGCAAACACGAACGAAATTAACTAATAATTCCAACAAACATTGTACATACATTATAAACACATTAGCTAACTCGAATATTAAAATATATTTTTTTCCAGACCACAAAAATATTCAAATATTACATGCAAACGCATAGAATAATTTTTTGACGTGATAACGTCTAATAAATCGATGAACGCCGGCTGCACGCACGAAAAGTGTCCCGTTGCATTTTGTCCCGTTACGCAAATTGTCCCGTTACGCAAATTGTCTTGTTACATTGTGTCCCGTTACGCTCATTGTACGCTTGCGCCGCATCTATCTCTCTTCCACTCGATTGCAACAACCATCGATTTGACTTTTTCGAGGCACATTAAACTTGAAACACTCCCATTCGTTTCCTACTTTTCTTATCATCGTCCTATCCTTAACAGAATAACACAGTTTGGAAGAAGTTAAATAGCAAACATGTGTAAAATTTATAGTTAAAATAATCTCTTTGTTGAAGTAATAAACATATTTGAATTAATGAGTGCAAATAAAAGTAAATCTATCAGTTAAATTGTAGATTTCATTTCACTCCTTCTTTGTATCCATACAAAATAGTGATAATTCAATACAAATGATTCAATTTTATTCATAAAAGTATGCAATCATTTCATCAATGTTTTGTTATGACGTTTGTCACGTTAAACTAACGTCCGTAAACCGACTTAACAGACAACCAATTTTTTTTTTAATTTCATGGTTACAATTTGAAGTTCCAACTAATAAGGAAAGAATAGTTATGAACTGAACAACGCACACAATTATAATGACCTATAATGAAAAGGGACATACAATAACTGAGAAATGACAATTTGTTCACACCCCTTTCCGTTCCTTTCCCCACTACCCCGCCCATAGTAGTCTGCGCATGCGGGGAGTGCTCTGGTTCGGGTGTACAAGCTAACGTCTCTACATACTCCGGGTCCATGGAGGCTGTCTGCAGGGTGGCAATGCGTGGCGTGCTAGAATAAGCAATGTGAAGCATCTATATAGCCTTGAGAAAAAAAATTAAAATAAAAAATTAAAATAATGCATAAAAACAAAATAAAAACCGAATTAAGTATTATTCATAGACTATGATAAGTCATTTGATTCCGCCCTGCGCGGCGGCATGTTTATTTAATTGTAACATATATCTTGTGTTACTGACTTCTACTTCTTTAGTTTTAGGTGCTGACTGGCAGCGGAGTGAGTGGTCAGTGCAGCCACTCACCGCCAGGGGCGCTTGCGTCCCTTGTCACTAAACCCAGTCCTGGATACACGAGTCCAAGTGCCCAACCCCCCGCATGGTCGACTCTTTTCTACTCTGTCCAACTCTTCATCCAGACCATCCTCTGTCTCCTGTATTCTCCTACACTCCTGCACCCCGCATGACAGTGCCCAGGGTTTTCCCTGTGTCTATGCAGGTGTTACCTGGGCCCAACCTATCTCTAGTTATAGTCTAGATTTATGAGTGAGGGGAGTTAGTCATGGCATCAATTGCTGCCATGGCTGGCCAATGCCCTCCTAGCACACGATGCATGCGACCCTCTCCCTGCATGGCTAATCCCAGCATGACTAGGCGTATAGGCTTCGGCCTGAGACGCACCTAGGTCCCTCCCCTAACCCGGACCCCTCCCCAATACACTTAGTTTTTAGTTAGGTTAGGAAAAAATGCTTTAGTATGGCTCTTCGCTTCACATAATACCAGGCAGTGGTGCAAGGAAGGCCAAGTCTCTCTTTGTCAAAGTGTCTGGTAAATGTCTCGAAGGCCGTGCGGTCAAATACGTATATTTAACCCAGAGATCCGAGCTGTCATTGTTCAATTCACCTTGCTTCCATGGTATTTTGTATAAAAATTAAATTTAATATATCGATGTGTCATAACAGCATTGGCAGGTAATTAACAATGACATTATGTGCATGAGACAGAGCTATACTGGAGCACTCTAGGAAAAAAAAGCATAAACAAATATGGCGGTATCCAAGATGGCGTTCTCCAACAGAAAGAAAAAAACAATATGATGACTGTGATGTATTTCAAGATGGTGGTCCCTAGCATACGAAAACAAGTTTGACATATCATGGCGGCCTCCAGCATGAAAATAAGATGGCGGACATGTCAAAATTCAAGATGGCAGAATGTTCTATGCAATGAAAAGTTCAATGGTTGTGAGTGGGGCGCTCGATGTCAATATGGTGGAATCCAATGTCAATATGGTGGAATCCAAGACAGAGGTTTAAAGATGACGATTGAGGTGAAAGGTCAAGGTCAAAGGATACGGTCAAAGTCAACCTAGATATTCGCCGTGACTTAAAATAAAAGATGGCGACAGTAACGATGTCATAATTCAAGATGGCCACCATGACATCATAATCCAAGATGGCGGACCCTATCCACCATCCACACTCCCGCTCCTGCCGCATGAGGAACTATTATATACTACTTGAAGCAGTTGAAACTTTGGAAGAACAAGACTGCGGAGTAAGGTTCAGGCTGGACACTGTCTTCGTAGGACCGCATGGAGCTGAGAATTAGCCAGTTCAAGCCACTAAATACGTACATGAATATGGAGATACTTGGTTTTTTAAAGCCAATTTTGAAAGTGAAGTTCATCGAATATGGTAGCCAGAGTCAAGGTCATTTAAGATGGCAACCATGATACCACCACCCAGCTCCTCACTTCGATTCCAAGGCTCAGACATAATGGTATACACTACTGATACCACAGCTTGGATTGCAATATTTATAGCATTGCATATTTCATGTAAATAACATGTGAGTTAAGTGTAATTAAAGTCTCGACTTCGCCACAAACAGGCAGCGAGGTTACCAGGTACATTTTTACGATAGCTGAGGAAAATGTAACCAACTGAAATTTTGACAAAAATTATTTTGTGGCAATGTGAAAAAATAAAAAAAAATAAAAAAAAGAGAAAACGGAATAAATATGTTTATAACATTGTGCATGTGATTGTTATAAGTAACCGAATAATATTAAAAAAATATATATACTGAACTGAATTGGCGCGGGAGAATACATAGTATGCCACTAAAAATTTTAATTTTTCATAGTGTTTAACTTTATTTAAACTTGAATTTTTTAACGAGAATTTTCATTTATGTGTATTTCACTTATACTAGTTGAAGCCTTTCGGCCTGAAAGTTTCATTCTTCACTAGTGAATTTTCTAAAGTCGTCGTTAGCTTTATTTTTCTCATTTTGTCAGTACTGGTCAGAGTTTTCCTGAGATACAGGCCCCAGCCTGACGCCACTTCCCGCCAACTCATTGCCAACGCAGTTTGTGCTTCGTGCGAACCAACATCATCCCCCCCCCCCCCCCGGCGCCCAAAAACTTTCCTGCAAGCCTGCAGCTTTCTGCCTTTTCACATAGGTTTCATTTGTGCTTTCTTTGGATATCTTTATTATCGAACCTTATCCCCCCCCCCCCTTATAAGCATATAACTTCCTCAATGAAGATGCACGCGACTTCCTGCGCCCAGTGATGTATCCGCCACGGCCTGCTCGTCAGTGTCTCGTGTTTCCCGCGGTTCACAGTCACACGTCCAGGCGTCTTCACTGATGGGCTGGCGCATTCACATCGCCGAGTGTGCGGGCTCCACACCAACATGGCGACCTTTGTTTTATTGTGCTTCATCTACATGGCTGGAGGGCATCATCCGAACCCACATGATTTCTACTTGGAATCCTCCCCTTTTTTTAAATTTAAAGTCTACCAACTTTCCCTTAACGTAAAGATTCTTTGTCGTTATGTTGTGTATCTATTTGTGAGCGACCCAACATCTCTGTGATGCGCTGGATCCAGCCACCCCCCCCCCCCCCCACCACCCGGCCGGCTAGTGGTTTCCACTGCCTTTCGGGCGGCTTCCCTCCACCCCTTCTATCCAGCCATGAATATAACTTTATCTTTAGCATAATAACTACGGGTACTGAAAGATTTTGATAGGACTTGAATAATGTTACGAAACGTAAGCAGGGTCGTGGCGCGCAGGTGCAGAGCTGGCTGGTGGCCCACCACAGCCTCTGACGTCACGTGGCAGCCGCTGACATGACATATGATACGCGCGCCTGGTGGATTACAAGGGTCGCCGCTTCCCCTCCCTCCTGCCCGCCGCTCCACGCGCGCCGCTCTGCTTCGGCGCCGTTAACATGACACCTGGCAGCTGTCGCGCGAGCTGCCGACGCCTTTCTCGATAAATCTGGCGTCGGGTCGGCGCGGGATGACGCAATTCGCCCCAGCCGTGCTCGCGACTTCTAGAAGTGGCGCCTGGGCCTATATAAGCCCAGGACGCCGGCCTCCGAGAGAGAAATGAGTTCCGGGGCGAGAGAGTCCGCGCGATAGTGTCGCGGGTGCGGCGGAGTTCCTCGGCGAGAGAGTTCAGTTCCGGGGCGATAGTTGGGTGGTGAGAGGCCGCGGGTGCGACGTGAGTCCCGAGCGAAGTTCCGAGCGAAGCGTCAAGCGGATCCTCGGCGAAGGGAAGTGCGGCGGCGACAGAGGTCCACGAGGGGTGCTGCGGCGAGAGTTGCGCCAGAGGTGCGGCCCAGCGAGGTGTGCGGTGCGTAAGAACCGAGTGACTGGGGAATAGACATTTATAAGTGTAATTGATTATTAGGCATTTTTAGAAGATTATTTGTTAGTGATTAAATATTGGCAATCAATAAAACTGTGTAGTAAAAACTTTAATTGGGCTATCCATTTACGAGCCCAGTAGTTTTCCCACGACGAATTATTTATTCATTTTAATAATTCGTAACAATATTTTTCAATCAACTATATAAAATGTAAAACGCTAATTAAATTTACATTGACACGTTAAAGACCCTTTATTATTAATTTAATAAAATCTGTATATTATATGTAGAAATTATACCTTCTTTATACACATGTCGCGAATATTCAAATTCTTTGACCAGTCAAAGAAAAGTAACTCAAACTGAATTTTATTATTTCTTAAAATCTGATAATGTAAATTAAATTTTTCTAGAAGTAGTTTTAAAATAAAATATTTTACTTTAATGTAGTATTATAAACGGCCTTTCAACCTCTGATTTTATAATTATATTGTTCATTATGTGCTACGCAGGCCTTAGGGAGAATTGGGGGGGGGGGGGGGGGGACTGTGTTTGGCGGCGCTCGACGAACCACGAGAGCACACATGCCGTCCGGGAGCAGAGACCCAGGCTGTTCCTCGTCCACACAGCTCTGGTGACGAGGTAACAACCTAGATAATTCTACTACAAGCAAAACAACACCCGTACTGCATGTTACAATGGGTCAGTATAAGTAATGAGTTACTTCCATGTACTGGTCATACACTGTGTGATGGGAGTACGGAAGGACGGGTGGATGGGAGGACGGGTAGACGGGTGGACGGGTGTACGGGAGGACGGGTGTACGGGAGGATGGGTGGATGGGAGGACGGGTAGACGGGTAGACGGGTGGACGGGTGGACGGGTGGACGGGTGGACGGGTGGACAGGAGGACAGGTGTACGGGAGGACGGGTGGATGGGAGGACAGGTGGACGGGTGGACGGGTGGACGGAAGGACGGGTGGATGGGAGGACGGGTAGACGGGTGGACGGGTAGACGGGTGGACGGGTGGACGGAAGGACGGGTGGATGGGAGGACGGGTAGACGGGTGGACGGGTGGACGGGTGGACGGGTGGACGGGTAGACGGGTGGACGGGTGGACAGGTGTACGGGAGGACGGGTGGATGGGAGGACAGGTGGACGGGTGGACGGGTGGACGGGTAGACGGAAGGACGGGTGGATGGGAGGACGGGTGGACGGGTGGACGGGTGGACGGGTGGACGGGTGGACGGGTGGACGGGTGGACATGTGGACAGGGGACGGGTGGACGGGTGGACTGGTGGACGGGAGGACGGGAGGACGGCATGATGGAAGGACGGGAGGACGGGAGGACGGGAGGACGGCAGGATGGGAGGACGGTAGGACGGGAGGACGGGAGGACGGGTGGACGGCAGGATGGGTGGACGGGTGGACGGGTGGACGGGAGGACGGCAGGATGGAAGGACGGGAGGACGGGAGGACGGCAGGACGGGAGGACGGTAGGACGGGAGGACGGGAGGACGGCAGGATGGGTGGACGGGTGTACGGGAGGACGGGTGGACGG
Source organism: Bacillus rossius redtenbacheri (assembly GCF_032445375.1). Lineage (NCBI taxonomy): Eukaryota > Metazoa > Arthropoda > Insecta > Phasmatodea > Bacillidae > Bacillus > Bacillus rossius. Next base: position 19,029,687 of record NW_026962012.1, on the reverse strand, counting down.
AAGGACGGGTGGATGGGAGGACGGGTGGACGGGTGGACGGGTGGACGGGTGGACGGGTGGACGGGTAGACGGGTGGATGGGTGGACAGGAGGACAGGTGTACGGGAGGACGGGTGGATGGGAGGACAGGTGGACGGGTGGACGGAAGGACGGGTGGATGGGAGGATGGGAGGACGGGTGGACGGGTGGACGGGTGGACGGGTGGACGGGTGGACGGAAGGATGGGTGGATGGGAGGACGGGTGGACGGGTGGACGGGTGGACGGGTGGACGGGTGGACGGGTGGACGGGTGGACGGGAGGACGGGTGGACGGGTGGACGGGTGGACGGGAGGACGGCAGGATGGAAGGACGGGAGGACGGGAGGACGGGAGGACGGCAGGACGGGAGGACGGTAGGACGGGAGGACGGGAGGACGGGTGGACGGCAGGATGGGTGGACGGGTGGACGGGAGGACGGCTGGATGGAAGGACGGGAGGACGGCAGGATGGAAGGACGGGAGGACGGGAGGACGGGAGGACGGGAGGACGGGAGGACGGGAGGACGGGAGGCTGGGCGGAGGATTGTACTCACGACGGAGGTGACGACAGGCAGCGCGTGGCTGGCGCTCCTCTTCTTGAGCAGCTCGCGGTGCTGCAGGTCTCGCCTCATGCTCTGCACCTCCCGATGCATCTTCCTCAGCTTCTGCCTCTCCTTGAGCAGCTCGCGCTGCAGCCGCGACTTGCGCTGCACCTGCTGCAGCAGCAGCTCTGCAACACGCACCGGCGCGCCGTCAGCCCGGGGACCGCGTCTCGCGACTGTGCAGGGCTTCCGTACATAGGGGGAGGGGTGCCTCCCATTCCAGGTCAACATTTTATATTTACAGTAATTACAGAATAACTGGCAGACTTTTTCCAATTGTTTAACTTTCACGAAATGAAAAATACATACAGCGCATACTTTTTGCATAATTGGCTGCCAAACTTACATTTTTAATGTATTTGGGTTGTACAAATATGGAGAATTAAATTTATTGCAGAACTGAAACTTTTTTAGGTTAAACTGCAATGCAACTGGCTACTTCAAAAAATGGTTTCAATTTCTTTCAGAAAATATTAATTAATTTTACCTGGCATTTAAAAATTCTCAAATTTATTACTATTTTGACAGCCAAGAAACATGAAGTGAGTTTTTGTGATAGAAATGCAAACCATATCATGAAGTAGCCATTGACATTGCAGTTAAACTTAAAAAGTTTCAGTTCTGCAATAAATTAAATTCTCCTTATTTGTACAACCCAAAAACGTTAAAAATGTAACTTTGGCAGCTAATTATGCAAAACGTATGCGCTGTATATATTTTTCACTTTGTGACTGTTAAACAATTGAAAAAGTCTACAAGTTTAATTATCTGTAATTACTGTAAATATAAAATATTGACCTGAAATGGAAGGCACCTCCTTAAAGAGAACTGCTTGTTTGGGATATTCCCCGCTACCCATTTATTTCATGCTCCACAATGTAGGTGTGTGTGTGCGTGTCTGTGTGTGTGTGCGCGCGAACGTGAGTGAAAGTATAAAATAATTTGCTCTCAAAATGCAGTCTGTTTCCCTCGACTGGTTTAAAATAAACGTAATTATATTTAATATATCTTATGATAACATCTGAATAAGTGTGTTAACTCCGAACACTAACTTTATTTACATGCTTTTTAATTTTTTATTTTTATTTTCCTCTTGTCCAATCAGAGCTGTTCTGGTTGAATGTCTAAATCTTGACGCATCATTAGTTCTGGGTAACTATTGAATCAACTACAAGAGAATACATTCGGGCCGCACTTACTTCCCTCCTCCTAGGCATCCCACATCAAGAGGATCCTGTCCTTTCCCGCCCCCACTCCCTCCATCCCATGCACTTCCCCTTCCATCTCCACCCCACCCCATTCCCCCCCCCTTCATCCTCAGAAACTCTTTACAGATACCAACCCAACCCTACTTCCCATCCCATCGTACTTCCAGTGTTTGCTGCTAGGTGCCGCTAGTATAGCCTGTTGTTGTCGACAATACTGTGTGACACCATGACCACCATCTTTGTTTTAAAGTTAAAGCTAGCGCCATTATGGATGCGGTTTATTTATTTTTAATACCTTCCTGAAATCCTGAGTATGGTATGTTGGTTTTGAACTATGAGTGCATTCTGCGATCTTGAGATCCACAATCAAGGAGTTAAGAAGTGAACTAAATAATCACTTGTAAGATGAAAAATAAAAATAATGTATAGAACAGTAATTTATTTAAGGTTTCAAGCCCCCTAAGAAGCTATAGTGAATACTGGGGTGTTAGTCAGCTGCTATGGGGAATACCACGTTACAAATTATGGTATTCATCCTAAAATTATGCTATTCTATAGGTAACACAAAGTTTAAAAAAAAATGTTATGCCCAAGGAATTTCAAGATGTAAGTATGGTAAAAAGTGTAATATGCCATTCGTTTTCATACCTAGGTAATAGTTTAATTCTATTACGTAGGTATAGTGGAAGTGCACTCGGAATGCCCATGAGATGGAATATCACCAGTTGACGTCGCTTTGGTCATTGAAGTCTCTGCAGTTCTCAAGAATAGTCACAAAGCTAGTCAAGCAGACGATCTCGGTGACCTGAAGTCTCTGTCACATGGGTCTCACTTAATACTCATAGCAGTTGGTATAATATGCAAATTAAAACAAGCCCTTTAATTAATTGTAATATATACCTGTAGTATTGTTACAGTTTTATGTATGAATTTTAAATAATGAATATTTACCAATCATATTCGAATGTCGGATTCAACCAGCTACATTTGTAGCCAATTACTCCAACCAGATAATTTTGTAGCCATGCTACATTTTGTTAAATCCCGCAGTAGTTAGTATGTAGTAGTTGCCACTGGCCCAGGCTTCCACCGGTGGTGCCTGTGGTGCCGATCACAATCTTGGATTGCGACGGCCATTTTGGTGTCAAATTTCCTCAAAATTCCTCAAACATTACTCAAAATCCTAGAAATTTCCCTATTTCGAGGGGAAAAAATCCCCTTTTGAGGGAGAATTTCCCATTTTAATCTTCAAAAATTCCAAAGGCTTGAAAATTCCTTATAGGCAAGCCGCTCTAAGCCGTCGAGGTCATGATATTGTCAATTAGGATGATATGATCGTCATTTTTAATTATGACATAACAGATGAAATTATCGTTACGGTCGCCATCTTGAAAATCCCTAATTTTTATGCTAGAAAATCGGAAAAAACTTTAAAGTAGGTGTATTTAGTTCATCCTGGGGCAGGGGAGGAGGGAGGGGGATCCGGGGATCCGATCCAGACACCTTAAGGCTTCGCTTCATCAGCCATGTTGGATTACGTCACTTCCTTCGACCATACACACATGAAAAAGTGTCCCGTTACGTTCATCAGCCATCTACGCACGAAAAAATGTCCCGTTACGTAACGACCGAACGGAGGAGGACGGACAGACCAGCTCGCCAGGACGTCTCGCTATGAAAAGTATTAGGCGGTAATAAACAGCCAGGAGGTAACGAATATAAGCCTACTTCTACACGTGTTATGAACGCTGGATACATACGGCCAGGCAACCGTGTGTTTTGGCGCGCTCTACTCCAACGACGCGCAACGGCACCGGCAAGTTTTTATTACTACCTCTTCTCAAGTTCTGATCTCCTAATACTTCACAGCAGAGAAGCGCTGTTGGTCGGAGCCCGTAGGTACTTCCTTCGCACGCCTAACCTAACCTAACCTAACCTAAACTACCCTCACCTAACCTAATCCATATGCTAATCTATGCTAACCTAACCTAACCTAAACTAAACTAAACTAAACTAAACTAACCACACCTAACCTAATCCATATGCTAATCTATGCTAACCTAACCTAAGCTAACCTAACCCATATGCTAATCTATGCAAACCTAACCTAACCTAAACTAAACTAAACTAACCTTAACCTAATCCATATGCTAATCTATGCTAACCTTACCTAAACTAAACTAAACTAAACTAAACTAAACCAAACCAAACCAAACCTAACCTAACCTAACCTAACCTAACCTAACCTACCCTAACCTAAACTAAACTAAACTAAACTAAACTAACCTAACCTAATCCATATGCTAATCTATGCTAACCTAACCTAACCTAACCTAACCTAAACTAAACTAAACCTAACCTAACCTAACCTAACCTACCCTACCCAAACCTAACCTAACCTAACCTAATCCATATGCTAATCTATGCTAACCTAACCTAACCTAACCTAATCCATATGCTAATCTATGCTAACCTAACCTAATCCATGCCAATCTATGCTAATCCATATGCTAATCTATGCTAACCTAACCTAACCTAACCTAATCCATATGCTAATCTATGCTAACCTAACCTAATCCATGCCAATCTATGCTAATCCATGTCAATCTATGCCAATCCGTATGCCAATCTATGCTTATTCGTATACCAATCTATGCTAACCTGTATGCCAATCTATGCTAATCCGTATGCCAATCTATGCTAATCCATATGTTAATCCATGCTAATCCATTTGCCATTTTGTATTTCTAGTAATTTCCACCAACTTCGAATCGTGACGTCACCGTTGCAATTTTCGTTACGGTCGCCATCTTGAAAATCCGCAATTTTTTATGTTAGAAATTCGGGAAAATTTTTTAAAAATCATTAAAAAAATTAAATAATCGAATTAAATAAAAATCTTAAAAACCACTGTTGCAGTTATTGTTACGGTCGACATCTTGGATTATATAAATGTTGCATATTTCGTTACACCCGCCATCTTGGTTGAGTACCATATCATTCTTACACTTTTCGTTAAGACCGCCATATTGGGTCCTATTAATGTTACAATTATCGTTATGGTCGCCATCTTTAAATTTAGACGCCATCTTGAAAATCTTTATTTATTATCCGATTTTAATGAAAAAAAGTTCAAAATTCATCAAAAAATTAACTTAATAGAATTCTGTTTATATCGATTCCCGTCCTTGATTCGAAACCGGCGAGGGCAAAAAATATAAAATCAACAGATCCTTCCTCCACAGAAGCCACCTTCAGACTGACCTACCTCCACCAATAACAAGGTATTTACCATCAGCTGGTATGACGTCACCACACCTTTGACCTTGACCTTGACCTTTGACCTTAACCTTGAAATTTGACCTTGACCTTGAAATTTGACATTGACCTTGAAATTTAACCTTAACCTTGAAATTTGACCTCGACATTGATCTTTGACTTTGACCTTGATGTCCATCACGGATCCGTCATTTTATGTTCAGTACATGCTAGTGGTCATTGCCACCATCATGTTTTCGTCTGCTGGAGGTCACCATATTGTGTGTACTTGTCTTACCATCATGCAAATTCTATTCTAACATGCTACAGTGCAGTAATAATTTATTATTGCTGAGGTGCCCACCATCTTGAAATTTGACCGCCATGTTGAAATCATGTAATTATTTAGTTAGAAATGCGGGAAAAATTCCAATAGTCTCCGAAAAATCAATTATTAATTTACAAATTGAATCGATGGATCCATGTCCACGGTTCGATTCTTGACCAGTGACAGTTGTAACTAATTATTAAATAAATTTTAAATTCTTTTTTCCGTTACCTTTCGCGGAGTTTATTAATCATAAGTCAATATACCTAACCAAAGAATTAATACAGTGACGATAAGCCTATCATGAAAGTCTAATTTTTGAATAATCTGAATAACCTATAAGCCGTTCATGTACAAAACCGCACATAAAGAACAATTGTCTTCAGTCCATGAGACCGAGTCATGTCATTATCAGACGTATAGGCTAGTCATTTCAGGACCACATGACCTTCGTCGTTAGCTAATTATATTCAATTAATCCATCGTGACATTTTTATACATTCTAAAGGAGCAAGTAACCTTGAAAAATATTTTAGTAACACCAAGAGGTGATAAACTAGTAAATATTCAATCACTACATTTTGTACTACGCGCAATCAACAAAAAGGAAGCACCATCAACGAAAAGACAGCACCACCAACGAAAAGGCAGCTCCGCCAACGAAAAGGCAGCACATTTGGAAGCAACGACAACGAAAAGGCAGCACAGCCAACGAAAATACAGCACATTTGGAAGCACCGACAACGAAAAGACAGCAGCGACAACGAAAAGACAGAACATTTGGAAGCACCGACAACGAAAAGGCACCACATTTTGGAAGCACCGACCACGAAAAGTCAGCACCGCCAACGAAAAGGCAGCTCATTTGGAAGCACCGCTTTCGAAAAGACAGCACATTTGGAAGCACCGTCAACGAAAAGGCACGGACCGCAAGACCGGGCCATGAACAATGTCAGTCATATAGTCCATGAACACAGTACACACAGAAAAACGAAATGTACACCCAGTACACACAGGAAAACGTAATTTACACACAGGAAAACGGAATATACACACAGTACACACAGGAAAACGGAATGAACACACAGTACACACAGGAAAACGGAATGTACACACAGTAAACACAAGAAAACGGAATGTACACACAGTAAACACAAGAAAACGGAATGTACACACAGTACACACAGAAAACGGAACGTACACACAGTACACACAGGAAACGGTACGTACACACAGTACACACAAGAAACGGAACGTACACACAGTACACACAGGAAACGGAACGTATACACACAGTACACACAGGAAACGGAACGTACACACAGTACACACAGGAAACGGAACGTACACACAGTACACACAGGAAACGGAACGTATACACACAGTACACAAAGGAAACGGAACGTACACACAGTACACACAGGAAACTAAACGTACACACAGTACACACAGGAAACGGAACGTATACACACAGTACACACAGAAAACGGAACGTACACACAGTACACACAGGAAACGGAACGTACACACAGTACACACAGGAAACTAAACGTACACACAGTACACACAGGAAACGAAACGTATACACAGTACACACAGGAAACGGAACGTACACACAGTACACACAGGAAACGAAACGTATACACAGTACACACAGGAAAAGGAACGTACACACAGTACACACAGGAAACAGAACGTACACACAGTACACACAGGAAACGAAACGTACACACAGTACACACTGGAAACGTATACACACAGTACACACAGGAAACGGAATGATCACACATACAGTAGCGGAAACACACAGGCTTAGTTGGAAATCAGAATACAAGAAATAAAAACATTAAATTTTTACTTTCAATATTTAATTACTTCTCAACATTACACAAATACAAGTAAAAGAAGCCATTATTGTATGTAGCCTGCTTTCCTCAGTTCTTTGAGTATGAAGGATATTTCTTTGATGCACGAATAGTTTCCTTCACAAAGCGAGCCATGTAGAAGTCTTAGCCGGTCAACCATTATGTTTGGATCTTTCCATGATGTGTAATCAATCTCTTCTACCACCATCTTACTTGCTTGTTTATTATAAATACTGTCAATATCACAATCATCCCAGTGATCATAATAAGCATTATCAGATTTATTTATTATAACACGACGTTTCCAACGTTTCGGTCTCAGGACATCGCCACATTCTTCGATCTTGTCAGCTCTAGGTGCTTCATCACAGTCTATACCTTTGTCAACAGCCTCAGAGTCACTGTAACAATCACTGTAGAAGACATCCTCTTCACCCAGATTACCGTATGAATTCGCTATCGATGATGTCGAAGTGTCTTAATCGTCTTCATGCTTCCTTTTTAGGAGTCCATCATTTTTACAAAGAATGGAGGATCTACTGAATATAGGCTTGAATGTATTCTCACTTTTCACGGTGTTGATACTGCCATTAGTTTCAGTCTTCCCGAAGCCATTAGCATCCTTCAATTTATGTTCTTTCTCACGATCGGGTGAGCTAATACCATCACGCTCAGGACAAGGAAAATTATTGTCGTAATGCAGATCACTCTTCTTTAGTCTAGTGGATCCATCAGTGTCCTCTATGCCGTAAGTAGTCTTGACTTTACATGTTCTACCATGTCTTTTTAAGCTGTCAATTCGTGTTAACAACCTGCTACAACGATTACAGCTTAACATGTTGCGTAGTGGGTTTCTAGCACAATCATTCTTCCCATGACGTCTAGCATTCCTTCTCATGGCAAAATCCTTGCCACAGTAACTACAGCGGCTTCCTTCCGATTCAGCTGCAGATAACAAACCACGATCCATGGTAGCTTCTGTGACTAATGACAGATGCAAACTAAGAGTTTTAAATTAGATCCAATACTTAAATAGAAATTTTTTCATATTTCATCAGCGAGAGTTAATTTATCTCATACAAAAGTACTTGCTGCAACTAGTTCTGCTTTTCAACAACTGATGACGTCACGTATTGCTTGCAGGTAAATAATATTTAGTTCTTTAATGCAGGATGCGGGATGCTCACTAACGATCGCAAAAGAAAGATGGCTTCGCTAGACTCCAAGGAAAAGGAAGTTCGTCTTGCATGTTGGTGCTCCACAGATGTCTCATGGAGTAATATTAATTTGACTGAGTAATGATATTTTTTAATTCCACCTGATAAAAATATTGCAAGTTTTGATTTAGTAGCAGAAATTATCGAATTAAATGTAACTCCAAATAAAATGACATGTCTCATTAAGAGTAAAACTCCTTCATGGAGAGATCGGTTTCTCAGAATAGTCAGATACACTTGAAGAAACCACAGGAATGATTGCAAGAACACGGGAAAAACCATCAAAATATTGATAAGAATAATCAGGAGCACACGGAGAAAAACCATCATAATATTGACAAGAATTATCGGGAGCACACGGAGAAAAACCATCATAATATTGACAAGAATTATCGGGAGCACACGGAGAAAACCGACATAATATTGACAAAAATTATCGGGAGCACACGGAGAAAACCACCACACATTTTCTTGGATATCATTAAATTTAAAAAAAAAATTAAAAATAAAAATAAATTAATAAAAAATTTAAAACAAAAAAAATCTACAAAAAAAAATACACAAAATTCTGGCTTGTACTAAAACTCTATCTTTGCTCATCAATGATAGAGTTTTAGTACAAGCCAGAATTTTGTGTATTTTTTTTGTAGATTTTTTTTGTTTTAAATTTTTTATTAATTTATTTTTATTTTTAATTTTTTTTTTAAATTTAATGATATCCAAGAAAATGTGTGGTGGTTTTCTCCGTGTGCTCCCGATAATTTTTGTCAATATTATGTCGGTTTTCTCCGTGTGCTCCCGATAATTCTTGTCAATATTATGATGGTTTTTCTCCGTGTGCTCCCGATAATTCTTGTCAATATTATGATGGTTTTTCTCCGTGTGCTCCTGATTATTCTTATCAATATTTTGATGGTTTTTCCCGTGTTCTTGCAATCATTCCTGTGGTTTCTTCAAGTGTATCTGACTATTCTGAGAAACCGATCTCTCCATGAAGGAGTTTTACTCTTAATGAGACATGTCATTTTATTTGGAGTTACATTTAATTCGATAATTTCTGCTACTAAATCAAAACTTGCAATATTTTTATCAGGTGGAATTAAAAAATATCATTACTCAGTCAAATTAATATTACTCCATGAGACATCTGTGGAGCACCAACATGCAAGACGAACTTCCTTTTCCTTGGAGTCTAGCGAAGCCATCTTTCTTTTGCGATCGTTAGTGAGCATCCCGCATCCTGCATTAAAGAACTAAATATTATTTACCTGCAAGCAATACGTGACGTCATCAGTTGTTGAAAAGCAGAACTAGTTGCAGCAAGTACTTTTGTATGAGATAAATTAACTCTCGCTGATGAAATATGAAAAAATTTCTATTTAAGTATTGGATCTAATTTAAAACTCTTAGTTTGCATCTGTCATTAGTCACAGAAGCTACCATGGATCGTGGTTTGTTATCTGCAGCTGAATCGGAAGGAAGCCGCTGTAGTTACTGTGGCAAGGATTTTGCCATGAGAAGGAATGCTAGACGTCATGGGAAGAATGATTGTGCTAGAAACCCACTACGCAACATGTTAAGCTGTAATCGTTGTAGCAGGTTGTTAACACGAATTGACAGCTTAAAAAGACATGGTAGAACATGTAAAGTCAAGACTACTTACGGCATAGAGGACACTGATGGATCCACTAGACTAAAGAAGAGTGATCTGCATTACGACAATAATTTTCCTTGTCCTGAGCGTGATGGTATTAGCTCACCCGATCGTGAGAAAGAACATAAATTGAAGGATGCTAATGGCTTCGGGAAGACTGAAACTAATGGCAGTATCAACACCGTGAAAAGTGAGAATACATTCAAGCCTATATTCAGTAGATCCTCCATTCTTTGTAAAAATGATGGACTCCTAAAAAGGAAGCATGAAGACGATGAAGACACTTCGACATCATCGATAGCGAATTCATACGGTAATCTGGGTGAAGAGGATGTCTTCTACAGTGATTGTTACAGTGACTCTGAGGCTGTTGACAAAGGTATAGACTGTGATGAAGCACCTAGAGCTGACAAGATCGAAGAATGTGGCGATGTCCTGAGACCGAAACGTTGGAAACGTCGTGTTATAATAAATAAATCTGATAATGCTTATTATGATCACTGGGATGATTGTGATATTGACAGTATTTATAATAAACAAGCAAGTAAGATGGTGGTAGAAGAGATTGATTACACATCATGGAAAGATCCAAACATAATGGTTGACCGGCTAAGACTTCTACATGGCTCGCTTTGTGAAGGAAACTATTCGTGCATCAAAGAAATATCCTTCATACTCAAAGAACTGAGGAAAGCAGGCTACATACAATAATGGCTTCTTTTACTTGTATTTGTGTAATGTTGAGAAGTAATTAAATATTGAAAGTAAAAATTTAATGTTTTTATTTCTTGTATTCTGATTTCCAACTAAGCCTGTGTGTTTCCGCTACTGTATGTGTGATCATTCCGTTTCCTGTGTGTACTGTGTGTATACGTTTCCAGTGTGTACTGTGTGTACGTTTCGTTTCCTGTGTGTACTGTGTGTACGTTCTGTTTCCTGTGTGTACTGTGTGTACGTTCCTTTTCCTGTGTGTACTGTGTATACGTTTCGTTTCCTGTGTGTACTGTGTGTACGTTCCGTTTCCTGTGTGTACTGTGTATACGTTTCGTTTCCTGTGTGTACTGTGTGTACGTTTAGTTTCCTGTGTGTACTGTGTGTACGTTCCGTTTCCTGTGTGTACTGTGTGTATGTTCCGTTTTCTGTGTGTACTGTGTGTATACGTTCCGTTTCCTGTGTGTACTGTGTGTACGTTTAGTTTCCTGTGTGTACTGTGTGTACGTTCCGTTTCCTTTGTGTACTGTGTGTATACGTTCCGTTTCCTGTGTGTACTGTGTGTACGTTCCGTTTCCTGTGTGTACTGTGTGTACGTTCCGTTTCCTGTGTGTACTGTGTGTATACGTTCCGTTTCCTGTGTGTACTGTGTGTACGTTCCGTTTCTTGTGTGTACTGTGTGTACGTACCGTTTCCTGTGTGTACTGTGTGTACGTTCCGTTTTCTGTGTGTACTGTGTGTACATTCCGTTTTCTTGTGTTTACTGTGTGTACATTCCGTTTTCTTGTGTTTAATGTGTGTACATTCCGTTTTCCTGTGTGTACTGTGTGTTCATTCCGTTTTCCTGTGTGTACTGTGTGTATATTCCGTTTTCCTGTGTGTAAATTACGTTTTCCTGTGTGTACTGGGTGTACATTTCGTTTTTCTGTGTGTACTGTGTTCATGGACTATATGACTGACATTGTTCATGGCCCGGTCTTGCGGTCCGTGCCTTTTCGTTGACGGTGCTTCCAAATGTGCTGTCTTTTCGAAAGCGGTGCTTCCAAATGAGCTGCCTTTTCGTTGGCGGTGCTGACTTTTCATGGTCGGTGCTTCCAAAATGTGGTGCCTTTTCGTTGTCGGTGCTTCCAAATGTTCTGTCTTTTCGTTGTCGCTGCTGTCTTTTCGTTGTCGGTGCTTCCAAATGTGCTGTATTTTCGTTGGCTGTGCTGCCTTTTCGTTGTCGTTGCTTCCAAATGTGCTGCCTTTTCGTTGGCGGAGCTGCCTTTTCGTTGGTGGTGCTGTCTTTTCGTTGATGGTGCTTCCTTTTTGTTGATTGCGCGTAGTACAAAATGTAGTGATTGAATATTTACTAGTTTATCACCTCTTGGTGTTACTAAAATATTTTTCAAGGTTACTTGCTCCTTTAGAATGTATAAAAATGTCACGATGGATTAATTGAATATAATTAGCTAACGACGAAGGTCATGTGGTCCTGAAATGACTAGCCTATACGTCTGATAATGACATGACTCGGTCTCATGGACTGAAGACAATTGTTCTTTATGTGCGCTTTTGTACATGAACGGCTTATAGGTTATTCAGATTATTCAAAAATTAGACTTTCATGATAGGCTTATCGTCACTGTATTAATTCTTTGGTTAGGTATATTGACTTATGATTAATAAACTCCGCGAAAGGTAACGGAAAAAAGAATTTAAAATTTATTTAATAATTAGTTACAACTGTCACTGGTCAAGAATCGAACCGTGGACATGGATCCATCGATTCAATTTGTAAATTAATAATTGATTTTTCGGAGACTATTGGAATTTTTCCCGCATTTCTAACTAAATAATTACATGATTTCAACATGGCGGTCAAATTTCAAGATGGTGGGCACCTCAGCAATAATAAATTATTACTGCACTGTAGCATGTTAGAATAGAATTTGCATGATGGTAAGACAAGTACACACAATATGGTGACCTCCAGCAGACGAAAACATGATGGTGGCAATGACCACTAGCATGTACTGAACATAAAATGACGGATCCGTGATGGACATCAAGGTCAAAGTCAAAGATCAATGTCGAGGTCAAATTTCAAGGTTAAGGTTAAATTTCAAGGTCAATGTCAAATTTCAAGGTCAAGGTCAAATTTCAAGGTTAAGGTCAAAGGTCAAGGTCAAGGTCAAAGGTGTGGTGACGTCATACCAGCTGATGGTAAATACCTTGTTATTGGTGGAGGTAGGTCAGTCTGAAGGTGGCTTCTGTGGAGGAAGGATCTGTTGATTTTATATTTTTTGCCCTCGCCGGTTTCGAATCAAGGACGGGAATCGATATAAACAGAATTCTATTAAGTTAATTTTTTGATGAATTTTGAACTTTTTTTCATTAAAATCGGATAATAAATAAAGATTTTCAAGATGGCGTCTAAATTTAAAGATGGCGACCATAACGATAATTGTAACATTAATAGGACCCAATATGGCGGTCTTAACGAAAAGTGTAAGAATGATATGGTACTCAACCAAGATGGCGGGTGTAACGAAATATGCAACATTTATATAATCCAAGATGTCGACCGTAACAATAACTGCAACAGTGGTTTTTAAGATTTTTATTTAATTCGATTATTTAATTTTTTTAATGATTTTTAAAAATTTTCCCGAATTTCTAACATAAAAAATTGCGGATTTTCAAGATGGCGACCGTAACGAAAATTGCAACGGTGACGTCACGATTCGAAGTTGGTGGAAATTACTAGAAATACAAAATGGCAAATGGATTAGCATGGATTAACATATGGATTAGCATAGATTGGCATACGGATTAGCATAGATTGGCATACAGGTTAGCATAGATTGGTATACGAATAAGCATAGATTGGCATACGGATTGGCATAGATTGACATGGATTAGCATAGATTGGCATTGATTAGGTTAGGTTAGCATAGATTAGCATATGGATTAGGTTAGGTTAGGTTAGCATAGATTAGCATATGGATTAGCATAGATTGGCATGGATTAGGTTAGGTTAGCATAGATTAGCATATGGATTAGGTTAGGTTAGGTTAGGTTAGCATAGATTAGCATATGGATTAGGTTAGGTTAGGTTAGGTTAGGTTTGGGTAGGGTAGGGTAGGTTAGGTTAGGTTAGGTTAGGTTTAGTTTAATTTAGTTTAGGTTAGGTTAGGTTAGGTTAGGTTAGCATAGATTAGCATATGGATTAGGTTAGGTTAGTTTAGTTTAGTTTAGTTTAGTTTAGGGTAGGTTAGGTTAGGTTAGGTTAGGTTAGGTTAGGTTAGGTTAGGTTAGGTTAGGTTAGGTTAGGTTAGGTTAGGTTAGGTTAGGTTAGGTTAGGTTAGGTTAGGTTAGGTTAGGTTAGGTTAGGTTAGGTTAGGTTAGGTTAGGTTAGGTTAGGTTAGGTTAGGTTAGGTTAGGTTAGGTTAGGTTAGGTTAGGTTAGGTTAGGTTAGGTTAGGTTAGGTTAGGTTAGGTTAGGTTAGGTTAGGTTAGGTTAGGTTAGGTTAGGTTAGGTTAGGTTAGGTTTGGTTTGGTTTGGTTTGGTTTGGTTTGGTTTGGTTTGGTTTAGTTTAGTTTAGGTAAGGTTAGCATAGATTAGCATATGGATTAGGTTAAGGTTAGTTTAGTTTAGTTTAGGTTAGGTTAGGTTTGCATAGATTAGCATATGGATTAGGTTAGGTTAGCTTAGGTTAGGTTAGCATAGATTAGCATATGGATTAGGTTAGGTGTGGTTAGTTTAGTTTAGTTTAGGTTAGGTTAGGTTAGGTTAGCATAGATTAGCATATGGATTAGGTTAGGTGAGGGTAGGTTAGGTTAGGTTAGGTTAGGCGTGCGAAGGAAGTACCTACGGGCTCCGACCAACAGCGCTTCTCTGCTGTGAAGTATTAGGAGATCAGAACTTGAGAAGAGGTAGTAATAAAAACTTGCCGGTGCCGTTGCGCGTCGTGGGAGTAGAGCGCGTCAAAACACACGGTTGCCTGGCCGTATGTATCCGGCGTTCATAACACGTGTAGAAGTAGGCTTATATTCGTTACCTCCTGGCTGTTTATTACCGCCTAATACTTTTCATAGCGAGACGTCCTGGCGAGCTGGTCTGTCCGTCCTCCTCCGTTCGGTCGTTACGTAACGGGACATTTTTTCGTGCGTAGATGGCTGATGAACGTAACGGGACACTTTTTCATGTGTGTATGGTCGAAGGAAGTGACGTAATCCAACATGGCTGATGAAGCGAAGCCTTAAGGTGTCTGGATCGGATCCCCGGATCCCCCTCCCTCCTCCCCTGCCCCAGGATGAACCAAATACACCTACTCTTTAAAATTCATATAATAATTTAATTAATAAAATATTATTTTAAAAAAACACCACTGCACATACTGTTTTGATTGTTATCTTGTATTTTATAAATGTTGCACATTTCGTTACGCCCGCGATCTTGGCTGTGTATGTCATCGTTGCGCGTTTCGTTACGGCCATCATCTTGGATTATAGATCGTTGCGGACATGATGCCATATTAGCTGTGGATATATAGCTTGGTATTAGTGGTGGGAGGTCAGTCTGCCGGCGGCTTCCGGGGAGGAAGGATCTGTAGTCATTTTTATTTTGCCCTAACCAGGTTTGAACTGAGGACTCCGTGGCGTATGTGCGTTTTTTAAACAATAATTTATTAAATTTTGATTAAGTATTTTTTTTTAAATTTTAAAACTTTTCCCATTACATTTGATATTATGTATTTACAATATGGCGGTCGTGACGTCATAATCAAAGATGGCAGAGTATTTATAATTAAAATTTTATTATTTTTTTATAAATTTTAAAAATTTTCCCGTTTTATAGCATACGAATTGTGGTTTTTCAAGATGGCGGCCGTAACGAAAATTGCAACATTCTAAAATCCAATATGGTGACCGTAACAAAACGCGCAACGATGACATACACATGCAAGATGGCGGGCGTAACGAAATGTGCAACATTTCTAGAGTCCAAGATGATGACAGTAATTAAATGTGTAACTGTTTTTTTTTAAATAATTTTTTTTATATAATTTTATTAATTAGTTTTTATAAATTTAACATTCGTCCCAAATTTTTTTAAGAGAAATTTTCAAGATGTCGTTCGTAACAAAAATTTAAAAAAAAAATTTAAAAAATTTTTATTAATTAACTTTTTATAAGTATTAGAATTTTTTCCAAAATATTCTTATAAAAACTACGGATTTGCAAGATGGCGGGCATCACGATAATTGCAACATTACATCACAATTCAATATGGAGGATGTGGAATCCAAATTGTCAAGGTCATGACCTCAAAGTCTTAGGGAGGCTTGAAAATATGTATTTTTACACTTCATTATGGACTTTTCAAGCCGTTGGCATTTTTGAGGACTAAAACAGAAAATTTTCCCCCAAAACGGGAATTTTTCCCTCGTAGTAAAAAATTCTTTATTTTTCAAATTTTTTAATTTTTTGGTGTAATGTTTTTTTTCTAACAACTGGATATTTTGGCGGATTTTGATGAACATTTGGCAAATTTGGTTAAATTTTGGGTGGTTTGCAAACTTGGTCAAATTTTGAAAGTCAAGAATAAAGGTCAAGGTCATTCGAGATGGCCTGCTAGACGTCACAGTCCAAGATGGCGGTCAGCCCCACAGGCACCATTTGCCGAAGCCTGGGCTAGAAGGAACTATTATATAATACTACTTTACTTTTTTTATACTACATTATTCAATTATTTAAGCAGTACCTTTGTTTCTCTCATTACTGTAAAAAATATTTTCATACATATTTCTGCCATTGTGTTCTGTGATTTTATTCTAGGCAGGCTTATAAAAAGGTTTTAATACATGAATTAAAATAAACAATAAACAATAAAATCCCAAGCATTTTTATGTATTTATAATATATAAATATGTATATTAAAATGTAACAAACATATTTACAAGGAAGTGAATGTATATTACTGATTTGCAACCCGCTTTTGCTTTCCATGGAGACAATCTAATAATGTGCGTCATTTAGATTTGAAAAGTAAGAACTTATAAGTATCTAGTTCTCGCAAGAGTCTGGTGTTTTCAAAAATTACATATCTACTAACACGTTCTGCCCATAACTAAAGAAATTTATTTTTAAAAAAATTGTTACTATGAATCATTAGAAGATAGATTATGCTATCACGGGCTTTTCTGTGAGCATTTTTAAGACCTAAAATTCTGTAGTACAATTATTTGGTGTATAAGTTAGCGTAAGCCATGTAAATGGCCTAAAGCCTCTTTTTACGACTCGATTACAAAAAAAATCGCGTTTTCTCTATATTTAAAATTAATTGAATTAATTTTACCAATAAATCTTATACGGGAGAAATTCTCTAAATGATAATAAAAACCACATAAAAATCCAATGTGCAGTTTAGAAGTAAGCGAACAAAACCCCGCGGATAATGGCTTTGTTTTTAATATTTAAAAATAAAGATGTATAAACGGACAACTGAAAGAAACATCAAAACTGTTTATGAAGACACGAGATTTACCTTCACTTGAGATTTTATTTTATGATATGCACTTCACTTACTTAAAACTCTACTCGTTTCTTTGTAATGACAAAAAATAAAAAGTAATGGTTTATTACAATCTCTCAAAAAGCTAAATAGTTTATACAACTCAGTAGTAGTATAGTAAATTATTTTCTGGCACAGGAGTTGTCAATGACCAACCGACCTCTGACGACACGGCGACCATCTTGGATAACCTTAAACTTCAAAAAACCTCAAAAATGATTCAAATGTTTAAAATTCATAGTAAATACCCGGTGTAGAAAGGGGGGGGGAAAAATTTCCTATTTTTCCCTGAAAAATTCAAAAATTAAAATTTCGGGATTTGTCTTTGAAAGAACACAAATTCTTAAACTCCGCATCGACAGCCTCCGTAAGCCGCGAGAGCACGACCTTGCCTTGGTCGTAAACACGAAATATTTCATTTTTAACCAAACAATTTCGAAAAAATTCACAAGAAATAAAATTCCCCATAGAGGCTTAAATTTCCCGTCGTCTAGTCGCTTAAGCCACCAAGGTCATGACCTTAAACATGACCATAAACTATGCATTCTTTCATTTAAAAAAATTACGAAAAAAATCCAACAATATATATAAAATATTTACATAAAATGTTGCATTTTTCGTTTTGCCTTCCATTTGTTAATCGAATGTTCCACTCCCCGAACGTATCACTTTTCGTTACTCCCGCCATCTTGCACATGTATGATGTCATTGTTGCACTTAATGTTACGGCCGTCATCTTGGATTCTATAACCTCGCAATTTTCATTACAGATGCCATCTTGTTGTCTGCTGGTGGCCGCCATATTGAATCATTGGTTTTTCTGTTTGGCTGGAGGTAGTCATTTTTGATTCTATTGAAAATCCTTAATTATCAGATTATAATTGGACAAATTTTTAAATTAATGAAAAAATCAATTGAATTAAATTTTAATACATAATTATTTTCATCATGGAGTCCTCGGTTCGAACCCGGGAAAGGCGATCAATTAAAAATGACGACGTATACTTCCTCCACACAATCCACCAGCATACTGACCTCCAACCACCAATGCCAAGGCAGATATTATGTTAGTCAGTATGAAGTCATGCCAGCTATCTTATTTTCGCGTGATGGAAGCCGCCATCTTGGATCCAACATATTATTTTCGTCTGCTAGAGTGCGCTACCAACATATTAGTTTAAATTTTGACCACTAGAATGACCAGGAATTATTTATTACTGTGACATCCGCCATCTTGTCATTCAGGCACCATCTAGAAATTCTCTAATTATAAACCTATAAATATGGGAAGAAATTCAAAACAATCAAAAAAACCTCTTGTTAAAAATTATTGATTCGATTGATTTCTGCCTGGATTGATGCAATAAAAGAAAATTTAATTAAAATTACCAGAAGAAAAATTCCAATAGAAAAATTTATTACATAAATTCTAAAAGTACAAAAAACAAAGTATGAACGTTTATCGATTTCTACAGTCTTCTTAGAAGGCGAAGCGAGTCCTATGCAAACCATAATGTGTTTTTAGCGCATCCCAAAAAAGTAAGTCGATACACCAGGTACGTCCAGTTGGGTAACATGCACATCAGTCGGTTGGCCAGACACGCAAGGCCAGTCGGTTGGAAAGGCTATAACATCCAGTTGTTGGCAAGGAATGCCAAGTCGACGGCCCGACATGTCCAATCAGTTACCAGAAACATCCACGTCCAGTTGGTTGTCTAGGAACGTCTGATACGTTAGTCAGGAACGCACGTCCAGATGGTTGGTTAGGCTCACGCCTCAAGACAGTGGCCAGGCACGTATGTCCAGTCGGTTGGTCCGGCTAACACGTCGAGTTGATGGCAAGGTACGCTCGGTCGGCAGTAGGAGGCCAGTCACATCCAATTGGTAGCCAGATGAAACCAGTAGGTGGTCAAACACATTCAGTAGCCGAGAGTTATTTTTAGCCGATACTCAACGAACACTTCAAAAGGTTCGTTTACATAAGACAAACCCCGAATTTTTAATATTTTAATTATTTTTTTTAGGGAAAAATGTGAACATTTCCTTTAAAATGGGATTTCCCCCCCCCCCCATTTATAGGGTAATTACTAAGAATTTTGATATTTTGAGTCATTTTTCAGATTTTTTGAAGTTTAAGGTTATCTAAGGTGTGACATCAGAGGTCGATTAGTCATTGACCCTATCCCCACTCCTATTCCTGTCAGAAAATACTTTACTATACTGCTCACTGTTATAAAACAATATTAAATTAGTTTACTAAAAGAATTACTGATGACTCTTTTGAAATTTTTACCATTTAGATGGGCACATTTATTACTGTGGACTATCTGAATGAACGAAGTGCCGACATTTTACCATTAGGTATATTGCAAATATCCTAAGTCAAATAAAGTGCAAATTATTTTTAATGCTTACTAAAATTTTATTATACAGCCCATCAAGGAAAACTCAATCTCATTTAGTCGGGAACTGGAAATAATATTTTCAATCCAAAACACCAAATGCCGAATACAGAGAGCCAAAAAATTCTGGCTTGCACTAAATCTCTATTCTTGCTGGAAAAAAAGGATAAGTTCACAAGCTAACAGAAACTCTTTGTGATTTTTTTTTTTTTTTTTTTTTTTTGTGATTTACAGAACTTGATTTAGCAAAACTTGCGGTGGTTTTCTCTGTGTGCTCCTGATTTTATTCCTGCCAATATTTTGTTGGTTTTCTCTGTGTACTTCTAATTACCTATTCCTGTCATTATTTTGACGATTTTTACTCCTGTAAATATTTTGTTGGTTTCTCCAAGCGCTTCTGGTAATTCCTAGCGAGACTGGCGTTGGTTTTCTCCATGTGCTCCTGGTTATTTCTGGCGATAATTCTGCTGATATTCTCATTGATGCCTTGGAGCAATTGGATCTTTGGAGCGCTTGGTGCATTGGTGAATTGGTGCAATTGAAGCTTGGAGCATTTGAGCACTTGATGCATTGGCGCATTGAAGCTTTGGAGCATTAGAGAAATTGAAGAATTGGATCACTTGGAGCATTGGAGCATTGCAGCAGTTGGAGCATTGGAGCCTTAGAACAATTGGAGATTAGAAGCCAAAGACTGTCGGAGCAAAAGATTGTTGGAGTCAAAAACAGTTGAGGAATCGTATCCTACTGATAATATCGTATCCCTCTGATGATTTTGTATCCCTATGAAGATAATTTATTCCTGTGAAGAGATCTTATCTCTGTGAAGAGATCTTATCTCTGTGAAGAGATCTTATCTCTGTGAAGAGATCTTATCTCTGTGAAGAGATCTTATCTCTGTGCAGAGATCTTATCTCTGTGAAGAGATCTTATCTCTATGAAGAGATCGTATCCCTGTAAAGAGGTCGTATCCCTCTGAAGAGATCGTAGTCCTGTGAAGAGATAGTATCCGTGTGAAGAGATCGCATTCCATGTGACGAAATCGTATTCGAGTGATGAGATCGTATTCCTGTGATGAGATCGTATTTATGTGATGAGATATTATCCCTGTGATGTGATCGTATCCCTGTGATTAGTTCGTATACCTGTGAAGGGAACGTATCCATGTGATGTGATGGTATTCCTGTGGCGAGAACATATCCATGTGATGAGATCTTATCCCTCTGATGAAATTGTAGATCATTTTGAGTGTTCGTATGAATGTAAATTCTCTTCGTTAAATGAGCTTTATTTTTTCATGTGCTTTCTTTTTAATGTGCTTTATTTTTTTGTTTGTTTTCTTTTATTAATGTGATTTATTTTTTTAATGTGCTTTTTTTATTTTGTGCTTTCTTTTTATAACATGCTTTCTTTTTGTAATGTGCTTTCTTTTTATAATGTGCTTTCTTTTTGTAATGTGCTTTCTTTTTAATGAGCTTTAATTATCTAATGAGCTTTAATTATTTAATGAGCTTTTATTATTTAATGAGCTTTTATTATTTAATGAGTTTTATTTTTAATGAGCTTTATTTTTAATGAGCTTTACTTTTAATGGGTTTTATTTTTTAATGAGCTTTATTTTTTAATGTCCGTCCAAATGTGCATCCTTTTTGTCGAATGTGCTTTCTTTTTTTCAATGTGCTTCCATTTTGACGAATTTTCTTTCGTTTTAGAATTTGCTTTCTTTTTTGACGAAGAATGGCCATCGATAAGTCTGAGCTCAGGATATGATTGGCCTCGTGGTTCGGAGAAGATTTGTCTATATGCCTGACATTTCACATGACTTGTTTGAAATGTTGGTCATGTATCGACGAGTAATATCTCTTTGTTCGGAGACACTAACTATGCGCATGATTTTGTTCATAAACTAAAATATTCGCCGAGTATTGACGAAAAACACCTCTTAACTACTGACTGGATGTGTCTGGTCGTTGACTTGCAAACCTGGCCAACCGACTGATGTGCATGGCCACAAACTGGAGGTGTCCAGCCGACATCTGGATGTGCTGGTTAATAGACTGCCATGTATAATAGTGCTGAAAACACATATCAAGGCATGTAAAGGTCTAGCTTCGTCTTCTAATAAGACTGTAGAAAAGAGAAATGCTTGTAATTTTCTTGTTTTTTGTACATGTAGAAATTACATAAAATATTTTTATTTGTAATGTGTGCCGTTGCACTTTGTGGTGTGGCATGTACTCAAAGTGTTTTTCCTTTTTTTGTTGGCAAACTGGACATCATGTATGCTCAATTTTGTGAAAATAATTTCTTTATGTTCTGGTTAAACAACCATATTGTTAGTAAGTTTGTCTAAATATATATCTAATTATATCTCAAGGTAAATTTGTGAAGATTTTTATTAACCTAAAGTGAAGTGCCTCAAGATATACACAAAAAATATAAATATATATATGGACGATAAACATTTTGAAACTGATATTGAAATAACTTAAAATTTTAAAATTATTTTACCTGTATTATTTATCATTTTGGAACTGAACCTATCTTTGTATAATTCTGCCTACCGAGTTTGACATCTTGTGTCAATAGCTATGACCTATGTCAGGAAGGTAACCATCGTCTCGCCCTTCTTCTTTTGTGGTCAGCCATCATGTGAACTTTGCAGTTGTAATTGTGTTTTTTAAATCCACTTGATTATGTGGTAAATTCGTAACTTCATCCGCCATTTGGGTGAGTTTTCTTGCTCGATTCCCCAGGAATCATTTTAAGTATTTATTTTTGTCGGATGTCTTATTCATTATTTTTTTATTATTTCTTTTAGCGGTCCTTGTGTGGCGTGAGACATCCGGATCCATGCTTGATTAAGTCCATTAAGTACCTGGACGGGAGTGACTCTTTCTCCTCCACTTACGGCCTCGGGATGCTGCCTGCAATTTCAGGAAAGTCACTACTATAATTTTATTTCAGCTTGAAGCATGTTTGTGCATGATCTTTCGTTGTTGGACTTCCACATGTGACATCGAAATTCTAACATACCCAATGAAAGGACCTTTTTTATATTATCAACCTAAAAAATGCATTTTGTTATAATCTTTTGTATAAAATGATGTAATTAATTGTAATTGCCACTATTGTAACAAAATCATGTTTTAACCTTTTGTTTTTTGTCTTTGCGGGGCCCCCAAGTTTATTTATATATGTTGTGTATAAATGTTGGTAACTCAAAATACTCAATTATGATATCAAGTTAATGTGAAGAAAGTTCTGTTACGTATGTGCATAATATATTAAGAAAATAAATAAATATGTCACCACACCGAAGTATGTATTCTTTCATATAAACTTCAAATCAGTTCCTTTCATTATTTAATTGATCTTTTTTGTTGTTGTTTTTGTACATCGGTTGTAAGAGCCAAGTGATAAGCCAGTCGGCTCTCTCTACACGTGCCATTGAGCCTCGGACGCTTCTCTGTCGTGTTCTTTTACGAGGGTAACCCAGCCAAGTGAGGGAGATATGGCAGAAACGTAGTAGTTTTATTTATTGAACCTGTCACTTTAATTGTAATTTTAATATAGTTAACTTTTTTTTGCATCTGTCAAGGATCGAACCGAAGATCTGAAGAGATCGAATAAATTAGTACACTAATGAGTGTTTTTTGATGGTTTTTGGATTTTTTTGGGAGTTTCTAGATCAAATACTACGAATTTCCCAGATTGCTGTCTATATGTCATTATTGGCTTACTGGAGGCTGGTATACTAAGAATTTAAGACACTTTTTTTATAAATGATTTTTCCCCTTAAAATTACCTTTTTTTATACATCGACCAGGGAGCGAACTAAGAACAGGAATCGATCGAAACAATCATGGTTTTAACAAGTCTCTTTTTAATGAATTTAGGAATTTTTACCGAATTTGCAGCTGAAATATTATAAATTTTCAAGATGGCGACCAAGAAAAACGACCAGATAGCAGATGCCAGGATGGTTTGGTGACTGGCAATCTAGCGGATAAAAAATAAACTAATATGCCGGCAATGCACTCTAGCTGACGAAAACAATATGTCGGATCCAAGATGGCAGTCTCTAGCAGGCGAAAACCAGATGGCCTCCATGACATCATACTGCCAGACGCAATATATTCCTTGGCATTGGTGGTGGGTGGACAGTCTGCTGGTGGCTTCAATGGAGGAATGATCCATCGTCATTTTTAATCGAATGACTTCATCGAGTTCAAACCGAGAACTCCAGATTGTGCTTTTTTGATTAAAATTTTATTAATAAAATTTTAATATATGTTCATATTTTTTTAGTCGAAAAATATGGACTTTTAAGATGGCGGCCTTGACGAAAAGTGCAACGTTTTAGAATACAATATGGCGGAACCTTTTGAAATAAACTTTCATTAAGTATTTTTTTTAATAAATTTAAAAAAATTCTCGAATTTCTAGTTCAATAAATATGGATCGTCAATATGGTGGCTAAGACGGCAGAACAGATAGAGGAAGGTTCTAGATTCCAAAATGTCGGGTTTGATGTAAGCAAAAGTTTTTTAATAAAATTTTATTAAAATTTCAATTAAGAATTTTCAAATATTTTAATTAATAAATTATAAGTGTATTCTCGCCGGGATTAGAACTGAGGATTGAAATGAATTAATTAACTAAAACATTTAAAGTAAACAATTTTTTATATATATTTTTGGGAATCTTTAGGAATTTTTTAGTCAACAATTTAAAGAATTTCAAGTCTACAGTGAATGAAGGTCACGGTCCCGACGGCTTAGGGCGGTACGTCGATATGTAATTTAAGTCGCTTTTAGGGATTTTAGTTTTTTTTTGCAAAGCAAGTGTCTGAGACATTTCAAATATCGAATCATTGAATTTTTGGGTAATAAAACGGGAAATTTTTCCTCCAAACGGGGCCTTTGGTAGTAAAAATTTCTAGTAATTTTGAGACCTAACTGAGGATATTTGACACCAAAGTGGCGCTGTGACGGCAGGGCGGCAGGGCCTGGAACCGTGATGTTGTGGGGCACGCTCCAGTGTCGGCCCAGCGGGGTCAGGGTTCACGTCTCCGTCGAGGAGTGCGCGCGATGATGAACAACTGCCAGCGAGGTTTGTTATCACAGCCAACAGCGGCGTGCTGCTAATAGGCGCGCCTTCGTAAACAAGTGGCTACGCTCGTCTAAAATTACCGCTGGCAGCGGCCCGCCGGCCTGCACTGCCGCCGAGCGTGGCTGCGGACAACAACTGGGACCGTGGCGAGGTCCGGTCCGCCTCTGGCTCTTCAACAGTAACTCCCAATCACCCTGTCACCAACAACCCGAGGAACTGACCGTGTCGAACATCCACCTCCCCAGCAGAGCTCAGACACTCGCTCATTCACACACTGGCCGCCGGTACAAGACTGACCGGTGATGCCATCTGCCAATGAAACCGGTCATACAATGCCCGTGAGTATTGTCGCGAGAGGTATTCATTTAATGATGGCGTCATCACGTGATGATGATTATTGGAGCAGACGAAAAGAGAATCTACAACCTGTTGTAATCCACAATGACTTATCCAAGATGGCAGCTGGGTTCAAAGTCATCCAAGATAACGGTCGTAGTAAAAAGTAAAACATCAAGATGAACTGAGATGGTGGTGTGTGTGTGACATTCAAGATGCAGTGAGCGACATCACAATGGGTACATTTGTATAAAGGCGAAATAATAAGTGCAACATTCACTGGTGCTTCTAGCGCGGTGTCGCCTCTAAGTGCAAGGCTCTGAACTGGCGCGAAGTCTTCTCGTGTTGCATAGGACAGCTATGAGATCTGAGAGGTAACCATAAAATTAAATGAAGGCGAAATGAAGATACCGATGTAATGCAAGTCCCTTGAGTTCTTTCAAGAATCTCTACCGGTTGTTTCATGCCAAAAATTAATCCGGAAACATGCATTTTAGACATTTTTAATTTTCTAAAAATACAGTTTGATACGGAAACAGAACGACTAATCCGCCTTCGGGTATTGTTAAATGTTTTTCGTAACGGGCAATATTCGAATATCTTGAGCAGTTTTTACACCACATGGTTATTATTCTGAAGCTCTGCACATAGCATGTGTGCCAGACAGGCGGGAGCCCTGAATCCTGTCAGTAGTGTATAATTGTATGTCCGAGCACAGGGTTCAGAGTGTGGTATTGTGGTGTCGACCGCCATTTTGGATTGTGACGTCACAGCGACTATATTGAATGAACGTGACCCCAGTGGCCATTTTGGATCTCGAACATTCCGTCATTTTTAATTATGACGCCACCATTGCAATTTCTGTTACGGTTGCCATATTGAATTTCTTTATTTATTATCTGGTTTTAATGGAAAAATTTTAAAATTTAAAAATAAACTAATTAATAAAATTTTAAAATAAATATATATTGAGAACACACTTACGACATAGAGCTCGGAATCCTCGGTTCGAACCAGGAGAGGGCAAAAATATAAAAAATGGCGATCGATTCTTCCTCCACAGAAGCCGCCAGCAAACTGACCTCCCACAATGTATGGCAAGGTATATATCGTCAGCTAGTATGACGTCATGTCCGCCATCTTGAAAATCCGAAATTGCAATGCTAGAAAATCGGGAAAAATTTTAAAATCTATAAAAATTATTAAATTTCAATAAAAATTCTTTACAAAACACTGTTTCACATATCGTAACGGCAGCCATCTTGGATTCTATAAATGTTACATGTTTTGTTATGCCTGCCATTTTGGATGAGTATGAAATCAACATTACACTTTTCGTTATGGTTGCCATTTTGGATTCTAGATTGTTGCACTTTTCGTTACGGCCGACATATTGAAAATATTTATTTACTATCCGATTTTAATGAAAAAATTCAAAAATTATAATAAAATGTTATTAATCAAATTTTAATAAAATAATATTTAAAAAAATGCACTTAAACCTTGAAGCCTTGGTTCGAACACAGTAAGAGCAAAAATAAAAAAAATAAAAACATCCTGATCCTTCTTCTACAGCAGCCCCCGGCAGACTAACCTCCCACCACTAATGCCAAGGTATATCATCAGCTAGTATATGTAATGTCCGCCATATTGTTTTCGTCTACTAGAGTGTGCTACCATCATATTAGTTAAAATTCAACCTGCTAGAGTGCAGTAATCATTTATTATTACAGTGGCACCCACCATCTTGACATTTGGACACCATCTTGGAAATTCGTAATTATTTAGCTAGAAATTAGGCAAAAATTTCAAAATTCATTAAATAAATTTGCAATCAATATACTGATTGAGTAGATCGATTCCTGTCCTTGGTTCATTCCCTGGGCGATGCAAAAAAAATTTTAATGTTACGTAAAAAATAATAATTTCAATAAATCATGTACAAAATTCTAAAATAGGCTTAAAATCCTATACTATCAGCCTCCAGTAAGCCGTTATGACCACCATCTTGGACATTCGTAATTATTTAGCTAGAAATTCGGGAAAAATTCCAAAATTCACCAAAAAAATTCTGCAATTAATATACTGATTGAATCGATGGACTCCTGTCCTCGGTTTGATTCTCGACCAGTGACAAGTGTAACTAAATATTATATTAATTTTATATTCGGTTTCCCATTACCTTTTGCGGAGTTTATTAATCATTCACTCTACAAAAAACAACTCAAGACAATATAACTGTCCAGCGAATTAAATACGTTGTCACACTACCTAACATGTAAGTCTAGTTTTTCGATACTTAGACTAACCTCTTAACCGTTCATGTACAAAGCCATACATATAGACCAAGAGTCTTCGGACCACAAGACCAGGTCATGAGCAATATCAGACGTATAGGCTAGACATTTCCGAACCTCATGACCTTCGTCGTTAGCTAATTACAGTGAATACTAAGATGGTGTCGACACCATAACACAATTTGAACCCTGTCCTCTGACCAAACAGGTTTATACTTGTTAACTGCAGAAGGCACAGGGCACTCACCTCGGGCGCCGGGATCCAGCCCCTCCGCGCCGAGGGCCGACACGCTGGCCTCCTCCTCCTCAGACACGGAGTCCTCGGAGCTCTCGGAGATCCTGCTGAGCGCCGAGTTGACGTCGGACAGCGAGCCGGAGCGCGCCAGCGAGTAGGCGCGCGGCGGCGAGGCGGGGTCGCGGGTTCTCGTCCTGACCGCCGTCACGCTGCCGCTCGAGCCCGGCCCTATCCTGATCTGCAGCTGCGACTGGTAGCCCTGGCGCGGGTCGAAGGACGACGTGGAGTACGTGAGGCTCGAGCCCGCCGACTGGATGTCGATGGGCGGCTGCGGCTCGGACGACGGCGCGCGCAGGGTCAGGTTGACGGAGGTGTAGGACCGCGGGGCGCTGCCCTGGGGCCGGCCGTCCAGCGAGCTGTAGTGCGGCGAGGGCTGCAGCTCCATCGAGGTCCGCGCCCTCGGCCGGGGCTGCGCACTGCTCGTCACCTGCAGCGAGGAGCCCTCGGGACTCTGCTGCAGGCTGCAGTTCACATTCACGTGGAAGTCTTCTCCGAAGGGACCGTCGCACCGAGATGGCCGGGACTCCGGCTGGTCCAAGGCACTGCCTGGAATCGCACTGCAGTAGCGACCCAAGTGTTCGGGCATCGCGGGCACCGAGCCGGGCTCGTCCGACCCGAACAAGCGCTGGTTGCTCGCACCGTGCGGATGTCTGTGATACGCGCGGGAGGCGGCCAGCTCGTCCCACCGCACAGCCTCGTCGTCGACCTGCGCGAGCATGTCGCGGTCCAGGTACGTCCTCAGCTGGTCCAGGTAGGAGAACCTGTCGCAGCACAGGTGCGGGTTGCGCGCTCCAGGATCGTCCAGCCTCACCGGGAAGTCCTCGCCGAAGCCGAGGGCCAGCGGGCTGGACGGCTCGCTGGCGGCCGTGCACATCTTCAGCGAGGCCGGGTAGCTGTGCAGCAGGTAGGTCTGGTTCTCCCTGCTGAGGATCAGCTCGCACGAGGGCCGGTCATGGGCGTTCTGCAACCAGCACACCAGCACATGTCATCAGCTGCAGGGGCCCCTGGCCAATCTTAGCAACACTACCAGGTAACTACAAAAAACATTCCATGCACGAATCTGCTCACACTTTCCTTTAGATAAGTGCTTTGGGTCTATGTAGGATTTATTTATTTATTCACATTCACGAAACTGTAACTCAATATGTATTCGAATTCATAAACTTGTAACTTTAAGGGACTTTACCTCAACTTTTAAGTGGTTCTGATTAACTTATAATAAATACCCAATAAGTCTTGTTAGCAACCTTTCCTGTTTCTAGGAGTATGGTGACTTGTAACCAACTAGCTGTTGCCTATGATTATGTTTTGAACCATCATATGTTGATAACATTTGTGAACTTGTATGATGTCACTATTTCTTTGCTGCATTGAGGTTTTAGTGCCATGTAAAATAATTCACATTGTATGACCAAAAAATAAAAAAGACAATTAATCAGAATGAAAAATGAACTAATCTACTCCAGAAATACATATCTGATAACTGAGATTCGACAAACATGCAGAGATTGTACAATCATTAAAAAATATCGAAAATATTTTAAGAATGGCAAAGGCCTTGCAAATAATGACTAGTAAAGAGTATTTCATAATTTTACGCCCAAAAAATTGGTTAAAAGTTGTGACACTGCTGGTAAAAGAGGATAGTGTCATTAATAATATTTTATTGATTTCATTTTATGTATCAGTAGTATATATTGGGGGCTCCAGAAACTGGCTTCTGGCTGTGGTGTATGTGTCGGAGCCGCCATCTTGGATTGTGACATCACTGCGGCCATATTGGATGACCTTGACCCCAGCGGCCATTTTGGATCCGCCATTTTGGATCTGCCATCTTGGATGACGTCATTTTGTTTTCTAGAACTTTCTGCCATTTTGTTTTATGCCATTTTGAATTATGATGTCACCGTTGCAATTTCCGTTACGCCCACCATCTTTAACTTTTTTATTTATTATCCGATTTTAATAAAAATTTAATAAAAAAATTTAAAAAACATACATTTACGACTCGGTGCTCGGAGTCCTCGGTTCGAACCCGAGGTCAAAAAAAATTAAAAATGGCGACAGGTTCCTTCCTCAATGGTGGCTGCAGGCAGACTGACCCCCACCACTTTTTACCATGCTTATATATCATCAGGTAGTATGACGTCATGTCCGCCATCTTGAATATCTGTAATTTTTATGTTAGAAAATCGGGAAAAAATTTAAAAATCATTAAAAAAATTAAATAATCGAATTAAATAATAAAATTCTTTAAAACCACCGTTGCACTTTTCGTTACAGCAGCCATCTTGAAAATCCGTAATTCCAATGCTAGAAATTCGGGAAAAATTCCAAAATTCATAAAAAAAAATTCGCTCATTATGGAAATTACTGATTCCTGTCCTTGGTTCGATCCCTGGACGATTCAAAACAACTTTAATTTTAAAAAATACCACAAAAGTGACAGGTTTGAGAAAATAAAAAACACAGCAAGTACTTTTATAAATTTTTATTACATAAATTCTAGCCTACGACAAGTACAAAAAAACACAGACAAAGAACTAAAGTCTTGTGGATTTCTCGAATCAATCAGTCTTCTTATTGTACGGACTAAGCCCTTTACACGACTTTAAATGTCTATTCAGTCTATCAGGTCGACATAATGGTACACCACAATTTTCACACAAAACCGAATTATCGACTTCATTAAAAGTACAGTGATATATTTCATGTCGTTTTGCAATTTGAATAGTTGCTAATGATTTGTTACAAAATATACAGCTTGATTCTGATGAATGTACAGCCAGTCTATCACAATTCCTGAGGTGTCTTTTTAATCTGCCATAGTGTTTAAACTTGCTTAAACACCTGTTGCACTTATATTTAATGCGTTCAGAGTTATTACTACAATTGTGTATTACATAATCACGTGATTTCAAATTTTTGATCTTCTCACAGTACGTACAGTTGGGTGATGGAACACCGTTGGATGCTCCTTCCTTCATCAATGACACTGGAACTGTTGACAACCATTGTAACACTGCTGACATGTTAACTTCTGAAGCCTTTGAGGTCTGCTCTGTGGAAGATGTTGCATGCGTCGAAATCTCCTGCTGTGCTGAGAGAGCAGGTGTAGCTGTAGACGACGATGTCATCGTGCTCTGCACTGATGATGGTAGACCTTCATCCAGGTCAGTGTTGATACCGGTAATGATGCCATCGAGTTCTCAAGAATAGCTAGATACTGGTCTATTATTCAAGTCTGACTACCCGATCCGTTAATCACTGCAGCCAGAGACGGACTGAAGTTCATATCACCAGGGTCTCACTTATATATTCTCATTAACTGGTTCAACACATGAGTCAAAACAATAACCATGTTCATTATACTTGCACTTAACTTTCTCGGAGCATTTTATATAATGACGATGTAAGCTGTCGAGACGTGAAATTAGTTTACCGCACTTATTGCACTGAAATTGTATTCTTTTCAGTAAATTATTCGGACAACTGCTTATTTCATGTCTGCGCGCGCTTGAAGTGATAGTAAATGATGCGTCACAGTATTTGCACTGATGCGAAGTACGCTCTTCATTAAATGAAGTCTCCTCTGCAGTCGGTATCGGGATCTCCGCGGTTGTCGACACCGCAGCCATTGAGCTCTCCGCTGTCGTGGTCTCCTCTGCATCCAGTATCGGAATCTCCGACTCCATCATCGTTGCTGTCATCGAGGTCCCTGCTGCTGACGGTAAACAGTCTATCCCGGTCGACATTGGAGCAGTAACTAAATCTCGTGAAACTTACTGAAGAGAGCAGGTCCGTAAAGCACTGCGGCCAGATGTAGACTGAGGGTCCACTCGTCTGAACCTCGCTTATATACCCGCGGTCTACTGAAATACTACATGAGTCAAAATATTGTCTGTTTTTAAAATTATTTTTTATTAGGTACCTAAAAATTGTAGAAATAAAAAACAAACACAAGTTTAGGTTTTACACATTTATTTAAAAAAATTACACAAATGCATAATAGGTTAAGGAATTAAGCATTTTCACAAGCAAAGTCTTTAATGCCGCACGAACTGCCTCGTCGACTCCGGTTCCAACTGGATCACAGGTCACGGGATCAGGAACACAGGTTTCCAGCTGGTCGTCTTCTGCGATGTCGTCATCTCGAGCGAGACAAGGTCGATGGCGTCTGTGACCACGTCTGCGCCTTGGCTTTACTGCAGTGCTAGTTGGGACAGATTCACTTCCTGAACTTCGACGAGACGAACGTCGTTTGGACGTCTGCGTAGAAGCATCACAGGTAGCAACAGGTTGCAACACGCTCATGTTTGGTGTTGCACGTGCAGACGAGGCGACTACCTCAGCGATTCTAGCAGGAAGGATCGTGAGCGGTCTCATGTGATAGACGACACAGTTTCCAGGTTCGCAACAATCTAATAGCTGCTTAGTCGGTTCGTAGGACACAGGAAAGTGCGCAAACCGTCAATGCTGAGCGCCTCCATCACAGGTTTCTGTATATGTACGTAGATACGCGGCATCCCAGTAGCTGTACTCGACACTTCTGAAGCTAGGTCGCAAGCTCACGTACACGTTAGCAGGATGAAATGTAAACATCTTCTTACAGGTCGAACGACAACTGATGGCACGAACAGATGTACGAAATTTATATATGCGGGCTCCTACTAACACTGTGTGTGCCATTTCCGCATTAGCTGCAAGTTTGTACAGGCACAGACCCGTTCAAACTTGTCACGTGGCTGCACGTCATATAATGCACTAAGCTTGCGCAGGGAAGGACAGCCATATTCATCCTGCAAATCTACAATTTCAGCTGCTCTGTCGTCACACAGTCTCGTAGCCATTTCCTCTGTTCAGGTCTGGCAACGTATATTATTTTGTTTTGAAATAATAAATCTTGAAGTGTGTTTTTCATTTGGTGGTATGGGATTTTACCTTCGTCCCACTCTAGTCCGTGATAATATGTACATAGCTATTCGTTCGAGCGTTTACTTTTTTCGTCTAGTAGTTTCCAAGAATACGGAGGTCGGAAGCTGCGAGTTCGAGTCTTGTCTCCGGAGGTGACGCTAATTTCTTTGAGAACAAAGCCGTTTTGGCTCTGAAAACCTTGCAGGTTGCAGTACATCTTGTCGCTAGCAATGCTCGGTTGTAACTGAATTATTATCGCAAACGAAACAGTATTTAAGTCAGAATTTTCACAAGTTTGTCTCGACAATTGTATGATGCAAGCCGATTGTGAAGTATCAGACAAAAAGCATAGGTGTTTGGTGGAATATTTCCGCTAGTCGTTATCTCGATCCTAAAGTCGATGATGTTTGAATTTAATCGATCATACTGTTTGGAAACGTCAAACACCATTAACAGAGCCTTGTTCTTGAAACGGTCGGGACTCAGTATCGGTGACTCTCTCCGCCCATAGTAAGCTTGCTGAAACTTGGCATACATTTGATATGCGAGAAAAAAATCTTCCACTTTCAAAGTCCATGTTCATATCAACGTACAGATAACTTTCGCTGTTTAAAAATATTTTTACATTACGTAATTGACAGTTATCGAATAAGGAGCGACTTACTCCTGCATTGAGCTGTCTTTCGGTCTGAAGCCCGACGATGATGTATCTTGGTTTTTCCGTAGCGAAGCTGGACTTTACTATCCAATTGATACGCTGACTATGAGGCAAGCCAGGATAAGTTTCCAGGCTCCAGGATCGGAATGGCACATAGAAGTTCTTGCCATTTTCTATGTTCTTCAACATCTTGACTCATTCAACGGTGCTCACTTGGATGTGAAGCAGCATCCACACGATAGACTGTAGTGTTAGCGAGACATTTTTAGGGTTTACTGCAGCTGCGACAATTGCATTAATGTGCGTGTTGGCTAAAAGCAGTACGAGCTCTTGTTTTGAATTAATGATTATATGCTTGTAGTCTTCAGCGAATCCAAGAAGCATGGACAGAGGAACACAAACCTCGAACTTTCCTTCGGCATAAACCGGAAGCTTATATTCATCCTCGAGAGCCCAACCGGCCATCTTTACAGCAGTCAGTTCATTTGGCGTGAGAGAAAGGTAATTTTTCATAGCAGATGTTATGCCTACATCTCTCGTCTGGTCTACCTCGACGCCATTGAGTACATATGTAATGCGCTGATTAGGTGAAGAATACCATTGCAGGATATTGATGTTGTTGTTGGATGCGTACCATCTGCTTTTGTAAGCGTGCCTCTTATACATAGAAATGACTGCGAAGGTAAAGTACAAATATCTTGGTGCTGTACAGCAATGCGTACTTCTGATGGTAGTGCGTACGGTCCGAGCAGGAAAGGCTGGTACTCGTGCAATTCCATTTTCGTAATGCTGTCATCAAAAATGACCGGATCTTCCACGTTGAGGATTTCGTCTTCCATATTTATTCGGCACTTGTCCAATACTAAGAAGATACTTTATGCTGTCAGGTGTTAATGCACCGATGTCTGGTAGAGAACTGATCTTATTCAAGCTAATGTGATTTCTTTTATAACTGTTCGGTTTTACGAACTTTATGCCCATCGCTTCAAGTGCAGACGTAATGTAATTTCTTCGTATTGAAAATTCACCAATCGTCCTCGCTGGTCAACCGACTAGTTTATATCCTGGCGGGACCATCGGCGAAAACTCGTGCAGCATGTTGCTTAGTCTTCCGTTGAGATACGTTCCACTTGCCAAATTACAGTTTATTCTTATGACATTCACAGGCAAAATGTTTACTGCGTGTGTAGATTCGTACGTTCTTCCTGCATCATACACCTTTGATTCGAATCCTAGCATCGAACCTATGGTCCCAGGTTTTGTAAAGTCGACAATTTCACTGCATGTTAGAATGCTTTTTTGAGTGTTTGGATTTCCACGCAGTTGAAAGTCTACATCCTGTGGTAACATATCCCTGATGTAATTTTCAATATCGTCAATTTCGTAAGATCCAACAGGTAACTGTATTTCATTAGCGGTCCCATCGCTTTTCAGGAAGCAGATTTTTAATTTTCTTCGTCAATATTCGGTATGGCATTATACGTTTGAAAATCTACAAGTCCGATACACCATTCTCCGTCTAAATCCAGAGGCGGAAAATGAACCGCCCGAAGCTCAGATGCGTGACCTGTCAAGGTAAGTGTTATCGACATGACTAATAATATATCATTATTGCACAACCTTTAAATAGCAATTGTTTTTGTCAGCTAAATTTTTTTAGTTAAAAAGCGAAGACACAAGTGTCCTCAGTTTGTTTGATTAGGTTTCTGTTCAGTTTCGTAATTGTAGAACAATGTAGTGGTCCGGCTCAGGTACTGCCTAAGTTCAGGCGGAGGTCTCATTACCGAAACTGTCGTAGTACTCGGCCATTTTTCCAGACTTTATGTACGCCACCCAGTGCGTTCCACGACCTGCCGACGTGTCTAAATTAATTATGGCACGTTCGTTGGTTTTTGGTTTGCTGGGTAAAGTGTCTCGCATAAACACGCCAAGGAAATTTGGTATTTTCAGTTTGCGTGCGTACTTGATTAAATCTACGTTGGTGAGTGGACGTTTCGGCAGAGAACTTAGGATTTTCGTTTCTTTCTCATGCCTAGACCCAATTTGTGAGGTTGCAAGTACAGTCTTGCTCCGTTTTTTTTTTTTACCCATGGCAATGGCTTCCATGCTGGCATTGTGTCGCTGTGCTTCTTTAAGTGCTTGCGTTCATTCTTCGAAGTGTTGACTGCCTGCACTATACCGCTCGTTGCACCGATGAGGCCGCGGAGAGCACCCAATGCAGGCAAAAGCAAAGGAAGAAAACCTCCTATAATCTTCTTGTCGAGAGTCTGTAATTTTTGCTTGGCTTTTCGCACGCCTGCGCCAGTCTTGCGTTTGGTCTTGCGTGAGTTAGTCTTTGACTTTATGGAGCTGGTTCTACGAGCACCCAGCCCTAATTTGGTCTTTGCCTTCATGATTTTAGATACGCCCCAGGCCGCGATTTTCTCTCCTAGTCCCGCGTTCGACGATTTACTTATATCTTCGGCTTCCTGTGCCAATATCTCGTCGGCCCGGTGCCTGGATTCCAGATCCTTGCTTAATGAATATGCGATATCGTGCTGCTTGCACTTTTCGTCGAGAGAATTAATGCCCACGTCACCGCGAGCTAACTTTTTCGCTAGTTTAGTGCCGGGGCCGCAGAATCTGTAGCCGGGAATGTGTAGCTCGAATGGCAGATTGTTTATCAGCGAGTTCTCGAGTCCTGCACCGATATGTTTTTTGTTCTTACCTCTTCGAGTCATTGCACACAACTGACCAGAAAGTATAAATATGATTGCTCTTATACAATTTCTTTAGTACAATACAAGTCGTCAAGCAAGAAGTGTGTTTGCCCGTGCGCATTACGCAAGACGATGTATTTAGTGCACGTAAACCACGACATGGCTTACTGTTGCCTTCTGCCGTACGTTGCATAATGGCGGGTCCGTCCAAATGCGGCAAAACGTGCGTTCTGCTGAGATTACTGGAGGAACCAAACGGACTTAGGTTCGAAAATGTTTACCTCTATTCCAAATCGTTGCAACAGCCAAAGTACCAGCGCCTAGCTACTGTTCTACACTCGGTGGAAGGCCTGGAGTATTTTCCATTCAATGATAATGCGGATGTGGTACCTCCAAGCGAAACAAAAGCCAATTCCGTGTTTGTTTTCGACGATGTAATGTGCGAGAAACAAGGCATAATACAAGGGTACTTTTCCATGGGCAGACACTCCAAGGTAGACTGCATTTACCTGTGTCAGATGTACAGTCGTATTCCAAAACATCTCCTACCAGACAAAGCGAATGTCATAGTACTTTTTTGCATGGACAAACTTAATTTACGTCACGCTTATGACGATCACGTAAACACCGACATGACATTCCAGGAATTCAAAGACATGTGCTCCTTGTGTTGGAAAGAAGAACACGGATTCCTAGTTATAGTCAAAGACTGGCCTCTATATAAGGGCAGGTACAGACGAGGTTTCGATCAGTTTATCGTCAAACATGAGTCATAGCATTTCCATATTCGGTCGTAGCAGTCGAGACTTACGTACTGCTCTCAAGTATCATGACGGTGAAATCCGCAAATACATTTCGCTACTGGCTCAAAAAGTAGAAAGTGTGAAAAACGAATTACTAGAGTATCTCGTTGCCATCGACCAGCGTGTGGAAGCCTCGGATTCTCGCATTCGCGACATGATCGAAGTATCGAATGCACAAAGACGTGACGATTTGAGAACTTTTCAAAGTAGTCTGAAAGCATCACTATCTCACTAGTCAACAAATTCAGATTTAACCAAACACAAGAAAGAAGTTTCTGCGAACAAATAAAAAAGTATAAAAGAAGGTCTTGCAATATGTTTTCAGCCAGTACAATGTCGGACCTGGCCAGTGACCTTCATCGAGCTATACAGTCTGTTCGTGAAAAATATTTACTTGCTAGACGAACCAGACTTGCACGTGAGATGGAAAATGAGGAGATATTTAACCAATCACTAGTCGCCTCGACGAACTTAAAAACAAGGAAGAACCAGTCATCATTGTGAAGACAGAAGTTGAAGATGAAATGCCAACTGTAAAGAATGAAAGTATGAACCAGATCGAGAAGAAGAGGACTTAACGAATACAGAGTCCATGCACAAGAAAAAAATACCGAAAATGGAACACCAAGTTAATTCAATGGTCCGGCCATACCTGATATATTTTACGAGTCGGCATAATGACACGACCTATGGAGTGTACAGAAAACATAATAAGGGGTTCCTCGGTGCTAAAGAAATTGACTTTCTACCAGGAAATATCGTTCGCGTAGAAGAGTTAAAAACGCGCGGGATTCCGAGTCTGTACGAATTGCTGTTTCGCAGGGAGCCTAAAGGATATTCTCATAAAGTCTTAGAAGAGTACAAAAAACTGCTAGAGCTAACCAATGCACATTTTCGCGATAACGATCCAGATATTGGAGTATATAAAGATGAAGATCATGAAAAAATCGACATTCTCGCTAATCTCTTCAGTGAACTAACAATACATGGCGAAGGTTTAAAAAAGATAGAAAGTGGTCAGATATTTGACTATGTATATTGGGACGACCCCAATGAATTAGTTGATCGCCTTAGAATTCTACATGCTTCGCTTAGTGTAGGAAACTATTCGCACATCAACGAAATAGTCTCCATACTTGAAGAACTGAGGGAAGCCGGCTACATACAATGAGTCGAACCGGAATCGCTCGCGAACTTCATGCTGCTGCTAGACGGAAATACCTTCGTCACAGAGTCATAGTTCGCGGAATTGATGATTTATTCCAGGCGGACCTTGTTGAGATGATACCATATTCCCGATTGAATAAAGGTTTCAAGTACATGTTGACAGTCATCGATGTTTATAGCAAGTTCGCTTGGGCTATACCTGTCAAATCAAAGACTGCAACTGAAGTAGCCAAGGCCATGAACAATATTTTGCGTGATGGACGTGTACCGTCGCACCTGCAAACGGACCTCGGGAAAGAATTCTACAATGCAACCTTCAAGGCTTTGATGAAGAAGAATGGCATCAAACACTAATCTACATTTAGTAACATCAAAGCCTCCGTTGTCGAAAGGTTTAACAGAACTTTACGTTCCAAGATGTGGCGGCAGTTCACGGCTAACGGAAATTACAAGTGGTTTGACATCTTGCCGAAACTAATAAGCGAGTATAATTCCACTGTGCATTCTACCACGAAAATGAAGCCAAAGGACGTAACAGACAATCGCCTGCTTCGAACAGTGTTTTCCAACACGAAGAAGAAAGATACACAAAAGCGTAAAGCTAACATCGGTGACATTGTGCGAATCTCCAATCAGAAAGGTATCTTCGAGAAAGGTTTCACTGCGAACTGGAGACCCGAACTTTTCCGTGTGACACATGTTCGTGAATCAGAGCCTAGGACCTACTACCTCGAAGATTTGGACCACAAACCTATCCATGGCGGCTTCTATGCAGAAGAGATTCAGCCTACGTTGTATCCCGATACATACTTGGCGGAGAAGATTATAAAACGAAGAAATGGACTGTCCTACGTCAAGTGGTGGGGCTTTCCACCTCGCTTTAATTCGTGGGTGGCAGATGCAGACATCGAGAAATCCACAAGACTTTAGTTCTTTGTCTGTGTTTTTTTTGTACTTGTCGTAGGCTAGAATTTATGTAATAAAAATGTATAAAAGTACTTGCTGTGTTTTTTATTTTCTCAAACCTGTCACTTTTGTGGTATTTTTTAAAATTAAAGTTGTTTTGAATCGTCCAGGGATCGAACCAAGGACAGGAATCAATAATTTCCATAATTAGCGAATTTTTCTTTATGAATTTTGGAATTTTTCCCGAATTTCTAGCATTGGAATTACGGATTTTCAAGATGGCTGCCGTAACGAAAAGTGCAATGGTGGTTTTAAAGATTTTTATTATTTAATTCGATTATTTAATTTTTTTAATGATTTTTAAATTTTTTCCCGATTTTCTAACATAAAAATTACGGATTTTCAAGATGGCGGACATGACGTCATACTACCTGATGATATATAAGCATGGTAAAAAGTGGTGGGGGTCAGTCTGCCTGCAGCCACCATTGAGGAAGGAACCTGTCGCCATTTTTAATTTTTTTTTACTTCGTCGGGTTCGAACCGAGGACTCCGAGCTCCGTGTCGTAAATGTATGTTTTTTATAATTTTTTATTAAATTTTTATTAATTGAATTTTTTTATAAATTTTATTTTTTTTCATTAAAATCGGATAATAAATAAAAAATTTAAAAATGGCAGGCGTAACGGAAATTTCAACGGTGACGTCATAATTCAAAATGGCATAAAACAAAATGGCGGAAAGTTCGAGAAAACAAAATGACGTCATCCAAGATGGCGGATCCAAAATGGCCACCGGGGTCAAGGTCAAAGGTCAAGGTAATCCAATATGGCCGCCGTGACGTCACAATCCAAGATGGCGGCTACGACACATACACCACAGCCAGAAGCCAGTTTCCGGAGCCCCCAATATATACTACTTGTATCATTGTTTATTTAACCTTGTACAAATGTTTGAATACAGATAAAAATATTTGATATATTACACATCTAGGTTACATAAAAAAAACATCAATTGTAACGTTTACAGAAAGTTTTATGCCACCTATAAATTTCAATAATTTTATAACATTAGAAACCAAACTTTTATTATTTGCCTGTATCTAGTAATATATCGTTACTCTCACACGATGACTGTGGGGAACGAGTGGATCTTTTGGTTCCAGAAAGTAAAACAATGATTTCGTCCAGAAGTTAGTTTCTCAGTTTTTATTTTACTTTTGGTTATTTGTAATTATATAATACTAACTGCAGTACCCGGCGTTGCCCGGACTGAACACAGGGTGAGGGGAAACTTTTTCGAAATCAGATGTAGTAAGTAATTGTCTTCTTAATTTGAATGTCAAGCGTGCAAAATAATTTATATCACTTTCAGATCCCGACAGGTGGTCTGTATGTAATCTAGACTAAATAAAGCACTATAGAAAAAAGCTGAAAAATAAGAGGTTACTAATATCGAAAAGATTCCATTATCTAGCTAATGCTCGCCATGCATTGCAATGCCTCATTCAGTTTTGTTTTGTAAAATGTTTGAAGCAGTTACACATATACAAATCATCTATCCATCTATATATATATATATATATATATATATATATATATATATATATCGAAAGAGAACAGATATTCAAAATTTCTGAAATTTTCGAAATTTTGGGGCTTTGTCCCTAGAGGAGGGGGTATGTTGAGGACCCCGAATGGCTAGGAAACACTCCAAATTGGAAAAAAAAAAAAAAAAAAAAAAAGTATATATTTAAAAAAATTAAATTTTTCGAAATTTTGGGTTTTTGCATTTTCCTCCCCCCCCCCCTCCCCCCCTTCACACAATTTTGATGGAGAATATGTCTTTGGGTAAATTTTCCACCATGCCCCGGACACTTTAGTTCATAATGACTTAATGTTAATACGATTTACTCCAATTTTTCGGAAAAAAAATTTTTGGGGGGGGGGGGGGGGTGTAGGTTCAGGACCTCGAATGTTTCGGAACACTCCATCTCGAAAGAATAGATATTTGAAATTCCTGATATTTTCGTAATTTTGGGGCTTTGACCCCAGATGGGGGGCGGGGGGTTCGAGGACCCTGAATTGCTCGAAATCACTTAAAATCGAAAGAGAAAGATTTTTAAAAATTTTTAAACTTTCGAAATTTTGGGGCTTTGACCTCTGAAGGGAGGGGGGGGGGGGGGTGATGTTGAGGACCCCGAATGGCTCGGAAACACTCCAAATCGAATAAGATATATAGGAATATAAGAATGTAGGCAACTGTACTCCTATCTACCATAATAACAATATTGATAAATAGAAAAACTTATTACCTACCTATGAATAATTTTCTAAATAAATTATTAAATTACTCTATGTTAAACTTCAAACTATAACGGATGTTTGTGAAACTATTTTTTATTTAAGTAATAATGTTTAAAACATTTGTAGGATTTGTTTATATGTAAAACTGTGGTGGCTATATTCCGCTTATCCAAAGGAGAATATAAATTAATAGAGATTTCACTCCCTGTACACACCACAAATATATCAATTAAGTAAAAAAAATTGGTTGTCTGTAAATTCGGTTTACGGACGATAGTTTAACGTGACAACGTCATAACAAAACATTGAAGAAATGATTGATCCATAAGAAAAGGAAATATCATATTCGGTCTGAGACTGAGCCGTAATAGGTTTTTGCAACCAAACCATTTAGGCATTAAAAATATTATATTCTTTGAGGAAGATTTTTTTTTTTAATTTTTCTATCTTTTGTATGATAAAATCTACCTCTGCATACTTTTATGAATAAAATTGAATCATTTTTATTGAATTATCACTATTTTGTATGGATACAAAGGAGTGAAATGA
Source organism: Bacillus rossius redtenbacheri (assembly GCF_032445375.1). Taxonomy (NCBI): domain Eukaryota; kingdom Metazoa; phylum Arthropoda; class Insecta; order Phasmatodea; family Bacillidae; genus Bacillus; species Bacillus rossius. The sequence continues at coordinate 18,987,826 of NW_026962012.1, read as the reverse complement.
AATGTACAATTTAATTAATAAATTTACTTTTATTTGCATTCATTATTCAATTATATTTATTACTTTTGAAATGTTGCGTGCGCCGTATTTATTTTTACAAGTACAAAAAAAATGTTGCACCTGCCGGGATTCGAACCGACAACCTTACGATTTGAAAATAGCGCCGCTGACCGCTCAGCCACGAGGCCTTATTTGATAATTTATAGTTTCAGATGTTATATATACATTTATAACAATTTTGTTCACGGTAGGGGAATAATATTATTTCGTTTATATAACTCGATTTTATAACAAATACGCATCCCAAATACACCAAACTTATTTATAATGTGTTACAATATTTTTTAAAACATTGTGCAAAAGATCCCGGTTGTAATTTGAATTATTATGTGTAACTGTAAAACACCATTGTTGGTTCAAAGCGTATTCGAATATTCAAAATTACTATTAAATAACCGTACCGATTGTGCTGAAAATCGGTGGACGATCGTTAAATTACATAATATTAATAATTCAAACGACGAAAATATGATTGAAAAGTCAAATCAATTGTCATTCTAATCGAGTGGAAGAGAGTAATCGAGTGGAAGAGAGATGCCACGCATGCGTACAATGAGCATGAAGAGATATGCCACGCATGCGTATAATGAGCGAAAGGACACATACGTAGTGGGACATCCGTATTGGGACACTTTTTCGTGCGTGCAGCCGGCGTTCATCGATTTATTAGACGTTGTCACGTCAAAAAACATAGTCAAAAATGAAACAAAAAGTATAAATAACGACCAATTTGACAAAAAAAATCTATACTACTCGAATGACAATGTTAACATCCACCTGAAATTTAATGGAAGTAGGTAGGTAAGTATATACCTGTATATATAAGAAATTAAATGCAATTAAAACATACATAAATAAAATCATCTCACACTAAACGAAACATAATGTTTAATATAAAATAAAAGAAGGCAATTACACGTAACTACTCTAATTAATAAAAAAAAATCAACCTACCTGAAATAGTAAAATTCAAATTTTTCAACAATATATTACATAAATGACAAAAATATTTCTGGTATTTGGTCTCGGCAGCCCTAAGAGACGTTTGACGCTCAGCAGATAAATTATAAACACTAAAGGAAACTCCTTGCAAATAAGTAGGTACTGTAAAAAAATAACAATATTGACAAATAGAAAAATTTAGTAGGCCCTACCCAAGGTTGGGCCCTACCAACCTATGAATAAGGTAGGATGCCCGAAGTTCGTCCCCCTGACCTAATATCGTCCCCCATGGTTTCCGGACTAGTAAGAGCCGCATTTTAGCGGCAGTCGATGGAACTCGGAGAGAACAGCGCAGTAGACATCTAGTAAGGCGCGCAAGCGGGTCGCCTTCTGCGCTGTGTAGTAATTTAAGTTTGTATTTTATAGCAAAGAGAAAAACCTGTTAATTGTACTTTGTTCAAGGACATTTTCTATTGAAAGGTAAGTTATTTTTTCGCTTCAACATAGCAATGTATTACTTATAACCTCTATTTTCATATTCATGTGCCATTTCGTTCTGTTCGTGTTTGTGTTGGGAGAGACAGACGGCCATTTTGAAAGACTCGACCTGTCCAATTTCCGTCCCCATGTACAGTGCCTAATTTCGTCCTGGGGACGAAATTTAGACCAGTGTTTCAAAGGCTGTTAAAAAATTAATCCAGTGCCATATATCACACATACCTATGTTCCAGCATAAGTTTTATAAATAATTATGAATTACACATTATTTAATGCGCTTTTGAAGAAATATTAATTTCAAACCTTTTTTTTTAAATGGTATTTAACAGCACATAGCTGCCTTTGTTATATATAACAAAATGAATTTCACTACAAGCTATAAGGTTGTTACATACATAATTATAATTTTGCCTTCTGTAATGACAGCAGCATTGTATTATTAAGGGGAAATTATCTCTTATATTAACGGTTGTTAATTTGCTCTTCACTGTATGTCCTTACACAGCTTGAATTGCGATTTGTGGCTTATTTCATACATTTCAGATGGGAAAACGGAAAACATGGAATAAAGACTGTATGATCGCTGCAGTGAAAGCTGTAAAAGAGAAGACTATGGGCTATAAAACGGCATCTAAATTTTTTAATGTTCCAAGAGCGACGCTGAAAGATTATGTCAAATCAGAGCTGGCTGCTGATATGAGGAATGTGTGCAAAAGAAAGTTGGAAGACACCCAGTGCTACCAGAGGCAATAGAAAAATTGTTAGTCCAATACTGCTTGAAGATTAAAACTACTATGGATTGACGGTCAGTGATCTAAGGAGAAAGGCTTATCAGTTAGCACTAAAGAATAATCTACCACATCTCTTTTCAAATGAGACAAAGTGCGCAGGGTTGAAATGAAAGAGACTTTTCTTTAAAAGGAACCCATGCCATACAATAAGGCGACCTCAGAATTTATCAATCGCAAGAATCCAAGGTTTCAAAAAAGAAAACGTATACACTTTCTTCTGCGTTTGAAAAAAGAGCTGGAAAAAATAGATTTTGATGAAACAAGAATTTTTAATGTAGACGAGACAGGTATTTCCATCGTCCAGCACAAGTCAAGTAGAATTGTAACAGCAAAAGGAAAGAAGCAAGTGCATAAGCTTTCTTCAGCCGAACGAGAAGCGACAATAATTGCTGTGACATTCATGTCTGCTACAGGGCAGTATGTTCTACCACTGCTTATATCCCCCCACCCCCCCCCCCCCCAAAAAAAAAAACTGGCAAATTGAACTACTTGATGGAGCTCCTGCAGGGACGATTGGTGGGTGTAGTGAGTCGGGCTGGATCACTGCAGCCCTATTTTCAAAATGGTTTGACCATTTCATTTCATTTGTTAGGCCATCGAAGGAGAAACCAGTGGTACTTGTTCTCGACGGGCATTTTACCCACACACGGAACAGAGACGTCAATGATGAAGCTCGTGAAAATTATGTCTCAATCATGTGTCTCCCTCCTCACTCGACAGATAAGCTGCAGCCACTCGAAGTTGCATTCATGTTTCCCTTAAAGTCGTACTACGCCAAAGCCATTCAAAATTGGTTAGCCAACACCCAAACAGGGTTGTGCGAAGGCTGCAGGTCGCGAAACTGTTTGCAGAGGGTTACCAACGTGCTGCAACCTTGCAAACCGCAGTAAATGGATTCAATAAAACAGGAATCTTTCCGTTCAATCCAGAAATATTTACCGAGGACCAGTTTCCAACCCTAAACCCAGAAGTCGTAACTGAAAATAGGAGAGCAGAAGAAACTCCAGTACAACCAGTGGTCAGTCCAAAAGACTTGCGAGATGTGCCAATAATCTAGCTATCTACATCCAACCGACCTGGGACAGCAATTCTGGTGACAGGAACTCCACATAAGGGTAACGTACAAGAAGCTCAGCAAAAGAAACGAAATACAAGAAAGACATCTCAACACAAGGAACCAAACAAATTGCGAAATAGACTTGCTTTGGATCATTCTTCATGTGATCCCTCATCTCAACAGGGTAAGCTTACATCAAAATCTTCAGTTGAAGTAGTACAGGCATCTACATCCACTCTCAAAGAGAAGTCTAAGAAAACAGCGAAAGCAGCTAAACGATCAAATAAAAAACAAGTTGTCTTTGACTCTTCTAGTTGTGATAGTGATTGTGTTTCACTTGTTTCAACTTATGACGAAGACAGTGTGAACGATGTTAACTGTCCTTTTTGTTGCAAACCTTTTTCTGCTGACCATCGTGGTAAAGTGGGTAAAATGTACAAAATGTTTTCAGTGGTGCCATGAACTTTGTACATCCCATAAAATAGGCAAAATTCATTTGTATCTTTGCCTGGACAGTTAAATGAAATTCTTTAATTATTTCTTGAAGTAAGTCAAAACTTGCAAATTTTTATTCATTTTTACCACTTGTCTCAAATTTTCATGGATTTAGTTCTCTTTTTACAGATTTTAATATTTTGAATATTCAGTTAAAATATTACTTTTATATTTTATACAAATATACAATAACGTGTGTTGCTTTAATACATTTCTTAACAATGTTTTCTACTTTCCTTCCTTTTTTAAAAGCTACGACATTTTTCAAATTATTGTAAAATAGATCATTTGTATTTCAATTCCAATGTTTGGTTAGCAAGTTATATTGATGGCACAAAATTTATAAACGCATGTATTATATCATTTATGTGTAAAAAAACATTTATAAGTGTTTTGATGATGACTTCGGAATGTATTTTAGGTTTTTACCATTTAAAAATAGGGGGACGAAATTAGGACCCAGTTTTCGAAAATGAAAATTTTTATATTTTTTCTATTTTGTTTATTTTTTATTACACTTTCACTTAAAATGCTTTTTGCTTACATATGTAATGGGTAGTTAATCAAGCTACCAGTTCATAACTTTTCTACAATTTTACAGCCAATTTTTTGGATTTTATAACAAAAAAAACAAATGGGGGACGATATATGGGCATCTTACCTTAAATTTCGAAGAAATATATAAGTTTAAGAATTTATGTACCTACATTCTATTAAACTTGAAACTATCCACACAATAAAAACCTAAGAATGTTAGTGAAACTCATTTCTTTTATTTGTCAAAATACCTAAAAAAAAAAAAAAATTGTTTCCAAAATGAAACAGAAAGTATATAAATAATGTAATGACCAATCTGACAAAAAAAATTGTACTTCTCGAATGACATTGAAAACATACACGTGAAATTTAAAAGAATTATGGGTGCCCTAGGTAGGGAGAAAAAAAAAATATATATATATAAGAAATTAAATTAAAAAAGCATGTATAAATAAATTTACCTTGCGATTTATTTATTTTTTCTCCTAACCTAACTAAAAACTAAGTGTGTTTGGGAGGGGCCCGGGTTAGGGAGGGACCTAAGTGATCAACCAAACAAAATGAAATAGAAAATTACGTAATTTTAGAGGTATTTACAAAATTCCACTGGAACCGTACATAAAAATGAGCCTATGTCACTATCCAGCCCATAAAATATCTCTATGCAAAATTTCATGGCGAAGAAAACAAACACTCGCTTTTATAATATTAGTTAGGATGTGAAAACTATAAAACGATTAATAAAAAAACTAACAGTGACATCTACTGGTGTATTGATGTACTACGATGCAGAGCTTTAATTTTTCTTACTCTCTACTCAATGCCTTACAATAGCAAAACGTAACGTAATGACTTGAAAGCTATTGCTCGGCAGACATAGAGGAATGACACTAACAATTTGTATATCTATGACACACATTACATAAAATTAAGATATATTTTTTCAACCCGTTTAAAGATTATTTTTTTAGACAAAAGAGTGACGATTAATAAAAAACTAACAGTGACATCTACTGGTATATTGAGGTACTACGATGCAGAGCTTTAATTTTTCTTACTCTCTACTCAATTCCTTACAATAGCATAACGTAACGTAATGGCTTGAAAGCTATTGCTCAGCAGACATAGAGGAATGACACTAACAATTTGTATATCTATGACACACATTAAATAAAATTAAGATATTTTTTTTTAACCCGTTTAAAGATTTTTTTTTAGACAAAAGATAGCCTATATCCATCCCCAGGATATAATCTATCTCCTTGCCAAATTTCATTACGATCCGTTCAGCCGTTCAGCCGTTCAGCCAGGAAAAGGTAACAAACAAACAGACAGACAGACAGAGTTACTTTCGCATTTATAATATTAGTATTGACGGAGCTACATAATGTAAGTGAATTAACTGAAAACATATACAACATGGAATTAAGATCACATTAATAAGGGAATGGGCCGGCCCTTATTAGAGAATTAACATAAATTTCAGATCAAAGAAACGTCGTGGTTGGATGATAGTCCGAAAGAGGTTTTTAAACAAATTGAAAGGCTGGCATGTTGCAGATTGTTGGATGTAGTGTAGTGTGACCAAATCATAAACTTGAAAAAACGGGACACATCCAAGGAGGGTTTGGGGGCGATACCCTCCAGCTAAAGGGGGGTCCGAGTGGCCTCCATCGAGACGTAATCATTGAAACATGCTCTTTTTGGCTAATTTGAGACATAAATCTTTTTCAATTTACCTATGAATATGTTATTTAATTTAAATTGTGAGGCGTATAATAAATAAAAACAACAATTTTGCAGTAAATACTTATTTATTATAAGTATTATGACATACTACAAAACATAATTAAACAAGATAACTAAAATTGTTAGTCAAAGTTATGTTAAAAATCTTTAGAATTTCAATTGGAGATATTTTTCTTTCGTTCCAGCCAATTTTAAAACCTCTTTCTTTTCCAATATAAAGTTGTAAAAACTATAACAGTCCATTTTTAAATTGTAGAGTACCTGCAAGATTGCAGAAAGGGTATCCACTCCCATCTTGTTCCTTTCATCCGTCCATTGAATGTTCATAAGCGAAAAGATTCTTTCAGTTTTACCTACCATTATGGGCAGGGATCGAAAACACATACTGGCATATCTTCAAAAATTCAGAGTGCTGTTCTGGTCTGGTATGTGTAAAAAAAATTTAAAAAAAAAAAACATTTTTCGTGACACAGAGGTGGTTTTTTATCTTAATCAGTCCATTGTGCCATTAATTAGTAATTTCGACACGATATATTTTAAATTTTTATTATGATTTTAAATTTTTTTTTGTGTGGAAATTTTATTTGCTCTACTATAGTGTGATTTTACTTTGTTAGTCTGGTGTACTCCTCTGAGTTAAACTTTGTCTCAGTGCTCTGAAGCCCTTTTCCCATCGGCGTATCGGATATTTTGCTGGCCTAATCCCTGACTGGCAGACAGCTTACCATTTCCCCCGCCTTCAGTCACGCCTCAAGCCTGTAATATCATTTCTCTTCGTGACCCTAACTGCATAGGCAAGCCTGTAGCCTGCAGGCGACCAGTTCTCAGAGACGAGCTGAGATTGGCCTTTTTCATCACGTATTAGTGTTAAGTTCGCTCCTCTGCAAGCACGACGGGACGTAGATTCCCAGCAGCGTTGCATTTTACCCTCACCCCCCCCCCCTTCTCAGTTCCAAGTAAGACCAATGACCGGTCGTAACCCCCTGGGCAACCGTGACCGTCCTCAAGGTCTCCTCGCAAAAACGAGTGCGCCAAAACTGATCACAAGCGCTACCTAGCGACCAAGTCGCGAACTTCTCCGCTAGCCTACCCTCTAGGGCGCCAGAGCAGCACCTGCTTTCCCTTGAGTTATATGGACGCCGTGGGCGAGTCGATTGTTTTCAACTCAGACCCCTCCGACAGAGTTCTCTACTGTCGCCTAGTGATGCCAACTTCAAAACTCCTGCCAGAGTTTTTTTTCGCCCACATTCGGGCAAGTTCGGAATCTTTCGGCGGCCCAGACCCTCTCCACCTGTAAGAGCCGGCGCCTCCTTTTTAATTACGAGACGCGGTTTGCCGCGACACAGATCCGCGCGCGTCACGTTTGCAGACAGATCTCCGGCGAGCTCAGAAGACTCTGGAAGACTTCATCCGACCGCTAGCGACTATGTAATCGTCCTAGATAAGGGATGCTATCCCTCAACTAAATTCAAGTAGATTAGTCTGTCTGCATAGTGTTAGTAATTTTTTTTGTTTTGAAATTTTCCCTTTTAATTTTGTAACTATGAAGAAATCATCCGCGCCCAGCCGCGCAAATCGCGAGCTACGGACCATGGCTGACTCCGCGATAGCAGCTTGAAGGCAACTCCCCTGTTTTGGTGAGTGATAATTCGCGACCTCCCCTACCTCCCCTTAGATTTTTCCGGGCATTTCTTGCCCCATGTACTGTCTGTATTCAAGTCCTAATCAGTCTTGATTTGGCTTGTTACAGTCAGGGGTTCGACCTCCCAGCGATGCACTTATTCAGCTAGATTCGAGATCCAGCAACTACTGGTGGACGAATTGTCCATCAGTATGTTTTTCGCCCGTTCGAGATCCACCCATTAGAAGAAGCGGCTTTCTTCCATTCTACAGTTCGGCATTTTTAACTCCACACCTGGAAGACTCGGGTGATATGGTTTCTATTTCTATTCACCCCCTTTTAAAGACAAACCAGCGATAAGTGACTATCCACTTAATCCACTGATATGGTAAACTAATCAGCGACAAATTTAATGTAGTAGAACATTGCAAGTTGTAATAATGTATCAATACAATGTACTTTGTTTTAAATAATCGCGGGCCGGCCCCTTTTCGTTTCTCTTTGGTTTTTTTTTAAATCTTTGAAACTTGTTAAAACCTTTTGTATGTAAAGTAATGGAAACAAAATAATTCATCAGGGCAAATAAAACAGGGAAACTATAGATCAAGTTAATCGTGTAGTTTATTTATTGATTTTAACGATCCACCAACTTACTCCTTGCTTGTTACAGGAAGTTCCTAAATTTTGTTTGTTCACCACCTCGTGCCGCCTCTGGTAAATCAATTTATTTAACTTATTTTTTTTTATCCAGCAAGTTTCCAAGGCTCGTTTTAATTAATTCAAAATAATTCAATTTTGAGGCACGAGGGGTGTCACACCATTCTTTAATTTTTTCACTTACAAAATCCACTAATGGTGCCAGTTGATCAAATAGCAAAGTATCATTTATGCCAATGCTTTTTTTTTTCATTGAAGTAACAAATAGTTTCTTCAATTTGATCCCAACTCGGGATCTCTTTCAAAAGCATCCATTTAAACTTTGAGAAAGTAGAGAATGGTACACTCCATTTTTCAAGATACTGTATGCAGGTTTCATATAAGTCATTAACTTCAGTTCTAAGTTAATTTCGTCTTGTTCTTGTTGCATAATATTGCTACGCATAAGAATGGATTTTACATTAAATGATAAGAACTGTTCCTCTTTTCTTCTGGTCAATGTTGTGAGAGTAGATTCCAATTCACACCCTTAACTTCCATAACACTTTTTTTACTTCCTTCAATCTTTTTAATTCCTTGCTGAAAAATATTGAATTGGCTATGGACAAACCATAGGTATGCCTCACTTAAAGGATTATTAACAAATGTTAACAAAATGTTTGGATCATTTTTCTCGTTTAAAAAGAAATCCTTTAGAGAATTAAATAGTTTTAAAATTCGTTCTATTGCAGGCATCAATGACAGCCAAAGAGGTTTTGAATGTGCTAAAATAGTGCCATATTAGACGTCGATCATTTCCCAAAATTCTTTTAGCCTCTCCGTTCGCACCGTGTATATATAAAAATAAGAGAAGAGTTTGACAGTAATACCTTCGATGTCACAGCTTAATCTATCTGCAGCTGTACAAATGGAGTTATGTAATATATGTGCAGGGCAACCCACACCTTCAATACCACCATGTAAAGTAGTTTTTAAATTTTTAAATACCTTGTTTTGTCTCTCTCTGTTCAAACCACCAAAATTAGTATTTGTATTATCACCACAAAATGCAATGCAACTGTTTTTATTTAACTTGAACTCATCAATGCAATTTAAGCAGAAACTAGATATCTCATCTGATGTTTCCACGGCAAAGAAGCAACTTTCAATAACTTTGACTGTATCCCTTCATTTATGTCAAAAAATTTAACCACAAAAGGAAAGATTTTTACAGCCTTGTGATTACTTGCATCAGTTGAAATGCCATAAAAAGGGGATTTATTCATCTGTTCAATACTAGTTTTCAAGCTGAATGGAGCTAAAACACCCGTTATCAGAGCTGACTGCTTTGTTCTGGGAGAGCTAAACTTAGATGCAATTGCAGAGTCACTAAACATAATGCTGTTTAACTTACTGATACAGTCATTTGACCTGAAGCTGTGGTGGTGCTTGATCGTATGAAAGGCCTGAGTTAACTCAGCAGCTCTAACTTTCGTTTCTTCATTTGAATCGTGTTTAATAAAATAATTTTCAAGAGACTTACTGCTACTTGGGGCACTCATTCTGTTCGTATGTTTCACTGATGCGATGTGTTGTTTTACATCTGAACGTCCACCATAAAAACAGCATTGCAAACTGTGCACTCTGCTTCATTGTCATATCTTCCCTTTTTAATGTACTTCCATTCTTTAGAGTACGCCTTCTTAAACTTGCACTGACGCTTGGGCATAATTAGTAATTAATAACAATATGAGATGCACCAAACAAACACTTGTAACAAGACAAACACCCACACCCACAGCCACACTGACTTGTCTGACTCCGGTTGGATAGCCGCCTGCAAAATGGGCGAGTTCAACTGTCGAGGAGAGGGGAAGACGGCCCGAGGAGAGGCGCGACAAAAGTGTATCATCAACCCAACATAAATACGGGACATTTAGGCGTCCCGGGAGACTTTTTCGAGACCCCGTGTACGATCGTTAAAAAACGGGACAATCCCGTTTTTACGGGACGTTTGGTCACCCTAATGTAGTGGGACAGCTGACGAGACATCAGAGGGCCGGGGGGGTCGTCCGCCCCGTGGAGACTGAGCCGGTCTTTGGAAAAGGTACCCGGGTCCGGCACTTGTACTCAGTTACTTGGTACCTGTCTGTGAACAGAGACAAACACATATGTTTAGGACTGATTCACAGACATTTGGTGGAATAGGCAGAAAATGCCTTCTAGTTATGATGACAGGTGGGGAGTGATGGTGGTAAAAACTCACCAAACAGGGTCTGCCCGATGGTTGAGCAGGCGAGCGCGACGCGGATGATCCATGATTCTCAAAAAAAAAATTATCTACGTCGTCTTATACATGACTACTTTAGCTATATTCACGTGGACTGACTAACGCCTAAACACTTCTATGGTGGGAAACATCCCTTGTCTAATCTGATCACATCTTAAGAGAAACACATGGCGAGGCGTCCCGATGATGTCTGGTTCGATGCAGTCAGTCCCGAATCGCGGCGCGCAGTGAACTCGCAATGAAAAGCGTCGTTAACGATAGAAGGGGGTGGCTTCCGCTCTCAAACCGAAAGGTTCCGAACATTACCGAGGTGCTTGCCGAGGAAGTCAGACTTCGATGTCTCGAAGTTGGTGGTACTGCCTGATGTCAGCGCGACCTACTGAGGTGTGGCTGAACTGAGCAGAGGTCATCTCGCGCGAGTCGGCTGGTAGAAGCATGTAGCTTATGGAGAGGACTGAGCCAGCGCTCTGGTAGCCTAGGGAGGAACTACAGGAATTAGTTACTGTGGGAGATGCCAGAGGGCAGGCGTTCCGCGGGCGTTCAAACTCCCAGGGGAAGTGATTCGCAAAACTGCCGCTAGATGGCATAAGCATGTACTTCATGTGCTACTGCCGTGGCTTTGGGACAGGTCGACCCTGGCCGGGGTTAGCGGCCGGTCAAATACCCGGGGCGGTGTTACCAGGAATACTTGGAGAGGTGGTGAAAGTGATCAAAGTGGGAACGGCGGTCTACAGGACCCGGAGGCGTGACTAGACTTTTGCGAATATGATTCGCGATCATGTCAAGAAGTGCTCGCGTCAGGCGAGGTCTAGGAACTGTCCGTTCCTGAGAGCTTGCAGGGCCTAGCAGTTCTCGTCACGAATCGGGGACGAATTACTGGAGACGTCCGTGCCCCAAGGCGGGAATAAAAGAATCGTCCTGCTGGGTCATTGAATAGTAGGCACAATCAGATCTAGAGCTGGGAAAACTTGGGGAGACAAGTCTGACAAAGGTCGGATGGGAGTGTACAGGAGGAGGAACAAGTTTAAGTTCTTGCAGCAAAGGGATGACTGGTGAATTTAATTAAGTTAAAAAAAAATCAAATTTAAAATTGTGGCGAAAATACTAGTTGGCGGCACAATATATATATAAGTTTTTAATGCTAGCCTGTTTCTTTACTCAAACACCTACTGCACCCTTTATTTGCTTATGTTATTTACACCCAATGTTTAATAATTAATTTATGATAGTTTTTTTAATCTGTTTCATAGGAGTTTGTATGCAACTATTTAACTTTTGAATATAAACATGAAATTTCTATTAGTATTTATGTTTTATTATAAATGTTTGCAAAAGTGCACGTCAGTGTTTTTTTTATATGCCTAAATGTTGCAGTATGTATTTTTCTATAAACTAAATTAAAATTTAACTTTCAGAAGAAACACAGTTTATACAGAGAAATTCGCTAACTAATACAGGTTTCTTTTATTTTTACTATATAACATATGTTTATTTTCTGTTAGATGTCCTCTACATACTTTTATTATACTTATTATCTGCCATAAATGTTAATTAAGAACATATGTTTACTACTGCCACATGGCCCCCACATTCCATTACGGGTCCTGGACCCAGGATCCCCCCCCCCCCCCCAACTCTTACAGTCACGTGTTACATTATAATTGCATGGTTATTTCTTACCTACACTCGTTTTAGAATGTTATTCGACCTGAAAATAAAGGATATAATTATGGTTACTATTTTATAAGTCCAAACTAAGCTTTATTTATAAAATTATTTTACTTTAAAATAACCACGAGTATGTATACTTATTTCATACGCGGAGATAAAAATGAAAATATTTACAGAAAAATAAAATTAGCATCTATGTAAAATAGACACTGACTACAAAATAAGACTACTTTACTTAATAATAGTTTTTCGAGCTTTATTCTGACTAAAATCGTCAATGACATCGGAAAAGTCACGATTCTTGCCCAATTCATTCTCAATTGCTAAAACTGCTGAATGGTTAAGACGACATTGGCCTGTTGTTTATAGCTTGACATATTACTTTGTCATCATATGCAACCTGAAACAATACACTCCAGATAAAATTTATTTCGTCTTTGATTTTCACAACGTAACCTAGAGCAAAACACAGATTAATTCCCTTTCAAACTGTCAAATATTTTTCTCCGTCTACATTTGACAATAGAGTTGGAAGGGTAATATTGGACGGAAAATGGCTTCCAATTTTCTCAATAAAATAAATTTGGACAGATAACTTCAAATATGGTTTAGAACATGTCCAACTATCAAAGTTTCTTTTTCGTCTAAGCTATTTAATACTTTTCAATTTTAATGTCATATTGAAATACGGTGCTGGATGAAATTTTTGAACTACAGTAGAACCTCACATATCCGACCATGATGGGACCGGGCCATGGTCGACACGGCCAAAAGGTCGGATATCCGTAGGAGCAAAAAAAAAACGTCTTTCCCAGCTATACAGTTTGTACAGTAATACAACTTTATTTGTAAAAATGTTGCTGTATACATTTCAAACATTTACTTTTGTTAAATTACAAATGAGACGATAAATACAATGTAAGCATACCTTATTTAAAGAATTCAGTAATGTATTTTTGTTTCAGTTTTGCCAAATCTTGATTTTGCAGAAGTGTCCCTCCACTTTTTCTACCCACAATACATTACGTTACGTTTTAAAAAAAAACACAGAACAGTACAAGATTATAGTAGTAGAACATTCTGCACCAACAATAACGGCTGAACTGAACAGTTTGCGACACGAAGACATATTGTAGATGCGTCACTTTTTCAAGTCTGAACAGGCTCGCCAACCACGGAGACTAGGTCGGATATCCGGAGGAGTCGGTTGTGGGAAGGTCGGATATGAGGGGTTCTACTGTAGTTATTTTATTTATACAACTTTGAATTTTTTTGGTATGTATTAGGTTTAACTCACAATAACATAAGTTACATAAAAATGAATATTCAGTAATTGTTTAAGTGCTTGAAACATAAATTCCTTTTCACACATAAAATTATTTCGCTTACGACATTCATATTAACATCATTTTAGTTGTTTCACTTCTATAACATTTTCAATCGCCCACGTGTTCTCAGTCAATTTAAAGATTCGTTGTGACGAGAACGGATGTCCTGATGGCACGATTTTGATTGGCCGATCGCATCCAACATCCCACATATTTGAGAACCCATTCTGTATGATAAATATGTGATCGAAACTCAAGTCATGCAGAGTGTCAAACAAACATGGGTGCACTAGTGACGTTCTCCATGACGTCACGACCCTCCAACTTTATTTCACACAACATATCGGAAGGTGTGGGAAGCGACAGGGCATTTACGAACAATGAAGCTAGAAGGGCAATCTGCAAGAATATTTATAAAAAAATTGGTTGCCTGTAAAGTCGGTTTACGGACGATAGTTTAACGTGACGTCATAACAAAACATTGATGAAATAATTGCATACTTTTATGAATAAAATTGAATAATTTTTATTTTAATAACAAAAGAATAAATACTTGAAATTAAACTAGTAATCAGATTTTTAAAATGCAAGAATAATTAACCTTTATTGCCGAAATTGTTGTTATAATAAGCAATGAAAACCACAGTAACTTTTCACTTCACTTTATAAACAGTTGACGAAACAGTTCACGTGCAGATGACTTGTAATTAATTTTAAAAACTGATATTTAGCTATAAAGTTGAAATATAATTATGAACAAGTTTTCATATAAATAAACTGTGATCAAATATCTATCATCAATTATATGAATCACCATAATTTTTTAGTCAATTGTAACATAACCTATTATTACTGCACTCGCCGACAGCGTAACGGAACACAGTGTAACGCAACAATGAGCGTAACGGGACACAGCGTAACGGAACAATGAGCGTAACGGGACACAGCGTAACGGAACAATGTGCGTAACGAGACACAGCGTAACGGAACAATGTGCGTAACGGGACACTTTTTCGTGCGTGCAGCCGGCGTTCATCGATTTATTAGATGTTGTCACGTCAATGAAACTATATAGATAAAGCGTTAGCGAAATGATGAGCAATTGCCAATAAACCTACTTACAATATTTACCTCAACAGTTATATTTCCAGATGAAAATATAAGATTCAATCAATAAACACGCATAGCAAGAAACACAAAATACAACACTGCGCAGGGCGGGAACGGCGGCGCCACAGGGAAAGAGGGGAGACATAGAAGCGCGACTCTCAGTGGACATGAGACGCTATCTGTGGGTGGGCCCGTAACTAGTAGCAAAAACAAATACTCAGGCGGGAGTGTTAGCTTTACAATGATAATTTAACTACACGAATAATTGTTTCGTAGAAGCCATTTAAACTGTGCAAAAAAAATACTGAATAATCTTTTGAAATAAAAACATAGTTTAAAAAACTAAAGAAACATGCTTTTAAAGATTATCAAACTATAAAGTAAAAAATAATTTTAAAATGTAATTTATGACAATAGTATATAAGCAATACTAGTATCAATGAGAAAAAAGCTTGAGGCGCTTTGTGCCATATTTTTTGTATATTAAGCGCCCCATGCTTTTTTCTCATTTATACTAGTATTGCTTATATACTATTGTCATAAATTAAATTTTAAAATTATTTTTTACTTTATAGTTTGATAATCTTTAAAAGCATGTTTCTTTAGTTTTTTAAACTATGTTTATTTTTAACTTTTTAGTTTGATATTCTTTAAAAGCATGTTTTTTTAGTTTTTTAAACTATGTTTATGTTTAACTTTTTAGTTTAATATTCTTTAAAAGCATGTTTCTTTAGTTTTTTAAACTATGTTTATTTTTAACTTTTTAGTTTGATATTCTTTAAAAGCATGTTTTTTTAGTTTTTTAAACTATATTTATGTATAATTATCATAGGGAAATGAGTTACCGACACTACCTATTACCATCTGAGATAACTATTTGGAGTTGCAACGTCACAAAGAAATGGTAAAGTCTCTCCGAATCATTTACAGTTAGATGTATGGATATAATCTTAGAATTTACCGGGAAAAAAAAAAAAAATTTTCGGCGTGGCCGGGAGTAGAACCCACGATCGCTGAATCCGAAAGCTGACGTTACCAGAAGTCGCGCGCCTTAGACCGCTCGGCTAACGAACGGAATGAAATTGGTGGGACATTTCACACTGATTCGGCACTCACTCTTAGTCGAAAGAGTTACAGACGGACAGACAAACATACAGGTGAAGCTAATATAAAGCATGTAAAAAAAAGGGGGTTGTATGTAAAGTCGGTTTACGGCGATAATTTTACGCGATGTCATAAGAAAACATTGTTGAAAAATTGCATACTTTTTAATTTTCAAATAATATTTACAGTTTTTTGCAAATTTAATTTAAATAATTTGTTCAAATATAATCACGAACAATTAGTTAAAGAGCCCGCCTCTGTTTGATATCATAGAAGATATTCTCGCACGGTGGTTGGCCGGTTTTTTCACGCTCGGCTCAGGCGGAACGTGAGAATGAGTCATGCTTTTTCGTGCGTGCAGCCGGCGTTCATCGATTTATAAGACGTTATCACGTCAAAAAGCATGTTGTATATCAATGGGTATAAAATGAAGAATTTCTGGTCTCCCACACTACAAAATATGTGCCCACAAAAACAGAGTGAATTAATTTTCACTGGATTGTCTGCCTGATAGCTGAAGCATTAACCAAACAAATGTTATCACTTTCAGTAGCAGGAGACAAAAATGATAGAATTCAACCCACGTCACACGGAGTTTACAGGTGGACTGATGAGCTATGCCATGCGTCTATGTTTAGAACAAAGTGGGAAAGGGCTGGAAGACAGGAAGGAAGGTTGTGGAATCAGGGGAGGAGGGGAAGGGGAGGAGGTGAGACATACTGCGCTAATATGCACATAACACACGCAATGACAACCACTACCAGCACCAATTTTATCAAACGTTTATCATTAATATATATTTTAAATGTTACATACAATTAACTGTAGGTTGTTATGAATCTTCTAAAATTTCATTGGATAAAAAATATTCAAAATGTTCTTCTAGTTTGTAAAAAGCTCTAATAGTTGAACATTTAAAACTAAACAGGGCTGCCCCCCCCCCCCCCACAAGGGGGTGCACTGCCGAGAACATCGACAAAAAACGACAGGATTGCTGCCAATTATTTTTCTCAGCCATTGATTAAGAAGTAAATGATTTCAGTTTCTGTGGAAATAAATTGAGAAACTGTAAATTGTACAGTGAAAATATCCGTACAATTAAGGAAAAGTAATGGCAAACATTGCTCTGAAATCACCTTCAATTTTATTCCCCTAATTTACATGAATCTCTACCTATATATTTTTGTACTTGTAGTTATATATTTTCATGATCAGGCAAGTGCATTGTATAAAAACTACTCATGTAAAAATCCAGTTTTGAATTAGAACAAAATTTATTACTAGTTTGTGACTCTTAAGTGATGAACAACCACGCTGTTTTTAAGGACCCGATATAAACTGTGTAACATGCGAGAACCAATACTACATTTAAAAAAAGTTTGATATGCTTTATGAGTCTTTAGAATAAGTAATGAATGTAATTTCCAGTATATAATTCAGTTAATAAGGAAACTAAAATAATATTAATATATTATTAATATAATTTTTATATTATTTATTTTTTATTTATTTTAATTTATTTATGCATTTATTAGGCGCCAGCTAACAGACGTAGTCCAAGATAGGCTGGCGCTATACAAATATAAAACAAAAATACTAACAACATAAATGGAAATAAGGAAAAAAGGGGGAAAAAGGGGGGGGGGGAAAGGAATAAAAAGGAAAAAAAAGAAACAAAAAAGAAAAAATCAAATTTGAAGTGTAGACGGGGATTTCCATATTGAAAATACTACTACTAAAAAAAATTAATACAAAAACAATTCACTATTAAATTCATATCCAAGATACATGTACTCATAAAAATATCGTCAAAGGAAATTAGTTAATGATACATATTACTACAAGTGAAATACAATTTTTTTATATGCTACTGTATTATTAAGTCATTAATACTAATTTTATTAGGAATCATTAGAAATCGAACGATTTACTATAATTAGTAGTACTAGCCACACAACGCCTAAGCAATTTATGTGACTGTTGGATGGAACTTTCAAGGAAGTTGCTCTTTTACCTCTTTACAGTCATATATTGAAAAAAAACACTGTTTATGATAAAGTACGCTTCGAGGACAGAACGTCTAGTTGTAAAAGAGTAAGTATTATATTTTAGTGACATTTCATGATAGTTAAACGGTGCTTCTATTGAATTAAATCTTTCGAAGATTATTTTAAAACTTAAATTTTATAATTTTCCTAAACGCTTAAGAGACTGTTTCCGTGATAGTGTTCCAAACTACAGAACCGCATTCTATATTTGATCTTATGAGGGCATAATAAAGACATATGAGGGAATCACTGTCGTTAGAATCAAGTCCAGAGAACGGGATGTTTTTTTTTTCTAATTAGACTGTAACCATGATGATGAAAAAGTAATTACGAATCCAAAAGCACTCCAAGGTCATGTATTCCGATTACAAACTTATTTTCAATATTATTCAGTGAATACGTGAGTAGTATATAAAATGTTCTGGCGCAATGAATTTCTTATGAGACTACGATTTTGGTTTGGCTTACCAATCGTAAGTATTCAGCCATCTTGGACGCAAAATTCCTCAAAAATGACTTAAAATGACTCGAAATTAATAGAAATGTCCCTATTACGAGAGTAAAGCTATCGTTTTGAGGGAAAATTTCCCGTTGTATTCCTCAAAAATTTATAATTTGCAATACCTCAAATACTTTTGCTTTGAAAAAACCCAAATTCCTAAAAGCTGCTTAAGAATCACAGAAATTGCCACCCTAAGCCACCGAGGCCATGACCTTGACTGTAAACTTGAACTTCTTTAATTTTTAACCAAAAAATTCGTAAAATATCCTAAATTCATCAACAAAATGCTTATTAAAATAATTATTGATTAGATCGATTTATGTCCTTGGTTATATCCTTGTTCGATGCGAAAATTGTAATTTCAGGTACACAGTATACACAGTACACACAGTACATGCAATAGCCACACGTTACACACACTGAACACACCATGAACACATAGTATACACATGCAAAGAACTCACAAAACACACACTGGACAGGCAATGGACACATAGTACACACACAGGAAAAGCAATGAACACACAATATACACTGGACACACATTGGACACACGACACACATTGGACACACGACACACACTGGACAGGCAATGGACACATAGTACACACACAGGAAAAGCAATGAACACACAATATACACTGGACACACATTGGACACACGACACACATTGGACACACGACACACATTGGACACACAGTACACAAAATGGAATCATAGTACACACACTGGACACACAATGAACACAGTAAAAACGCAATGAGCACACAATGAGCACACAAAGGACACACAACGGACACACAGTGTACACACAGAGCATGCAATGAACACACCATGGACACACAGAGCATGCAATGAACACACCATGGACACACAGAACGCACATTGGACACACAGTACACACAATGAATACACAGTACACACAATGGACTCAATGCATACACTGGATATGAAATAAACACACAATACATACACAATAAACATACAGTACACACATGCAAAGGACTCACAGTACACACAATGGACATACACTGAACACACAGTACACACACAGGGCATGCAGTGAATACAAAATATATACATACAGGACATGGAATAGACATTTAAAGCAGACAGTGAACGTGCAGACGCGAGAACTGTGGCTTATTTAGAAATCAAATTATATGAAATAATAACAATCACTTTTAAAGTCCTACATATATTTAATTTTAATCTATACTAATGCATGTCAAACAAGTCATTATTGTGTGTAGCCATCTTCCCTCAATTCTTTGAGTATGAAGTCTACTTCTTTGATTAGCTAATAGTTTCTCGCACAAAGCGAAGCATGTAGATGTGTTAACCTGTCGACCAATATGTTATGCTCTCCCCATGATGCTTAATCAATCTTTTCTGCTGCTGTCATCTTCATTGCATGTTTGTTATTAATATGTTTAATATCCCTATCGTCCCAGTGATCATCGTAAGCTTTATCATAATAATTTATATTATAATGATGTTCCCATCGTTTTTATCTCAGGGCTTCATCTACTTGCATACTTTAAGTGCTTCATCACAGTTTTAGATAGCGTCAGTAGCTTCAGAGTCACTGTAGCCATCACCATAGAAGTCAGCATCTTCACCTGTACTGTAAGAAATCGAAATAGTTGATGTCGAAGCTTCTTCACTGTCTAAACGCTTACTTTTTAAGTGTCCATCATTATTCCAAATTATGGAGGATCTACTTGATATAGGCTTGAATTTATTCTCACTTTTCACGGTAATGATACTTCCATTAGTTTCACTCTTCCTTAAACCGCCAGCATTTTTTAATTTAAATTCTTTGTCGCTATCGGGAGAGCTATGAACATCGCGCTCAAGACAAGGAGAATTATTTACATCATGCAGAACATTCTTCCTTAGTGTAGTGGCTTTATCGATGTCCGCTATCTCGTAAGTAGGCTTGGCTTTACATGTTCTGGAGTGTCTTTTTAAGCTGTTAATTCTTGCTAACAACCTGCCACACGATTACAGCTAAACATTTTGCGAGCTGGGTTTTCAACACAATCATTCTTCTCGTGACGTCTAGTATTCCTTCTCGCGACAAAATCCTTGCTGCAGTAACACAGCGGCTTCCTTCCGATCCAGCTGCAGACAACAAACCGTGATCCATGTTAGCTTTTGCGACTTATAATAGATGCGAATTGAGATTTTAATTAGAAATATATAAGTAAATATGAATTTGAGTAATCTACTAGTGAGAGTTCATTTTCAATTTTGAAAGACTAGTGGCTAAATACCTAGTTTTGCTCATCAAGAACAGATGTCGCTACATGTTGCATGGAGGTGTGTGTATATATGTGTGTGTGTATATATATATATATATATATATATATATATATATATATATATATATGCTATCGATAAAGAAGGTCTTCTGGTTTAGAGACGTCTGGTCTATACGTCTGAATTCGTACATGAGCTGGTCTCGTGGTCCAAAGACACTTGGCCTATACGTATAGTATTGTACATAAATTGGTTGGAATGTATTTCATGCATCGAAAAAAAATAGACTTACGTATTATGCAGCACGACCACATGTTTAATTTTGAGGGCAGGTATTTTGTATATAATCGTTTTTTTTTTTTTGTAGAGAGAAAGATTAATAAACTCCACGAAGTGTAATAGGGAAAGCAGTTCATTTCATTTCAAGGTTTAGTAACTCTTATCACTGGTCGAGAATCTAACCAAAGAACGGACATCGATTCAATAAATTTGAGGCTGGTAGATGAGGAATTTATACTTCTTTTTGGTATTTTTTACCATAATTAATGGATTTTTTTTTACCTGTAACTACAATTTTCGCATCGAACGAGGATCGAAATAAGGACATAAATCGATCGAATCAATAATTATTTCAGTAAAAAAAATTTTTGATGAAGTTTGGAATTTTTTCCCGAATTTTTGGTTAATAATTAAATAATTTCAAGTTTATGGTTTGGTCAAGGCCAAGGTCAAGGTCAAGGTCAAGGTCAGGTAATGCCTCGGCGGCTTAGGGCGACTCGCTATTACGGCTCTTAGGAATTTTGCTTTTTTTTAAGTCTAAACACATCCGAGACATTCCGTATTCTGAATTTTGGAATTTTTGACGAATAAAACGGGAACATTTCTCTCAAGTGGGAATTATTCCTTCGTAAAAAAAAGTTTCTAGGAATTTTGAATCATTTTGAATCATTTTGATTCATTTTTGAGGTATTTTGAGAATAAGATGGTGAATCCTTACGATTGGCAACCACCACCAAGCCACCACCACAATCGTAGTCCCATAAGAAATGCATTGCGCCAGATCATACTTTTATATACTACATAAGTGTACAAGAATTATTTTTTCTTGAAAATGTAATACAATTGATTTTTTTCTCATAGTTTAGCGACATAGCGTTAGTTCAACACATTTTTTTATAGATGTGATGTCAAATGGCAGTTATAAATTATCACTATAATTTGAAATAGTTTCATATAGTTTAATATAATCGGCATACAATAAAACTTGTGAGTAGGATATCACATCTACAATATCATTTACAAATACGTTAAAAAGAAGAGGTGACCAAGTTTCACCATGAGGATCTCCAGAAACAACCCGATATTTATTAGATAAGCAACTGATTATTCTTACCATTAAAAATCTATCGGATAAATAATTAAACCAGGCAATGAATATAGTATCTAGACCAAAAGCTGTGAACTTTTGAATAATTAATGAAAGATGACAAGTGTCAAATGCTTAAGAGAAATCAAAATATATTACATCATGATAAATTTTATTTAAAAAATTTAACAGGTTCGTGGTAGTATTTCTACTAGTTAAGAATCATGTTATATTGGTTTTATTGTTTATATAAAACAAAATCTATTCAAAAATAATTTTTTTTAAAGTTTTCGAAAAGCAACATAAAAGTGAGATTGGTCAATGATTAAACATGTTACATTTGTCTCCTTTTCATGAATTGTAATGGCATTAGCAATTTTCCAGAGATCAGGTAATATTCCCGTAAGTAGGCTCGTATTGAATATACGTACTAATACAGTTGTTGATGCATTAGCACAGTCTTTAATAATACAAGTAGTCTATCATCACAACCAGATCATACGCTGTATTTTAATCTTTTTATTGCCCACAGAACCAAGCTACTTCAAGCTGTGGGTATATGTATATAATGAAAAGTTTTAGATAAATTTCAGTTTTATATTATTTCTAGATTCAACAAACATATAAAGTAATTACTAAAATGATTACAAATTATTGCTGGATCAGTAATTATATTATCATTTCTTCAAAACATTTCTCATAGTTCTTACATGATACCAAAAAGATTTAGGATCTGCTTTGATTTTATTATTTCCTAGCTTATACAAGTCGGCTTCGCTCGTGGCAACTTCAGAATATTGCTGATATAGACCCCAACGAAGTGGTCACACAAGAAGTCACACGCACCTGAAGTGACTGCCACCCGCGATACATCTCTGTGTAGCGAGTGTACAACCCCACAGGCGCTCCACCTAGTCTCAACCCGCCCAGTGGAGGTGAAGCGGAGGAAGGATGGGGTATGAATAATTGGTGCGGGAAACGGAGTACCCCGAGAAAACCCACAGGCCATGGCATCGTCCGCCACATTTCCCACTAGCGAAAATTCGGGTTCTACTCCGCGGGGATCCAACCCGGTCGCCTTGGGGAGGGGGGGGAGGGGAGGAGTGAATATGCTCGACCATCGCGCCGGCCGGCCCGCCATCTTGGATTGTGACGTCACGGCGGCCATATTGGATGTCCTTAACCTTTAAAACTGACCTTGACCTTAGAAATTAGGCGAAATGCCCTAATGACCCTAAATTTGTCCAAAATTCGTTAAAATCCACTAAAAGTCCTGTTTTTTGGTAAAAATTCTGCCAAAAAATCTAAAAATAAATTGAAAAACAAAAAATTGCCTTATTTCGAGGGAAAAATTCCCGTTTCGAGGGAAAAATTCCCGTTTCGAGGGAAAATTTCCCGTTTAAGTCCTCACAAATGCCAACAGCTTCAAAATACCTAATAAAGCTTAAAATTACTAAGAGCTAGCCGCTCTAAGCCGCACCTTGACGATTATGATGCCATAACCGCCATCTTAGATGCGCCATTTCGTTTTCTGGAACTTTCCACCATTTTGAATTATGACGTCACCGTTAAAATTTCCATTACGACCGCCATCAAAAAATTTATTTATTATCAGATTTTCATGACAAAATTTTAAAATTTATAAAATAATTTTAAGTATACAAATTTTAAACAAATTTAATAAAATTTTAACAAAAACGCACTTACATCATGGAGTCCTCGGTTCGAACCCGGTGAGGTCAAAAGATGGTGACAGGTCCTTCCCCCACACAGGCTACCAGCAGACTTACCCCCCCCCCCCCCTTGCACTTAGACCATTGCCACACTCCCCCTTCCACCACTCACAAACAATGTTTTTCTTGGAATTTTTCCCCCTTCCCCTATTTATTCGTTTCTCGGAATTTTTTTTTCACCCACCATATTCTACCTCCACCGCTACCACCACCACCATATGTTGTCTTGGAATTTTGTCCCTCCACTCAATTCTCGGAAATCCATTCCCCCTCTAAAAATTACTTTTTCTTGCAATGAACCCACCACCATCACTACCCCCTAACCCTCCTTTTAGCCTATAAACACTGGCTGCTGGTCCCGGCAGCCTTCAGTTGCCTGCAGTTCCCCGCCCGCACCAATCGTCTACCGAGGAGTCAATGAAGGTCGTCATCTTGGATTATAACATCACAGTCGCCATCATGTTTTCTTCTGGATTCCGCCATCTTGGATTATGATATCACAGTCGCCATCAAGTTTTCTTCTTCTGGATTCCGCCATCTTGGATCATGACATCACAACCAATATATTCTTTCCATCTGCTGTAGCTTGCCCTCTTGGATGATGTCACATCCATCATTTTTGTTTTCGTCTCCTGGAGACTCCAATCTTGGATGATATGAAAGTCCTAAAAGCAGCTCATGTTCCTCGTCTACCAATCTCCAGTAAGCCAATATGACAGCCATCTTGATATTCTGTAATAATTAACTTAGAAATTCGGGAAAAATTCCAAAAAATCATCATAAAATCACTAATAAATATAATGATTGTTTCGATCGATAAACGTCCTTGGTTCGATACTTGATCAATGCAAAAAATATTTAAGACAAAAAAATACTTATTTAATAAATCATGTTCAAAGTACTAAAATTAACAGAAGTTCCTCTACAGGCAGCCTCCTATAAGCCTAAATGAATGCCATCTTGGAAATTTGTAATTATCAACCTAGAAATTCGAGAAAAATTCCAAAATTCATCAAGAAAATTATTCATTAATAAACTAATATAATGTATAGTGTCCTGTCTTAAATTATATCCCTGCTCAATGCAAAATATAGAGATTTAATTTTAAAAAATTACATAAGTGACAGGTTGAAAAATAAAACATAAGTTTTTGCATATTTAATTTATTACATAAATCTTATACTTCTGCATGAACACTTGCTCAAGTTAGCAGTATAATAAACATTTACATGAAAACATGAACTGACTAATTCACAGTTCCAAATAGTTTACCAAAGATAGAGACCAGTGAGATCCTTTTACTACATAGTCATTTTCTTTCCGACAGAGTTTCTCGATATTCTGTTTAACAGACTGCCTCACATCGTCAGAATTATAAATGAATGTATTCACTGTCAACAATGCGCACTTCACTTGATTCTCGAACGAATACGGTTTACCACAAGTTATATTTTAAAGGCCCTTACAATGTAACTTCATCATTAAGCTAATTTATAATATTCTACTTGATATCGTCATGAAAAGTACAAATGTCTTTGCCTCCAACTGTCTTTGTCTCCAACAGTCATTGGCTCCAAAGGTCAATGCTCCAATGCTTCAATTGTTCCAACATCTCCAAGTGCCTCAGGATTCCGAGTGCTCAAATGCCTAAAACAGCTCCATAGCTCCAATTTCTCCAAGTGCTCCAACGGATCCAAGTGCTCCAAAGATCCAAGTGCTTCAACATCTCTAAAGCTACAATTGCTATACGTAATCAATCTGCTTCAAAGTTCCAGTAGCTCCAAAGCTCCAATTTCTCCAAAGCTCCATTGTTTCATTTGCTTCAATTGGCCAACAGCTCCAAGCGCTCTAATGTTCCAATTGCCCCAACAGTTCCAACGGTTCAAAAGGTCAATGCTCCAATACTTCAATTGCTCCAACAGCTTCAAGTGCTCCAAATGCTCCAACATTTCCAAAGTACCAATTTTTCCAAGAGCTTCAATGCTCCAATTGCTCTAATTCCTATAATGTGCTCCCACTGCTCCAAAGTCCCAACAGCTCCAAGTGCTCCAATAGCTCCATTCACATTTTGGTGTCAAAAGTCAATGTTCTAATTGCTCCACAAGAGCTCTAAATTGCTCCAACAGCTCCAAATTGCTCCAACAGCTCCTAATTGCTCCAACAGCTCCTAATTGCTCCAACAGCTCCTAATTGCTCCAACATCTTCTAATTGCTCCAACAGCTCCTAATTGCTCCAACAGCTCCAAATTTCTCCAACAGCTCCAACTGCTCCAAGTGATCGAATTGCTCTAATGTCCTCCGATGCTCCATCAGCTCCAACTTCAACTGACCAACTGCTCCAAGTGCTCCATATATTTATTTCATGGTCTCGCGTCGAACATTACGAAAATTATTAAATACTTCACATTTCCTACTCTAGCCAGTGCAGTACTCCAATTAGCACCATTTAATACATGGTATAAAAATAGTACAGACTTAATTTCCTACTCTAAGCAGGGTATGCGAAAGCTACCTTATGCAAATTGCTATGGCCAAATGCAAAAAAAAAACATGGTAACAGTGACACACAAAAAAAGTATCTCTCGTGGTATTCTTTCACGGGACTAGCGGCTGCTACATTTCTCAATGAATTAACTTTGAGATGAAGGTGTGAGCACCAAGCAAGAGCTGGCCAGAGCGGGACTCGAACTGAGAAGCTGCTGACCTTGGAGATGTCGAAGCTAAAAAGAGGCTTGACTGACCCACTGAAGCTTCCCCGGCGACTGCCTTGCGCGGGCACCTCGGTGGGGCATGTGCTTTGGCTCTTGGGTGATTCTACCTCCACGCGCCATGCTACACTAGTCTCGACCAATCAAAGCATCCCTACAAGCTCCTCCTAGGGACGACCAGGGTTACTGCCTCGCAACCTTGTCAAGGTGGACAGGGGAGGGGAGAGGAAGCATACTCTATTGTTGTGCTGAATTTTTTTGGGGTTCAATTCATCATTTGTGAGGGGTTTTTCGTTCTGTTAGTCAATTTTTCTTTGTTTTTCTTTGTTTGTTGACCATATTCCTGTTATGGAATATTATGTGGTGTATAATCCTGTTGACAACAGCAATTTTTGCTTAATTTGTGTTTTTTGTCTTTTGGTTTTCTGTAGTTTTATTCTACAGACATACATGTGCTTAGCAATGGCGTATGCCCAAAAGCTTACATCAAGTCATACTCTATTGGCACAAATGGCTGTTAGACTTCTTTTCTGCATAGGGTGGGGTCTTGTGTACTACGCCCCCTCTAATTTAATCAATTCATCAACCTCAAAACTAAAAAAAATAATCAACATTAATAAGATTATTTTGGGCAAAAGACTGGTGTTCAAACCATTACAATAAAATGCCTTTTTAATTTCGTCAAAGGCAAAAAACATTAAAAAAAAAAACAGAAATTACAGTTCCGAATTTATATTTATGTTCATCTTTAATACAACAGAACCAAACATGGTACTATAATTTTCTTTAATAGAATCGACAGTCTCTTCAATGCTGAGTTCTCATTGGAGAAACCTGCGCATAATGCTCCGCCATTGCCACACACGCGGACTTAAAATGGCAAACTTACAATAAAACTAAAAAAAATGCTAATAGGATATATACTGTAATATATACCTGCAGAGAAACAATACTTCAATCGGTTATCACAATGATATACAACTGAAAAAAAAAATGAAATGAATTTTTAAAATGAAATTATTTTTCTCAAAATTTTATGTCTTTTTCTTCTATTTCTCAAAATAAATTACTGGCAAATATAATGATTTTAAAACTATTAATTGGTCTGTATCGTCAATCGTCATGTTACTCGTAAAGGCCATGTTTACACCTTATTAATATTTTCTCGCTCTTTTTATATATATTTTCTTTTCAACATTTTATGAAGATTAATATTAATTGTGATTAAGCACATCTAGAAGAATATTCATTTCTATATAACACTTTGATATTATTCAGTTGTATGCGTCGCCTATAAAATATATTAATCTGTATATGTGGTCTTTTCCAAATAACTGATTCAATTCAATATAGCAGTCGGCTTTGGTTTTCCCTCCTGACTCCTGTTGCAAGACCTGCATGTATATACCACTGCGGTAACACTAAGGCAACACAGAGTAGCAGATAAGGGCTCAAAAGCACCTCCTTCAGCTGGTAACACATTTTTTGTCCAACAGTTGTTGGCAAATGTCCTCATTACGACAAGCTCAGAAGATGTATTAAATGATTTACATTTATATACAATGTGTAGATAAAAACCAGAAAAAACTATCCGGCATCTAATGTGGTTGTTGATAAAAACAAAAATATGGACAATAAAACTCATTTCTTACAAGTAAAAAATCCCAAGGAAATAAGGGCCCACAAATCTGAACAGATTTCTAAAAAAAAAGGTTTGTAAGTGGTTAAATATATAGTTTTAAGGTCATGACATATGAAAAACCCTGCCTAAGTTCAAACCTTATAACATACATGCATTAACATTTGGACCATGTTATCTAGCATGCATTTAATATAAAAATTCCAGAAAAAAATCGAAAACTATTATCACTTCTAAGCGAAATGGAAGAACTGATATTACAATTATAGCTGGGCTAAAATACAATGAGAATCACCTAAACACGAACAATACTTTAAATATTATACATCAGCAAAACTGTCGAATAGATAATAGCACCTTTCAAAACCACAAATACTAACAAAACATTCACGTAGTACTTCTTCGCAGGAGGAATAATGCCCAACCCGAAACACAGGGACAGCACACAGTGAAGAGGTGACGAGTGTTCTACCTTTCTAATACACTCACTGACGACTCTGTCCGGAACAGCTGGGAAGCGTTGCTTCAGCTCATGGAACAGCTGCATGATAGCGATGTTGCTGCAACTGCAGTTGGGCCTATCAGCAGCAACCGGAGCCGCCATCTTCAACTGTCATGGCCAGCACCAACCACCACTGCCACCAGCACGCTCCAGTCATCCTCGCGACAACAGGGTCCAGCAATGACAGCGAGACCTATACCAGACACAGAGGCATGTTTACTACCAGCACACGTCACATACAGTCAGCTAACCCTCATGCCCTTTCTCTCACTCACTCTACCACCAAGTAGCAGCCTTCACTGCCACCATTATCCTCCTTACAACCGTGTGACAGCAAGGTCCAGTACATGATAGTACTACCTGTACCATACATCAAGGCATGTTTACTACCAGCACACGTCACATACAGTCAGCTAACCCTCATGCCCTTTCTCTCACTCACTCTACCACCAAGTAGCAGCCTTCACTGCCACCATTATCCTCCTTACAACCGTGTGACAGCAAGGTCCAGTACATGATAGTACTACCTGTACCATACATGAAGGAATGTTTACTACCAGCACACGTCACATACAGTCAGCTAACTCTCATGCCCTTTCTCTCACTCACTCTACCACCAAGTAGCAGCCTTCACTGCCACCATTATCCTCCTTACAACCGTGTGACAGCAAGGTCCAGTACATGATAGTACTACCTGTACCATACATCAAGGCATGTTTACTACCAGCACACGTCACATACAGTCAGCTAACTCTCATGCCCTTTCTCTCACTCACTCTACCACCAAGTAGCAGCCTTCACTGCCACCATTATCCTCCTTACAACCGTGTCACAGCAAGGTCCAGTACATGATAGTACTACCTGTACCATACATGAAGGAATGTTTACTACCAGCACACGTCACATACAGTCAGCTAACTCTCATGCCCTTTCTCTCACTCACTCTACCACCAAGTAGCAGCCTTCACTGCCACCATTATCCTCCTTACAACCGTGTGACAGCAAGGTCCAGTACATGATAGTACTACCTGTACCATACATCAAGGCATGTTTACTACCAGCACACGTCACATACAGTCAGCTAACCGTCATACCCTTTCTCTCACTCACTCTACCACCAAGTAGCAGCCTTCACTGCCACCATTATCCTCCTTACAACCGTGTCACAGCAAGGTCCAGTACATGATAGTACTACCTGTACCATACATCAAGGCATGTTTACTACCAGCACACGTCACATACAGTCAGCTAACTCTCATGCCCTTTCTCTCACTCACTCTACCACCAAGTAGCAGCCTTCACTGCCACCATTATCCTCCTTACAACCGTGTCACAGCAAGGTCCAGTACATGATAGTACTACCTGTACCATACATCAAGGCATGTTTACTACCAGCACACGTCACATACAGTCAGCTAACTCTCATGCCCTTTCTCTCACTCACTCTACCACCAAGTAGCAGCCTTCACTGCCACCATTATCCTCCTTACAACCGTGTCACAGCAAGGTCCAGTACATGATAGTACTACCTGTACCATACATCAAGGCATGTTTACTACCAGCACACGTCACATACAGTCAGCTAACTCTCATGCCCTTTCTCTCACTCACTCTACCACCAAGTAGCAGCCTTCACTGCCACCATTATCCTCCTTACAACCGTGTGACAGCAAGGTCCAGTACATGATAGTACTACCTATACCATACATGAAGGCATGTTTACTACCAGTTCACGTCACATACAGTCAGCTAACTATCATGCCCTTTCTCTCACTCACTCTACCACCAAGTAGCAGCCTTCACTGCCACCATTATCCTCCTTACAACCGTGTGACAGCAAGGTCCAGTACATGATAGTACTACCTGTACCATACATGAAGGCATGTTTACTACCAGCACACGTCACATACAGTCAGCTAACTCTCATGCCCTTTCTCTCACTCACTCTACCACCAAGTAGCAGCCTTCACTGCCACCAGTATCCTCCTTACAACCGTGTGACAGCAAGGTCCAGTACATGATAGTACTACCTGTACCATACATCAAGTCATGTTTACTACCAGCACACGTCACATACAGTCAGCTAACCGTCATACCCTTTCTCTCACTCACTCTACCACCAAGTAGCAGCCTTCACTGCCACCAGTATCCTCCTTACAACCGTGTGACAGCAAGGTCCAGTACATGATAGTACTACCTGTACCATACATCAAGTCATGTTTGACTACCAGCACACGTCACATACAGTCAGCTAACCGTCATACCCTTTCTCTCACTCACTCTACCACCAAGTAGCAGCCTTCACTGCCACCAGTATCCTCCTTACAACCGTGTGACAGCAAGGTCCAGTACATGATAGTACTACCTGTACCATACATCAAGTCATGTTTGACTACCAGCACACGTCACATACAGTCAGCTAACCGTCATACCCTTTCTCTCACTCACTCTACCACCAAGTAGCAGCCTTCACTGCCACCATTATCCTCCTTACAACCGTGTGACAGCAAGGTCCAGTACATGATAGTACTACCTGTACCATACATCAAGGCATGTTTACTACCAGCACACGTCACATACAGTCAGCTAACTCTCATGCCCTTTCTCTCACTCACTCTACCACCAAGTAGCAGCCTTCACTGCCACCAGTATCCTCCTTACAACCGTGTGACAGCAAGGTCCAGTACATGATAGTACTACCTGTACCATACATCAAGGCATGTTTACTACCAGCACACGTCACATACAGTCAGCTAACCGTCATGCCCTTTCTCTCACTCACTCTACCACCAAGTAGCAGCCTTCACTGCCACCATTATCCTCCTTACAACCGTGTCACAGCAAGGTCCAGTACATGATAGTACTACCTATACCATACATGAAGGAATGTTTACTACCAGCACACGTCACATACAGTCAGCTAACTCTCATGCCCTTTCTCTCACTCACTCTACCACCAAGTAGCAGCCTTCACTGCCACCAGTATCCTCCTTACAACCGTGTGACAGCAAGGTCCAGTACATGATAGTACTACCTGTACCATACATCAAGGCATGTTTACTACCAGCACACGTCACATACAGTCAGCTAACCGTCATGCCCTTTCTCTCACTCACTCTACCACCAAGTAGCAGCCTTCACTGCCACCATTATCCTCCTTACAACCGTGTCACAGCAAGGTCCAGTACATGATAGTACTACCTGTACCATACATCAAGGCATGTTTACTACCAGCACACGTCACATACAGTCAGCTAACCGTCATGCCCTTTCTCTCACTCACTCTACCACCAAGTAGCAGCCTTCACTGCCACCATTATCCTCCTTACAACCGTGTGACAGCAAGGTCCAGTACATGATAGTACTACCTGTACCATACATCAAGGCATGTTTACTACCAGCACACGTCACATACAGTCAGCTAACCGTCATGCCCTTTCTCTCACTCACTCTACCACCAAGTAGCAGCCTTCACTGCCACCATTATCCTCCTTACAACCGTGTGACAGCAAGGTCCAGTACATGATAGTACTACCTGTACCATACATCAAGGCATGTTTACTACCAGCACACGTCACATACAGTCAGCTAACTCTCATGCCCTTTCTCTCACTCACTCTACCACCAAGTAGCAGCCTTCACTGCCACCAGTATCCTCCTTACAACCGTGTGACAGCAAGGTCCAGTACATGATAGTACTACCTGTACCATACATCAAGGCATGTTTGACTACCAGCACACGTCACATACAGTCAGCTAACCGTCATACCCTTTCTCTCACTCACTCTACCACCAAGTAGCAGCCTTCACTGCCACCATTATCCTCCTTACAACCGTGTGACAGCAAGGTCCAGTACATGATAGTACTACCTATACCATACATGAAGGCATGTATGACTAACAGCACACGTCACATAAAGTCAGCTAACTCTCATGCCCTTTCTCTCACTCACTCTACCACCAAGTAGCAGCCTTCACTGCCACCATTATCCTCCTTACAACCGTGTCACAGCAAGGTCCAGTACATGATAGTACTACCTGTACCATACATCAAGGCATGTTTACTACCAGCACACGTTACATACAGTCAGCTAACCGTCATACCCTTTCTCTCACTCACTCTACCACCAAGTAGCAGCCTTCACTGCCACCATTATCCTCCTTACAACCGTGTCACAGCAAGGTCCAGTACATGATAGTACTACCTATACCATACATGAAGGAATGTTTACTACCAGCACACGTCACATACAGTCAGCTAACTCTCATGCCCTTTCTCTCACTCACTCTACCACCAAGTAGCAGCCTTCACTGCCACCATTATCCTCCTTACAACCGTGTGACAGCAAGGTCCAGTACATGATAGTACTACCTGTACCATACATCAAGGCATGTTTACTACCAGCACACGTCACATACAGTCAGCTAACTCTCATGCCCTTTCTCTCACTCACTCTACCACCAAGTAGCAGCCTTCACTGCCACCATTATCCTCCTTACAACCGTGTCACAGCAAGGTCCAGTACATGATAGTACTACCTATACCATACATGAAGGCATGTATGACTAACAGCACACGTCACATACAGTCAGCTAACTCTCATGCCCTTTCTCTCACTCACTCTACCACCAAGTAGCAGCCTTCACTGCCACCATTATCCTCCTTACAACCGTGTGACAGCAAGGTCCAGTACATGATAGTACTACCTGTACCATACATCAAGGCATGTTTACTACCAGCACACGTCACATACAGTCAGCTAACTCTCATGCCCTTTCTCTCACTCACTCTACCACCAAGTAGCAGCCTTCACTGCCACCATTATCCTCCTTACAACCGTGTGACAGCAAGGTCCAGTACATGATAGTACTACCTGTACCATACATCAAGGCATGTTTACTACCAGCACACGTCACATACAGTCAGCTAACTCTCATGCCCTTTCTCTCACTCACTCTACCACCAAGTAGCAGCCTTCACTGCCACCATTATCCTCCTTACAACCGTGTGACAGCAAGGTCCAGTACATGATAGTACTACCTGTACCATACATCAAGGCATGTTTACTACCAGCACACGTCACATACAGTCAGCTAACTCTCATGCCCTTTCTCTCACTCACTCTACCACCAAGTAGCAGCCTTCACTGCCACCATTATCCTCCTTACAACCGTGTGACAGCAAGGTCCAGTACATGATAGTACTACCTGTACCATACATCAAGGCATGTTTACTACCAGCACACGTCACATACAGTCAGCTAACCGTCATACCCTTTCTCTCACTCACTCTACCACCAAGTAGCAGCCTTCACTGCCACCATTATCCTCCTTACAACCGTGTGACAGCAAGGTCCAGTACATGATAGTACTACCTGTACCATACATCAAGGCATGTTTACTACCAGCACACGTCACATACAGTCAGCTAACTCTCATGCCCTTTCTCTCACTCACTCTACCACCAAGTAGCAGCCTTCACTGCCACCATTATCCTCCTTACAACCGTGTGACAGCAAGGTCCAGTACATGATAGTACTACCTGTACCATACATCAAGGCATGTTTACTACCAGCACACGTCACATAAAGTCAGCTAACTCTCATGCCCTTTCTCTCACTCACTCTACCACCAAGTAGCAGCCTTCACTGCCACCATTATCCTCCTTACAACCGTGTCACAGCAAGGTCCAGTACATGATAGTACTACCTGTACCATACATCAAGGCATGTTTACTACCAGCACACGTTACATACAGTCAGCTAACCGTCATACCCTTTCTCTCACTCACTCTACCACCAAGTAGCAGCCTTCACTGCCACCATTATCCTCCTTACAACCGTGTCACAGCAAGGTCCAGTACATGATAGTACTACCTATACCATACATGAAGGAATGTTTACTACCAGCACACGTCACATACAGTCAGCTAACTCTCATGCCCTTTCTCTCACTCACTCTACCACCAAGTAGCAGCCTTCACTGCCACCATTATCCTCCTTACAACCGTGTGACAGCAAGGTCCAGTACATGATAGTACTACCTGTACCATACATCAAGGCATGTTTACTACCAGCACACGTCACATACAGTCAGCTAACTCTCATGCCCTTTCTCTCACTCACTCTACCACCAAGTAGCAGCCTTCACTGCCACCATTATCCTCCTTACAACCGTGTCACAGCAAGGTCCAGTACATGATAGTACTACCTATACCATACATGAAGGAATGTTTACTACCAGCACACGTCACATACAGTCAGCTAACTCTCATGCCCTTTCTCTCACTCACTCTACCACCAAGTAGCAGCCTTCACTGCCACCATTATCCTCCTTACAACCGTGTGACAGCAAGGTCCAGTACATGATAGTACTACCTGTACCATACATCAAGGAATGTTTACTACCAGCACACGTCACATACAGTCAGCTAACTCTCATGCCCTTTCTCTCACTCACTCTACCACCAAGTAGCAGCCATCACTGCCACCATTATCCTCCTTACAACCGTGTGACAGCAAGGTCCAGTACATGATAGTACTACCTGTACCATACATCAAGGCATGTTTACTACCAGCACACGTCACATACAGTCAGCTAACTCTCATGCCCTTTCTCTCACTCACTCTACCACCAAGTAGCAGCCTTCACTGCCACCATTATCCTCCTTACAACCGTGTCACAGCAAGGTCCAGTACATGATAGTACTACCTATACCATACATGAAGGCATGTTTACTACCAGCACACGTCACATAAAGTCAGCTAACCCTCATACCCTTTCTCTCACTCACTCTACCACCAAGTAGCAGCCTTCACTGCCACCAGTATCCTCCTTACAACCGTGTCACAGCAAGGTCCAGTACATGATAGTACTACCTGTACCATACATGAAGGCATGTTTGACTACCAGCACACGTCACATACAGTCAGCTAACCCTCATACCCTTTCTCTTACTCACTCTACCACCAAGTAGCAGCCTTCACTGCCACCAGTATCCTCCTTACAACCGTGTCACAGCAAGGTCCAGTACATGATAGTACTACCTGTACCATACATCAAGGCATGTTTGACTACCAGCACACGTCACATACAGTCAGCTAACCGTCATACCCTTTCTCTCACTCACTCTACCACCAAGTAGCAGCCTTCACTGCCACCAGTATCCTCCTTACAACCGTGTGACAGCAAGGTCCAGTACATGATAGTACTACCTGTACCATACATCAAGGCATGTTTACTACCAGCACACGTCACATACAGTCAGCTAACCCTCATGCCCTTTCTCTCACTCACTCTACCACCAAGTAGCAGCCTTCACTGCCACCAGTATCCTCCTTACAACCGTGTGACAGCAAGGTCCAGTACATGATAGTACTACCTGTACCATACATCAAGGCATGTTTGACTACCAGCACACGTCACATACAGTCAGCTAACCGTCATACCCTTTCTCTCACTCACTCTACCACCAAGTAGCAGCCTTCACTGCCACCATTATCCTCCTTACAACCGTGTGACAGCAAGGTCCAGTACATGATAGTACTACCTATACCATACATGAAGGCATGTTTGACTACCAGCACACGTCACATACAGTCAGCTAACCCTCATGCCCTTTCTCTCACTCACTCTACCACCAAGTAGCAGCCTTCACTGCCACCAGTATCCTCCTTACAACCGTGTGACAGCAAGGTCCAGTACATGATAGTACTACCTGTACCATACATCAAGGCATGTTTACTACCAGCACACGTCACATACAGTCAGCTAACCGTCATACCCTTTCTCTCACTCACTCTACCACCAAGTAGCAGCCTTCACTGCCACCATTATCCTCCTTACAACCGTGTGACAGCAAGGTCCAGTACATGATAGTACTACCTATACCATACATGAAGGCATGTTTGACTACCAGCACACGTCACATACAGTCAGCTAACCCTCATGCCCTTTCTCTCACTCACTCTACCACCAAGTAGCAGCCTTCACTGCCACCAGTATCCTCCTTACAACCGTGTGACAGCAAGGTCCAGTACATGATAGTACTACCTGTACCATACATCAAGGCATGTTTACTACCAGCACACGTCACATACAGTCAGCTAACTCTCATGCCCTTTCTCTCACTCACTCTACCACCAAGTAGCAGCCTTCACTGCCACCATTATCCTCCTTACAACCGTGTGACAGCAAGGTCCAGTACATGATAGTACTACCTGTACCATACATCAAGGCATGTTTACTACCAGCACACGTCACATAAAGTCAGCTAACTCTCATGCCCTTTCTCTCACTCACTCTACCACCAAGTAGCAGCCTTCACTGCCACCATTATCCTCCTTACAACCGTGTCACAGCAAGGTCCAGTACATGATAGTACTACCTGTACCATACATCAAGGCATGTTTACTACCAGCACACGTTACATACAGTCAGCTAACCGTCATACCCTTTCTCTCACTCACTCTACCACCAAGTAGCAGCCTTCACTGCCACCATTATCCTCCTTACAACCGTGTCACAGCAAGGTCCAGTACATGATAGTACTACCTATACCATACATGAAGGAATGTTTACTACCAGCACACGTCACATACAGTCAGCTAACTCTCATGCCCTTTCTCTCACTCACTCTACCACCAAGTAGCAGCCTTCACTGCCACCATTATCCTCCTTACAACCGTGTGACAGCAAGGTCCAGTACATGATAGTACTACCTGTACCATACATCAAGGAATGTTTACTACCAGCACACGTCACATACAGTCAGCTAACTCTCATGCCCTTTCTCTCACTCACTCTACCACCAAGTAGCAGCCATCACTGCCACCATTATCCTCCTTACAACCGTGTGACAGCAAGGTCCAGTACATGATAGTACTACCTGTACCATACATCAAGGCATGTTTACTACCAGCACACGTCACATACAGTCAGCTAACTCTCATGCCCTTTCTCTCACTCACTCTACCACCAAGTAGCAGCCTTCACTGCCACCATTATCCTCCTTACAACCGTGTGACAGCAAGGTCCAGTACATGATAGTACTACCTGTACCATACATCAAGGCATGTTTGACTACCAGCACACGTCACATACAGTCAGCTAACCGTCATACCCTTTCTCTCACTCACTCTACCACCAAGTAGCAGCCTTCACTGCCACCATTATCCTCCTTACAACCGTGTGACAGCAAGGTCCAGTACATGATAGTACTACCTGTACCATACATCAAGGCATGTTTGACTACCAGCACACGTCACATACAGTCAGCTAACTCTCATGCCCTTTCTCTCACTCACTCTACCACCAAGTAGCAGCCATCACTGCCACCATTATCCTCCTTACAACCGTGTGACAGCAAGGTCCAGTACATGATAGTACTACCTGTACCATACATCAAGGCATGTTTGACTACCAGCACACGTCACATACAGTCAGCTAACCGTCATACCCTTTCTCTCACTCACTCTACCACCAAGTAGCAGCCTTCACTGCCACCAGTATCCTCCTTACAACCGTGTCACAGCAAGGTCCAGTACATGATAGTACTACCTGTACCATACATGAAGGCATGTTTGACTACCAGCACACGTCACATACAGTCAGCTAACCCTCATACCCTTTCTCTCACTCACTCTACCACCAAGTAGCAGCCTTCACTGCCACCAGTATCCTCCTTACAACCGTGTCACAGCAAGGTCCAGTACATGATAGTACTACCTGTACCATACATCAAGGCATGTTTGACTACCAGCACACGTCACATACAGTCAGCTAACCGTCATACCCTTTCTCTCACTCACTCTACCACCAAGTAGCAGCCTTCACTGCCACCAGTATCCTCCTTACAACCGTGTGACAGCAAGGTCCAGTACATGATAGTACTACCTGTACCATACATCAAGGCATGTTTACTACCAGCACACGTCACATACAGTCAGCTAACCCTCATGCCCTTTCTCTCACTCACTCTACCACCAAGTAGCAGCCTTCACTGCCACCAGTATCCTCCTTACAACCGTGTGACAGCAAGGTCCAGTACATGATAGTACTACCTGTACCATACATCAAGGCATGTTTGACTACCAGCACACGTCACATACAGTCAGCTAACCGTCATACCCTTTCTCTCACTCACTCTACCACCAAGTAGCAGCCTTCACTGCCACCAGTATCCTCCTTACAACCGTGTGACAGCAAGGTCCAGTACATGATAGTACTACCTGTACCATACATCAAGTCATGTTTACTACCAGCACACGTCACATACAGTCAGCTAACCCTCATGCCCTTTCTCTCACTCACTCTACCACCAAGTAGCAGCCTTCACTGCCACCAGTATCCTCCTTACAACCGTGTGACAGCAAGGTCCAGTACATGATAGTACTACCTGTACCATACATCAAGGCATGTTTACTACCAGCACACGTCACATACAGTCAGCTAACTCTCATGCCCTTTCTCTCACTCACTCTACCACCAAGTAGCAGCCTTCACTGCCACCATTATCCTCCTTACAACCGTGTCACAGCAAGGTCCAGTACATGATAGTACTACCTATACCATACATGAAGGAATGTTTACTACCAGCACACGTCACATACAGTCAGCTAACTCTCATGCCCTTTCTCTCACTCACTCTACCACCAAGTAGCAGCCTTCACTGCCACCATTATCCTCCTTACAACCGTGTGACAGCAAGGTCCAGTACATGATAGTACTACCTGTACCATACATCAAGGAATGTTTACTACCACCACACGTCACATACAGTCAGCTAACTCTCATGCCCTTTCTCTCACTCACTCTACCACCAAGTAGCAGCCATCACTGCCACCATTATCCTCCTTACAACCGTGTGACAGCAAGGTCCAGTACATGATAGTACTACCTGTACCATACATCAAGGCATGTTTACTACCAGCACACGTCACATACAGTCAGCTAACTCTCATGCCCTTTCTCTCACTCACTCTACCACCAAGTAGCAGCCTTCACTGCCACCATTATCCTCCTTACAACCGTGTGACAGCAAGGTCCAGTACATGATAGTACTACCTGTACCATACATCAAGGCATGTTTGACTACCAGCACACGTCACATACAGTCAGCTAACCGTCATACCCTTTTTTCTCACTCACTCTACCACCAAGTAGCAGCCTTCACTGCCACCATTATCCTCCTTACAACCGTGTGACAGCAAGGTCCAGTACATGATAGTACTACCTGTACCATACATCAAGGCATGTTTGACTACCAGCACACGTCACATACAGTCAGCTAACTCTCATGCCCTTTCTCTCACTCACTCTACCACCAAGTAGCAGCCATCACTGCCACCATTATCCTCCTTACAACCGTGTGACAGCAAGGTCCAGTACATGATAGTACTACCTGTACCATACATCAAGGCATGTTTGACTACCAGCACACGTCACATACAGTCAGCTAACCGTCATACCCTTTCTCTCACTCACTCTACCACCAAGTAGCAGCCTTCACTGCCACCAGTATCCTCCTTACAACCGTGTGACAGCAAGGTCCAGTACATGATAGTACTACCTGTACCATACATCAAGGCATGTTTGACTACCAGCACACGTCACATACAGTCAGCTAACCGTCATACCCTTTCTCTCACTCACTCTACCACCAAGTAGCAGCCTTCACTGCCACCATTATCCTCCTTACAACCGTGTGACAGCAAGGTCCAGTACATGATAGTACTACCTATACCATACATGAAGGCATGTTTGACTACCAGCACACGTCACATACAGTCAGCTAACCCTCATGCCCTTTCTCTCACTCACTCTACCACCAAGTAGCAGCCTTCACTGCCACCATTATCCTCCTTACAACCGTGTCACAGCAAGGTCCAGTACATGATAGTACTACCTATACCATACATGAAGGCATGTTTGACTACCAGCACACGTCACATACAGTCAGCTAACTCTCATGCCCTTTCTCTCACTCACTCTACCACCAAGTAGCAGCCTTCACTGCCACCAATATCCTCCTTACAACCGTGTGACAGCAAGGTCCAGTACATGATAGTACTACCTGTACCATACATCAAGTCATGTTTGACTACCAGCACACGTCACATACAGTCAGCTAACCGTCATACCCTTTCTCTCACTCACTCTACCACCAAGTAGCAGCCTTCACTGCCACCATTATCCTCCTTACAACCGTGTCACAGCAAGGTCCAGTACATGATAGTACTACCTATACCATACATGAAGGCATGTTTGACTACCAGCACACGTCACATACAGTCAGCTAACTCTCATGCCCTTTCTCTCACTCACTCTACCACCAAGTAGCAGCCTTCACTGCCACCATTATCCTCCTTACAACCGTGTGACAGCAAGGTCCAGTACATGATAGTACTACCTATACCATACATGAAGGCATGTTTGACTACCAGCACACGTCACATACAGTCAGCTAACTCTCATGCCCTTTCTCTCACTCACTCTACCACCAAGTAGCAGCCTTCACTGCCACCAGTATCCTCCTTACAACCGTGTGACAGCAAGGTCCAGTACATGATAGTACTACCTGTACCATACATCAAGTCATGTTTGACTACCAGCACACGTCACATACAGTCAGCTAACCGTCAT
This sequence comes from Bacillus rossius redtenbacheri, assembly GCF_032445375.1. Classification (NCBI taxonomy): domain Eukaryota; kingdom Metazoa; phylum Arthropoda; class Insecta; order Phasmatodea; family Bacillidae; genus Bacillus; species Bacillus rossius. The sequence goes on along the minus strand of NW_026962012.1, from coordinate 18,946,532 downwards.
ACCCTTTCTCTCACTCACTCTACCACCAAGTAGCAGCCTTCACTGCCACCATTATCCTCCTTACAACCGTGTCACAGCAAGGTCCAGTACATGATAGTACTACCTGTACCATACATGAAGGCATGTATGACTAACAGCACACGTCACATACAGTCAGCTAACTCTCATGCCCTTTCTCTCACTCACTCTACCACCAAGTGGCAGCCTTCACTGCCACCAGTATCCTCCTTACAACCGTGTGACAGCAAGGTCCAGTACATGATAGTACTACCTGTACCATACATCAAGTCATGTTTGACTACCAGCACACGTCACATACAGTCAGCTAACCGTCATACCCTTTCTCTCACTCACTCTACCACCAAGTAGCAGCCTTCACTGCCACCATTATCCTCCTTACAACCGTGTGACAGCAAGGTCCAGTACATGATAGTACTACCTGTACCATACATCAAGGCATGTTTGACTACCAGCACACGTCACATACAGTCAGCTAACCGTCATGCCCTTTCTCTCACTCACTCTACCACCAAGTAGCAGCCTTCACTGCCACCAGTATCCTCCTTACAACCGTGTGACAGCAAGGTCCAGTACATGATAGTACTACCTGTACCATACATCAAGTCATGTTTGACTACCAGCACACGTCACATACAGTCAGCTAACCCTCATACCCTTTCTCTCACTCACTCTACCACCAAGTAGCAGCCTTCACTGCCACCATTATCCTCCTTACAACCGTGTGACAGCAAGGTCCAGTACATGATAGTACTACCTATACCATACATGAAGGCATGTTTGACTACCAGCACACGTCACATACAGTCAGCTAACTCTCATGCCCTTTCTCTCACTCACTCTACCACCAAGTAGCAGCCTTCACTGCCACCAGTATCCTCCTTACAACCGTGTGACAGCAAGTTCCAGTACATGATAGTACTACCTGTACCATACATCAAGTCATGTTTGACTACCAGCACACGTCACATACAGTCAGCTAACCCTCATACCCTTTCTCTCACTCACTCTACCACCAAGTAGCAGCCTTCACTGCCACCATTATCCTCCTTACAACCGTGTGACAGCAAGGTCCAGTACATGATAGTACTACCTGTACCATACATGAAGGCATGTTTGACTACCAGCACACGTCACATACAGTCAGCTAACCCTCATACCCTTTCTCTCACTCACTCTACCACCAAGTAGCAGCCTTCACTGCCACCATTATCCTCCTTACAACCGTGTCACAGCAAGGTCCAGTACATGATAGTACTACCTATACCATACATGAAGGCATGTTTGACTACCAGCACACGTCACATACAGTCAGCTAACTCTCATGCCCTTTCTCTCACTCACTCTACCACCAAGTAGCAGCCTTCACTGCCACCATTATCCTCCTTACAACCGTGTGACAGCAAGGTCCAGTACATGATAGTACTACCTATACCATACATGAAGGCATGTTTGACTACCAGCACACGTCACATACAGTCAGCTAACTCTCATGCCCTTTCTCTCACTCACTCTACCACCAAGTAGCAGCCTTCACTGCCACCAGTATCCTCCTTACAACCGTGTGACAGCAAGGTCCAGTACATGATAGTACTACCTATACCATACATGAAGGCATGTTTGACTACCAGCACACGTCACATACAGTCAGCTAACTCTCATGCCCTTTCTCTCACTCACTCTACCACCAAGTAGCAGCCTTCACTGCCACCAGTATCCTCCTTACAACCGTGTGACAGCAAGGTCCAGTACATGATAGTACTACCTGTACCATACATCAAGTCATGTTTGACTACCAGCACACGTCACATACAGTCAGCTAACCGTCATACCCTTTCTCTCACTCACTCTACCACCAAGTAGCAGCCTTCACTGCCACCATTATCCTCCTTACAACCGTGTCACAGCAAGGTCCAGTACATGATAGTACTACCTGTACCATACATGAAGGCATGTATGACTAACAGCACACGTCACATACAGTCAGCTAACTCTCATGCCCTTTCTCTCACTCACTCTACCACCAAGTAGCAGCCTTCACTGCCACCAGTATCCTCCTTACAACCGTGTGACAGCAAGGTCCAGTACATGATAGTACTACCTATACCATACTCAAGGCATGTTTGACTACCAGCACACGTCACATACAGTCAGCTAACTCTCATGCCCTTTCTCTCACTCACTCTACCACCAAGTAGCAGCCTTCACTGCCACCAGTATCCTCCTTACAACCGTGTGACAGCAAGGTCCAGTACATGATAGTACTACCTGTACCATACATCAAGTCATGTTTGACTACCAGCACACGTCACATACAGTCAGCTAACCGTCATACCCTTTCTCTCACTCACTCTACCACCAAGTAGCAGCCTTCACTGCCACCATTATCCTCCTTACAACCGTGTCACAGCAAGGTCCAGTACATGATAGTACTACCTGTACCATACATGAAGGCATGTATGACTAACAGCACACGTCACATACAGTCAGCTAACTCTCATGCCCTTTCTCTCACTCACTCTACCACCAAGTAGCAGCCTTCACTGCCACCATTATCCTCTATACAACCGTGTGACAGCAAGGTCCAGTACATGATAGTACTACCTATACCATACATGAAGGCATGTTTGACTACCAGCACACGTCACATACAGTCAGCTAACCCTCATACCCTTTCTCTCACTCACTCTACCACCAAGTAGCAGCCTTCACTGCCACCATTATCCTCCTTACAACCGTGTGACAGCAAGGTCCAGTACATGATAGTACTACCTATACCATACATGAAGGCATGTTTGACTACCAGCACACGTCACATACAGTCAGCTAACTCTCATGCCCTTTCTCTCACTCACTCTACCACCAAGTAGCAGCCTTCACTGCCACCAGTATCCTCCTTACAACCGTGTGACAGCAAGGTCCAGTACATGATAGTACTACCTGTACCATACATCAAGTCATGTTTGACTACCAGCACACGTCACATACAGTCAGCTAACCCTCATACCCTTTCTCTCACTCACTCTACCACCAAGTAGCAGCCTTCACTGCCACCATTATCCTCCTTACAACCGTGTGACAGCAAGGTCCAGTACATGATAGTACTACCTATACCATACATGAAGGCATGTTTGACTACCAGCACACGTCACATACAGTCAGCTAACCGTCATGCCCTTTCTCTCACTCACTCTACCACCAAGTGGCAGCCTTCACTGCCACCAGTATCCTCCTTACAACCGTGTGACAGCAAGGTCCAGTACATGATAGTACTACCTGTACCATACATCAAGTCATGTTTGACTACCAGCACACGTCACATACAGTCAGCTAACCCTCATACCCTTTCTCTCACTCACTCTACCACCAAGTAGCAGCCTTCACTGCCACCATTATCCTCCTTACAACCGTGTGACAGCAAGGTCCAGTACATGATAGTACTACCTATACCATACATGAAGGCATGTTTGACTACCAGCACACGTCACATACAGTCAGCTAACTCTCATGCCCTTTCTCTCACTCACTCTACCACCAAGTAGCAGCCTTCACTGCCACCAGTATCCTCCTTACAACCGTGTGACAGCAAGGTCCAGTACATGATAGTACTACCTGTACCATACATCAAGTCATGTTTGACTACCAGCACACGTCACATACAGTCAGCTAACCGTCATACCCTTTCTCTCACTCACTCTACCACCAAGTAGCAGCCTTCACTGCCACCATTATCCTCCTTACAACCGTGTCACAGCAAGGTCCAGTACATGATAGTACTACCTGTACCATACATGAAGGCATGTATGACTAACAGCACACGTCACATACAGTCAGCTAACTCTCATGCCCTTTCTCTCACTCACTCTACCACCAAGTGGCAGCCTTCACTGCCACCAGTATCCTCCTTACAACCGTGTGACAGCAAGGTCCAGTACATGATAGTACTACCTGTACCATACATCAAGTCATGTTTGACTACCAGCACACGTCACATACAGTCAGCTAACCGTCATACCCTTTCTCTCACTCACTCTACCACCAAGTAGCAGCCTTCACTGCCACCATTATCCTCTATACAACCGTGTGACAGCAAGGTCCAGTACATGATAGTACTACCTGTACCATACATCAAGGCATGTTTGACTACCAGCACACGTCACATACAGTCAGCTAACCGTCATACCCTTTCTCTCACTCACTCTACCACCAAGTAGCAGCCTTCACTGCCACCATTATCCTCCTTACAACCGTGTGACAGCAAGGTCCAGTACATGATAGTACTACCTATACCATACATGAAGGCATGTATGACTAACAGCACACGTCACATACAGTCAGCTAACTCTCATGCCCTTTCTCTCACTCACTCTACCACCAAGTGGCAGCCTTCACTGCCACCAGTATCCTCCTTACAACCGTGTGACAGCAAGGTCCAGTACATGATAGTACTACCTGTACCATACATCAAGGCATGTTTGACTACCAGCACACGTCACATACAGTCAGCTAACCGTCATGCCCTTTCTCTCACTCACTCTACCACCAAGTAGCAGCCTTCACTGCCACCATTATCCTCCTTACAACCGTGTGACAGCAAGGTCCAGTACATGATAGTACTACCTATACCATACATGAAGGCATGTTTGACTACCAGCACACGTCACATACAGTCAGCTAACCGTCATACCCTTTCTCTCACTCACTCTACCACCAAGTAGCAGCCTTCACTGCCACCATTATCCTCCTTACAACCGTGTGACAGCAAGGTCCAGTACATGATAGTACTACCTGTACCATACATCAAGGCATGTTTGACTACCAGCACACGTCACATACAGTCAGCTAACCGTCATACCCTTTCTCTCACTCACTCTGCCACCAAGTAGCAGCCTTCACTGCCACCATTATCCTCCAGACATACTCAGTATGTAAGTACAGTCTGTATGGGGGCACCAGCTACAGGCACAGGAGCCAAGAGCCGGCCACCATCTTGGTTTGTCTAAATACCGTCGCTGCCATCTTCGATGGTTTTGAACCCGACCGCCTTTGTGTCCAGATCTTTCAGCCATTTTTTCTTCCTCTTTCTGCCATATTGAAAATCTTTTATTATTGACCTGGAAACACAGAATTAATTCCAAAATTATTCTAAATTCACGTACTAATATGATGATTGATTCGATCGATTTCCTTTTTTATTATATTATTGATTAGTGGTGAGTTAAATAAAAGCTTGACAACTTTTTGTTTTTACATTTCCATTCCTACTCCATAATGTTGCATCTTACAGTATTCTAGAACCTTCCCAAAATTTTCATTATAGCATCAAATGAACCATTTAGTATTCTGGAACCATCCGAAGCACTCCATAACATTTCCCTATCCATTACATTCATCACCATCGAGCACCCCAAACTGTAACATTGCACTATTCGTTATGCCAGAACCTTACACTTTTTTTTTATTATATCATGTCCCCCATCTTGGATTCAGTCATTTGGTAATCAAAAACTTTTCATAATCTTGCATTATTACTTCACGACCGCCATCTTGTTTTGTTTTTCGTCCGATGGAGGTCGCCAGACTAGATTATGACCTCACAGTCACCACTTTTTTTTTTAGTTGGAGGTCGGCATCTTGGATGTTGTCATAGACAAAAATTAGTTTATTTTCTGCTGGAGGTCGCCACCTTGGATATTTGTTTTCACTGTTTGTTCCTAGAGTATTTCTCTGTCACATACACGTAAAGTCGATGGTCCATTACATAACATTATTATGACCTTTATTGACATATTTAATTAATCTTTTTACAAAATACATCGGAAGCGAGATAATTCGAACCATGACAGCTCGGACATTTGTTTTTATGTTTTATGTTTATTCATAAGTCTTTACAACACGACCGTCGAGACATCTGCTGTACTAATAACTAAATAAGGTACATACAAAAATATAGCTTATTCGGAATATTATTTTTTTATGTAGAATTAATAGCAGCTCCTTTTGGAGGTGGAGTAGCCATATATTTATTCAATTCTTACTACTAGGAATGCTAGTGTCACAAGTGCACACACCGTCCGCTAGAAATCTGTCGTCATATTAGTTTATTTTTTACCCGCTAGATTGCAGAAGTATTTGTTCCAGACCTTTGTAGCACCCACCATTCTGTCAGATTTTTCGGCTCCATATTGAAAATCTGTAATTCTAAAAAAAACACTAATTAAAATATTGTTTTATTCATCATTCCTGTCCTCGTTAAACCTCCATTGATGTTTAGAAGTAAAATTTAAGTTAAAATAATAATTAAATAATCTATTTTTCCTATTACCTTAACTCGAATTTATTAATCATGCTTACTAGGAAAAATGACTATACAAGACAACTGACCGACGAAAAAATATGTTGCCAATGTGCCTACCATGCAGATTTATTCAATGCATCTTATGACTACTTGAACAACAACTACAACAAATAGACCAATTACCGAGACTTGTTTTACAATTGCTATAAGAAAAATAATCCCCGAAAAATGTTAAGAACTTTCTACAAGACCAAGAGATTTTGAATTATTAGATATTCAGTCCTGGTTACAGATTTGATAGCCCACATCTACCGAATAGGACACACTACTCGGCACAAAGCTGGGCACGCAGTTGGACACACAATCGACAAAAAGGACGCACAATGTAGACACACCAAATAAAAATACACTACAGACACACAGTAAAAAAAAGGACGAAAATGGACACACATAGGACACACACTCAACAAAAAGGACACATAAATAACACAAACTGGACACACATTCGGCAAAAATTACACACAATGGACAAAATTTCGATAAAAATAACAAACACTGGACAAACATTTTGACACAAGTAGACAAATAGGACACACAATGGACACTCACCCATCAAAAATGAACACACATTTACAACATATACGATAAAAATGAAGCATTGGACACACATTCGACAAAAAGGACACACATTCGACAAAAAGGACACAAAATGAACACACACCCAAAAAAAGTACACACAACACAAACACACTCTAAAAAAAACACAATGGACACGCATTGGACGCACACACTCAACAAAAAGGACACATATAAAACTCGACAAAACATACACCTTAAATGAAGAGGTCAAACAATAGAAACTTATTCCTCATCTAGTAGAAAAAGGACATGCAATGAACACACACTTGACGAATAGAACACACAATTAATCTACATTGGACACACGCTCACAAAAAGGACACATATAGGACACAATCGCGAGAGAAAAAACACCATCAACGAAAAGTTCACACAATGGACACTTATTCATTATTTAGGACAAACATTAGACACACTCACAAACATGCGCACACACATGCAAACATGCATGCACACACACATGCAAACTTGCATGCACACACCAATGTGCACACACGCAAATATTACAGGAATGTTTATCCTCCACAGAATCAACTTCCTCTCAAGTGATATCTCAGTGCTGTTCCACCATCACCATGACAAGTGCACACAGTCAGTCACTAGCTCATCTCACGAAACCTCAGCATCGCCTCTGTCGAGTATATTCTACCATCGACGACCATCGCAACCATCGCGTGAACCCTCCCAGAGGGGTACACAATCATGAGGAGACGACGCATCTGTTATCATCTGAACACCTCTTCTCCCCCCACCCTAGCTGACCCGCACCAGTTGTTAATAGCCTCCATTGTGCGAGGCAGTACGCTCTGCCGGAGAACAGAGATAATAAAAAAAAGGGGTTATCTGTAAAGTCGGTTTACGGACGATAATTTTAAGTGATAACGTTATAACATTGATGAAAAATTGCATACTTTTTAACTTTCAAATATTATTTACAGTTTTTTGCAAATTTAATTTAAATACTTTGTTTAAATACAATCACGAACAATTAGTTTTAAAAAGTCCGCCTTAACCTGTTTGATATTATAGAAGATTTTCTCGCACGGTGGTTGGCAGGTTCTTGCACGCTCGGCTCAGGCGGAACGTGACAATTTTTCGTGCGTGCAGCTTGGGCGTTCATCGATTTATACGACGTTATCACGTCAAAAAATCCATGTATTACTTCACACGGTTCAGTAAGTCACCAAAATGTCTTTAGGGACTCAAGTGTAGCAAAACACAGGGCTACTTCCCCCCCCCCCCCCAAATCCACCCCCCACCATATGCATCAAGACACCGACAAATAAACAACTATTTATTTACATAAAGTAAGAGCCACATCCCTAGACAGCATGTAAAACACAAAACAATTATACCTACATCTATATCAAGTTTTTAAATAATACTGCTCAGTTAAAAAAAAATACCATGTATATTACCAAAAAAAAACAACAATAAAAATCACAACCATCAATGTAAAAGAAAAATAGTCTCTTATTCTGGTAACAATTCAGACAGTTCGGAACCCAAACCACGTGTACTATTCGTTTATTTGCTTCAATGCGTAGCAGCTACATTCACAAGTATAAGAAAAAAAGGGTATCCTATACTTATAATGTATGCCTAACATAGCTTCCCACACCCCTAGGAAAACACACAAACTGTCACTACGTGGCATAAGCATTCAACAGTTTCAAAAATACCAATCAAAATGGAAAAAAGTAAATTATTTATGAATAAATTAATTAATCAATAGGAGCTGGTAAATTAGGTCTTTCGACTATTCGCTGTAATCTGTAATCAAACTGATGAGAACAGGATCAAACATAAAAATGTACATAATTTCCCTATAAAAATAGAACCCTACCAAAGAGTGGAGTAGACATGAATTCAAGACGAGCAACTGTTAGATTCAGGTATACTCTGAGTAAGAAATTTTAAGTTTAGGGCTTGAGACTACAAAAAAAAACCTACACAAGTGTATAATGATCACCATACAAACAAATATGAGTATAAACATCCCGGAAAAAAAAGGAAATTGTATTGAACACAGACCAAAACACACCAAATTCCGCGGGAAAAAAAAGTATACATTAATTAACATACTGTACACGATTAGGTATCAGCCTTCCACGTATACCCGTCAACCAAATGCGTACCAGCGACCTCCAGTAGTTTGCACTCCAAGATCTAAGACCTAAGGTTTGAGAAATAAAAACACCGCAAGTTCTTTTAAAAAATTTTACTACATAAATTCAATACACTACTACAAGTACAAAAAAAACCCTGACAAATTACTAAAGCCTTTTTGGATTCCTCGATTCAAACAGTCTTCTTATTGTACGGACTAAGCCTTTTACATGACTTTAAATGTCTATCCGATCCGTTCATCACCGCAGCCAGAGACGGACTGAAGTTCATATCACTTATATAGTCTCATTAGCCGGTACAACACATGAGTCAAATCAATAACCATGTTCATTATACGTCTCGGAGCATTTTTTATAATGACGATGTAAGCTATCGAGACGTGAAATTAGTTTATTGCACTTATTGCATTGAAATTGTATTCTTTGAACATTATTAGAACAACCGCTTCTTTTATGTCTGCGAGCATTTGAGGTGATAGTAAATGATGCACCACAGTATTTGCACTGATGCGAAGTACGCTCTTCATTAATTGAAGTATTCAATGCTGATGAAACTTCAGCTGATGGTGGAACAGCACATATCGAAGTCTCCTCCAGTGTTGTCAGACGCGTTGCCAACGGAATCTGCTCCAACATCGTCGGCGCTGACGTCATGGTTCCCGTAGTCGATGGTACATCCTCCATCGAGTTCGACGTTAAAGTCGGTAAAGATGCCATCGAGTTCGCAAGAACAGGTAATTACGCGACTTATGCACCAGAAGAAACAAACTATGCGATCCTTACACCACCGACGTCAGTAACAAACTGAGCGTCCTGCTATCTAGGACTCGTTTATATACATGAACCGGTTGGAATAATACGCTAGTCAAATCAAGAACAATTTACTAAAATACTAGAGTCAAAACAACATTAAAAAAATAGAAGCACCATCAACAAAAAAAGAGGCAGCACATTTGGAAGCACCGACAACGAAAAGGCAGCATCGCCCTCGAAAAGGCAGCACAATTGGAAGCACCGACAACGAAAAGGCAGCACCGTCATCGAAAAGGCAGCACATTTGGAAGCACCGACAACGAAAAAAAGGCAGCACCGCCATCGAAAAGGCAGCACATTTGGAAGCACCATCAACGAAAAGGCAGCACATTTGGAAGCACCGTCAACGACAAGGCAGCACATTTGGAAGCACCGACTTCGACAAGGCAGCACATTTGGAAGCACCGACTACGAAATGGCAGCACATTTAAAAGCACCGCCATCGAAAAGGCAGCACATTTGGAAGCACCGACTACGAAAAGGCAGCACAAATGGAAGCACCGTCAACGAAAAGGCAGCACATTTGGAAGCACCGTCAACGAAAAGGCAGCACATTTGGAAGCACCGACTACGAAATGGCAGCACATTTGGAAGCACCATCAAAAAAGGAAAAACAATAGGAAGCACCGTCAACGAAGAGGCAGCACATTTGGAAGCACCGACAACGAAAAGGCAGCACCGTCATCGAAAAGGCAGCACATTTGGAAGCACCGACAACGAAAAGGCAGCACCGTCATCGAAAAGGCAGCACATTTGGAAGCACCGACACGAAAAAAAAGGCAGCACCGCCATCGAAAAGGCAGCACATTTGGAAGCACCGACAACGAAAAGGCAGCACATTTGGAAGCAGCGACAACGAAAAGGCAGCACATTTGGAATCACCGACAACGAAAAGGCAGCACATATTGGAAGCACCATCAAAAAAAAGGAATCACATTTGGAAGCTCCATCAAAAAAAATGAAGCACATTTGGAAGCACAAGTTACAAGAACTAAGTCTTAGATAGAAATCAGAATACAAGAAATAAAAACATTAAATTTTTATAATTGAAATTATTTATTTTATTTCTTTACATTATACAAATGCAAGTAAAACATGCCATTATTGTATGTAGCCAGCTTTCCTCAGTTCTTTGAGTATGAAGGATATTTCTTTGATGCACGAATAGTTTCCTGCACAAAGCGAGCCATGTAGAAGTCTTAGCCGGTCAACCAATACGTTTGGATCTTTCCATGATGTGTAATCAATCTCTTCTACCACCATCTTCCTTGTACGTTTATAATAAGTATTATGATCTCTGGTGTCTTCCGTTTTAACACCAGCCTCAGGGTAACTTTCATTATCGAGACAGTGATCATCACAAGCTTGATCAGATTTATTTAATATATCACGTCGTTTCCATCGTTTCGGTCTCAGGACACCGACACATTCTTCGATCTTGGCAGCTTTAGGTGCTTCATCACAGTCTATGTCTTTGTCAACAGCCTCAGAGTCACTGTAACAATCACCGTAGAAGGCATCGTCTTCACCCAGATTACCGTAAGAATTCGATGTTGATGATGTCGAAGTGTCTTCCTCGTCTTCATGCTTCCTTTTTAGGAGTCCATCATTTTTACAAAGTAGGAAAGATCTACTTGAATTCGGCTGGATTATAGTCTCACTTTTCACGTTAAGGATTCTTCCATTGTCTTCATTCTTCCATTAATCATCAACCTCCTTCAATTTAAGTCGTTTGTCGAGATCGGAAGAGCCAAGAAAATTATTGTCGTAATGCAGATCACTCTTCCGTAGTCAAGTAGATTCATCGTTGTCCTCTAGCTTGTACGCAGGCTTGACGTTACAAGTTCTGCCATGTCTTTTTAAGCTCTCTCTCCGCGTAAACGACTTGCTACATCGAACACAACTTATCATATTGCGTAGTGGATTTTTAACACAGTCATACTTCTCATGTTGTCTTCCATTCTTTCTCAAGATAAATTCTTTGCTGCAAAACTTACACTTGTGTTCTTTCGATACAGCGTCCGATCCCAAATCGGGATTCATATTAGTTACTGAGACTAATGTCAGATACCAATTTTGCGTTTTTTTTTAAATTAGATCCATTACTTAAATATAAATTTTTTCATATTTCATCAGCGAGAATTAATATATCTCATGCAAAGGTACTTGATGCATGTAGTTCTGCTTTTCAACAACAGATGTCGCCACATGTTGCTTGCAGGTAAATAATATTTAGCTCTTTTATGCGGGATGCGGGATGCTCACTAACGATCGCAAAAGGATGGCTTCGCTAGACACCAAGGAGAAGGAATTTCGTCTTGTATGTAAAGCTTCACAGAAGTCTCATGATATATTATTTGACCGAGCAATGATTTTTTTTTATTTCCACCTGATAAAATCCTTCATGCACAGATCAACTTCTCATCTGTAACCAGAAGCACTCGGAGAACACCATCAAATGTCTAGTCAGGAATAATCAGAAACACTAAGAGAAAACCATAAAAAATATTGTCAGGAATAATCAGGAGCACACGCAGAAAACCACCATAATAATGACAAGAATAATCAGGAGCACACGGAGAAAACCACCATAATATTGACAAGAATAATCAGGAGCACATGGAGAAAACCACCATAATATTGACAAGTATAATCGGGAGCACACGGAGATAACCACCACAAGTTTTCTTTAATATCATAAAATTACAGAAAAAAAAATTTAATAAAAAATCTAAAATATATACAACAAAATACAAAATCAAATTCTGGCTTGTACTAGAACTCTAACTTTGCACGTCAATGATAAGTTCACAAGCTAGTAGAATTTGATTTTGTATTTTTTTGTATTTATTTTAAATTTTTTATTAAATTTTTTTTTCTATAATTTTATATCAAAGAAAACTTGTGGTGGTTTTCTCCGTGTGCTCCCGATTATACTTGTCAATATTATGGTGGTTTTCTCCGTGTACTCTTGATTATTCTTGTCAATATTATGGTGGTTTTCTCCGTGTGCTCCTGATTATTCTTGTCATTATTATGGTGGTTTTCTGCGTGTGCTCCTGATTATTCCTGACAATATTTTTTATGGTTTTCTCTTAGTGTTTCTGATTATTCCTGACTAGACATTTGATGGTGTTCTCCGAGTGCTTCTGGTTACAGATGAGAAGTTGATCTGTGCATGAAGGATTTTATCAGGCGGAAATAAAAAAAAATCATTGCTCGGTCAAATAATATATCATGAGACTTCTGTGAAGCTTTAACGTACAAGACGAAATTCCTTCTCCTTGGTGTCTAGCGAAGCCATCCTTCTTTTGCGATCGTTAGTGAACTTCCCGCATCCCGCATAAAAGAGCTAAATATTATTTACCTGCAAGCAACATGTGGCGACATCTGTTGTTGAAAAGCAGAACTACATGCATCAAGTACCTTTGCATGAGATATATTAATTTTCGCTGATGAAAAATGAAAAAATTTATATTTAAGTAATGGATCTAATTTTAAAAAAACGCAAAATTGGTATCTGACATTAGTCTCAGTAACTAATATGAATCCCGATTTGGGATCGGACGCTGTATCGAAAGAACACAAGTGTAAGTTTTGCAGCAAAGAATTTATCTTGAGAAAGAATGGAAGACAACATGAGAAGTATGACTGTGTTAAAAATCCACTACGCAATATGATAAGTTGTGTTCGATGTAGCAAGTCGTTTACGCGGAGAGAGAGCTTAAAAAGACATGGCAGAACTTGTAACGTCAAGCCTGCGTACAAGCTAGAGGACAACGATGAATCTACTAGACTACGGCTCAGTGATCTGCATTACGATAATAATGTTCCTGGCTCTTCCGATCTCGACAAACGACTTAAATTGAAGGAGGTTGATGATTTATGGAAGAATGAAGACAATGGAAGAATCCTTAACGTGAAAAGAGAGACTATAATCCAGCCGAATTCAAGTAGATCTTTCCTACTTTATAAAAATGATGGACTCCTAAAAAGGAAGCATGAAGACGAGGAAGACACTTCGACATCATCAACATCGAATTCTTATGGTAATTTGGGTGAAGACGGTGCCTTCTACGGTGATTGTTACAGTGACTCTGAGGCTGTTGACAAAGACATAGACTGTGATGAAGCACCTAAAGCTGCCAAGATCGAAGAATGTGTCGGTGTCCTGAGACCGAAACGATGGAAACGACGTGATATATTAAATAAATCTGATCAAGCTTGTGATGATCACTGTCTCGATAATGAAAGTTACCCTGAGGCTGGTGTTAAAACGGAAGACACCAGAGATCATAATACTTATTATAAATGTACAAGGAAGATGGTGGTAGAAGAGATTGATTACACATCATTGAAAGATCCAAACGTATTGGTTGACCGGCTAAGACTCTACATGGCTCGCTTTGTGCAGGAAACTATTCGTGCATCAAAGAAATATCCTTCATACTCAAAGAACTGAGGAAACTGGCTACATACAATAATGGCATGTTTTACTTGCATTTGTATAATGTAAAGAAATAAAATAAATAATTTCAATTATAAAAATTATATGTTATTATTTCTTGTATTCTGATTTCTAACTAAGACTTAGTTCTTGTAACTTGTGCTTCCAAATGTGCTTCATTTTTTTTTGATGGAGCTTCCAAATGTGCTTCCTTTTTTTGATGGTGCTTCCAATATGTGCTGCCTTTTCGTTGTCGGTGCTTCCAAATGTGCTGCCTTTTCGTTGCCGGTGCTTCCAATATGTGCTGCCTTTTTGTTGTCGGTGCTTCCAAATGTGCTGCCTTTTCGTTGTCGGTGCTTCCAAATGTGCTGCCTTTTCGTTGTCGGTGCTTCCAAATGTGCTGCCTTTTCGATGGCGGTGCTGCCTTTTTTTCGTTGTCGGTGAATCCAAATGTGCCGCCTTTTCGATGACGGTGCTTTTAAATGTGCTGCCATTTCGTAGTCGGTGCTTCCAAATGTGCTGCCTTTTCGTAGTCGGTGCTTCCAAATGTGCTGCCTTTTCGATTGCGGTGCTTCCAAATGTGCTGCCTTTTCGTAGTCGGTGCTTCCAAATGTGCTGCCTTTTCGAGGGCGATGCTGCCTTTTCGTTGTCGGTGCTTCCAAATGTGCTGCCTTTTTTTTTGTTGATGGTGCTTCTATTTTTTTAATGTTGTTTTGACTCTAGTATTTTAGTAAATTGTTCTTGATTTGACTAGCGTATTATTCCAACCGGTTCATGTATATAAACGAGTCCTAGACAGCAGGACGCTCAGTTTGTTATTGACGTCGGTGGTGTAAGGATCGCATAGTTTGTTTCTTCTGGTGCATAAGTCGCGTAATTACCTGTTCTTGCGAACTCGATGGCATATTTACCGACTTTAACGTCGAACTCGATGGAGGATGTACCATCGACTACGGGAACCATGACGTCAGCGCCGACGATTTTGGAGCAGATCCCGTTGGCAACGCTTCTGACAACACTGGAGGAGACTTCGATATGTGCTGTTCCACCATCAGCTGAAGTTTCATCAGCATTGAATACTTCAATTAATGAAGAGCGTACTTCGCATCAGTGCAAATACTGTGGTGCATCATTTACTATCACCTCAAATGCTCGCAGACATGAAAGAAACGGTTGTTCTAATAATGTTCAAAGAATAAAATTTCAGTGCAATAAGTGCAATAAACTAATTTCACGGCTCGATAGCTTACATCGTCATTATAAAAAATGCTCCGAGACGTATAATGAACATGGTTATTGATTTGACTCATGTGTTGTACCGGCTAATGAGACTATATAAGTGATATGAACTTCAGTCCGTCTCTGGCTGCGGTGATGAACGGATCGGATAGACATTTAAAGTCATGTAAAAGGCTTAGTCCGTACAATAAGAAGACTGTTTGAATCGAGGAATCCAAAAAGGCTTTAGTAATTTGTCAGTGTTTTTTTTTTGTACTTGTAGTAGTGTATTGAATTTATGTAGTAAAATTTTTTAAAAGTACTTGCGGTGTTTTTATTTCTCAAACCTGTCGCTTTTGTGGTATTTTTTAAAATTAAAGTTGATTTGTATCGACCAGGGATCGAACCAAGGGCCTTAGTCGACCTAATTAATCAGTATATTGTTTGCAAAAATATTTAATGAATTTTTAACTTTTTCCCGAATCTCTAGCATTAAAATTACGCATTTCCAATATGGTGGTCTTGATGTCTGATAGGATGATGGTCGTAGAGGATTTAGAGTCTCTTTACGAATGTTGAACATGGTTTATTGAAATTATTATTTTTTTACATAAAATTAAATGTTTTGCATCATCCAGGGATCGAACCGAGGACGGGAATCGATCGAATCAATATGTAAATTAATGAGTGATTTATTTAATGAATTTTGGAACTTTTCCCGAATTTCTAGCTAAATAATTACGGATTTCCAAGATGGCGCCCAAATTTCAAGATGGCGGGCACCTTAGTAATAATAAATTATTACTGCACTCTAGCGGGTAAGAATTAAACTAACATGGCGTCGGCGCACTCTCGCCGACGATACAATGATGATGATGGCTTCCAGCAATGTAGACAAGATGGCGGACGTGACGTCACACTAGGTGACGATATATATGCTTTGTAAAAAAGTGGTGGGAGTTAGTCTGCCTGCATCCACCATTGAGGAAGGAGCCTTTCGCCATTTTTAATTATTTTTTTTTGCACTCGTCGGGTTCGAACCGAGGACTCTGAACTCCGTGTCGTAAAAGTATGTTTTTTTATAAAAAATTTATTAAATTTTTATTAATTGAATTTTTTTATAAATTTTAAAAAAATTGTCATTAAAATCGGATGATAAATAAAACAGTTAAAGATGGCGACCGTAACAAAATTTGCAACGGTGACGTCATCATCCAATATGGCGGTCATGGTATCCTTATTTCTAGAAATGGCTTACCGGAGGCTGTAGACATGGATGCTTAAGCCGTTTTTAGGAATTTGGGTTCTTTCTAGGGCAAAACTACTTTTGAGGATTTTCGAAATCCTGATTTTTGAATTGTGGAATTTTTTGAGATTTTTTGGCGGAATTTTTTTTCACAGAAATGGAAAGTTTGGCGATTTTTGAGGAATTTTGGGCAATTTTTGCCCAATTTTGGCGAATTTTGAGGGTCAAAGGTCAATGTCCTACTTGTCCCGTTACGCTGTGTCTTGTTACACTCATCCAAGATGGCCGCCGTGACGTCAGAGATGGACGTGACGTCAGAGCTCGGTCAGCTCCTCGCTCCTCGCCCCGGACCCAGTTTCCGGAAATACTTTCCTATACTACTGACATTATTTAGGTACAATTATTTATTAGTAATGTAAATATTAGTAATAAATAAAACTCATTGGGCTATTCCTTACGAACCCAGTTCTCCCCACATCAGTCGTAACACTATATGAACCTGCTCTATTCAAATATTGCAGGCATGAAAGCAGTATGTAAACGGAGCTACGGTGACTGGTGCTGGTGCTGGGGTCCGCCATATTGGATTATGACATCACGGCCGCAATCTTTGACGACCTTCAACACATTACCTAACCTACAAAATTTACTCAAAATTCGCCAAATCATTCAAAATTTATCGTTTAAAAAAATGTCACTCCAAAAAATTTAAAAAAAAAATGTAAAATTCAAAATTCTCAAACATGACTTCCCCCCCCCCCCCCCCCCCAAGTCACCAGTAAACCTTTGAGGACTCCTTCAATTTCGAAGTCCTAGGTTCAAACCTGTAAAGTGCAACAAAAAAACATTTATTTTAAAAATACATGAAAAAGAATAATTAAATAAACATACATCGTGGACTTTGGGGGTAATGGATTCGATTGCCAATGTATGCACACGTAATCTTTCCTCCACGTGGCTGCCAGCAGACTGACTCCCACTACTAATATGTGCCTTTATGACGTCATGGCAGTCATATCGGATGCAACCATGTTGGATTCTCTTTTCGTGTGCTAGAGTTCGCAACCTCTATTTTCGGCCACATTGGTATATCACTTACCCGCTAGATCAGTAGTGTCAATAACCAGATCGTCAGCTATCGTAGCCCTCGCCATCTTGTTGGCCATTATTACCGCCATCTTGAAAATTCGTAATCATCAACCATAAATTACAGGAAAAATTTAGACCATATTTTTTTAATATTATATATTAATAAATTGAATAATTTTAACTCCTCAAGTACAGGGCTCGATTCTTGGTCAGTGCAAAAATGTATTTTTTTCTTGAAATTACTAATCATTTATTAACTAAAGCCTCACTTTATGTCAATTGATTGAATATGAAAAAAAAACGAATGCCTGGAATCAATCTTACATGATTTAGAATAAAAAAAGGTGTGTAGTTTTTCTCAGTGTACTCCAGGATATTTCTGACAATATTATTCTTGCTGATATTCTCCGAGTGTTTCTGGTTATTCTTAAGAAAACAATTCCTGCATGTAATTTTTTTCGTAATGAGATTGCAATTTTATTCATAGCTTCGTTTACTTAGTGAATTCCTGTTACCAAATGAGCACTTACAATATAGGTAATTCTTTATTTTGTGGAATTCAAGCAAAAGGGGTCCATTACCAGACGACTGCTGTGATTTAAAACCACTGAAAAACACTATAATGCAAGACGAACTTCCTTCTCCTTGATGTCTAGCGAAGCCCTCCTTCACTTGCGATAGAGAGAGCATCCCGCATCACACATTCAAATAATATTTACCATAATGTAACACGTGGCGCCATCTGTATTTGAAAAGCAGAACTACTTACAAGTTTATTGTATGAGATAAATAGTCTCTCGCTTATGAAAAATTAAAGATATTCTATTTAAGTAATTGTTAGAAATATTTTGCATCTGGCATTAGTCGCAAAACTAAAATGAATCCTGGTTCATTGCCTGTAGCTGTATCAAAAATACATCGCTGTAGATATTGCGGCAAAGAGTTTACCTTGAGAAAAATTTCTAAACGTCATGAGAGAAGCGAGTGTATTTTAGATCCTTGCCAAAAACCATTTAGTAGCAGTCAGTGTCAGAAATACTTTGGTCGAAGATATTTCTGGAATTAACATTGCAAGACCTGTACAACAAAGTTGACTAAAGATACGTAGCACTGGTCTACAACACCGAGGAAGTGGAACGAAGGCGAAATATTAGACGACTATAATGATTACAATGAATGTAACAACACTATGCTAAAAACACCATCGATAATAATTTAATATTTAAAACTAACGAAGAACGTAGCACCTTCATGGGAAATGAAAAGATATTTACACCAAGTTATAGTCACCTCTATGTAAATGCAAACAATGGAGAACGTCCTCAAGCCGACAAGATCGAAGACTGCGATGAAACAGCTGAAACTAACACGATCGAAGACTGTGATAAAGCGTTAAAACCAAACAATGGAAAAGACGTGTTTAAATAAACAATTCTGATTAAGCATGCGATGATCACTGGAGCGATGACGGAAGTGACTTTAAGGCAAGTGTTAAAACAGAAGACTTCAAAGATTTTAATAATATTTATTATAAACATGCAATGGAGATAATAGCAGCAGAAGAGATGGATTACGCCATCATGTAAAGATCCTAACATGGTTAGAACTTCTACACGCTTCGATTTGTGCAGGAAACTATTTGCACATCAAAGAAGTATATTTCATACTCAAAGAACTGGGGGAAGCTGACTACATACAATAATGACTTGTATTACTTGTATGTGTATAAAATTTAAAAAATAAATTATATTTTGTAATTCAAAAGTACGGTTTTAATTTCTCGAAATTTGATTTCTTTCTAATGCCGAGTTCTCGTAATACAACTTCTAACTTAAAGATGTATAAATCGTCACCACTGACTGACAAAATGGAGAGTAATGATGAAATATCAGCAATCAGGCCCAAGTTCGAACCAAAAATGTAATTTTAATCAGTTTGAGCCAAATGTAGATGGATCAGTTGGAGCACTTGGAGTTTTAGAGCACTTGGAGCTTTAGAGCACTTGGAGCTTTGGATCACTTGGAGTAATTGGAACTGTTGGAGCTGTTGGATCAATTGGAGCCTTGGAGCTCTTAGAGCAATGGAAGTATTAGAGCACTTGGAGCTTTGGAGCACTTGGAAGCCATTGGAGCAATTACAGCTTTGGAGTACTAGGAGCTGTTAGAGCAATTGAAGCATTGAAGCATTGATGTGTGGAGCCAATTACTGTTGGAGCCAAAGACATTTAAGCACGTGGGGCATTTGGATCTGTTGGAAAGACAGATAAAGACTGTTGGAGAAAATGACTTTTGGAGCTACAGAATGTTGGAGCTACAGAATGTTGGAACTAAAGAATGTTGGAGCCAATGACTTTTGTAGCAAATGACATTTGAAGCCAAATACAGTTGAAGCTAAAGACTATTGGAGACAAATACTGTTGGAGTCAAAGACAGATTGAGGCAAAGACATTTTGAGTGATTGTATTCTACCGCACCTTGCGACTGATCTTTCCTACTGTGGATTCTGGATCGTTATGTCTGTAGTCAGGTCGATTGGCCTCGTGTTTCGGAGACATCTGGTATATAGCCTGACATTCTACATGGCCTGGCCTCGTGGTCCGAAGACACTTAGCCTATATGCCTAACATGGTACAAGACCTAGTTGGAAGGTATTCCAAGTATCGATAAATTAGACTTCCATGGTAGGGATAGCGATAACGTATTTATTTCGTCGGACAGGTATCATGTTTACAGTAGTTTTTCGTGGATAAAATGATTAATAAATTTAAATAAAGGTAATAGGAAACAGATTTTACTTTGATTTGAAGCATTTGTTACTTTATCACTGATTGAGAATCGAAAAAAGACGGATATCGATTTAATCAAATCAGTAAATTAATGTGATTTTTTTTATAAATTTAGGAATTGTTTCCGAAATCCTAGGTTAACAATTACGTATTTTTAAACTAGCACATTACAAGATGGCATATGTGGAGTCTTCTAAGGCCGACGAGGTCCCGATCTTAGGCAACGAGCCGCGGATACACCCGATCATGACCGAATCCTTAATATTGGCCACCACCACCAAGCCACCATCGAAATCCTAGTCTCTTAAGAAAAACATTGCGCCAGAACGTACTTTCATATACTACTTTCCCCTTTTGTATTCCTTACGTCTTTGTAATATCTCAACGAGATCCGAAAAAGCATTTAAATATCAGTTTTTTTCACCTATTTCAAGATCATAATAATCGTCTACTTTTTTCTCCTGCATTCCAATTCTATAAATTTGTATACTCGTACTTGTTGTCATCAGTAAGCTCGGTTTTATGTGTCCTAGGATGCTTATAAAAGGTATTTATTAGATTAAAACATTTCTGACATTGGCTCAACTAAGTGTTTTTTGGTAAAGACCTAATAACACTCGGTCCTTGCTTCTTGCTGCAGTGACTTCAATACTGATTCAGGCAACGATCCGGAAATCATATTAGCTTCTGCAACTAATACCATATACTTACTGAGGGCTTATATTGAATTTAAATATTTTGACATTCAATTTTAATTTTTAAAAATTCTTATTGAAATTTATAAATATTCAAACATAAACATACCAAAAATTTTACAAATTCATAGTTCTGCTTCTTACCTGTTGATTTGCTACATGTTGTGTTGAAGTATGTGTAACATCTCAGATCTCGGTATAATGAGTAATTTGGTAGGAGTAATTTCGTTGATGGAACGGAAGTCGCGTGTAGCGGAAACGTACGCTGCTGTCATTTGTGTAAGTCTCAGAAATATCGAAAAGATGGCGGACCCGCGTGATTCACCTGTATGTATTGCTTTCGTGAACATCATATAATTTACATCGCACATAGGTATTATAAATAAAACAAATATATTTTAATAGTTATAATTTAGTCATAAAAAGAAATAATGTTCAATTTAAAAAAAAACGTTATGCATTAAAATTTTGCTAACCCTTACTTCACACTGAAATGTAGAGATTGCGCAGCTATCATCATACTGTAGACACAGAACAAATTATTAGCCTACACACACACACACACATATATATTATATATATATATATATACGACACCGTGAAAAATAATAGAATTTCGTAATGAAATTCTTACTGTTAAATCTTAAACGTTGAAACAGCTCTATAAGGTTAGGGTTTATTTATAGAAAATATTTGTAGACTGATTATAGTCGTTTTGTTAGTTTTATGTGTTAGTAATGTCATAGAAGTATAACTTCTAATGTGTGTACCTAAATAAAAGCTCCCTTTTTTTTTGTATACGAAATAATTGAACTATGATATCTTTGAATAATTTTTTTAGTGGGATTACGTTACACGTCTCGTTACGTTTTGATGAGTCATCGGCTCGACCTACCCTACCAGCTGTAAATAAGTTTCAATTCAAACATAATAATCATGAAATTAGTACAGTCCCGTTGAGACACGCCGTATATAAAAAGATACTCATATTTTGTTACGTTTAGACTCCTGCAATTTGTAACTCACGTGTAAACTAGAAAATGCGTTCTTGAAAAGCGACATCCTAATAAAAAGATATATTTAATATATCTTCACGCATCGATTCCTGTGTTTCAGCACAAGACTGGCCGTTACAATGTTTTGAACTCATGCTTTGTTTTATTTGTCACCAAAAAAAATATCTGAGACAATGAAATATTATTAGACACGATGGAAGCTAAAGTCGTGAGCTGCGAATACGAGTGTGCATTTTTCTCATTCCTCTTGTGTGAAATTCACAAAAAAGCTATAAAAAACGGCGCTTTTAGAAAATTTTTACAATTTTCTAATGAGAAGTTTTTGAAAAAAAAAAATACGAAAAGCAAAGATACATATTTTTTTATAAGCAATGAAAAATTCGCTTTACTATTTACAGAGAAAAACTGTCAAAGTTGCAAATACCAATTTTACATTAAATATTAAATACTGGGGAGTACCTTAAATATACGATAACATTTTTAAACAACTAATTAACAAGTGGATATTTTTGTATGTATCTATTAAAAGTTCAAAACACTGTTGTTTTTTTTAAAATAAACACAATCGAAATAGACTTTTTAAAATTAAAAATAATTTATTACAGGCAATTCTCCTTAAAACTAATTATTGTATCTTGATCAAGTATTAAATTTTAGGAACAAATTTCGCTGAAATTTTTATAATGTTATGGCTGAAACACGTAAGCCAAATAACTCATATTTATATAAAAACTATAGTAAAAATTCCTTTACTATTGTACTTAAAATTACATTCAAAAGGGACTTGCGCGCGCCAATTTTTATGAGATATTTACTGAAATTGACATTTGTCAAGTCAACAGTATATAAAAGTCTTTTATGTTCAATTGACATTTAATATTTGACGCATCACTCATTTACTTGTCAGTGGATATAGAGACAACTATCGGGATACCGATGCAGCATGTAAAGCTAGTTTACGATTGGGACCTTTAGAAATAAAAATGAATAATTAGTCATGAACTAAACACACAACTCTATGTATACTAGTATAACAGTTTATGGTTGTATGCAGGTGTCTGATGAGTCATGTCTAAAGGAAGTGGTATATCATATCCGTATCGCCTACTATCCTTTCGTATGTCAAAGGGCAAGACAGTTTAAAACATGAGTAACTGTTCTTCAGTTTTTAAGTAGATTTCAAAGGAAGACTACCTTCTGTAGCCCTTGCCCTGGTGCGCCATAGTTATTCGTTTCATGGCCCATACACCTCACCTCAAAGAATGATTTGTAGAGAGTTAGAAAAACTGAACGAGCGTTTTGGTGGACACATTAAGAAAATAAATATTGAGCAAAAAGGTCCTAGGGGTCCAAACATTTTGTTGTAACTTTTTTTAAATATTTTTCTTAAGCTTTACCGAAATTTGACCTCTTAAACACTATAGCTTTTTTGTCGCGTATTTTAGATTTGATATTTTTATTAACGTTTGGTCCATGATGCATCCTTCGTCTATGCAAGGCAGTGTTAGATGCAAAGAACGACTAAACGATTAGTTGTGAACTCAAAGTCAGAAACATGGAAACAAATAGGCAATAAGGTCAAAATTCACTTGATTTAAAAATAAAAATAAATTCGTTCGAGAAATTCAAGTGCATTTAAAAACTTCCCTAGGTATTGTTTATTACGACGGTGCACTAAATTGGTATAAAACTCTATCAGCTTGTGTAAAATATGATACAGTTTTACACCGTTGTGATAAACAATACCTAGGGAAGTTTTTAAAAGCATTTGAACTTCTTGAAAGCGAATAGTTTTTTTTTAATAAATTTAACGTTGACCTTTTTGCCTATTTGTTACTTACCATTTGTTCTGACCCTTGTGAGATCACAACTAATTCTTTAGTCGTTCTTTGCATCCAACACCTAATGTAAATAAAAATATCAAATCTAAAACATGAAACAAATATTCTATAGGGGTTAAGAGGTCAAATTTCTGCAAAATTTAATAAAATACAAAAATATATAACAAAAATATTGGTACACCTAGGGTCTTTTTGCTCAATATGTGTTTTCTATACGCGGGCGAGCGACTGGGATCTGACCTAGAGGCATGCCGCTGCTAGTATGTCACCCCGCACAGCACCCAGGCCGAGCTATCAGCTTCTGCTACTAGCGTTATACCACTCTGTGGACCACTACTGTTGCGACCTACATTTCCAGTGTTACGGCTTTTCCAAAAGTGAAATAATGAAATATTGGATTTTTTTTTTTTAACCCTGAAAAGAGCATTTCAAAATTCGTACTTACTGGTGTTTGAGAAATTACCGTTTAGAGGTTATTTTAGGTAGTCTGCATAGTGACAAGGCCGCCGCCATTGTGGTTTAGCGTACCAGCGTGATCCTGTGGTCATTACGGGTATCAGACGTATGTAATGATTTTTTTTGTCGATCGTAACAAGTAGGGCTCCGATCCCCAATACTGCTTAAAGAATCCTTGTCAAGGGTTGACGCTTGGGTTTGGATGCACAGTACATACCCGTCCGTACACGAAACACATATTATATCTTTGATTTTTATTTACTGACACAAAATCCAAAAACAAAATATACATGTAACAGTAAATATCGAGATGCACAGGTTCCAGTTTCTACGCTAAAGCACGTCGTGGCCTATAAACGGTTAATTTCTCAGAGATTTCGCAACGCTGTTGTCAGTGTAAATAAAGGGACGTCTGTAGTACGCGGTGCCGGAGCTGCGCTAGCGGGGGCAGAGCCATCTGTCAAGTGTCGGGGGAACAGGTGTCGCGAGTGGGCGGCTTGGCACGCGCTGCACCGAGGACAGGACGCGGATAAAAATGGAGCCGGACGGCTGCCCGCACGCCCACCATGAGCGCGGCCGCAATTGTCAGCAGCGCTCCGCGGCGCAGTACCTGCACTTCCCGCTTGCGCAACACGTACCACGTACCCACTAACAGTGTGCATGCCACGAAAATACGCTCGTGAAAAGTAACCACGACTGCGGGCTTGGGCCACGTCCTTGGTCCTACCACGAATCGAACGTAGCACAGAAATTGGTCCAGCTGCATTTGCATCGTAGTCAACCATCTTGTAAACCTGGTATTAAATAACATACGTAGTAAATTAATTAAAAGCAGTAAAAAGGAAAAATAATAAAATAGTAAACCTGGTATTAAAAAATGTTTTTACATCAGATTTAAACCACGTCATTTATAATTTTGGCCTACTTCATTTTGCATTGCGATGCCGTTTTATAGAAAGTATAATCAGAAAAACTCTGAAAGACCCTGTTCAGAATTTTATCTCTATCATTACGAATAAGCAGATAAATCTACATTTTTACCCCCCTTAAGTAAACAAAGTAATGTAAGGTCAAATTGGCATAAATGAACGATCCGACCTAATTTCTGCAGCTCCCCTTGCTAATCTACATTTCGAAATTCATTTAGTTCAAGTAAAAACACTATTAACAGACATACTAAAAATGTTCGTTTCCAGCCAATCTGCAATCATGTCACAATACGTGCCAGATGTTTTCCCTAATGTTAACAGCTTCGGAACGTATTTATAAATATTTAAAGTTGCTTCGAATTTCACACAACTTTCTCACTTAACCAAAACTAGGAACTAGGTATCCACAAACATGAATAGTACATACGTGATCTGAATTTTCTGTCGATCCCCAAAGGTCAATTAAACGAAGTGTATATTAGAAAGCATAATTATGGTTCTTAGAACACTCACCATACATTAAAAACACCATTGTTTTCCGCCACCACTAACACTCGCATAGCTAAAGCTATATTTATCACTTATTTTGTTACCTAAACACATTTCAAAAGTCAACACGATACATAAATAACAAAAACTACACCGCAACACGACACTCGGTTCCACTAAAAAATTTATCCTCTTCAGAGATTACACATTATCTACCACGGAAGAAGTAAAATTACGTGATACAAACATCTTAATAAATATTGGAATATAAGCTATTAGAGCCCCCAGACAGACAACATATAAAAAAGAAAGAAAAACGTTTAAACTTAGGTTAAATTAATGAATAGGAAACACCTGAAATTATTTTCCTATATAAAATAGTTAAAAATTTCAAACTGGTAGTTATATCTACAATATCTGGGATGTATATTGCAAATTTTGTTTTGAGTTTCGTACATCTCAATATTCAAAAATTATTTTTTAAAAAAAATACAAGTTATATTTTTAACTAAATGTTTAACCAAATAATATATTTGAGGATAAAGACGCCATATTGGTTTCAGTAATTTTTAAAATGTCAATATTCTAAGGAAAGCTTTAACATAATTCTTAATAGCTGTAACAAATATAAATGAAATTATAAGCATTTAAATTAGAATCACAATGTAAAAATAATGAAATTATCAATAGATCCTATATTAAAGCATTTATAAATAATTTAAAAGTAAATAGGAATTAAATGATGCCATAACTGTTAAAATAATTTTTATCCCTAAACAATTTTTAAAATTTAAGGTTAATTTCGCCACCAACGTTTAAGATATTAAACTAAACTTAACAATACTTCAGCTATGTTTAATAAAGACTTGCATTTCACTAAGTATTTACCTTTTTTTAAGATATATATCTATAGTTTAACTTTAAACAACCAATTTCGGTCGTTTAACTTCTTAACAATTAATTAGTGCACATCAAAATTACTGGCCAATAGACTCAGCTAATACTTAAAGACGAAAACAAGACAAATAAATAACCTTAAAACTTTAAGCAAGAAATAATAGTTAAAAATTATTATGAAGATAATAATTTAAATATGCATATTTTACTAAATAAAGTATGTTCTAAAGGAAAACAAACTTCTGCTTGTGATCCATCAAATAAAATTATGCATAATATATTATTTTAATGAAGAATTATTATCAATTATAATTATATGTGATATTTTTAAGATAAATTAGCTCATATTCTAATTTTTAAATGAATAAGTTTTTATGTTGTAATAAAAGTTATATATATTGACGCCGACCGCCAATGCTCCTCTATGTCGCATAGACCGCTATGCCTCATCAACGTCTCACGAAGGCGTGTGCAGCAAATGCGCTCATTCGCGCACCAAAAAGTGTAGATCGTGCAACGAGGCGAACGCCAGGCAACAAGGATCCCGCCGGGTGTGGCATATCCCTCCGCCGAACTACAACAAATGTAATTTTGTATATTTTTTCACAGGCTTTTTATTAGACATTATTTCATCATTTAATAATTCAGTCCTCTCAAAAATTATGTTTCACTGTGGGCCTTGTCCCGAACCTGGCCGGTTCAGTTTCCCGCGAAAATCACACGTTTCCGCAGGAGGGCTGGCGGGCGAGGGCGGTCGCGCGCGGTGAGAGCGGGAGTGTCCTTCAGGAGCTCGGAGAGGCTGGCAGCTTCCGCGCAACACGGAACCAGAAACTTTTGTTTTCACCGACATGTAGTTTCAATAATCGTAATATTTCTCAATCTTTTCGTACAGTTCCGTGGTCGGCCTCAATTTGCCATGTGGTATTTCACTTAAATTAATAAGTGCTCAAAGACGAGTGTTCAGCATAATACGTAAGTACTGTGGGAAGTCTACGGGAAGTTACGTCGGTGCTTCACGCAACAACCTAGCCGACCGGCTAAATAGTTTCAGCCCGCACGGGGCAGCCAGTAGGTGACAGGTGCCACCAAACTTATTAACGAGTCAATATCTGGGACAAGTCTAAGAGTCAGGTAGAGTCGCCGGAGTTACGGGCCTACGTGTCATTAGTCCAGTGTAATACGTAAAGTGTAATAGTGAAGTGTTTTATTCGTCAGGGTATAATATTTCATATAAGGGTTTATTTTGTAGCCGCCGCACGGTATAGTGCCACCAAACTTACTAACGAGTCAATATCTGGGACAAGTCTAAGAGTCAGGTAGAGTCGCCGGAATTACGGGCCTACGTGTCATTAGCCCAGTGTAATACGTAAAGTGTAATAATGAAGTGTTTTATTCGTCAGGGTATAATATGTCATGTTAGGGTTTATTCTGTAACCGCCGCATCATGTGCAAGAGTAGGTCCTTCACGCGTAGTAAAATCGTGAGCCGCCACTGAGGAAGTGGCTGCGCATGTGACTATTCAATTCGCGACAACCGTTATGGCCAGGATGGACAGCACTATGTATAGGGCTGTGCCGTAATAAATTCATTAGGCATCAATCAGTAACTTTGTGTTCTTCTTCAGGCGTCCCGAGTGGCCATAATAGTTCGGGGGCCCTACTGTGTTAACCCCTACCTCTAGCCACGAGGCCGAACCTTCCCTGAGATCACGAACTGTATAAAAATCACGTAACAATCAATGGAGGTAGAGGGGACGGCATCTATATATATATGAATCAGGAATTTGCAAAAGGTACAAAGTCCACTTTTTAGCGAAAATGAGTTATAACCATGAAAATGATCTATGAAGTAAGGGCTATCTGTTCAGCAGGAAAAGGTCCAAAGTCCAATACATTAAGCACAGTTAAATGCACTATGAATTTTTAGGGAATTTGCAAAAGGTCTCATGTCCTGGACATGGCACCTTTTGAAAATGAAAAGTATATGTCGTGGACTTGATACTTTTTTTCAAATGAAATATTTGTGAGGTTCCTTCATAGAGATAATATTTTATGGAGTGGTAACAGCATTATATACAAATAAGCAAAATATGTTTATGATTTCTTGTTATGTAAGCTTCACTCTATATAGTAAAACCTCTATGGTTGTAGGAACAACAGTTGGCAACAGTGGCATTTTATCGTAATTATTTTGTTTACATTTAGTTAACATTGTTTTGTTTTCTGAATGGAACACATACAGTCGAAAATGGATAGCAACTGTACTAAGAAACGAAAAGGTGTAAGAAATGATGATAGTTATAAGCGAAATATGATAAAAAAGGCAAAAATAAAGGGTTTGCCTCACACAAACCATGCAGGAAAAGAAATTCGTGCCAGACAAACGGGATCCCAATGCAAGTAAGTGAACCTTTCAGTACATAAAAATGCAATCATACCCAACATAACCTACGTGTAAAGATATTAACATTATATTATTGTATAAACCTAAAACATCGTGTTTATTCGACATTTTTGTGTGTGCTATTGTAAGATTATTAATTTGTTCTAATAAAATATGTTATGTTTCTTACAGCTGCAAGAAACGGTGCTTTGGACATTTTACTGAGTACCAGCAAATTGATGTGATCCAAAGGATAAATGGCTACGACACAAAGAATGAGCAAGATATTTACCTCCAAGGATTAATCCAATCAGTACCTATTCAGCGGAGGCGACCCCGAAGTGGTGAGGGCTCAACAAAGGCAAATTCTTTCATTTATAATGTAGTATGTGATTCTGAAAGGATCAAAGTTTGCCGCAATGCTTTTATTGCCTTACATGGTATTACGGCAAAACGCGTACGCCGTTTATGTACATTACTTTCACAAGGTAAAATCCCAAAAGAAAAACGTGGAAAACATAGAAATGGAAGAGAAATAGCAGGTGAAGAGCTGAGAAAAATCCACGAACATATTGAATCCTTTCCGGTACATGAGTCTCATTACTCGTCTAGAGATGTATTTTATTTAGATGCTAGGCTCAATGTAACCAAAATGTATGGTATGTTTAAAGAACAGAATCCAACTTCTAAAGTCTCTTACAAATACTACACAAAATATTTCAGAGACAACTTTTCCCTTTCATTCGGCCAACCGCAAGTAGATACGTGTTCGAAATGTGAACAACTGTCAGCCAAATTAAAGAATCCACATCTGACGGCTGGTATGAAGGGTGTTGCGGAGACTGAGAAACTAGTGCATCTTAGGAAAGCAAACAAATTTCACCATCAAATGAAACTTGTTACAGAAATGTGTGCGAAAGATGACAGTATTGCAGGAATAGTTATTGATTTCATGCAAAATGTACCACTGCCACATATTCCTGTTCAAGAAATATTTTATTTGCGCCAATTGTGGGTTTTTGTATGCAACATTCACGATCTGAGGACTGGGAAGTCAGTGTTTTATATTTATCACGAAGGCCAAGCACACAAAGGACCAAACGAGGTGTGTTCATTCATTCTCGATTATATTGCGACGTACATTAAGTCAAATGTTAGAGAACTACATGTATTCTCAGACGGCTGCCCTTGTCAAAACCGAAATAATACAGTTTCACGGTTCATGATGGCTTTAACTGATACAGGCAGATTTCAGAACATCCACCAGTACTTTCCACAGCGTGGACATTCATACCTGCCATGCGACAGGAATTTTGCAGTTGTTAAAAGAGCTATCAAACACATTGATAGAATTTATACTCCTAAAGAGTATGTAGAAATCATTGTCAGCTCTTCCGCCAAAAACAACTTTGAAGTGAAAATGGTTGACTCGTACGATATCCTAGATTTTAAGGGATGGTGGCCTTCGTGTTATAAAAGAACAGCTACCTCGTTAGAAACATCCAAACGAGAAGTACCAAGAGATCGAAAGGAACACTTCACTATTTCCAAATATTATGACTGTACATACACATCAGATGCAAAAGGTACTGTAAGTGTGAGCGAACATATTAATGGACTTATTCGGCATACGTTTTACCTAAGCCTCCCATACAAAAATGACATCCCTACACTACCAACAAGACACGCATATCCAGAAGGACATGTTGCAATCAGGAAGGAAAAACTCCTCGATATTGCGAAATGTAAGCAGTACGTTACAGTAAGTGAAGAAGCTATAGCATTTTATGAAGATGTGCTTCGTTTGCCAGTCACAATGGACAATCACTAAGTGCTACCTACTGTTTCCAGAACTAATATCATTCATTGCTAACATGTGTTTTCAATTATTATATCTCTTAAATACATAGAGTAACATTTTTGTTTCATTTTCAGAAGTGATGCCAGTGACAGTTTAGGGTTATATTTGTAAAA
This sequence comes from Bacillus rossius redtenbacheri, assembly GCF_032445375.1. Classification (NCBI taxonomy): domain Eukaryota; kingdom Metazoa; phylum Arthropoda; class Insecta; order Phasmatodea; family Bacillidae; genus Bacillus; species Bacillus rossius. Next base: position 18,915,171 of record NW_026962012.1, on the reverse strand, counting down.
GGGCATAAGTCCAGCAGATTTAAATATTTGTACATATGTTATTTTACGATGTAACACAATTATTATCATGTGCCATCATTTCTGTAGTATTATGGTGTGTATACAAAATTCCATTTAATGCTAGAATTATATGGCCACATGCAAACCAGTTTTTTGTGTTTTTCTCACAATTCATGTTTTTGGACATGCGACCTTCTGCAAATACCTGATTCATATATATATATATATATATATATATATATATATATATATATATATATATATATATATATATATATATATATATATATCCATAATAACAAGTGTAAATTATATATATATATATATAATTTACACTTGTTATTATGGAAATATTTTTTTCCTTTACATTGGTTTGAAACAAATCCGAACCCTTAAAGACCAACGATTTTTGCTTGCTAATTATAGGTTAGTTGTTTTTTTCATCAGTATTGCAAGGACCCTTTCAATTTATTCCACAATGATTAATACAAAATGCATGGACATTTTCATGAGTTGAATATTTCGTTCATCTCTAGCATATTTAAATATAAAAAATAGAGAGCTACATATTGTTGAAAGCATGAGATCACAGTTTAACCTAAACAAGAAAGATCAAGGGCTAGAATTATATTTCATATATTACTTATCAATTGCAACTAAATTTTACATGCACATTTGAAAACATCATAAAGACATTTTCACAATTCCATTCAAAAGCAATAACCTAACCTAAAAATAATATTCAATTTGTTTAAAATAATTGTTTTTAAAACAATATGTAATATATACAATGTTTGAGTAATTAAAATATTTTTCAAACTTTATGAACTACATTTGTTTTCAAACTTAACTTGATGTGACACAAAAAGAACAAAATAGATTGGTCACTGCTTGTAATTATTTAATTTCTAATAAACTTTAATAAGGTTAGACATTGAAAACTTCTTGAAGTTAGGGAAACACAAGAAATATATAGTAAGGTGAAAAAGCTTAACATTATAATAAAATGTTTAGGTAACTTTAATTACCCTTAGTTGATGTCGACCCAAATGTCTCCCCTGATCATAAAGACCATTATGCTGTGCCAACTCCTGATCCACCCCTGTCCCATGCAGTGTGTTAAGGGTAAAATAGTTGTACAACATTGTCCACCGGTCAACGAAAACGAGGCCAACACTCGGAAGCACCCGCGCACTGCGCGTGTCTAGGGGGGGGGGGGGGAGTACAGGCGGACGAAGCGAGACGCGCGGAGAGGGGTCAGTAGTCATCTATCGAGTGAACGATGCGGACGTATGCAGAGGACCGGGTCGGAGAGCAGAGACTGATGAGACCAAGCGTGATAAGTGGGAAGTATAGCGAACTGTTTAGGACAATCAGGGACATATTCATTAGGAACAAGAGACTAGTGACCATGGAGAGAAGTTGAGAACCTGCGAGACATACGTGAGTAGACTGTACCGAGGGCGACAGTCCGAATCAGGGTTACGTGTAGTACATCGCGAATCATACCTGTAAATGTTCACAATTGTAAATAAGGTTTTCATGTCCAGACATTGTGTGTACCATCGGGCATGTCACCACAGTTGCGGGACAGACATAACGCCTCAGTCGCCAACACCTTAATGTAACTTCATCCCGACTATCAACGAGAGGGGGCAATAGCTAGCAAATCGTACAAACATATCACTATACCACGGGGGCAGCCCGCACTAGGCGCCTGGCCACCGAAACACGTGCAGCCGAGCTCACTCGGCGGTTGCACGGGTGTTGTGCCTCAGGTACCCCCATGTAATGAGACTGTGTGAGAATTTTGTTAAAAACACTGTACCCAAATCCTGCAAACTTTTATTAGTAGTGCGGATAGGAGTTGTTTTCCCCCTGCCACAAGGCCTGAACCCCGACCCTAGTATTGAGACCGGACAAGCTTCGCATGGGGGGTAATATCCGCTACTACAACAAGTGGCGCCCGACTTCTGTGGTCAGCTAATAGTAAATTCATGCTGAACATTTATATGAGACGTTTATTAAATTCTGAGCGAGCAGGGAAGAGATGCGGCACGGCAGGGCCGAGCGTAGGGGACGCAGCTGTGAGCGGAAGCTGGTGCGACAGGGCGACGTGACAAGATAGTGGCGGATCGGGTTACGATGCATCCCACAGTGCTGGCGCGTAACAAGAGTCGGGTGGCTATGCCGGTTAGACAGCGACGGGAAGATAGTGAATGTCGACGCATCTGATAAGAATGTCAGGAAAGAGCGAGTGGTGTGACTTACCGCATCCGGACGATAACGCCGCGAGTGGGGACACAGAGAGATTGTGTACGTGTTTGTGGACACGAGAGGTTAAGCCGAGTACGGACAAGTGTGGCGGGGACAGTAACCGCGAACTAACATACTAACAAGGCGAAGGTAACTGGGAAATGGACACACAAACAATGACCAAAGCGGCTGTGAAGGGCGACGAGGGGAAAGTCATAAACAGCAGAGCAGGGGTGGAGGTGACGTTGACCGGACGTAACGAGTTTCCAGTGGTGCTGCAAGTAGCGGATAGGTCGACCCTGCTGCCAGAGTTCGCGTGTGAAATACACGAAAATCCACGAGCCTTTATCCAGACATGCCGGGATAAACTGAGGGACGTTCCGCGGAACACACGGGTAACTAGAGTAAGCGGACAACTGCGAGGGCGGGCCTTACTTTGGTGGACCGAAACGGGTGATTACCTAACATACTGGGGCGAATTCGAACGGACGCACGAACGCCGTTTCGACGGACATCTCTCGCGGAAACATTGCCGACAGACAGAACACTGCGAAGCGCAAGGCAGGGACGAAAGTGTCGAAGTTTTCATACACAAGAAAGCACAATTGCATCGCCGACTGGACCCGAACGTACCCATGAAACAAATTATACTCGTCATCGGCGAATTAGTGCTACCAGAACTAAGACCGTTTTTGAGGGGAGTGGCCGACTGGAATTTAATAGACTTTGTGGAGATAGCCCAGGGAGTAGAAAGGGATCTGTGTAGATTCAGAAATGCACACTGGTCGCAGGAGCGGGCGGCGGGACACATTACAAGAGCAGGTGGAGCCAGAGGTGGAATTGGCAGTGGTTCCATATGTTCGTCGCAGCCCGCCTGGTGCTGGATGCCCGGCTACTGCCCAGGGAGGACGTCATCAAGCTGGCCACGGAGGGAGTAAATGTGCTCACATCTGGGCGCATGCATATAACCATCGCCATATGAGACAAGCTCAGTCATACCACCGCATTGGCGATCCCAGGCTTGCGCGAGGATCTGATCCTGGGGTTACCCTGGCTAATTCAGAAGGACGCAGCGATCGACATCGGCGATGGTAAGCTGCACGTGGGCCGGCAAGGGCAACGTACTCTGTACGTCGTCGGATCACCATGACCTCCCACGACACCCCCATCCGTAGGTCTGGCAGGGATTCGCAACGAGATGCCGCACGAGTATGCGCCCCTGTTTGAGGAGGTGTTGGAGCAGCAGCCGCAGGTGTTTGCATAGGCGGACCCTTGTGCGGCACACGACGTACACCGAGCATAAGATCCCGACTCGACCACATGCCCCTATCTTTGTGAAACCATTTGAGTTCGGCCCAGGTGAGCGGCGGGTCATACAGGAACAAATCAAAGACATGTTACGTGATGGAGTCATATAACCTAGCGAGTCACCATGCAATGGCACCTTAGTTATGGCAATGAAAAAAATGGCTCGCTAAGGTTCTGTGTGAACTTTAAAAACATTAAATATGTGACTGTTCCTGCCCCGCCGCCACTGATCAACATAACTGATGCCCTGGCTGGCCTGGGTAAGGCAAAAAGTTTCACTTCGCTTGACCTAAAGTCCGGATACTGGCAGGTGCCAGTCCGCCCGGAGGACCGATCCAAGACGGCATTCACCGCTCCCAACGGTCGCAGGTACCAGTTCTGCGCCATGCTGTTCGGGGTAATGGACACTCCTGAGATGTTTCAGACCATGATGGTCAGTGTACTGGATGGGTTTGTTGGCGACTTCGTCACAGCCTACCTGGACGATGTGATTGTCTGGTCTGACACATGGTAGGAACACGCTCAGCATTTGTCCCTGGTCTTGGAGCGGCTGGTTAGACATGGATTAACCTGCAATCCACGTAAGTGCCATGTCGGAGTGGCAGAGCTGCAGTTTCTGCGGCACCTTGTCAGTGCGGACGGGTGCCAGCCGCTACCCGAGCACCTGGACTTGATTGCGGCCAAGAAGGGACCCAAGACACTTAAACAATTGCAGAGACTCGTGGGGCTGCTGAATTGGCTTAGGTCGTTCATCCCAGACTTCGCCACAGTGACAGCACCGATGACCGACAAAGTACCACTGGATGGAGGCGGCGGACCGTGTACTGATCGCGGTCAAGGGTTTGTTCCGCGACTGTCGTACCTTGACGAGGCTGAACCCAGACGAGACCCTGTACCTGCAGACTGATGCCAGTTTAATGGGTATGGGAGCCGTGCTGTACCAAGTCAGGCCCGACAACAAGCGGCGCGTGATCGAGTACACCAGCGCGAAGTTCGGCCCGGCCGCGCAGAGGTACAATGTCAACGAGCAGGAATGCTTGGCCGTGGTGTGGGTGGTTAGCCGCTACGACAGTAGAATACGAGGACAAGGCAGTTGGGATGAGCTTGTACCACCAGGGGCGGGTTACACACCACCGCGGACATCAACGCGCCCGCAGTACTGTACGCTACTGTGCAACCCATGCCAGAGGCAAGTCCAGGGCCAGTGGATACGCTACACGACCTTGTACAGCCTGTAAATCAGACCCAGCTGGGGGATGCGAACAACCTGACAATAATAGATTAATGTAGTAGAGAGTTCTCGCCGTTTCAGCATTGCGTGGATAGGGTTGTGCAGACCTGGAGTCCAGGGGCCATGGGGACCTGGTGTACGCATGTGCCGATGGGGGCACGAGCAACCGTGCTTAATTTTTTTTACGATCACAGCATAGCGGGATTACCCTGGGGCGGACCAGAGGATAGATGGGGTGCTCAGGACGTTCCACTGGCTGGGTGTGATGCGCGACGTCCGTGAATACGTCCGCCGATGCCAGATGTGTCAACAACGCAAAGCAAGGAGGTCAGACAGGGAGGTGCAACAGCGACCCCGCCGGCCACAGCAGCTTTTATAGATGGTAGCACTTGACATAATGGGACTGTATACCTGGACAGCCAAGGGGAAACAGTTGCAGGTGGTCGTGACCGATTTGTTCACGCGCTGGGTGGAAGTGTACCTGGTTTCCAATGTGAGATCTGGTACACTGGTGGCGCTGTTGGAGGGGGAGGTGTTCCCCTGGTTTGGCTATTTTGCTGTGCTGTTAAGTGACATTGGGGGACAGTTCAGAGGTGCCCGTTGGCAGGCGGCATGCAGGACGTGGGGAATCGAGCACCACACAACTCCCATGTACCACCCTGCGCCAACCGAACCGAGACACGGAACCAGGAGGTCAAGGCCGTCTCTGGTTGGGAAATGATCACACAAAGTGGGACGTGCACATACCAAACCTGCTGTACTGTCTGAGATGTCGTACTTATGCCACTACTGGGTACTCGCCTACGGAGCTGGTCCAATGCCATAACCTGGCCCTGCCGGGCGAGTGCCGGGTGGCCGACGCGGTAATGAAGGGAGAGCTGGAAGAGGCACTCAGAACAGAGCTGTCAGTTATGCGGGAACAGGCACGCCAGCACCAACAGGTACACATCCAGAAGACGATGCCAGTGATGGGACATTCCCCCCCGCCACTGGAACCCGGCGACATGTTCATGTGCGGCAGCACCACCTGTTGTCCAAGGCAAAGGACTTCAACGCAGGGCTTGCTCCGAAGTGGTCCGAACCAAGGCAGGTAATCTGCAAGTTTGGACCCATGGCGTATTTGGTACAGACGCCGAGCAGACGACCTGCGAAAATACATATGGATGACCTTCGGTGGCCAGAATATGGGACGACAGGGCCGCGGGTGGGCCACAGGAGACCGGGGGGAGGTGCAGTCTGGGGACCGGGGGGAGGAAACACCACGTAGGGATGAGTTGAAGAGAGGTGGCGGGGGCCGACGTCGGGTGCAGCAGGCCGCGGATGCCGAGTCACCCAGGAGCCAAGCACGAGCTTTCGCCGGGCGGACAGGGGACATGAGCCCCGGGAAGGAGCAAGAGAGGAGCCCGCAGGCTAGTGGGGAAGAGGTGGCTTGCATAAGGTGGCGGGGCCAAAATCCGGCTTCATCGCAACATGGAAAGTGGAGAAGGTGTCGAGTCCGGAGCATCAGGAGGGGGGAAGCAGAGGCCAGAAGGGGAACCAGACATAGGGCGGCCACTGTAGGTGACGGGCGATATGAATAGGGGTACAGAGGTACCGGAATCGGGGAAAGGAACTTGGTTACGTGGCCGTCAAGCCACGACCTAGTGGAGGAAGGGCGAGAAGGAAGAGTCTCTGAGCCTGAATTGGACAATGAGAAACGGAGTCTTTAGGGGACTGGTATAGTCCTGTCTGGCCAGTGGACACCAGTCTGACCAACTCGATTTTTATGGTTTTGGTTACTGAACCGGACTTGGAGGGAGAGGAGCCGGATGAGAGTGGGTCGGTCAAGGGGAAGAGGAAGCCGCCACGTCGACGGCATGCATCCAAACAGACGTGTTCTTTGGAGAGCCCGGCTAGAGGGGGTCACGACCACACAGAGGTACCGGTGGGGAACTTGATAGACACGTCATGCGACGTGGAGGACGAGGATATCCAGAGACCTACGACTTCAGGGGAGGGGCTGGGACCAACAGCAGAGGGGGATGAGACAGGGAGGCCTTCCCGGGCATGGAGGGCGCTGGCCTACCTAAAGGACTACGAGTACCACCCCTTACAGGCTCATACAACCACCCGGGGAGAGAAGCCACGCATCAGCGTAATGAACATACTGCTTTGGTTCGCTCGGACGTGTGATGCCAACAGCACACCCCTAGGCCGGCCAGCCTGCATGCAGCCCGTACCCCAGTGGGACCTGTTGTAAATATGTTCATTGTAGAAGGGCGTTAGCGCACATAGCGTTCTCATTGATAGGGGGGGGGGCATTTGATGTCGATCCAAGTGTCTCCCCTGCTCATAAAGACCATTATGCTGTGCCAACTCCTGATCCAACCCTGCCCCATGCAGTGTGTTAAGTATTATTGTGTTATTTTTTTTAATAAAACATTACGGCATGACAACATGAACATACTGATATGTAATGTACTCTAGTGTTATTTATGTAATATTTTGTTTGTAATAATAATTAGATTTTTTCATAAATGTAAAATAGTAGTTCAACATTGTCCACCGGGCAACAAAGCCGAGGTCAACACTCGGAAGCACCCGAGCGCTGCGCGTGTCGCGTGGTGGGGGAAGTACGGGCGGATGAAGCGAGACACATGGAGAGGGGTCAGTAGTCATCAGGCGAGCGAACGACGCGGACGTATGCAGAGGACCGGGTCGGAGAGCAGAGACTGATGAGACCAAGTGTGATATGTGGGGAGTATAGTGAACTGTTTAGGACAATCAGGGACATATTCATTAGGAACAAGAGACTTGTGACCACGGAGAGAAGTTGAGAACCTGCGAGACATACGTGAGTAGACTGTGCCGAGGGCGACGTCGAATCAGGGTTACGTGTAGTACATCGCGAATCATATCTGTAAATGTTCATAATTGTAAATAAGGGTTTTCATGTCCAGACATTGCGTGTACCATCGGGCATGTCACCACAGTAGCGGGACAGACATAACGCCTCAGTCGCCAACACCATAATGTAACTTCAACCCGACTATCAACTAGAGGGAGCAATAGCTAGCAAATCGTACAAACATATCACTATACCACGAGGGCAGCCCGCACTAGGCGCCTGCCCACCGAAACACGTGCAGCCGAGCCTCACTCGGCTGTAATATAATGAGGCACAGAGTTAAGTATTTTTATTCAAAGTTACGAATACATTAAATTTCATTTCACACATATTTTAGTCAACCACCATTGTAGTAACTTTACTTCAATTAAAAAAAATGAAGTCAATACTATCATAGACAACACAACCACACAAGTCATATCAAACTTCAACAGACGGGTGCACGGGTGTTGTGCCTCAGGTGGCCCCATGTAAAGAGACTGTGTGAGGAGTTTATTAAAAACTTTGTACCCGAACCGGCAAATGTTTATTAGTAGTACGGATAGGAGTTGTTTTTCCCCCAGCCACAAGGCCTGAACCCCGACCCTAGTATTGAGACTGGACACGCTTCGCATGGGGGGTGATATTCGCTGCTACGACATAGTTTTAACATATGTTAACAACCACATGGTGATATTGGCTCTTTGTATTGAAAGTCTGCTGATGTTGAGGCAGATTAAAAACTAAGAAATTTACAATGCTCATGAAAATATGTCTGTTAAAAGTATTACTACATTTTATGGTTGTTTCCAAAAATTAAACAAATACTAAAACCCAATGCCTTCTCAGAATAGACTATTTGTATCAGCTACTTACCTACTATTGACTATGAAATTTCATTAAAATATGTTGAAGTTATAATTCTTAGTCGAGGTTCTCGCCTTTAATGTTAGTGTTATTTTCTAATGCTGCTATGGAGGGGTGAAAGAGAGAGAGACAGGTGGTGATAGCTCGATGGCATGATACACGAACATTGCTGTGTGGCTCAGAGTTACTGACAGCAGCAACAGAATATGATTTCATACACATTCAAATACTTTTGTAAATGTGTACATACATTCTCATACTTTTGTATACTTTTTCCTACTTTCGCATACTTTCGCAACTTGTAATTCGCTACTCTAAGCTCTCAACTCTGAGGCTGGATCCAGTTTTAGCATTAAAATTGTGACAATACGAATATACATTTCTAATACGGGTTTTAATCATTATTAGCAATTATTATTCTAATGATTCATTCTTAGATTCCACTGAAGACTGGACAGACACCAGTTAAAGTCTTATTTCAACACATGATTATGAGTGGATCAAAATCTAGAGTATACTTTAAATTTCCTTTCCCTTATGTGTGAAGTTGCACTGCTGATATGTGTGGCAGCCACACATCAATGTGTTTTTTTTTAATTTAAAACAAAAAATTTGCAAACTTTACAAATTAACTCTGTAGGATGTTATTCTCTCAGTAGCATACAATCGCTATATACGGTAGGCTCCAACTACCCCAATTGTATTTGACTCCAACTGCATTTGTTTCCACCAGCTACAACGACATTTGGCTACAAGGCTACGAGGCTATGGGACTGTTTAAAAAGGAAGCACATTTGACGAAAACTCGACAAAAAGCAAGCTCATATAACGAACAGGTCGTACATATTCACAACATTCAAATCAGTGGGGATACATTCTCGCCATAGGGATACTATCTCGCCACAGGGATATGATCTGGTCACAGGGATATCACCTCGTCACAGGGATACAATCCCATTAGTAGAATACAATAATACAGACTTGACTAAATACATTTGATGAAAAGGTAATATATTTTCACGAACATTCAACTCAGTTGGATGCGATCGCCAGTTTACAGTACCTAGGCTGTAACGTACGCTGGGCTTCAGATAAACACTCAAAAAAAATGAATAAGTAAAAAATAATGCCTTGGAAGCATCAGCCCACAAACAAACAAACAACAATTACTATCACAGAGGTGCCCAGACGTTGTACAAAGGAATTTACTTATAATCTACTAGTAACTCTAGGAGGCTATGTGGATCGAGGATGAGTAATAAAGAAATAACAAGAATGCTGGTTTGATATATGTAACTGCCCTTTTACTAAAATTATTTACTTAGCTTTTTCTTTTCTTTTATCTTAATCTTTAAATACATATGTATCCAAATACATTAATTACAAACAGAAGTGAGCCCCGGAGCAACAAAATACATATAAAAGTAAATAATTATATCTCTTAAACTTGACCCTGGTTTTATGTAAGCTCGCAGACTCAAAAGAAAGACAATTACATTTTGTTTTTAATTTGCTTTTGAAATGAATTTAACCAAATCCTATGTCCTGAAAACTGGCGGTCCTGGCACCAGAGGTTTCTGTAGATTAAAGTCCAGAAGAATTCGATTTATGAAGAAACTTGTATGTCGACCGGTGTGGGGAGAAAACTTGTGACTGCATGAGTCCAATCACGGACTGCTAATTTTGGTAGTGAAGTTCCATTCTAATTCTTCTACTTTCTTGGACCCCGCCCAAACAGCGGGGAGAAGTCACGTTAGCTGGCTCCAGGAGCCGAGTAGGTTACTTCCGGCACGGAAATTCGCGGAAGCCATGAAGAAGAAAGAAGAAATAATTTAGATAAAACAAAACAACTAATATGGGCAGCCAAAAATACAAATTAGAGAAATTAGGCATCTATGCCTTGCCGTTCGTGACTACATGACGTAGTGTCGATGCTTTGAAGTACGACTGAGATTGACTCTCGCGAATCGCGACGCGTGGTCCTTACTGACCAAGATGCTGCCCGCCGAATGTTCAAAAAATGGCGTCGTGGCGCCTAATTAAAGAAAGTTACTGCGCCCATCCAAAGAAAGGGTGGTGGTGATGGCCAGAAGGTATCCGAAGATGCCCGAAGGGGCGAAGCAGACGGCAAACGCTCGCAGCACTCTCACCCGAGTGGCAGGTGGACTAAGGTCGCAATCGCAGCGCGACTACTGCCAAAGTCGATTGTGACAAGCTGTCTCTTATGGGAGGGATGAGTAGTGTGCTCTGATGGCCAAAATGAGAACTTGTCTGGAAGGTCACAGAAACGTCTGCTAGAGTGCACTGAGGGCACTCGCCAACGGCGGACAGAGCGAGGTTAGGGATTTTTCCCGCCGCTAGACTTCGCTGAGGGCTCTTTTTGACAAGGGCAAATGTCCTTGAAGAGACAATGTCCCCGCCTGGGTTCACTGGGGGTCGATGCTCCGAGTTGAAGTTCTCGTGAAGCCACAGGTGGGTGATGAGGGGAGGGGAGTCTAAACTTGCTAAGTCGCCTGGGAAAGGCGTCATGTGGACCATCCCGAGGCATCGCCGAGGGCTGTAACCTGGTCCTGGACGTGCTGCCAAAAGCCTTACCGATGCTTGTCTCCGAGAAATGAAAGTTGCTAGCCGTGGGCTTGGGGTAGCATTCGCTAGCACGAAAAGTCATACTGTTACAGGGGGAAAACTTGATTCAAACCACAGTTGAGATACTGCGATCACAAATTGTCAGCAAACAGTATCTAATTGAAGCCTGCGAACAAGCGCAGGTGCACTGGGTTGCACAAGATTACGTCGGAGTGTAGAGTAATGGAAACAAAATTAAATGAAAATTAAAAATGCAAATGTATTATTTGGTTTCCTTCTTTAAAAATTAAAAATTAAATTCAAAATTCAAAATTTGTTCCCAAATATTATGATAAACGGCACAATACAGGCACGATCCCTGCAGCACAGATCCCTGCCCCTCAGGCCAAGAAAATACAGGTAAAACCCCTGTTTGTATTTGTAGACCAAGGCCACAGCTACCCGTTCATCAAAGCTGCACTGGACGCTGTTCTCCTTATGACATGAACGTGCGTAAGTTGAGGCCACAACCAATTAATGATCCACACTGCCACGATAGAGGATTACCATCGTGCAGTACAGGCATTAGAGCAGGCAGGTGCGCAGTACTCTGTTCTACTGCAGCCAGACGAGATCCCTAATAAATTCGTCTTTTGTCGGGTGCATAGCAGCATTGACAAAGATTTTATCCAGGCAGACTTCGTAAAAATGGGCCTTCCGTACAGAACTTCTGGTTCCTATATAACAGGCAAACCAGGCGGCCAATAAATAAACTTGTGGTCGAGCTCCCGAAGGCCGTAAACACAGATAAATTTATGCCATAACAACATTCTGTAACCTCAGCATTCGTGTCGAGGACTACCGCCACCCGAAAGGTCCCATGCAGTGTGGCAACTGCCAGCGTTTTGGGTATTCCACGAAAGGCTGCAGAGCATCCCCTGTGTGCCGCTGGTGCAGCAAGGGCCATAAAACAGAAAATTTCCCCGAGGGAGGTGACAGGAACAAGGCAAAGAGCGCGAGCTGCAAGGGCCCGCACTGCGCCAACTACAGAGGGTGCCAGGCTTACAAGCGTGAAAACTGGCGCTATCTCCCACAGCAGGAACGCAAGGAAAGGGAGCTGCAGTCAAAGCGCGCAATTCGCGAAAACAAGCGAGCTGCAGCTGTGGCGCAAACACACTTTCAGTCACAACAAGCTGGCTCGTCCAGCTACCAGCCCCAGCCCCCCAGACAGGTATGGCGTGGCCCCAGCTCCCCTGCTCCTCAACAGTGGCAGATCCCCAACCAGTACTCGGTGCTGGACGACAGGTACGAGTTGGAATACCCAGTTGTGGCCAACTCTTGGAGGCCCAGAGGGCAGCCACAGCCCCAGAGAGCCCCGAAAAAACACCACTCGGGACATAAAACTGGAAAGGGGAAGAGGGCCCCGGAGGAACAGCCTGCTCCAAGGCAGGAACAGCCTGCCCCACAGCACTCCGCCCCCCCCCCCCCCAAACCAACCACACATGAAGCCAATCCCAGTGGTGCCCCTGGTGAATCACGAGCACGAGGACACTGGAATGCAGATCGAGTCAGCACCTGTAGTGTTGCCAACTGCTCCGCTGCAGCCCAGCTCCACTCGTAAGACAGGTCCCGACCCTAAGGCATTTCTAAAGGTCGTGGGCCAGTCCAAAACATTTATTGAGGACCCAAACCTGTCCCAGGCCCTAGAACCGATGTGCCAACTCATGGCCATCTGGTGCGACATGGCCATGTCCCTTGAGGAAAAGATACAAGCCACCATGGGCTTCGTGCAGACACCAGCGGCCAGCTTCAATGCCGCACACCCCTAATTTAGGTCCTGTCACAAACACTAATCCCTTAGACAGTAGTTTAGGTACCATCCTCTACTGGAATGCACGAGGAATTAGAAACAAAATTATGGAGTTTACAGATCATTTACTAAAATATAATATTAAAATCGCGGCCATCAATGAGACTCACTTAATCCCAACAGATAGATTAACGATATTAAACTATAATGTTTATAGGCGCGACCGTGACACCAGAAGCGAAGGGGTGGCCTTAGTGGTCCACAGAAGCATTAGGCACACAGAATTTTATTTACCTGCATTTAATAAATTAGAAACTTTTGCAATAAATATTAAAATCAACAACCAACACATAGTACTTATGTCCATGTATGCACGGCTGGGTAGGTCTCTCACTTTGAATGAGCTGGACATATTATATGGCTCAGCTCCTGCATTTTTAGCAGCTGTCACGCCCAGGGCCACAACTAGGGGGGGTCAAGTGGGGCATACGCCCCGGGCGCAAAGCTGTGGGGGCGCCGAAATTGCTTGCATTGTAATTCCTACTACAACTACTAACTGGTAAAAGTTTTTTAACTTGCATGCCAGGAATGTTTAATCTGATTTACAATATAACGTCTCAACATATTTAATGAACAAGTCTAGTGATTATACGGACTACTTTATGGACATAGTTGGTTCATGCATGGAAGTTACAGTAGCACAGAAACTGTTACATGTAGGTAGGTTTGGAAAATTCTTAAATAGCACAATTTTTCTGTGGGAGGTCCCCCGGACCCCCCGCTTTATTGGTGAGTTATGTGCAAAAAAGAGTTGGGGGGGCGCATGAATCCATTCATGCCCCGGGTGCCAGAGACTCTAGTTGCGGCCCTGGTCACGCCACTGGCCGTATCATCGTCTACCTTTTCATCTCCGCACATGCAGCCCTCGAATGTCGGCACTGGTTAGCGTCTTCCGGAAACAGCTAAATACCCAACAAGGGTGGTGCAGGCTATTCTGAGACTAGTGGTACGTGAGTTGGCGGCGTGTGAAGCATCGGGGGAATAATCTTATGAGCTCGCAAGACGGCGGCGCAATTGAGTACAAGACTAAATAATTAAAATGCCTGCAATTTACCCTAAAGATTTGAGAAGTTACAAGTACATGTGGTGTACGTTTCCGCACTTAGCACGCCCTTGACACAGGCGGACACCACATACGGCTGATGGCCGAAACTAGCCCTAGGATTAACACTGTAAGCGCGGGTCCGTCGGCGTGGTACCCTTACAAACAGAAATTACGTAAAATGCGAAAAATGCTCATCGCTGAGTCAAAATCAACTAGTTAAGGATTGCGCGAAATCTCGCATGGTCGGTTAGGGCCGGCCGTGGAACGGATAAAAACGGATTTAGAAAATTTACCTATTGAACACTACATGCTGGTTTTGGCGCGAAGGTGAAGGCTCCACGTGCGCAGGGTTGCCGGCCCTGATGAGTGCTTGACTGCGACTAAAGCTGGACTCCCAATCATCCGTTTCATCCGTCCGTCACCCGTCCGTCCGTCAATCACGTGACCTGTAGCCAATCAGATGGCCCGAAAAATTCCATCTGTCCGTCCGTCAAAACCTTGCCAAGCTTTAGCTTTTGACGGACCAACGGATGGTCCACCGCCTTGTTAAGTCGATCGTCTTCAACACGACTTTCCGAAAACAGTGTTCGATTTTTTTAATTTGCAATATATAGAAGGCTGTGTCGTATTGACCGATTATTATTGTCATAATAACGGTAAAGATTGCTTATGAGAATGAGCTTTTCGGAAGAAATGCTGATAAATTACGTCCGGGAAAGGGAGCATTTGTATAATATATATAGCAAAGACTATCGGGATAAGAAACTGAGGGAAAAAGCCTGGATGGAAATATCTTTTCTCTTTTTCCTTTGACACAGTAATAAAAGAAGCATAATTTTATTTATTGCTGGCATTACTAATATTATTTTTAAGACGGCACCCGTTTAATCCACTTGTCAAAGCACGGTTCCCGCCTGTAAACTTATTATCACATTAATAAAAACAAAAGTTAATTATCCCAAGTAAATTATTTTCACCAAAAGTTTACTTACAATTGAGAAAGTATGTGGCGGAAAGTTGTAGCACTGATATTTTAGAATAGTGACGGACGGACGGATGGCGGATGGTTGAGAGTCGGTAATAATTGCCGAGAGAAAATAACGGACCGAAATTGACGGACGGACGGGTGACGGACGGATGAAACGGATGATTGGGAGTCTAGCTTAACTCCACTCCCTGACAAACCGGTCAGGGAGGGCTCGACTTCCCACGAAAAGTTACGGAGCGCGGGAAGATGGGTGACGGCCAGCGCTTTATCACAAAAGCACATGGATCAACATGAATTAATTATAGTTAGAGTTTTTAAGGAAATAAAAAGTTTTAGTTTTTCTCTGAATTACTTTTACATGTGCACTATGTTTACACAGGACACAAAGTTTTTTAAGTCATCTCTTAGCACACCTGACATACTCTAGGAAATCAAGTAATCAATAATTTCTGAAACATCATGGACATTCCATTGTTCAACACATGTAAAACCAGTAATTGTTGTAACTTGTAACTTATAATTGTTATATAAAGCAAAAATTGATTAAAAGTTAATGAATGGTATTATTACCAGTTAATATTTTAAAGAGTTATTGTGTGATGACATACATGCACAAATTAATTAAATACATTCACAGTGAACTGACTTCTACTTCCTCTGTTATTAGATTTTATATAATGAGCACGTGGTAAACAAACTTTGCTAACAGCAGGAAAACCTAAATTTTTAACCTAAAAATATGTACAAGTGCTCAAGTTTTATTATTTTTTATAAACATTAAAATGTTATTATTAAATATTTGAGGCATTCTAAAGGATTCGATAATGGCTGGGTGAAGTTTGACCACTGAAACAATGTCAAACAGATGATGTTCTCAGACTCAGCTTGTAGTTTTATCATATTCTGCACTATACACAAAACATTTAGCAACTTTTATATACACATTTGCTATACTTATCAATACCTTATCACACTCATTTCAAAATATCTTACACCTGTTGTATCCATGACAGACATAAATTTTGTATAAAATTATATTCATTATGATTGTGCTCAGAAAAGTTTAAAGCATTCGTGTGATCTCCAATGTTGCAGAGAGACTACTTACATAAAAATTATGATTTGTGGAGATGACTCGGCTTTTCAATAAGAACGTGACCCCTTTTATTCCATCACGTGAGTGCTCCACCTATGTGGAGGAATGGAAGTGTTGGAAACAATGTAATATATTATTTAATTTTACATATAAGCTGAGTTTTCTCCAAAGATAGTTCTGATACAGGTATTTCTGATGTCTTACATCATCTGTCGATTGAAAAAGTAAAATTCCTTCATTCAATATTCTTTTTTTTCCTAACCTAACTAAAACTAAGTGTATTTGGGAGGGGTACGGGTAAGGGGAGGGACCTAGGTGCGTCTCAGGCCGAAGCCTATATGCCTGGTCATGCTGGGATTGACCATGCAGGGAGAGGATTGCATGCATTGTGTGCTAGGAGGGAATTGGCCAGGCATGGCAGCAATTGATGCCATGACTAACTCCCCTCACTCTTAACTCTAGACTAAACTACTACTATATAGGTTGGGCCAAGGTAAAACCTGCATAGACACAGAGAAAACCCTGGGCACTTTCATGCGGGATGCCAAATTTCATGCATTAATTTCAGGCAGGTTAAATACGGGAGAAAGAAGGATGGTTCAGGAAGAAGAGTTGGTCAGAGCAGAAAGAGTCTACCGTGCCGGGTTGGGCGCTTGGACTTAATGTCCCGCATTGTTTGTTGTTCTGCAGTTCTGGATTTTCTGACCAGGGACGCAAGCGCCCAGGGAGCGGAGTTAGTCGCAGTCAAGCACTCATCAGGGCCAGCAACCTGCGCACGTGGAGCCTTCACCTTCGCGCCAAAACCAGCATGTAGTGTTCAATAGGTAAATTTTCTAAATCTGTTTTCATCCGTTCCACGACCGGCCCTAACCGACCATGCGAGATTTCGCGCAATCCTTAACTAGTTGATTTTGGCTCAGCCATGAGCATTTTTCGCATTTTACATAATTTCTGTTTGTAAGGGTACCACGCTGACAGACCCGCGCTTACAGTGGTAATCCTAGGGCTAGTTTCGGCCATCAGCCGTATGTGGTGTCCGCCTGTGTCAAGGGCGTGCTAAGTGCGGAAACGTCCACCACATGTACTTGTAACTTCTCAAATCTTTAGGGTAAATTGCAGGCATTTTTAAATATTTAGTCTTGTGTACTCAACTGCTCTGCCATCCAGCGAGTCCTTAACATTAGCCTCCCGACGCGTCACGTGCCGCCACCTTTCGTATCGCTAGTCTCAGGACAGCCTGCAACCCTTGTTGGGTATTTCGCTGTTTTCTGCAAGACGTTAATCAATGCTGCCATTCGAGGGCTGCGTGTGCCTCCGCAAAAGGTAGATGATGATACCGCCAGTTGCGTGACGGCGCCATGTACCATGTGACGTGTTTATAAAATCTTTTGTACTCAAATGTTTTCTCTTAATCATCCCAAGGTCCTGGTTGGCCTAAACAGCCCCGGGGGTCCTTTGTCGACCTGTCCCTGCCTGCAGCCACGAGGCAAAGAACCCCGCCCTCGAGTTAAAATTCCACATTCTAAATTCATTAATTCAGGAATCAGGCAGCAGGGACGGTGATAAACAATGATTAATGATCTTAAGTTGTTTACAAAATATACAATTTCTATGCTACTTAAGATCATAATTCATTTTTATATCACAAGTGTTTGTTATGTGCAAGATATTTCGATGCACTAAATTAAAACAGCAAGTATCATGTACCATAGGATCAATATTTACAGGATCATGCCCTCAGGATCGAGGAATTATCTTGGATATGTTGACGCCGTCCCCGCTACCTCTGATTATTTAGACGTGATTTTGGCTTGGGTTCGTGATCTCAGGGAGGATTCGGCCTTGTGGCTACAGGTAGGGGTTAACGCAGTAGGGCCCCCCGAGCTGTTATGGCCACTCGGGACGCCTGAATAATAACACAAAGTTCCTGAAAGATATTTGGTGAATTTAATACAGCACAGCCCAATACATGGTGCTGCCCGTTCTGGCCGTAACGGTTTGCCCGACGCGACTAGTCACACGCGCAGCCCACTTTCTCAGTGGCGGCTCACGATTTTAATGCGCGTGAGGGGCGAACTGGTACACGTGACGCGATAGTTACAAAATACACATTAATATGACGAACGATCTCTTGACGAACAATACACTCCACTACTCTCTAAAATTTAACAAACTGGGCTAGGGACACGTAGGCCCGTATCTCCGGCGACTCTATGTGATGTCTAGATGTGTCCCAGGGACTGAATCGTTATTATGTTCGACGGCACGTGTCGCCTGCTGGCTGCCCCGTGCGGGCTAAAACTAAGTAGCCTGTAGGCTAAGTTGGGGCGTGAAGCGCCGACGTAAATCCTCACAAACTTCCCACAGTACTTACGTATAACGTAGAACACTCATCTCGGAGCACTGATTTAATTAAGTTAAATACCCCATGGCAGATTGAGGCCGACCACGGAACTATACGCAAAAGTTTAAGAAAATATTACACTATTGAAAACTACATGTCGGTGAAAGCAAGGGTTGATGGTTCCGCATTGCGCGCAGGCTGCCGGCCTCTCGAGCTCCCGGAAGGACACTGCCGGTGTCACCGCGCGCGACCCCCCTCCCCCGCCGGCCCTCCCGCGGAAACGTGTGAATTTCGCGGGAAACTGAACCGGCCAGGTTCGGGACAAATTGCACAGTGAAACATGATTTTGCAAGGACTGAATTATTAATTAATGAAAAATAATGTTTAATAAAAACCTGTGGAAAACATAATTATAATAATCTGTTGTAGTGCGGCGGAAGGATATGCCACACCCGGCCGGATCCTTCCGCCGGCGCAGCACTCATTGCACGGCGTTCGCCTCGACGCACGCACTACCCTTTGCTGCGCGCACGGGCGCGTTCGGTGCACACGCTTTTGCGAGACGCTGATGAGGCATAGCGGTCTATGCGACAGAGGAGCATTGGCGGTCGGCGTCAACGTGATACGGAACAGTTACAGAAAGCTATTCCTAAAAATCACCTGAATGCAACGGAAATTATTTCCCAGTGCCTAACTCAATAAAAAATTGTTCTATATCCGATGTTTTGTAAACACAATATTATGTCAAAGCACTAACATAAAACTTGTGACAAAAATTGAACATATTAAACACTTAACATCTCTTTTATTATTAATTGTTTTTGATATCCACCAACATGGCCGTGTTGTTATGAGTCTAAAAAAAAATCTTAAGTTGACCGAAGGTGACTTCGGGTGAATTCGGGAAGGGTCTCAACCTTGTGTATATTTAGGGCGCGGTTACACGGGAGTCTGAACTACTTCAGGTGAACATGTTCAGCTGTTGAGTGCGGTTACACACAGTCTGAACCACGGCCTGTTTCTAAGGGCGCGGTTACACGGGAGTCTGAACTACTTCAGGTGAACATGTTCAGCTGTTGAGTGCGGTTACACACAGTCTGAACATGTTTCGTTCGAGGCCATTTCTCATTTAACTTAAACAGGTTGGCAAAGTAGTTCAGATCGACATATCTTCTACATTAGCCTCTGATTGGCTGGTTAGAATATAAACAGTCTTTTGCAGAAATTCTAGATGTAAAGTGTTTCTGGCACAAGTTCGAGTAATATTTTACCGAATGCAACAAAAAAAAACAACAGATAATTATATATATTTTTTAATTTATCCTGACCTTAATTTCTTAAAACTGAGATAGGTACTCTCGCTCAAAAAATAAT
Source organism: Bacillus rossius redtenbacheri (assembly GCF_032445375.1). Lineage (NCBI taxonomy): Eukaryota > Metazoa > Arthropoda > Insecta > Phasmatodea > Bacillidae > Bacillus > Bacillus rossius. Next base: position 18,895,361 of record NW_026962012.1, on the reverse strand, counting down.
AAAAAATAAGTTTAAAAATTTTACTGTGCATGTTTGAATTCCCGATTTGTAAAAAAATATTGAGCAATATGTAAACACATTTCATTTCTGCTGATAATGCTGTATAAACAAGTGAGAAAATCCCGCGTTTTCTGGATGCAATTAAAAAATAGAGATCAACAACACAGTCATTCGTTGACAGTAGACAATCGGTTTTAGAGCTAAACACACTTTTCAGCAACTACCGTGTAACCGCACACTTTCGCGTTTGTAAACGTGTTTACTTAAACATGTTCACCTGAAGTAGTTCAGGGTCCCGTGTAACCGCGCCCTAAGACCGTGGTCTGAACATGTTTCGTTCGAGGCCATTTCCCATTTAACTTAAACAGGTTGGCAAAGTAGTTCAGATCGACATATCTTCTACATTAGCCTCTGATTGGCTGTTTAGAATATAAACAGTCTTTTGCAGAAATTCAAGCTGGAAAGTGTTTCTGGCACAAGTTCGAGTAATATTTTACCGAATGCAACAAAAAAAATTAACAGATAATGATATATATATATATGTGTGTGTGTGTGTATATATATATATATATATATATAAATTGATCCTAATTTTCTTAAAACTGAGATAGGTACTCTCACTCAAAAAATAATAATAAATAAGTTTAAAAATTTTACTGTGCATGTTGTTTGAATTCCCGATTTGTAAAAAAAAATATTGAGCAATATAAAACACATTCCATTTGTGCTGATAATGCTGTATAAACAAGTGAGAATATCACGCGTTTTCTGGATACAATTACAAAATAGAGATCAACAACACAGTCATTCGTTGACAGTAGACAATCGGTATTAGAGCTAAACACACTTTTCAGCAACTACAGTGTAACCGTACACATTCGCGTTTGTAAACGTGTTTACTTAAACATGTTCACCTGAAGTAGTTCAGGGTCCTGTGTATCCGCGCCCCTAGGCTTCCCCATTGTTTTCTATTACTGTGGAATTCGGAGTACTAGACTTGCTTATGGCTGCAACGAAAACGTAGGCCAATATTTGTTGTGAGCGGTTGAGTTATATTATAAATTTAGTTTTAAAATGATTCCAACGACTATTCAATACTTATTTTTATTTAAACACACGCATTAAACAGCTAAAATATTTTTACTGTGATATGCTTAGCGTAATTTGTGTTTTTTTTTATATAGCCTGCCTCAATCTACGGTGAAGATGTTACGTACTTATTTCAACTTTCAAAAAGACTAAATGTACTTGTAATAAATTAATGGATATCACGTATTTATGTATTTGATAATAATAGCCTTCTATTGGAGTAGTTATATGTGGTTTTTTTCAGAGGGGACTTTGTACTCTTGATAACCACACGTCTGTCGATACTATCGGAGAACGGGTGTTTAAATATAGCTACATGTTTTCTTTGAATTATATCAGTTGCTTTGTTTTAAAAACCACAAAAACCATCCTCAATATTTATACAACGAAATCAAGACTGCATTTGTCACCTCATTCGTGTGCTGTCGCGTTATATAAAATGAGTAAACTAAAATTGTACATCACTCGACCAGATGTTCCAGAAAAGGCAATTGCTTTATTAAAAGAGAAGTAAGTGTAACATTGCTAAAACATTTATTGAACTGTGTTTCAAACTAATTTGAAGGAGAGCTTTTCTGTAAAAAAAAATTAGAAATTTGGCTGTATGCAACTTCTTTGGTAATATAGCATAAAAAATTGGTAATTGTTCCTTATTGCTTATGGTGTTTGTATAAAAGTTTTATAATTCATATTTTAAAAATTAAAAAATAAATACAAATTATTGGTTATGGTAGGACAGTCACATCTCACACACACATACACACACACAAATTCAACCACCTACTTTGTTTTAACTTTTATGTTAAAATAAAATTGTATATGTTAAACAGAAAATGGCTCCCGGGAACAGTGTTCCTCATACTTTTATACATATTTTCAAAATAAAATATAATTTTGATAATTATACAGCTTTGTATCACAAGCACATCCAATTCCTTTCTTTATATTAATATTTTAAATGTAGCCAACTTAACCTACCAAAGTATTTTTAATGTAGTAAACGTAACTAAACCAACTGTCCACACTATTTTAAAGTATTGGGAGTAGTCTATAGTCTTCAACTTGATACCGTAACAATATTAAAGACTTCAACATAGTGGCACTGATGTCATTACCACCCCTACATTCTACGGGACAAGTGCGGGAACATGGGGTTTCCGTCCGGTCCAAAATACCCTATTCCTGTGCTTGTACGTACCATGAGAATGTGCAGGTTGTAATTACTTCAGCACCGTCTGGTTCACAACTTCATCAAAGTCCCTACCGTATTGCAATGTACACATACAAAAACACACATTTACACTTACCAAAACTTTCTCTTTGTTTTTATTACTCCAAAGGTTGCGAAACTAACCTACCTTAGGAAAACAAGACTATTTTACGTTAATAAATTTTAAGAGTCGCCTAACCAAAGAAAAAATATTTCACCTAACATCGCAAGTAAAACACACTACACACCTCTCACCAAACACAGGAAACTAAATCCACATAAAGCACTGCTACAAATCAAAAACATTTAGAAACCATAAAAAATCACCTTTCTTGGATTTATGACAGTAATCATTTATATCAATGTTACTGGTGTAAGTGTTAAATGTATTCCAAATTTTTTTACCATTTAATTAATATAATATGTAAAACAGGAATCGTACTACCAGACACTCTTTCTCTACACTGTACCGTAATATATGTTAATTCAATATAAATAAACACGAATTTTCTTTTTTCTCGTAACTTCTACACTCCTTAGCACACATTTTCAATACCTATATTTCTTACTAACTAATAAATACTTATTGTTTATATATTTTTATTTATTTTATAAAGATTTTCCGTTCCTCTTATTACTTCACTCCTACTTGTACCAAGACAGCTACTATTGCTACAAAACTCATAAAATCATTCACGTTTATTTTCATGATGCTGTTACATTACATACTGTATTTTTCTTCGTTCCTCCATTCAAGTTTTTAATCATTGGCTAATTTCCGTGATGTCATACATTTCCCCTACTTTCTTTCCAACCAACAGAATACATCTATAATGCATGGTTTGTGTGGTGATCTATTTTGAATGGTGATAATCTAACCCAACCAACTATTCTCATGATATGACATTTATTTGAACTATATAAACATAACCTAACCTAACCACTGTTAAAACGGTAAACTATTTGAAGTATCACAAGCCCTCTTACAGACTGATTGGAAACTTTTTAGGATGTAAAAAATATTTGAAATAGTTTATTGTTTTATTAGAATAAAGAGATTCCTTCAGAATTACAATGGTTGGTTTGGCTAGCTACATTTATAACACTGTAACAACATCTCAATGTTTGGGTGGGTTATGTCAGCTACATTAACTACATATTGCTTTTTCAGTTAGTATTTAATAAATTTTATTAATGTTGCTAACCTAACTGAAAAAAAAAAAAGTAAAACTGCAGTTGCAAGGCTTTGCGAACAAGTAGAATAAAAGTCCTGAAGTGTTTTGGCATGTTTTTGAATTATCTTATAAGGAGATGATGTGATATTCCAAGTAGTTTACCAATATTTCAGTATTTTAATAATTACCTAGTAAGGTTAAGTTAGATATATTTAATATAGTGTGACATTGGAATAAGTTTTGATTAGGTTGTATTACCTATTAAAAATGACTTTAAAAACTTGTGACATTAAAAATACAGTGAAATAATGTGAATGGTAGGTTAGGGTTATGTCAAGCCACATTAGAAATATTATAAAATAGTAAGGATGGTTTGTTAGTTTAAGTTAGCCATGATCAAATACACGAGGCACGCTGGCATGGGCTCACCGTGTGTGACAGAAGTTGCATGGTGGTGGCTGAGAGATTAAAAAAAATATGGAGACCTGGAGAAAATACATATTGCAGAATCTTTAAATATTAATATTTGATCAACAAATAAATATATATCCCCTTAGAATAAATAAATTGTAAAAATATTAACTCCTTAAATTGTGTGTGTGTGTGTGTGTGTGTGTATATATATATATATATATACACACACACACACACACACACACATACATATACATACACACACCTGTGTGCTATGAAAATAACTAAAAGTGGCAGAAGTATTAGAGAAATCAATCATCAATATTAGGAAATAACGAAAAATCATTAAAAACTCACCTTTGCGATGACTTACAACAATGCTTGGTCACTAAAACTTTCACATTTGAAACGACATACAGTCAGATAACTGAATTGTTTGAAATTTAGCAGATGTTCGCCGCTTAACTTCTCTTTTACATTAAGAAAATACCATACACTGTGGAATAACATGTGTAAATCTTCTTTATTGTACTGAAATAATATATATATTGTACTGAACTTACTATATGTGTGTGTGTGTGTGTGTGTGTGTGTGTGTATGTATGTATGTATGTATATATATATATATATATATATATATATATATATATATATATATATATATACACACACATATACATATACACACACACACACACACTTATTTTTGATCACCTAAAAAGGAAAAAAAAAAAAAACAATATATCAACACATGCCTAATATTACTGTCATATTTCCAGCTGATTTTATTGCTTGCAACACTAGAAAATATAGCACCTATATTGTACGTCATAATCAAAATTTTGAGAATCAAATTTCTCATGTTCATACTATTAGAAAATAATTGTCCCTTAGATAATGAAATGATACAATTAATTATGTAAAAAAATATGGGGAAAAAAATCAGGATTTTTTCCTTCTTTTGAAGACTACTGTCCATGTGTAGGATGTAGAAGGTTTGCGGAGTGTGCCTGTGTGTACCAGCAGGTTCGAGGTGGCCATGTGGACGGGCAGCGGCCCCGTGCCTCGCGAGGACCTGCTCCGGGGCGTGAGGGGCTGCGACGCGCTCTACTGCTTCCTGACCGACCGCATAGACCAGGAGGTGCTGGACTGTGCCGGTACCTACCGCTGCTTCATCCAGCATTCTTCAAACAAACACAAGTGTACAAATGTGCTGTTTAAAAAACTGTGCTAATCTTTGAATGATATTTTTCAGTAGGTAGTACTAATTAGGCTTGATTGTCCTGCGACAAGTCGTTTGAATTCCCACTGGATTCTGATACACCTACTATTTATTGGGGACAGCAGTGAAGTCCAGGTAAACTGTAGAATGAAAAGCATTAAAAATGAGAAAATTTTAGAGCGACTGTATGATATGAGTTACAGCAATTTCCAATTGTTTTCCTTTAAATTAATCTTCAAACAAGATTAAAATGTGTAACAGAAGAATCTTCCTATTTTATGTAGGTACCAACTTGAGATCTAAGACATGCTTTCTTATCGGAGAAATGCATTTGGATTTTTTTTGATAGATTGATTGATTGATTGTTGCACTTGTGATTGGGCTTATGCCCAGTGGCAGGAGTCCCCCCCCCCTTTCCTACTGAAGCCTCTTCCTCGTGTCCTTTCCTCTTCTCCTCTTCTCACATCCAGTATCTTTCCCTCATCCTGTTCCACTCCCTCCTCGTCCTCTTTCCATTCTTCTCCACTCTCTCTGAATCTTCCACCCTCTATACATCCCTTCCCCCCCTCCTACACTAGCCGCTTCACACTTCACATTTTCATCACTTCTACGTTAGCTGAACAATGTAGGAAAAATACAAGTCATTGCCCTGTTTGAGGCAGACCTCTCCGGAGGTGGCTGGCTGAAGTTGGTCCAGCCAGGGTTCGAACAGGGTCCCTTCGGCGAACTGCATCGCTGTGCAATTGTGCCTGGCGTAGGTTTAGGAGAGGGTATTCATAGCAGTTCCCTTTCCACCGCACTCACATGGCTGCTGCTGTTCATCCAGCGTTGTCAGGTCTTGTGTGTGTGTCCCTTGCGTGAATCCTGGTCTGTATCGGGTGTGCACTGGGCAGTCCTCAGGCCGTGGCTTGTGCCGGGCATTGAGTGGCACCGCTGCTTTCACGTTGGTTCACACCATGGTGTCCTGCCTTGTTGGTCTGTTCTGCAGTGAGTCTTCACGTCTGTGAACTGGTGACACGTCAAACAGTCTGATAATGCTCCACCAGTCCACACCTTCAAGTCCTGCCCTCTCCGCATCCGGCACACCATGACCTCTCAGTTTATCATCCGTGACATCCTTGGGTCATGTGTCAGTGTAGTCAACTTTTGGGCACAATATAAATTTTAGGATTTTTCTCACTTAATGTTCTTTAACTAAGTATTCCTAACATCCTAATTTAATTTTACCTGGGGCGGTTGTGTGTGATCAAGTTCAGAGTTCAGTTACATGGCATTAGAAGGACAGTGCTCTTGGCACCGGCTGGTTGACTGGCATAGCTCGTATGGCATTAGCATCTTCTCCCCCTTTAGTCTAAGTTCGCTGAGCGTATCCTGCTTAAGTTTCTACCTCTTTCCTTGGGTACTTGTTTAGTTCGCTCAGGCACACCATACACTCTTCGAGCAGATTTATAACCACTCTGCTCATAACTAAGCCAACTTTCTTGACAATTCTGTCATTTGGCAGACCTGGTAAGAACTGCTTGGACCGCCCGTGCGTCTTCGTACGACATCTACCGCCCCTTTTATTAGCTACTCTTACAGGTCCCTCCCCTTTGTGGCTCTGGTGGCAACTTCAACCACCTCCAGGCAGTCGGGCGGTGGTTGTTCCGGTCATTTAGTGGTTTAGTGTGATTATTTTGGGATTTGCCACGGCCTTTTCTTTGCAACGTCTGTTTCTTCCACACTCACCAATGAGGTAGCTGTAGGTTATTTATTCCCCACAGCAGTACATAGAACCATTTACCTGAAAAAAACTCCATATTTATGATTTATGTTTTTGTCACCAGCATTTGTTTGGAAATGCGTCTTGTTACCACTTGATGGGTTTGGTTTGTGCAGTAGGGTTCCAGTGTTGGATCTTACAGCTCCTTTTCGGGTCTTGTCTGTCCCTCCGGAGACGGCTCCATTCGTGCTTCTCTGAGACGCACAACGTGCAACTGCTATTGTTCCTGGTGCCTTCGCTGGCGCCCAGCAGCCGAGACTGAAGGACTGTGAGACATCAGATTGTATCCATAATTAAATCTCCAAAGCACACATCAAGATTCTCTGATCCACCAACAACAACAAAAAAAAAAAGGATTCATTGTTTAAATAAATTGAAGGAAGGACTAAAGATGTAATTTCTTTCAAAATTAATCATATAACTGACTGGATTTGATAGTTCATAAATTCTATATATTTTGATGATTTTTTTCTAAAACAATACCTATTTTCGAAAACCTTTTGAAACTTACAATTAACTTCATCATGCTGCAAAATTAGTTTATTAAAAGTGAGAAAGAAACCAGGGATAACATTTCTGTATTTAATGTTCAAAATTTGTTATCGTATTTTACGATTGATAAGATACTGACCAATGAAGAGTCAGTACACCCACTCCTCGAAGTAACACTGTTTGATTTATGTGGTTTTTAAGTCACTGTGCCAGTAAATTATAGCATGATTTGAAGTAGCTTGGCCATATATTCAAACTAGTGCTCTTTTCATTTATGTAGGTGACTAGCTGATCCGGCGAACTTCGTACTGCCTAACAGTTAATGAATGTCGTGTTAACTTTTAGCTAAAATTCATTTAGGAGTTTAGTAACGTAATAAAATGAATACTATAAATTCAATAGAGTTCAAAAATCAAGTGTTTCAATGACGTGTGAGCAAGATATTTGCTTTATTGAAGCTATGTATTTGGCTGCATGGGTTGCACTCGGGTTGATTCTCTTCAGTGAAGCACCTTGTGATATACAACATTTTTTGTTTTGTTATCAGGCGCAAGGGATGGTTAGCAGATACGTGAACATGTCACACACAATTGACCATGAGAAAAACATGCATTTTCTAGATTCAAACCACAAATACTTAAGGAATGGCATTTTGATTTGTTGATCGTCATGGCGAATGCAAGAAGAATCCGAAATTGAATTAGTTTAAATTCAAAGAGCATATCGATTGGGATTATCAAAATCCTCGGAATGAGAACTTCCTCAACTTTAAATTTTCTTTTGAGTATCATTGTGTGAATCACATTGATTAGGTATCAGTTTTCTTATCACCAAACATGTTCCATTGTATTATTTTGGTTGGTTTAAATTTTGAAGCATGATGACTTCTGAGCCAACCTTCAGTTGTAAATTGTGCGGTGGTAAGCCAGGCACATCCAAGGAGTTAAAAAATTCAGTTGGATAGTTGGTGGCGTCGTCTTTGTTTGTTACAGAGTCAATAGATTAGAATGAATGCGGAGTTACAACGATTTGAATCTGAATTACGAGTTTACGTCATTACAAACTTTGTTCTTAGCCGCCAAAAGTGCTCTCTCACTCAACCATTTGTTATTTTTGTGGTAAGTGATGATGTTTGGAAACACGTTATTGATGAGCTCGTCTATCGATGAGACGAAATTGCAGAAATGCGGAGGAGCTGTGGCACGGTGTGCGCAGGCGAGTCCTTGCGGGTGGTGGGCACCATGTCCGTGGGGTACCACCACGTGGCCACCTGACACCCAGACGTGACGTGTGGCAGCTGTGGCACGGTGTGCGCAGGCGAGTCCTTGCGGGTGGTGGGCACCATGCCCGTGGGGTACCACCACGTGGCCACCTGACACCCAGACGTGACGTGTGGCAGCTGTGGCACGGTGTGCGCAGGCGAGTCCTTGCGGGTGGTGGGCACCATGTCCGTGGGGTACCACCACGTGGCCACCTGACACCCAGACGTGACGTGTGGCAGCTGTGGCACGGTGTGCGCAGGCGAGTCCTTGCGGGTGGTGGGCACCATGTCCGTGGGGTACCACCACGTGGCCACCTGACACCCAGACGTGACGTGTGGCAGCTGTGGCACGGTGTGCGCAGGCGAGTCCTTGCGGGTGGTGGGCACCATGTCCGTGGGGTACCACCACGTGGCCACCTGACACCCAGACGTGACGTGTGGCAGCTGTGGCACGGTGTGCGCAGGCGAGTCCCTGCGGGTGGTGGGCACCATGTCCGTGGGGTACCACCACGTGGCCACCTGACACCCAGACGTGACGTGTGGCAGCTGTGGCACGGTGTGCGCAGGCGAGTCCTTGCGGGTGGTGGGCACCATGTCCGTGGGGTACCACCACGTGGCCACCTGACACCCAGACGTGACGTGTGGCAGCTGTGGCACGGTGTGCGCAGGCGAGTCCTTGCGGGTGGTGGGCACCATGTCCGTGGGGTACCACCACGTGGCCACCTGACACCCAGACGTGACGTGTGGCAGCTGTGGCACGGTGTGCGCAGGCGAGTCCCTGCGGGTGGTGGGCACCATGTCCGTGGGGTACCACCACGTGGCCACCTGACACCCAGACGTGACGTGTGGCAGCTGTGGCACGGTGTGCGCAGGCGAGTCCTTGCGGGTGGTGGGCACCATGTCCGTGGGGTACCACCACGTGGCCACCTGACACCCAGACGTGACGTGTGGCAGCTGTGGCACGGTGTGCGCAGGCGAGTCCTTGCGGGTGGTGGGCACCATGTCCGTGGGGTACCACCACGTGGCCACCTGACACCCAGACGTGACGTGTGGCAGCTGTGGCACGGTGTGCGCAGGCGAGTCCTTGCGGGTGGTGGGCACCATGTCCGTGGGGTACCACCACGTGGCCACCTGACACCCAGACGTGACGTGTGGCAGCTGTGGCACGGTGTGCGCAGGCGAGTCCCTGCGGGTGGTGGGCACCATGTCCGTGGGGTACCACCACGTGGCCACCTGACACCCAGACGTGACGTGTGGCAGCTGTGGCACGGTGTGCGCAGGCGAGTCCTTGCGGGTGGTGGGCACCATGTCCGTGGGGTACCACCACGTGGCCACCTGACACCCAGACGTGACGTGTGGCAGCTGTGGCACGGTGTGCGCAGGCGAGTCCCTGCGGGTGGTGGGCACCATGTCCGTGGGCCACGACCACGTGGACGTGCCGGTGCTGAAGCAGCGCGGCGTGCTGCTGGGCATCACGCCCGACGTGCTCACCGACGCCGTGGCGGACCTCACGCTGGCGCTGCTGCTCGCCACGTCGCGCCGGCTCTTCGAGGCCAACCGCCAGATCACCGAGTAACTACCTGGTCTCCGACCATGCATCATGTTTGTTGCAACTTTGATGTGTAGCACTTATTGAGTTTATACAGTCCTGAAAAAAAGCATAAATAAATTAAATATATCTCATTAGAGACAAATAGAGGTAAAGTGACGTTCCCGGAGCGATAACAGAATGCGCTGGCGACGAATAGTGCTACTGCAACCACCACCTCTCCTACCTGTAGGAGAATAAAGATAAGGTTTTGCGCTATGTGCCCACCGTTCCAGTAGAGTCTAGATTATTTTCCGATGTGGACCGAAGCAGCGTTTACCAGCAACTTGGCTAGTCCAATCGTTCCTACCAGCAAGATATAGGAACAGCCATCAAGGTCAGTCAGAAGTAGGAGTACTAATGTGATACTGACATTATGTGTAGCAATAGTGTGGAAATGAAGGTCATGACATATTATCAAATTTGATTGATTTTTGTTGTGTTTTTCTGGTGTCTTTAGTTTCCTGTTTCTTTTTATTTCTGTACTATTGTCTTCAAACATAATTCAAGTTTTTATGTGTTTCTATCATAGAAGGTTCTCACCTCCACACTCACTTGTAGTGCGTGTCTTCCAAACAGGCCGCGGGTTCGACTCCCGGAGAGGTCAGACCTAGATCGCCCACAGGTGGTTGCAGTAGCGAGCTGGTAGCACTATTCGTCGCCAGTGCATTCTGTTATCGCTCTAGTCACATCACTTTACCTCTATTCGTCTCTAATGAGATATGATACTTCATTTATTTATTTTCTTTTTTCAGGACTGTATAAATTCAATAAGTACTACACTTCAAAGTTCCAACAAACATGATGCGTAAAATTTTATGTACTTTTTGATCTTAACTTTTAATAATATAAACAGAATCAAGTAGGGTAATTGTAAATTAAAACTTATCTGTTTTATTACTCAGTCCTTTTTTTATTTTTCCAAATCATTCACAGTGTTCCAGTAATTATTTGTCACATGTTTAGTTTTTTTTTAATGCTAATTAATAGAGACCCCGAAAAATTTTGAAGCGCGAAATTCACGAAATAACACGAAAATTTGATACCTTAAACAAATTTTGCGACTTTCCTTTGATTTTGACATAGTCGCGAAATTCACGAATTTTCGCGCGAAATTCACGCTTTTTCTCACAAAATAATGTCCTTATGTCGTAAGTTCTATTTATTTACGCCATCATAAACATAGGCGTGAAATAAACATAGACTGAAAGATTAGTGCCGTGATATCTTCGTTTTGACACGTTACTGAAATTCACGTATTTTTATTACTCTGTTTACCAACAGTAAATATTGCCATCGCAAATGAAAACAAAATGTAAAAATTGTCAACAATCAATATGTGCACACTACCAACATAACAAATTGACTCCACAGTTTTCGTGTTTTGAATAATGGTCGTTTCTGCCGCAAGGCGCACTGGTGTCGATTTTTCTAACCTAATTTAATCGCATCGAGCTAAGATGGCAGTCATTTTTGCGTGCACATATCTATGAGTATTTACAAATACCGTCCACATTTTGTAAGTTTTGTGATACAATTGAATTTGTGGCTAAGATGCCGAAAACTTCGACAATGTTTGATCGCGAAAGAAAGATAAAATCGGATGATTTTATATTTTTGATCAGCGGAACAAAATTATGATGTGCAAGTTCTGCAACGTGCGGGTTGATTGTACACGCAAAGACACGTGCAAAAAGCATGTGGCAAATGACACACACAAAACAAAACAAAAAAGACAATTATTTTGTCAAGTATTCTACCGTGTCTAAACAAATCTCGATAGGCGACAGCGTGAATAAAGCAAACAAGCTTTAAAGTGCAGAAAACAAGAATTTTTTTTCTGATTTTGTTAATATGATGCAGTAAGTTAAAATTCCTTTGGAAAAAGCTGATCATCCAGCTATGAGGGAATGGTGTAACACCCATGTTGAGGGTTAGCCTTATTTATTTATAAATGTTTTCCCCCTCTAATAAAAGTTCATAAGCATATGTAGGCCTACAATATTATCGATTAACTTACCTTTACTTCAAATAAATATGCAAGTACCTCAGATTAACAAACATATAAATAGGATGGATTGCATTGTGAAATGGTGAGCACACCACAATATATTTTTGACTGATTGATTGATGGTTTGACTCTGTAATCCAGCAGTACCTAATCTAGAAAAGGTTAGGTTAGGTTTGGCTAAGAATTGTTTTGAATATATTAGCCCATTAATATTTTCAGCGATAACCTTATAAATGCTACCTATTTATAAGTATAGTGTAAGTTATGTATACATTTTAGGTGCAGGGAATTTGCCATCATCAGCCAACACACTTAGAGAAACTTATGTCCCAAAAATTGGCCAGGCAAATAAGGAAGCAGTAAGGCTATGAGGTTTTTTTACACCGCCAATGGCATAATTTTTTCACAATTTTTTGGGGTCTCTACTGATTGCTTATTTTTACACAGATTTTTTGCACCGCTTGCTAATTTTTACACCGGTTTTTTGCACCGCTTTTGTCATTTTTTTTTAACCGAAATGAGCCAGTTTTATTTACCATTTTCTGGGGTCCCTACTAATTAAACACATTACTTTAGTGAAGGCTGTTTTTGGGCGGTCTTCATGTTGTATAAGCACCTGCCAATAACCAGATTTAAAATCAAATTATAAAAATATTTTTGCATTCTCTAGCTCAGTAAAGGTGTCGGAGATGTTCAGCAAAGAGGAGAGGGGGGGAACACTCCGTCACTTTGTTTATCGGGTCAAAAATTAAGCAGAAGAATAACTTTTAGTCAGTTTTTCTCTGTGAGCAGGATCTGAACATTGTAGGGGCTTTCACTAGGCTTGTGCCATTACACAACTGTTTTTAGACCTGAGGGGGTCTCTCACCCTCTTCGCTGATGTCGCACTTCCCTTCACTTGCGGAAATTGCGGAACCCGCTCGGAACTCGTCGCTGCTTGAATACCTGTGGTGCCCTTCTCGAACCGACGAGAGTGGCTATGGCGTGTCGTGTCATTCTGGGCCGACCACGCTGCAGCCTCTGTAGGTCTCAAATTCCCAGGCCACTCAAGGTGCGCGGGGAGTGGAGGGTAGAGGGGGTAGCGAGGTCTCTTGTAATCCGGCCAGGCAAACGTGGCATGCCGTACGTCAATGACAGCGTTTGACATCTGTGGCCGTGCGTAGCCGCCGGCCTGCTCCAGACCTGGCGTGCATCGTGGTCTTGTCTCTCGTGTTCGTAACCATATGTAGGTACACATATACATAAATTGCTCAAAAAATTAAAATAATAAGAAAGTTTATTATTGTACATTATATTTGATAAGGTAATAGTGTTAATTTATGTAAGGAAAAATTGAAAACTTCTGATGTAAAAATCATTCATCTTAGTAATTATATTAGTTTTAAAACCTTTGTTATAATAATTTTTTTCATTTTACACAACCCAAACTAGCATCCCATATTTTAAATTACATTTATGAATGTGTATAAGTTGGTTAGAAGTAACACGATCGGTATTTTATTTTCAGTAGTGTAGGCATCTGCATAACTCGTGTCACTTACTTTTAAAGGTCTACTGTCAGATAAATTAATAAATAACATTAGTTACAGCTCCAGAAAGCTGGTTATTTAATTTTAAATATACATAAGCCTTTTATACTTTCATTGCTAGAAAATATCTGTCGTATTCATCTTCTTTCAATTATTAAACACGTGGCTCAAAAATTGGCGTTAATGCTTTCACATCCATATTGTATTGTTAGAAACGTTACCCTGACCAGATATTTTTCATTAAATTGTTTGTAAACTCCAGTCCCCTAGCTATCAGCACAGTGCTTGTTCATCAACACTTTGAATTATTGGTCGCTATAATGACACTGGACAACGTATTTTTGACTAATGCTAAAGTAATACAACGAAGTAACTCACCATCAAGTAATAAATTAGATTAAGATGCACTTTTTTAAATGTTCAATTAACTCTAAAGAAAACAGATGCGTATTAATATTTAGATGTTTGTGATTGTATGTATTTTTAACTTTGCGCTGAAAAAATTAAAACAAACTTGTTTCATCTAAACGTGTTTCTGATTTCTGTTTTAATAAAAATATTACAATTATGTTCAAATTGTATTCAAAATTACTTGACATCATTTGTGAATTCATATAATTTCTCCCATTGCCTTTCCTCAAAATTTTCAGTTGCAAAAACAAAAATCCTTACACATAGCCGACAAATAACAGTAAAAACTAACAGTAAATAATGCTGTAAATTCTATTACATTTTGATAAATAATTATATAAAATTCATTAGGAAGAGTTAGGTTGTTTGTAAGAGACGGTGCGTGGAGGTCAAACAGAGCGACCTCCCACCCACGGCTCGACCTCCGAGTTGAGGAGCGCATGCCAGGGGCGAGGGGAACACCAGTACAAGGAGGGGGTCAGAGGAAGGGGCAGGCTTTTAAACACACGTTTGTCCCTCCTCTCTGACTGCTTCCTACGGCCAACCCAGTCGAGTAGTGGGGGATGTAGAGTTCGACACCCTGTACCATAATATACTGTATCAGCGAAATTAACATTTGGATGAGTGAACCATCCCCTTAAAGTTTGCCCGACGCTGAGTGCACCGAGTCCGGGGGCTTTGGGCAGTTTTAAGGATGTTACGAGTGCCGCCTCACATGACCCCAGATTGAGTCTCTACCGGGTCCGTGCCCCATTAATTCTAACATCTATCCGATCACGAAACCCCCCGCCACGTCAAGTGGCTGTCCCACCGTGGGGCTGACTTACGACCACGTCACTGTAATGGATCCCCTGGGAGCAGTGCTGAAGGGATGCTCACCAGATTCCACAATGGCACAGTCCATACTAATGAAACTCACCAAAACAACTGCAACTATAAAACATGTGATTGGAGACAGCCACAAAAACATTTTTGGCAGATTAAATTTGTGATTCAAGATTCTCAATTTTGACAGATGAGTCTACAGACATCAACTGTGTGAAGACATCTTATATCATTGCTTGCTTTTTCAATGAAATTTAAGCAAGAGTCGTCAGCCAATTTTGGAAACTAGTGCAAGTGTTGGAGCCCAGTGATGCTGAAAGAATATAAAAAGGAGCAACTGCGCAGCATTTGTATGCAAGAATAGTAGAAAGCTTTCAGAAGGCCAACATTCCACTAGGCAGTCAGGGTATTCAGGTCAGACGGCTGCAACACAATGAAACTCTGTTGGTAGTCGTTTCAGAGAAGCTTGTCCTGGGATTGTCAGACTGAACTACACTTGTGTGCTAGTACAGCATGCAAGGCTCTTCCCAGGAGATGTGAAGATTTTTAAAGAATAGCAGTAAACGACAATGCCAATTGGCAACATTTCAAACATTTCTTAACATGTATGTACATAAAAAAAGCTTCATACATCTCGGACTTGTTGGTTGTTATTGCTAATGGTTGTAGAAAGACTTTTAGAAAACTGGGAAACACTGAACTTTCTATTAATCGATAGGTGGTTAGGAGAATATCTTGTGAGTGTTGAACAAATAATCCAGTGTTTGAATGATCCATTTATCAAATATTTCTATCTCTTCCTTGGCTGGGTACTTCCATCTTTGCACGATCAGATGGCTCTGACATATTGAGACCTGCTAACAACACATGAAAAGAAAATATTTTATGAAACAATCACTGGAAGACATAAAAAGCCAGATGACTCCAGAAATTTTGTACCCTTCCATGAATTGTACCTGGTCAGCTACAGAAGAAAGAAGTCATAGGTAATCCAGAGGTTTTAGAAGACCTTTAAGATAAAAGAACTTTCCTAGTAACTTTCTGCCCAGAAATAAAGAAGAGAGATGATTTTTCAAATGAAATCATGGCATTCATGTGTCAGTTTTAAATCCAAAAAATTCTTTGTCAAAAAAGCAAGCGGGAACAACTACTGTCATTAAAGCTACCGCAAATTGCTCCGGAGGATGAGTGTCGCATCCTTCCTCAGCATTCACTGCCAGACGAGATGTCATCATGCTCAGATGTGGATGAGTTTTTCACATTCTAGCAAGTTATGTGTACTAGATGGACTGATCCCCACCATCTTTAAGTATCATATTTATAGCAAAAAATAAGAGGCTATTTTTGTTTAACAGTTTGGGGCTTGACAGATGAGAGGATGTTGCTTAGGTTCATTTTATAAGATGGTGTCATTATTGTTTTTGCTGGTACTAATAACATCTCTGTGGTTGGCTCTACAAAAAAAAAATTTCTTCCTGCTGTTATAAATTATAAGATATGCAGTGAGTGTTTTTGTGTTTGCAGCAGCACGTCCGCCCTCTGGGGTTTGTTACCACAGTCGGTTCCCCAGGAAGCAAGAGCGGGCTCACGGTTTACAGAACATCCCGAATCCCAGCCCAGCTGCCCGGGTTTCCTGGAATTACATCATCAGCTGAATTCTATGATGGCCCATTACTTCCCAACTTCCATGAGTTTTATTGTTGTTGAGATTTGAAACCCAGTTAGAAATGTTAAAATGTGTTCTGACCCGTGTTTTCACATGCTTTGTAGTGCTAATCCAACAAACATATTTGAGCTAGTGAATGATGAAGTGGGAACCAGAAGCTGATGAAGAATGCATGAGTGGTGTGTCTGCAGCCAGCACCTGTTGCTCTCGTTGCAGAGGCAAGTGGACTGCGTGGGCTCCGTTCTGGATGTGCGGACCGGGCCTGAAGGCCTCCACCGCGGGCATCGTGGGGTTCGGTCGCATCGGCCAGGAGGTGGCCCGGCGGCTCAGGCCCTTCAAGGTCGCCGCGCTCCTGTACTCCGGCCGCTCCGACAAGCCGGAGGCCGGAGAGCTGGGAGCGACGCGGGTCCCTCTGGGCGACCTGCTGGAGAGGAGCGACTTCGTCATCGTCACTTGTGCGCTCACGCCGGACACCAGGGAGATGTTCAACGACGCCCTCTTCTCCAAGATGAAGCGCAGTGCCGTCTTCATCAACGTGAGCAGAGGAGGTGAGTTGGCGCACTTTTAGGGTTTTGATGCAAGAAGGTTTATTGTGAGGTGTTTGTAGCTCTGTTCCCCAACCTACTGCACTTGCACAACAAACCACAGGTTGTCGTGGCCAGCAAAGTTCTTGTTCCCTCCAACAGATTGTCTAGCAACATTGCACATTGAGGCTTGTAATATCAAAATAGTGTGATGTAGTGAATAATTTGAGTCCTTCGAACTTGTACTGATAGCCCTGCTTAAATTTTCAGTTTTCGGTATTGAAAGTTTTGGAATAAAATACATGTGTTTTTATAGCCAGGTTGTGTAAAAATGGTTTTTGATTTTTTTAAACTTATTTCTAAATTTTGTAGTTAAGCATAGATATTTATCAAGTGTTTTTTAATCTATTAATACATCATTTATATGCACAAATACTCATGATAGAGCAGTATTTTTTCAAAAATTCACTGGAGCAGTAGGTCATACAAAAAAGTTAGAATCTTCTAATAAACATACAGAAAAACCCTGTTGTTACAACTCCATTTATTTCAGCCACTTCTTTATTGCAACCCCTTTTTGAGGAACCGTGGAAAATTTTTGTTAAAATGAAAAGAAAAAAAAAAAGTAAAAAAAAATTGAAAGGAAATTTACGGAAAATGTGTTGGAAGCTGGAAGCGCTCTTAGCTGCGTTTGTGCTGCCCCCCCTCCCCCTGTCCGCCCTCTCCCTCTCCTTCCCCGCGGGCCCGCCCACTGTGCTGTCACCCTGCATCACGCGTCACTGTGTACTTCTGTTATTAACTGACACATGAACATTTTGTTATCATGATAAACTTATAAAATAACACATTTTGTAATGATTACAGTTGAAATGTGATTTTATTTCTTCCCTATCTTTAGTATGGATTTCTGAAAATTATAGACTTTCATTTTACGAATTGTTTCTACGACTTTCTCACCAAAGTATCTTGATAATGGTGAATCGTAGAGAATAAAATTACTACTTGTTGCAAATTTAATTTTAAACAATTGGGTCTCTACTAAATGTTTAGTATATTGTCGCGTGGTGGTTAATAATTCAAATAAATTAAATAAAAGATGTTAATAAGAAATTAATTAATAAAAAACTATAATGAGTTTTCTTAACTTCATTGGGGAAAAAACTGTAACTCAGAGAACATACTTGCTTAGGCTAACAAAAGGTTTATTCTTACAATACAATTTAACTTGATAAAAGTAGTTTTCATTCTAGGATCGAAACAAATAGGTCCGTCATCCCGTACGAGAGGTCTAGAGAGAGATCAATAAATGGCAATACTTAAAAATAAGTTAACACTAAATGCAAAAAGTCTGTTTTTTTTTTGGAAAGGCTGGCTAGCTAACAATATTAATTAAAATACTTAAGTATTTTTATCTTCCTGGTTTGTTTTTTAACAATCTTATTCTTTTTCTTTCTGGCATTTTTTAGAGTAATAATAACAAAATTTACATGAGGATCGTTTCAATCAAAAATTTAGTTTCACTGATGTTTAAAGAGACATGTTAGGAAAATTATATACACACTGTTCACATCGCTATCACTTATCTGCTGTGCTCTATGACTGGCCGTTTATAGAGCCTGCAAGTCGCTGGGGGCAGAAATATCTCAGAAAGTCTTGAAAATGAAGATGGAAAGGCAGCCCAGAAAGAGAGGATTATAGATCCAGAGTCCAGAACTGGGACACACGCTTGATGGATGGCTGGGGACTTGCAGCGCTATGTCATGGTAGAGATGTTGAAGTTAATATTCCCAAGAACAGGCAAAGATAAACATAAACACAAGAAAACTACATCACTACATTATAACTCAATATATTTTGAACAAAAATTGCCCAAAATCGAGACTACATCCTGTATAATTGGACTTTGTCACAGTTCTTCGGAAGCAAACACCAAGAAGGTAGATGCGTCGGTAGCGGTATCCACAATACAACTGCTCCTTATGGGGCAGGCGTTGAGCGTAGTTAGAGAGTCTTAGTTCCTAAAAAGGCCTGAAATAAGTTTTTGAAGTGGCCTCGAGATGGCATACACGATGAGAAAATAAGCACAGAGGCGGGGTTAAGAAGTTTCGTCTGTGGCCGACAGAGTGCGCACAGTGGCTGTGTGGAACAATGGGGGCTACAGAAGGTGTAACAGGGGAAAGGGGAGTAAACCAACAGGTGTCGTGGCGCTGCATGAAGGTGAGGGCCACTTCAAAAGGGGGAGGGTGGGGGCTGAGCAACGTCGGCCGTGCGCCCGGGACGCCACGCCGATGTCTTGCAGGCCGTGCCAAAGATCGCTGGCGGGTGTCACGAAGAAGGTGTGCACGGGGCACTTCATACCGTACGTACTGGTAGGTGTAGTGATTATAAGCGCAAATAAATCAGAGTGGCATAAGGGTTGAAAGGCACACGACCGCCAGCACTGAAAATCTGTAGGCGGTCGAGCCACCTTTGGAAGTTAAAGTTGAAAGGACAACACCAAATGGAATAATCAGTTTTGTAATTATGAGCTCCTAGTAATAAAACGAAAGGAGGGGGAGAGGTAGTGTGCTGTGCTTGCAGGAGTGGTGGACCAAGCAGCGCTGCTCCGAGCGCTGCAAGGGGGCGTGATCCTGGCTGCTGGCCTGGACGTCACCACACCGGAGCCTCTGCCCCCTTCGCACCCCCTGTGCTCGCTCCCCAACTGCGGTGAGTTACCTTCAAGATGCATGTCTTTAATTGCAAAGTGGAAACCGGTGAGACAGCTCCCCTGTCAACAGTAAGTGGCTTTCATAGGTTTTATTAAAGATGTCATTCAATTTTTGTTTTCTTTGTTATCATGCATTCAATAACGCATGTGTTATAATAGCTTGTGTAGGTCTTTCATTTTAAGAGGGTTTTTGTAAAATAAAGGAAACTATGATTCCTGGGTATACTTCTTTGACTTGAAGAAAAAATTTAACAATGCTAATTTACCTTTACGCTTTTTAAAGTCGCATTCTTGTAATTTTCCATTATTATTGACAGTATGAATGATACTGTCCATGTTCCACTGCACAAGCTTTATGTATCAATCCACCCCATGTAACTTAATTGTTTATCAGATGTATTTTCAGTTGTTTTTATATGGTCATGATTTTTCAATAATTCCATAACTCTTATTCACTGTGCGCTTCAGTTCACGGAAGTAGCCTGAACCGTGTCTTGGCGCGAGAAAAGAGCTCGTGCGGTGCCGTGCCGTGAGGGCCGGCTGAGTCGTTGTGCACTTAGCGCAGAGCGTGCCACAGGGTCTTCACCTTCTGGCCGCCGCCGACCTCAGTTGCAGTAGTAAGTTTTCCTTCAATCCTTTTCTTTAGCTCTGTGGTCGGTCTTCATTCGGCTTGATGTAAAAGATCAGCTGCTCAACTAATTCTTGATCAGTATTTAACGCGTTCGTGGTTAAGGCTCCGACGTGCTGTAGTCGAAGAGCCACGCCACGTGGACCGTCCTCGGTGAACGGGGCTTAACTGCTGGACTTGGGACAGTGCCCGCACTGGGCTAAACGTGCGCACCGCTCAGTGTCTCAATTTACGCAGATTTCACCGCCAAGTGATCAGTGCCAGCGTTTTCATGTGACCTTACGGAACTAACCTTTAGTGCGAACTAGTGATGGGTCGATTCCGATTCCGGAATCGGTCGGTTCCACCGATTCCACTGGAATCGTGGGATTCAGAATACAATGGTTTTGGAATCGACCATGACCGATTCCTGCATTGTTTTTAAGTTTGCAAAATACATAATCTACGCAACGTAAGAAAATATTAAAATGCATGCAAATATAATTTTTAAAACTACATAATACAATCTTTTTTTACGGAACTGATTTACGAATTACGGTGATTAACGTATTTATTTACTTGCACCGCCATTTTCCCTACTGTACAAATGCAGTATCTACTTTCCCACTTTAAGCGAAAGCATTTTTAGGAAATTACGTTGCAGCAGCACTGCATTTAATAGCAAACCTTCAAAAATAATTAGACAAAACCATAAATGTTTAAAGAAAATTATGTCAATGTAAACGGCAAATAATGTAAACGTTAACTATTTGATCATGGCAGCTACATTTGCCATTGTAAACAACCTAATTTTTTTTTGTGCTACCTGCCATGGTAAACCATACGGCCATGAACAAAATCTTTGGTGACGTGAACGTGAACATCTCTACACATTAAACTTTAAAGAATTAAAATGAAATAATTTTTGAATGAAATTTTACCCAAATTCACAGTGGATTATTGCAACCATATTAAAATAAGTTTAAAAGCAACATAACCAAATTGCTTTAAATCCGCGTTCTTGTCCGTGTTCAGCGATGCTCGTTTTACGTTAGACATATTTTGGAAAGGCAGTTGGCAAGACTGAAGTTCCAAACATTGCTGCGGAAACGTTCGTAAATTTTTATTACCAAACGGCAAACATAAACAATCTTTTGAAAGTAGTTGTGTTAGTTTAACAGAATTGTTTCCGATAAATTTCTGAAATGAATTAAATGTTAACACGCGATTATTTGAAGAGTTTAAATATTTTGTGTAAGAAAATCTCACCATAAAATGTGAAAATTTTGAGATGCTAAAAATTGCACAGAACTTTCTTACTCAAGAACCGAAAATTTATTTTCTCTTTACGATTGTGAGGAACTGCAAGACTGGATGGATTTATTCTTTTCACCAAGTGAGATAATTAAGTTCTAGGTAATATATTAAAACGTAAGCATCTCTGACATTTTATTTTAGTGTGGTGCATATTTGTTTGTCATTTCCATCATAATGATATAATAAAGTTTTATTTTTACATTTCCCTTTTTTATTTTTTTTCGCCATGGTCCCTTGAAATATGTATAAATGAGGTTATATTGACATTTTATTTGGATCATTATTTAGTTGTGCTTGAAAATAAAATTCTTAACCTAACCGTACAAACCCTCTTTTTTTACAATTAATTAATTGAGTTGATAATGTAAGGTATCTAACGTTTGTTAAGTTATAACATTATTTACAATTTAAGTCATTAGACATCTTTGATTATTGGCAGTGTTTGAACACGTGTTTCGTCTAACTATATGCAAGGTTAAAAGGCCAAATTGTGCTAGAAATACAAGGTAGCGTAACTTGATGGTAATGAACATACTTTTTAACATTATATAAGCTGTATATAATGTTAATTTCTGCACAGAAAATGAAACACAACATAATTACATTTTTAAAATCATAAACAACCTTTTTTTTTCTTAGTATATTACTCTGTTGAACATTGTCAGATAAAAATTAAGGAATCGGAATCGGATTCGAAGAATCGACCCTTTAATTTAAGAATCGAAAATGGAATCGGAATCGGTATATTTTAGGAATCGGCCCAACACTAGTGCGAACTGTTCTCATCTTCCTCGTCGTAACTGTTATGTGTAAAATTTGGGTGTTCTGGTTTAGGGTCGAATTCTGTGTGCTTCATTTCATGTCATACTGTGGCTCAAACATTCCTCATGAACCTACCTAGCTTTCCTTGCTCACGCTACCTTCGGTGTGAGAACACGAGGGGTAACTAGCAAGGTACGGGGAGAGGCAAGCTTCACGTGTCTTTCACTACAGGTTTTATAATGCAACTATTTCCCCAACAATATTAGTTTCCATTTGCTATTTATTTCCCATGCTTGTAACTACGTCTTTTCAAAGCAATCACTGCAGTCACAGCCCTGCAAAATGCCCACTTTTGCAGCCCCCATCTTTGATTCATGGAAACATATGTATTCATCCAGCCTGGCCCAAGGTTCTTGCCAACCGAAATATAGTTTTTGAAAGGACGAGGAACTAAGAAGAAAGAATAACTGGCGTCTGACCAGTAGAAAAATTAAACATAATGTAGGGGGACAGCAGTGTTGTAACAACCCAGATTACAGCCTTCCCCACGACAATCAAGTAATAATCATTTGTTATAAATTTTTGTCATATTTCAGGTTAGGTTATCAAGTGATCTAAAGTTTTCCCTTTTAGAAGTAATTTTGAACTGACTACGTCATATATTGTAAACGTAATTCACCTGGTTTGATGCTTTTGTTTGTATAATGCATAGGTAAGTTTATTTTTCAAGTATTTTTTTTTGCTGGCTTTTTTGTGTGGGAAGTGATTCTCCTTGGTTATTTCCACGACAGAGGCATTGTCCCACAGGCTAGGCATTGAGTCACGGTCATGGAATTGTTAAAGAGAGACAGAAATTGCTAAGGTTGTGGGAATGGACGTAAGAATTTCGTGGAAGTTTCTGTTGCCATGCGCCGTGATTGGCTGAGAATTACGTCAGCGAGCCCAGGACACTGCCCGCACGAAGGGAAGTCATTGTTTGAGCACCGTGCCGAGAGGTCGTGGTCGGGCGATGGCTCAAATAAGATAATAATATTCTTGTATTAAAATATAATTTTACGGCTACGGTTCAGGCGACGCCTAATAAATAACATTTTTTATCGGGACATTTTTATAAATTAGAACTTTTTTTTTTTACAGTAGTCATCGGAAAAGCCCACAGAGAGGCGACAAAAGTTTTTGTCCAGCCGTTGCTGCCCGGAACTTATCCGGATAACGTACCGTGAGTTACGATAACCATGGGATATAATTCGTAAGGAGAATCTAAATTATTTTTTGTTTGTCCTGTTGTGTGGAAAACTGTGATATTGTGATTTTACGTGAATAAAAAAAAACAACAGGTAATACATCAAACACTGCCTCCGAATTACTTCGTGACCTGCTACCAATTCGTATGTTCACTCATCAGCTAATTTTGAGCTAACCGGAGGTGATGAGCTGTAACAGTTTTCTGTTAAATATATGATAATGTAATGTTTAAGACTCTTAAGAAACTTGTTAACTTGTACTTATTGTTTCTAACCATGCATTTGTAGGGAAGCCTACAACTCACGTAGTTTTGGTTCCCTGCAAGAATTTCCGAAGATTTCCGAAGTTTTGCGTTTTGGTATTAACGCCACTTCAGCTGCTAAATCAAAAGTTTCCAATGAAAACAAGCATGTTGTGACTGACCTAACCTAAACCTTCAATATTTTTTTAATTTCAATTTTTGAGAGGAATCCGAAGTTGCACGAACGTGGCAGGGAACCGGAACTACGTGAGTTGTAGGCTTCCAGCATTTGCAGCCGTGTTGCAGTGTGGTTGCACGGTGTAGTGCTGGTGTTGCAGTGCTGCTGCCTCACATAGGCAGCGCCACGCACCAGGCTCGCACGGACATGGCCGTGCTCACGGCCAGGAACATACTGGCCGCGGTGGAGGGCCGGCCGCTGCCCGCGCCAGCCTTCTGACCCAGCGGTGCTGCGCTGCCGTGCACACAAGCCTTGTATCATCTTGTACAACACGGTGTAGGACTGAGTTGTGAGGTCCTACCCTGCTCGATACTGCTGTCAGCCACTAAGCATGTGATGAGGTTAACTTGTTCATATATATATTGACTTTGAACGTTGAGAACATCACCTTACAACTTTGTTGAAGGTCCTGTCACACTGTTCAACTTTCCCTGCCAATAAAGTTGGTTATGGTGACACTGAAGAAGTCTTAGCAATGTGGATGGCAGTGATGTGCCAGTATTTATGTTCTTGTCGTAACCAAGGAAACAATTACAGTTGTTGTTTCTAAATTTATTACTTAATTCGTAAAAAAAAAAATTTTTTTTATCCTTTTTTTTTTTGTGAATATAGATAGGCATTCTTTCAGATTTTCAGTAGTCAATAGAAACTGTTTTACATTTTTTTAAGCATCACATTAAAAGTGGTGTAAAAAAAGCAAAACATAACATTTCACATAATTTACTTAAATACAGTGCAGATTTTTGGAGCTATTTGTGTGGTCTTATAAAATAAAATAAAATACTTGAAAATGAAAGATTCCAGCCCAAAATGATAAATTAAAGAATTAAGAAGTAAGATATTTAGACACATATCTGAACTTAAAATTGGCAGTGTCTGACATAACTTAAAATGTGCGGCTCATATAAAAAAATACACATACAGTAAAACCTTGCTCGTACTTACAGATTTTCAGAAACCATGAAAAATGAGGCAAAAAAATATAAAAAAATATGAAAAGTGTAAGAAATACATTAAAGTTGATTAAAATACAGTTGCAACCTGCAGCATTTATAACAAATATGGGCTACATACTCATTGTGTCACAGTAAAATATTAAAAAAAAAAAAAAAAAAAACCCCCCGCAAATTGATGGAAATTTACCGTCAATTATAGCGCGTCGTACGTGGAGAAAGGTCATTGTACTCGATCAGCTGTTACGGTGCGGCGTAGCCGCCTTTCGGCTGGCTCTCTTTGTTCGCTGAGCTGCGCATGCGCAGTATAACTCACTCAACGCTCCGCCCAGACTCGTGAGCTTCCATCAGCAGCCAGCCAATAGATGCGAGCGTAGCGGAAAAAAATAAAATCTCCACCTCCCGTGTACCAGTTTTGATTTACGCCCGTGAGTCCAGTGGTGATGAAAGGTGAGATCAACCCTGTGATACCAGTTCAAGGTGGCAACCAAGATAAACCTGGAAGATTAATTGGATCTGCAAGCAGCCATGAATCTTGAAGCTGCCAAGTTGGACAACTTGTACATGAAAATAGAGATTACTCTAAATTTTGTGTCCGGCACATACCGTATTTACTCACATATAGGTCGCGGCAATTTTACCAGATTTGATGGGAAAAAAATGAAGTGCGACCTACATGCGAAGAAAATTTTTTAAAAATTTTTGAGGAATTTTTTTTTACAATACAGTAGAATCCCGCCGATGCGACGCCCCTCTGATGCGTCCATTCCGTTTATACGACCGTTTTTTGAGAAACAGTGAAAAATTTGAGCAGAGAAAGTCGAAAATTTGAGTATAATCAGCTGAAAAACAAGTCTGTTACACTTTGTTGGGCGCTATGTGTTCACGTTTATCTTGGCGAGAGCTGTACTGTAAGCAGGCAGGCATACAAAGACGGCTGAGCTCGGCACGTCCACTATCGCAAGAAAAGCCGTCTCAGCTGTCATGTTATCTTACCCGCCCGCATGAAAAGCCACTGTGGTAGCTTCTGCGAGAGCATAAGAAACTTGTGCTGCCAGGCTGGCGGTAGCGGCGGCTTGACGTCATACGTGACGTGACGCTTACCTCTCCCATCCCCTTCTAATTCTTCAAGGCTCATCCCTCCCAGAGCCACAAACCATGCAAAAACTCCCTCCCCCCCCCTTGTCCATCTAACATTTCAACACATTCCCTCCCTTATTGCAACCTTCTGCGTGAGAAACTGTCAGAATCCTCCTCCCCTCCCACACCGCGTGCGGCAAAAGCCAGGTTGTATAGTCCATTCTCGGTAAAAATAAATATTTTTATGGGCTTATACGACTGTCCTTCGCCGTTAGTAAATACTTTATAAGTTTAAGTTATTATGACACAATTTGTTTATTAGTCACACAGCAGTTTCTGCTGAAAAATCACTAATACCTCGAATTTTATTGAATAGAAAAATTTAGCAGGGCCGTAAATATATTTATTTTACTGCATAGTTACTTTTCCATCTGCATTCGAACGTGTTTTTTTCTTCTCTTTTTTTTACGCTGTGAAGGGTCGTGGAAAAGATAATTGCTTGAGCTGTCAAAATAAACATCGCTGACGGCAAGGGCGGGAGTGTATCCTGTCGGTCTATCGCTGTGATTATCTACTCCAAAAAAAAAGTCACAGCATTTCAGGATAGCATTGTTCTTATATCTTTCGTTTATAGCTGAATGTTTTCTACCTGATCCACACAAGTTCCTTCGCCACCTTTTGAACGAAAATAACAACCAGCTGGCTAGCATAGCCTAACTCGCGTGACGTGAATTAACTTAGCGTGAGTATTTATCGGAACCCGTAACGAAAACCGCTGTAGAAATAAAAAATCATAACAGGCCTTTTTTATTCGTAATTAAATTTACTACAATCTGTGCATTTTTTCAATACAAAGTACTGTTTTCGAGTTATAGTCTACAATTAAGACATTTTAAGAAGTCAGGAATTTAACTTGACTTCAATTTTCTATATTCGGTTATTACGAGTACTTGTTGTTACAACAATTTATCACGCCATTATCAGCTCTCGTAGTAGCGGAGTTTTACAGTACCCATTAACTCTTTCGTGAACGGCGCGCCGGCAGTTCGCGTCATTAAATTACCGGTGCGACCTATATGGGGGGAATCTTAAATACCAAATTCAAGACCTCAAATTATGGGTGCGATCTATATGCGAGTAAATACGGTATGTATTTTGTATTCTTATTTTCTAGTTTGTTGAAGAGATTTGCACAATGAAATAGAAAGATTCACTGCTCAAGCAAACTATTAAACTATTGAAAGATCACAGAGGGAAGAGGTATGTCTCGCTAATTTTAAGGTTTACAGTCGATCTATTTGGGTCATTCCATATCAAATCAACCAAAGAAAAATTAATTTAGAAACTTCATGTTTCAGATTTATATGATTTTTTGTATATTGGTAATATCAACTAAATACATTATAAATATATTTTTTCTAAAAAAAATTTTTGAGTAGTTTTTTTGTATAAATTTTTGAAAATTGCAAAAATAGCCCTTTTTAGCAATGTTTTGGATCACTCAAATACTTGTAGGTTTCCAACTAATGGTGCTAGAAGGCTGTTTGACAGCTCATTTTAAAGGTCATTGAATGGGCTTCAATTTGATATGTAACATGACCAACTTTGGAAAACAAAATAATTTTTATTTGTTTTCAAAATTTTTAATATTGAATTTCTAAAAAACACCATTTTCGATTTTTTTTAAAAAAAAGTATGTTATTCCTACATATATTGGTTAGATTTGTGCCAAATTTCAAGGTGGAGAATCAATGGGATCATGAGTAAATAAAAATGAGAAGTTTAGTAGATGCTTAAGGGGGCATGGTAGATAAATAAATGCTTTAAGCGTCAGTTGGACGTTATTGGTTTTTGGAAGACAACATTGAAAAACTGCAAAACAACAATCCTACATAATGCTATTTGCCAACTTTATTAGCAGACGTCCTAAAAAGACAATTCTCGAGCGTTGTTTCTTCCGCAGCAATTAAAAGTTCGAAATTACCAAGGCAGAAGTTTTGGCTTCAAGTAATCTTCAGTTTTTAATTAATGCATTTAGCTCTGGTTTAGATACCATGCCGTCTTAAGAAATAGTTGCAGCAAGGAAGAGTAGCATAATTTTACATAAAATTTTGACTTAGTAAAGTATTCAAATTTTATTTTTATAGACTAAAATTTTTTGACAAATTATAAAACACGGATAACAAATCCTACCTTACATTGATCCAGTGTTCTTTGATTAAACATTTGATCAATATAATTAGGGATGGGGCGACCGAATCCAATATCCGCCGAATCCTAGGGATTCGAAGATTCGGCGGGTCTGATATAGGATTCGTCAAAGGATTCGGTTTTTTACAATTTACGGGGAAAAAATACAGTAAAACTCGCTTACGAGGTTCCGCATGGTAGGTTTTTCCGTATAAAGCGTTTAAATTGCCAGAGGTCTCATTATTTACGCCATTAAATGTGTGATATAAAGTCCGTTAAAATTTTTTCTGAAACTTCCTGTCTCAAATAATGGCGCACGTAAATATGAAGAAAAGACAAATGAACAACAACATACGAAGAAATATGGATGATGTACCATAACTACAGTGCAAACCCAATAGTTATTTTAAGATAATTACCATAATAAGAACTAAAGATTCTTTGTAGAATACCATAATTACTTCAGAATCATGATAGCTACCATATTTGCACTATAGTTACCGTAACAACCGAGATGTATATTTACCGTGATAGTAATGTATTATTTATTTATGACATATTAAATTAAAGAACATTGTTAAAAAAAAAAGGATGTTAAACTTTGATATGTACGGTTGGCACATGTTGCTAAGAGATAATGCGATCTGAAAGAATGCAGTACTACTACGAAAAGTGAAAATGGTACTCGTGGATTTTTAGGTTATGGCAGTCTCTTTAGTTTTTCAGTAATATCGGCCAAAAATTAACAAGCGTACTGTATCGGAAGTCGGCAGAAATGCCGATTCAACTAAATATTGGCAAAATCGGCTTCTTCAATACAGCTCTACATTTAATGACATGAGTAAACATATTTCAGACTTCAGGATATTGAAAAAGACTTTAATTTCCATTTAGGTTTATGTGTGTATGTTTCTTTTGCAAGTGTAATTTGAATGAAGTAAAATGCTTTTATTTTTATTACTTTCAATTGATTAAACTTTAATGACCAGTTACAGATATTTATGACACTAATTTTGAGGTTAAGCAATTTTACTAAAGCATTCCAGCCAAGCAGGTTGTCTCTTCTGCTGGAAACACTATCTCCAATCGTAGAGCTAATTTAACTCCTGAACGTGCAGAACAAATTATTGTTCTGCATGATAGATTAAAGAACAGAATTTAATAAGACTCTGTGAAAATCTCTCTCAGAATTATTGTGCTGAAAAGTGGAAATGCTGAAACAATGTGAATGTACTTTTCAAACAACATGATTTTTGGTGCTAAGTTTGTTGAAGCTCAGTAAGGACTACAGAAAAATTGGCAAGGATGAAATTTTTCCAAAGATATGTTACATTTACACAAACATATACTTGGTTATGTTAGTTGGATGATATCGGTTACTAATGAACCAATGGAAACAGGTAAGATTCAATGGAAAAAAAAGTTATTTTTTTCTAGCAGTCCAAAATGTAAACACACACTGTAAATAGTTACCCAAAATTAATAAGCCCACTTCATTTTAATACTTTATTCAAACATTATACTAAGTTTAAGATAAAAATAATTTCCCAAAAGTGTAACTGTACCACAAAAGCTCGAGCTCGGCTCAAAGTAAAATTCTTAGGCTCCCAGACCTCTAGCTTATTTATAGAAAAAATCCTAACCGCTAATCTGTACTAAAACTGAAATTTCTCAAGAAAAAATTTTTGTCTTTATATACACTTAGGCTATACCAGAAATGTACCAATCTACATGTGATAAAGTCAAGGGACTTTTAGTGCAAGCAGAATACATCTCACTTACATTAGATATGTGGACATCATCTGTTAAAAGATTCGGGTTTGGGTTCGAGATTCGGCAATTCCAGTCGAGGATTTGAGTTAGGATTTGGATTCGAGGAAATCAGGATTCGCCCCATCCCTAATGATAATACAAAGCACGTGATCTTGCTGAACAGATGTAGCCTAAGTTCAAAGCACATGATCTTGCTGAAAGGATGTAGCTTAAGTTATAACTGACAAAACATATAATTGCTCATGAAAAAACTCTGTTTAGTATATATTTAATTATTTACAGTTTTCACTTAGGTTGTGGCATACTTCGTTCAAGCAGGTGTGATGTCTCTACAATCTCTTTTTTAGTGAGTGTAAAAGTTCTCCCAGTTGCTGTACAAGGTTCAACCTTTTTAAGAAGATCTTCAGTTCTAATGTCTAGTATATCGGCTCTTGGTGTTGGATAAAAAAAGGAAGCAGCAGGTCCTTTGGGATGTAAAAAACTGACTTCAACTTCATTATTCTCATTATTTTTTGCCAATATACATGCAAGCCACCAAAAGTTATCGTATTTCACAGTAACATGTTTTGTCAGTTATAACGTTATAACTTAGGCTACTTACATCCTTTCAGCAAGATCATGTGCTTTGAACTTAGGCTACATCTGTTTTATCATATTGATCAAATGTTTAATCACAGAACACTGGATCAATGTAAGGTAAGATTTGTTATCCGTGTTTTATAATTTGTCTATAAAAATAAAATTTGGATACTTTACTAAGTCAAAATTTTATGTAAAATTATGCTACTCTTCCTTGCTGCAACTATTTCTTAAGGCAGCATGGTATCTAAACCAGAGCTAAATGCATTAATTAAAAACTGAAGATTACTTGAAGCCAAAACTTCTGCCTTGGTAATTTCGAACATTTAATTGCTGCGGAAGAAACAACGCTCGAGAATTGTCTTTTTAGGACGTCTGGTAATAAAGTTGGCAAATAACATTATGTAGGATTGTTGTTTTGCAGTTTTTCAATGTTGTCTTCCAAAAACCAATAACATCCAACTGACGCTTAAAGCATTTATTTATCTACCATGCCCCCTTAAGCATCTACTAAACTTCTCATTTTTATTTACTCATGATCCCATTGATTCTCCACCTTGAAATTTGGCACAAATCTAACCAATATCTGTAGGAATAACATACTTTGTTTTAAAAAAAAATCGAAAATGGTGTTTTTTAGAAATTCAATATTAAAAATTTTGAAAACAAATAAAAATTATTTTGTTTTCCAAAGTTGGTCATGTTACATATCAAATTGAAGCCCATTCAATGACCTTTAAAATGAGCTGTCAAACAGCCTTCTAGCACCATTAGTTGGAAACCTACAAGTATTTGAGTGATCCAAAACATTGCTAAAAAGGGCTATTTTTGCAATTTTCAAAAATTTATACAAAAAAAACTACTCAAAAATTTTTTTTAGAAAAAATAGATTTATAATGTATTTAGTTGATATTACCAATATACAAAAAAACATGAAAATCTAAGGTGTAGAGGTTAAGGCCTCTGGTTGATTTAATATGGAATGACCCATTTATAAAAGGCTGACTGTCTTACTATCATCAGATATTTATTAATTTGCAGGAATTACAAAAGATGGACAGTGGAAGATAGTTTTGTTTACTTATTTTTATAAAATAGTTACAATAATTTCAACATTTCAAAAATTAACAATAATACTGATGAATAATTCTTAGATTAATTTTAAATTATTTGTTTCCAACTAAACATTCAGCACTTATTTACTACAAAATTAAACAAAATTAAATAATTTGAAAAAGAGGGTCACTTTAAAAATTAATTATTAGATTTCCAAAAAGAATAAATTTTAAATTTTATAAACTCTTGAAGATAATGAAGCCATTAATAAAGTTCATCACAGTAGCGAGATGTGGGGTTGTAAACACTGCAGGCCAGCAGCTGACAGCTGGCTCGCCAGCAGGAATGTGGGGAGACACGATCTGGCCGCGGATGTCACAACCCGAAACATAGAAGTGGTACAGATGGGTCAGAAAGTCGAAGGGAGGAAGTTGACACCCAATGCACAGTAAACCAAGAAGAATCAAACCCAAAAAATATATGCAGGCAACTCACGAGACGAAAGAAAATGTATTGGGGATGAAATACTAATTGCTTCCACTTATCAATCCTGTTGGTAGGTGAGTCCTCACATCATGAGGACGGCAGAGATGCCAATTTTGGTGAAAAGGTAATCCAGGGGGAACGAAAGAAAGATGTACTAACCTACATGTTAAAAAAAAGTAGTAAAGTTTGGGAGTTAAGTGATGGGTTGGTAGTGGTTCTCACTTCTCAGCAAATAAACTGGCTCAGAGAACTACATATAAGCCCAATACCACGGAATGCTTAACAGCCAAACATGTATTATCTTTGAAAGATTTGTGCAATGGGTGTGCATGACTTGATGTAAGCTTTTGGACATATGCCATTGCTAAGCACATGTATGTCTGTAGAAGAAAACTACAAAAAACCAAAATACAAAAAACACAAATTAACCAAAAATTGCTGTTGTCAAAAGGATATATACACCACATAAATATTCCATAACAGGAATTATTTTTTTCACTTACTTATTGTAGTCACTGTCGTATTTAATTAAAATACGCCGTATTGAAATTTTATTCAGGTTATTGTACGGCTATGATGGCCGATAAATATAAGCGAATATCATATTCTGTAGCTGAAAAAATTCTGTTTATTAACCAAGTGGACAGGAACCCCAACAAAATGCCTGTTGCGATTGCAAAAAGAGTTGAATATTTCTGTTTCGACTCTAAACTGTATCGTACAAAACAATTGTTTTCTTTGGCATATTATTAGGTATTATCTATAAATAAAATTAACCAATTTTCCACTCTATTGCTGTACTTAGTGTATTACTCTTGTACTTTGTGTTGTTTTACCTATACTCTTTAATTTAATCAATCCACGCGTAATTTATACAAAGTGAAGATGTAATTTTTAGTGATGCACCGATAAGGCTTTACCGATTACCGAAACGATACAGATAACCAACATAAACATCGGCCGATACCGATACAAACCGATTACCAATTATTTTATCACATTTTCATTTTCCAACAGCTAAATTAAACAAATAATAATATATCAAGCAATACTAAGAATTAAAATATCTTCACAGGCTTATATTATTTATTTTTATTCTTAAAAGTAAATATATCATGTGAAACACGCAGTTGACATTTAGTAGTCATAATTCAACACTGGCAAATTTGAATTTAAAAAAACAAGCTTTCTTAAGTTCTCAGGCAACATCCTGTTGTGCTTCTCTTGGAAAATGTTTCCTGCTGATGAAAACAATCTCTCTGAGCACACAGATCCAAGGGGTATTATAAGATTTTTCAGTGCTGCCTTCTTCAGATGTGGGTAATTTACATCTTTTAACCAGAATTCAATCGGGTCTGTCCCTAGGTCGAATGTTGGCTGCTTCATGAAACTGTCCAGTTCTTCAATTACATTACCTGTAAATAATAAAATTACAAAATGACAAATATTTGGTTTAGCAATTAAATAATAAGATTTGTTGACTGTAGCACAATGTATGTGGTACTTACCCCTAGTTGAAGCTTTTGTAGCAGCTATAGACTTATCAACCATTTTCTGGAACATCTGCCAAATTCCCTTCTGTGTAGCAGAAGGACCAGGTGAAGAAAGGGCACATCTAGAAGTGCCAGTTGACTCAGAAGTCTGATCACATTTTTGCAGTGTCATGCTATCATTCAAACTATTTTTCACTGTTTCAATGCTGTCAGGATTTTGGAATGGATGGTGTTTATAACGAGGATCAAGCATCGTAGCTACTAGGAAAATCTCAGTCTTTTCCAATTCACCAAGACGTGAGCCGAGTGAATGTTTCAAATCGGTTGCAAAAGATTTAGTGGCACCTTTAACGGCTTTAACCTCCATTATCTTCATTTCCAGCATGTGATTTTGGCTGTTGACTAGTGGTATAGCATCTGCTACAGATGCTTTTTCACTGCTGACTGTCTTGGTCACATCTTCAAAGTATGTAAGAAGATCTACTAATTGCTCGGCAAGCAACCAATTTTCAGCTGTATCTAAACTTCAAGCAATTTTGGAGAGCAACCGTCATGGAAAGACGCTGTTCTACAAGACGTCGTAACATATGAAGAGTAGAGTCCCATCGTGTCGCAATATCTTGAATAAGTACGTGCTGAGGTCCGTTTACCTTTTTCTGTGCATCGACAAGAATTTTTTTGGCTGCTGTTGAATGACTGAAATGCCCTACAATGCTCCTGAATGCCGCAAGCAGTTCACGAACTGGACGTTGATTCAGCAGCCCATCTTTGAGTACAAGCTGAACACTGTGAGCTAAGCATGGAATATTAGGCAGTTTGAGGTGATCTCTTACGGCACATTTCGTATTAGATGCATTATCAGTAACAACTGCACATACTTTATTGCCTATCTCCCAGTCTTCAAATATGTGCAAGAGATTGTCTGCAATGTTTACTGCAGTGTGCAAATCACCATCAAAAGGTAAAACTTCAAGGCAGAAATGTACCTTCTGAGACAGCTCTGCTCCATGGGCTGTGAGACTAATGAAATCATTCATCTGAGACGAAGCCTCACTTGTCCACAAATCTGTTGTGACAGCAACATTGTCAAGATTAGAAAGTCTCTCTCTAACTTTATTTTTCACTTTCTCATACATTTTTGGAATTACTGTATCGGCCATGTGTTTCCTTGAAGGAATGTTGTATCTCGGAACTGCTTTAGACATTAGATGCCTAAAACCATCATTATTCACAATGTCATATGGTTGCATGTCTACACATATCATTTCAGCAATCAATGTGGTAAATTCCTGAGCTCGTGGATCATTGGAATTGTACAGTAATTTATTTTCGACTACGTCTTGCAGTGTTGGTTGAAGTAGACTTTAACTTTCTTCTGAGAAGGGCCAGCAACCGAATGTTCCCTCTCAGTAGAACACGCCTGGCTTGTACTTTCTGCAAATGCAAATTGCTGAGGATGCCGTGTCTTAACATGATGCAACATGTTGGTGGTTGTGTAGCTTGATCGGCAAGAACCACCACGTGATATTACAGCACCACAATATAAACATATTGCTTTACTATCGTCTTCTTGGCTTGTAGTAAAATGTTTCCACACTTCACTTCTCTTTTCCCGCGTCGCCATTGTTTAAAACAGTCTCGTTTTCAGAAATACGCATTCGCAATAATAAACATTTACGTTTAAAAACACAACACCTTCGGAATACTTCCATAGATTATATGATGTCAACAAAGACGCCAATAACAGGAAAGTTAGCCAACACTGAAGTTCGCAAACATTTGGTGCTAAAGCAACCGCTCTCTCCTTTCGGACGTTTTCATTATTTCTCACTATGATCGCTAGCGCTGCTATACCTGATCGTAATCGTAACCACTTTAATGCTGTCTTATTCTAAAGTTGGCAGTACAACTTTTATCTGTATGCAGGTATCTATGGTTCTTAGTTGCGTGTTTACAAAATAAATAGCGGCGGGAATGAATACTAAATTAAAATAGTGAGTGTGCGCCTAATTTTTTTTATTTAAAATCTGGCGTAAGATATGCGGCGAAATATGTCTACAAAATCTGACGAGAAAATAAAGGATGCGTAAAATACAACTTACATCGGTATCGGTATTTAAATAATCGGTGATAACGATTAATCGGTAAAATGTAATTATCGGCGATTATCGTTAATCGGTATCGGAATCGGTGCATCACTAGTAATTTTATGATTTCCTGCTTATAACATTTTTTTAAGTTGGTCCCTTGGAGAATGTTATAACAGGGTTGTACTGTATATAGTAGAACCTCGATGATACGTTCCCGTTTCATACATTTTTCTGTGTCATACGCCGATTAATTTTGGTCCCGCCGAAAGTACCATATCTACAATGGTTTACTTTCCCGGAACATACACTTATAAAATGTTTAATTTCCCGTTTCATACATTTTTACGAAGCGGAAAAGACCTAAAATTCACAAAAGTTTTTTATATTCCTCCTTATTAACTACGCTTTAATGCTTTTATTTTGAAAAAGTACATTGTTTACCTTTGCAAACGTAAGTAAATAACTTTATCGCACCATAGATATGAATAGTATCAGGAAGACTGTGGCTGTGTTCCAAATAATCCGCACTCGCACTTGCACTCGTGCTCATACTCACACCCACAATTCCTTGCGTGCAAAGTGTATGCTCCATGCGTGCTCGCCATTTGGAACACAACCATACTCCAAAGTAAACACACCCATGTGTATGAGGCTTCCTACAACAATGTACAATGCTAACAGCTTCATTTAGACATGTACGTTGGTTTATCCATCACCTAAATGCATGTATGTATATGTTTATGTTTCATCATGTTAAAATTAACTATCCTAACCTGTACCTCCGGGTCAATTTCCGTGCTATTACCGGTATCATACTTGTTCATCTTTGTTGCATATTTGTTCCAAGTCTTACAGATCACATGAAGACATCGCGTGTTGTTTAATTACGAACAGGTACTTACAATGAAACGTGCATTGTTCATTTGCCTTTGTTTTAGATCAATAGTCCAGACGTAAACGTAAACAAACAATGGTTACGAGAGTACGCAACGAGCATGCATTCAAAAACACTCGATATGCGCACTCGTTCTCGTGCTCGCACTCGACTATATGGAACAACACTCTCGTGACGTCACTTCCGAGAGCGAGTACGTGAGCACGCATGTTTACCTATTTGGAACACAGCCTGTGCACTTCACTAGTAGTATCTATGGCCAGCACCAAGCGAGACTAGTGGCACAAACTAGCATTGATTATGAAAATGGTGCACGCACTTTACCAAGGCACGGATCTCATATTTTGTGCATTCATTAATCTTTGAACTGAATATAGGCCTACCCGTTTGTTATTGTTTTCTTACGATCGGATTGTTTTGTATTTTACGTTTCTCAAGTTAAAATTTTATTGAAAATTGTTCTGTTGCATAAAGTTGTTTGTAAAATTAAACAAACAAGAAAAAATTTCTGATTGTTTTAAATTCTAATTTAGGCTTGGTGACTCTCCCCCCCCCCCCTCCCCCCCTCAAAAGAAAGGACTTCATAACATTTTGTAAGGCCACTGCATCTCGTGTCAGATTTACTTGATTATGGACTGTATTTTACATTTCTGGTGGTTTTATTATATGTATATGTATTGATGAATTCATATCTTTCATTAACATAATGCAATTATTTACACATATGTATTTACGTTTAATCTTGACATGCTGGTATGCTAGATTGGAAAAATATTTTATTATTGCCATTCCCTTTTCATACACTTTCACCCATCATACACCATTTTTGTGCCCTCCGTTGAAAAGTGTATGACAGGGGTTCTACTGTATAGTCTTTTATCAGATCTTTGTTAACTTCAAGGTTCGATCCTTTATCCAATATAATACATAATTTGCAATTGTTTCGGTATACTGCTATAATAGTTTTTATTTTTATAATTTACAATTTACTTAATCTCTTGTTAACAGATGTTAAATTTTTCTCAAGCCATTTTTTGTGCCTAAATTAAATATTCATTCAGCTAAAAAAACAGTTGTTACAAGTTACAGGATGTGAGTTCTGTGCAACTGAAGCCACCCAGTGCACATGAAGCACCTGTACTCCTAGGGGCACTCAGAAGTCATATTGAACAAATAAACATGCCATCTATCAGGACATTCTGTATCTTAGATGTTACTGGAAATTGTTTGGTGACTATCCTAGACCCAAAAATCAAAATTTTTAGAACTGTAACTGAACCAGAACATCACTAAGCATGAGGAGGCCTTGGTTCCTAGCACTTGCCACAAGAGGGCATCCACCAACGGGAGCCTAGAGGCTTCGAGAGCTGAGAGTGGGAGGTGTACCAAGCGAGGGTACACCG
The DNA here is from genome assembly GCF_032445375.1 of Bacillus rossius redtenbacheri. Lineage (NCBI taxonomy): Eukaryota > Metazoa > Arthropoda > Insecta > Phasmatodea > Bacillidae > Bacillus > Bacillus rossius. The sequence continues at coordinate 18,857,067 of NW_026962012.1, read as the reverse complement.
CTGCTTTGGTGGGGAGGCTGAGACGTGCTATCACCACAAGAAATGGTGATACACCGTCTCGCAGCGCAAGATAGGACTTGTGAGACGGCGCTGCAAGCCACACACTAGTCTAAGCAACTGTGCAGTGCACAATGCACGGGCCGGCACAGCGTGATACACGAGGCACGCTGGCATGGGCTCATCGTGTGTGACAGAAGTGCCTGTGGTGGCTGAGAGATAAAAAAAATATGGAGACATGGAGAAAATACTAGGGATGGGATTTTCGAATCTTGGATTCGTCGAATATACCGAATCCTATGGATTCGAGGATTTGTAGGATCCGAGGTGGGTTTTTAAGAGTTTAAAATTGTTTAAGTAATTTAAAATTGTAGTGCTGGGCGAAGTTTGAAAATTTCGAACCGAACCGAACCGAACCGAATCCTTACGTTCGGTTCGAAACCTCTTAAAATATATTCGAAAACCGAACGTTCGTTTAAAAAAAAAATACGTTTTTATAATTTTCTAACCCCCATTTGAGACCATTCACAAAACAGCACAACAAAATTCCATTACTTGTAATATTCCGACTTTTATCCCATAATCGTCGCCTCAACAGTTTCAAGCGCAAACAAAATAATAAAAAAAAAAATATTAATCGTCGCATAACTCTCATAGCATTTTTTCATATAGGCGTGCTTTGTTTTTTTGTTTACTTTAGAGAATTTTGTATGCATTTCTCGTACTACATAATATAAACTATCGTACAAATGCCAAAGGTATTGTATATTATACCTTTAACTATAGTGCGTGTACGAGAAGTGTTGTAAAATCACCAAAGATTGCGTACCCCATACGTTAAACTAAAGCGCATGTACGAGAACTCTCGTATTTCGGCAAAACTAACGTGATCAAGTTAACACGAACAAATGCGGTAGGAAATGATTACGTAAATTATGTATTTTAAATTACTGAAATGTATTTATTTTCTTTGGACTTTTTGGTTATAACAGTCAGGTAATGAAAGTATTAATTTAATCTTGTGTATTAAAAGTACTGGTCCAGTAAATTTTACAGTACGGTACTAAGTTGACTAGCGTAGTTGCGGCAGCCATCATTATTTCTCGTGTTTTCTTTTTTCCGACGCAAATTTTTATAACCACACTGACTTACGTCGTTTAAGTTTTCCAAATGGAGAAAAGATAATGACGGCCCAGATGACCCAGAACCACCCCAAAAAATGTCTTAAGTTTCTTCTGACGAGCAGCATTCTTCCAAGAAAACAGCAACTGCAGTCAGCGGGTTTTGTAATGTGGATAGGTAACTTAATTCACATTCGACTTTTTTTTAATGTCCTATTAAAAAGTTTTACTTTTTAAAAATGTTAGGTTATGTCTACCACAAAAATATGTAATGTGGCCATATGCTGAATGTTCGTCATCTTTATAATCTTATTTTTTTTTAATGAATGTTTAAGGCTAGCCTACAAATGATTTAGCACAGAAAATAGCACACGTACTCGCACAGGGCACACGCACAGCACCTACAATTAAATAACACACGTACAGAGAAATCGAAAGTTTATACAAAATATTTACGAAAATTAACGGAAGTGCAGCGAAGGAAAAATTGGTAGCCTTGTCAGAGGAAAACAGCTGATATATGTGTTTATTTGTGTTGCGCGCGCTATGTGAGATGAATGGAAATGAAAAGAATTTGGTTTAAGGTAGCAAAAATCACAATTTCCCTCCAGGTCTCTGAACAATCGTACACTTCTAACCTTAAACAGAGTATCCTTCGAAAGGGTACGATGTTACAGACCTTTACATTGTAGCCTATGGCATGTTTACGTATTTAACACTTTTTTCTGCACAGGAACTTTCAATCTGTAGTTCTAAAATGCTATAAAAATCGTAACTATATAACTAAAAAATGTAAACAACACTAAATGAAAATATGTCGTTTTGGCGCCATTAAGGTAAACTGGCATAAAAATAATGTGAAACACTGAATTAAAATATATGACGCCTTGCAAGGTAATTCTATTCATTTACAGAATAAGTACTTACAGTTGATATGAACTCCTTGTTTGCACAAGGCATCAACGATCGCCTGCCACACATTTTTCTTGGCTTCTTCATTTTTGAACCCTGCCAGGGTTTTATCAAATAAAATTGGGGTAAATATGTAGAGTAGCTGTATTTGGGGGAAAAAATGTTAAAAATCAGAAAATACTTTTATTACCTATATGCTCTTTCACTTCCTCTTTTCATTAAACCCAGCGGGGATAAGAAATTCCAAATACTTTAGGAGATATCAGATTTTTTAATTTTCATAGTTGGACGATATTTGTTAAAGAAAATTTAAAAAAATCCGAAAATACTTTTATTCTATGCTCTTTAACTTCCTCTTTTCATTAAACCCGGCGGAGATAAGAAATTCCAAATACTTTAGGAGATATCGAATTTTTTAATTTTCATCACAATACCTGTGTATTCATGCGGCATTCATAATTGTTTCTTGTTTACGAGTATGAAATTTTTTTTTTTCTTGCGGCGTTCACCATTGTTTAACTGCCTCTAACTTAGGTGAGTTTTTAACGTTTCAAATTTTAATGTTTTATTTGTTATTTGGATATTGTTGCGCAAGTAATAAATTTAAAAAAAATTACGTGAGTTCCTACTGTTCATCCTTTGTACCGGTTTGTTTTGATTTGATTTGATTTTTTATTTCATTCAATAGACCATACAATGGTATAGAATATGTAAAAAAAAAAAAATACAAATAAACATAAATACAAACACACAAACAGGTACAAGAACATAATTAAAAGCATTAAAAAATTAAAATAATATAATATAACAGCTGATCTTCCATGAATAAGCACCTATTATATATTATATATAAAAGAAATTATATATAAAAGAAAAATCATACATAAAAAAAAATTACGAAGCTACCTCCTGTTCATAATCGTCTATATTATAAAAAGCCTTATGTGCTAAATAAAGAAATAATTTCTTTTTAAATAAATTATATTGGTCCATATTTTTTAGAACTGATGGTAATTTATTGAATAATCTAATACCAAGGTCAGGTCAGTTACATTATAAATACTTTAAAACTAAACAATCATTAAAATTAATTCATATTATTTTTAATGTCCGTTTAGTTTGAAAGTATTTATAACGTAACTGACGTGACGTAATCAACCATTTTAATTAATCAGGCATTCACGAACACACGGCAAAATAAAAAAAAATGTGACGTTCGAATGATAGTACAGGTCTTGTATTGCAAAATAAAAACGGCGATATCTCCTAAAGTATTTGGAATTTCTTATCTCCGCCGGGTTTAATGAAAAGAGGAAGTAAAAGAGCATATAATAAAAGTATTTTCGGATTTTTAACATTTTTTTTCTCGCAAATTCCGCTACACTACCTACATATTTACCAAAATTGGTTTGCTTTCAACCAGGCAAACTAAACTTATGTCGAAATTAGTCTCTTCATTCATGTTGAAATTGAAGGAGACTATTTAACTTCCCGCGCCTAATATCAAAACAATAATGTACAAGTCTAGTCAAATTACGTACGCATTTAACATTTACAATTGCGCATGACCTCGGTGGTAACCGAGTTTTCATTGGTCAGCGTGCAGCGCACAGCGCACACGCACAGAAAATATTAAAAGTTGGTCAACTTTCTGTGCGTCGATCCTGTGCTATTTTCCCGTGCGAATGCTGTGCTCGAGTGTAGGTGGCGCAATTCAAAAACTTTGTTTCTATTTTCTGTGCGTGTGCTATTTTCTGTGCTAAATCATTTGTAGGCTAGCCTTTAGTGTACACTGAAAAAGGAAGATAGTCTTTTTGAAATTTAGATGGAACTTCTTCATGAATTAAAAGTATATATATGTAAAGAAATTAAATGAAAAATGATTTTCTCTAAACTGTTTTCTTTCCTTCATTATTTATTGCATAAACTTTACTTATAAAATGTTTTGCAATGTTTTAATAAAGCTAAGCTATATAATGTTTTAATTTTACATATGGCTAGAGAACCTTTCTTTCTCACCATTCAGTTAAAGACCAAAATGCTGGTGGTCGGTTCATTTTAATTCAAAACAATTATTTCTGTATGAGGTTCGGTTCGGCTTGGTTCAAAATTTTTTCGCTATGGTTCGATTCAGTTCGGTTCGGTTCGAAACCAGAGAACTGAGGTTCGCCCAGCTCTAGAAAATTGTATACCTAAACTATATTATAAAGGTAACGGAAATAGCACAAACATAAGATAAACTACGCTGCATTTTGTCAATTAGCATAACTACTCGATCATTTCCAATCTTCAATAATATAACATTGCAGAAAAAATGTAATTTTTTTTAATGGTGTCTGTTATACAAACGTATTTTATTGAAAACATAGGAAGGATTAATTTAACAGAGAATTAGACAGATGCAAACTTACGTGTGTGGTTTTTGAGGTTATTTGTCTCTATTTTATATCAGGTGTATACACTATGCACTTATTTTACAATTTTATAAATACACATGTGATTTTTTTTTAATACATGATAGTCCTATGTAATTTTTTAAAATAAATGTGTGATTTTTTTTAATAACATGTGGTGAAGTTTAGTGTGGGACTGGGATTCGAGATTCGATGACAAACACTGAGGATTCGAACAAGGATTCGGATTCGACCAAAATGTGGATTCGTCCCATCCCTAGAAAATACCAATTACAGAATCTTTAAATATTAAAATTTGATCAACAAATAAAAATAAATCCTTTTTAGAATTAATACATTGTAAAATAATTAACAAATTAAATTTAAAAAAAAAAAAATTGGTGCCATGCAACTTAAAAGTGGCAAATTAAGTTTATACGAGAATGCTGATATTAATAGGGTATTAACATTTTCTTTTCATAATGTCTGCATCACGTTTTTTAATAGGGCCAAAGGTTTTTGCATGGCATGGGTATGCTATGGTCATGTGGTCATCTCTCAGCCCAGCTGAGCTCATCACCAGCACCTCGGACACACCAACAATGACAATTAACTGATCACTTAATTTCTAGTAACTTTAAAGTATTTAAACTCTTTTTATTAATCCTTGGGGCCCCACACAGTAATCGTGGAAGGGAGTTTGGAAATGAGTGCTGGACCAGGCCTGATCAGTGCAGTGTACGTATGTTGACTACATGCAAGTATGCGGAGCCCACGTGTTCGCCCGACGCTGAGGGCAGGTCAGGTCACGCACGGTCCGTGCCCATCGGAGACCCTCCACAACAAGACGTTAATAAAATGTATTTATGTGATTTATATACTTGTTTTAAATCGTCCAAGAACAGGGTGGCCACATGTTTTTGAAAATGAAATTCCCTGCATTTTCCCTGTTTTACAGAAAATTCTAAGTTTTTTCCCTGAAGGAGATAATTGTGCTACAAGTTAAATTTCATTTTAAAAAATTACATATTATGCAATGGTGTAATCATTAACGCAATTAAAACTTATTATGACTGATTAAATATCCTAAATAATAATAAACTAAATTTTTATCAAATATTTTCTTACCTATTATCAGATCTGCAACCACAATATTCTAGTAATTAAAAACAAAGTTTATGGATGGAAAAGAATGAGTTACTTGTTTACAGCCTATCTTAAGTAAGTTAAATAATGCTTGTTGAAAAACATGTCCACAAAACTTTAATGGGAAATTGAATAAACATACACTCTAAAATAAGTGTCCTACTTTTAAAAAAGACATCCTGACAAACAAACTTTTAAAGCAAAACTAAAAACATGAGGCATTAAACATATTTTTTTTAAACATTGAAATTAAATAAGAAATATTGAATGAGATGGAACACTGAATAAATGATGACTAATAAAAGGCACTTTGGGAGTTCGGCGCACAAACTAGTGTCTTATTTTGAAATTGCTTTTATCTCCTCTTCAATAAGAGCAGACTGTTTCATGGCATCTTCCATCAATTTTCTCCGCTTCTCTTCTAACTCTCTAACAAGGGAAACTGACCTTCTCTTCTCTACTTCTGCATGATGTAGAGCTTCTTTTTTTTCTTTTGCATCTTTGAGGGCGTCTGAGTATCGCAAACGAGCACAGCGATATGACTTTACCAGATCTTTTGTTAAGGTCATATTTTGAATGCCTCCTAGCGCTGAAACTGCATCATAAACTTGTCTCTGTGACACTATTGAAGATTCATGTAGGTTTTCCACTAAGCATTCTTTGTTAATAGAGAATCCTCTCTCAACACTAGAGTTTCCATGAGACAAACAGAAAACCATCTTCAAAAAGTTGACTAATGCCTGATAGTCTCCATTCTCTGGAATATGGCTTAGCCACAACTCAGCAAGAGAAGTGCTTTCAGATGAAAAAGCTTTCATTTTCTCACAAAATTCTGATGATTTAAACACACTTTTGAATTGCCTGTCAACATTATCAGCAACTGTTCCTGACAACCATTTACTTTCAACAAGCAGTTTTAATGTTGTGGAAAGACGAGCATCACAGACTTTAGGAATAACAGCAACAGACGGATCCAGACATGAAATTCCCTTTGCCAAAGAATATTTCAAAGGTGACCTAATCATTATCTTCTGACAAAGAACCTGAAAACATTTCATGCAGTCATCCTTAAAAAACAGTAATTCTTTCTCTGTTGAACCTTTTACCTTCTGCAAAGCACTTCTTGTAGCATACCCAACTTCTACATACTTTGGATTAACTAAACTTTCTTTATCATTGAGTGGGACATCTTTGATGGATTTAGATTTCTCCAAAACATGCTTTACCACAAACCTCAACATGAACTTTTCCAACAAGTTACTTAAAGACTCGTAAAGAAGGGGAGCAAGTGGAGCATCAGACTGGAATTTTTGCAAAAATGGCTCCATTTCCAAAGCTATAGCTTGAAAGAAAACTAACTTTGGAATCAGAAATTTGTCCCCAATAGTTTTCGAAACAACACAAAAACTCTGGCAAGATGGAACACGTTTCATTGCTGTAGACTTCTCCACAAACACTTTCAAATGAGGAACCATTAAAACAGCACGTTCTGCAACACCAGAATTTTCCAGCCATCGTATGGCACAAAACTTTTTTGGAAAATTTGAAGACCCTGAAAATTGAACATAATCTGCTCTTCTTGCTGGAACATTCTTAAATAAATTATACAGAGCACGAAGGAACTCTACAATTTTCCAGTCTGTGGCTTTTATGGCAGCTTTGAAGGCACAATGCAATGTGTGTAAGCCACAACTACCTATGTCAAGGAATGATGGATCATTTTCACTTGTAACTATTTCTTCTTTCAAATCCCGGAGGAACTTAAAATTTACATGAGGTCCATCCATGGATATCTGTAGTATTTTTTTCATGTCGACTTCTGAAAGTGCTTCCACAAAAGCCTTGACAAGATCACTTGCTGAAGAATGTGCTAAAAAAGCAGATCCAAAATAATGGGTGCGCAAATTGTTTTCACTCCAAAACCTAACCGTTATGTCCATTTGACCTTTTTGAGCAACTTTATTAAGACTCTCATCAAAACCGACAACACAGTATTTACATTCCTTCAACTTCCGAATCAACTCTTTATGAAAATGTGGGGCAAGACCATGCACTATTGAGTATGCCAATTTTGTTCTTTGTAGCTGCATTTTGCAAGCAATTTGAGAGTCTGGAAACATTATAGGGAAAAGATTAACACTGCTAGCAGCATTTCGCATTGAGTTGTGAGATAATATCATATTGAGACACCAAATAATTTCTGCATGTACAACAGAATCATTCAATAAAAAATGGCTTATGTTTTTGGATGTAGTTTCTTGAGAATGAATATCAGGTTTTGAATCTTGTGAAGAAGTGCCAGCAACTACTTTTTCTGAATTAACATTAGTAATTTCAGAATCTGTCCCAGGTAAGTCTTTTGGTTTAAGAAACACTCCCATCAGCAGCGATCTCTTCTTAGCATTAACAAATTTAATGTGTTTTTTACTAGTCATGTGGCTAGTAACTGCTCTCTTGCCCATGTTACTCAAGCTGAACACATTCTGGCAAAAACTACACCTTGCTGCATACTGATTGTGTACAACTGGCCTCAACCATTCTGAAAAATCTTCATTCTGCAGCCATGTTTCTTTAAATGCAGATTTAGTATATTTTGAGTGTGACATATTGGCTCTAAAAAAAGAAAAATTATAATTAATTTCCTATTACTCTCAAAAATCCTAAAAGTACTATACTTAATGCAATGTAAGTCTAACTTGCCTAACCTTTAAAGAAAATTAAAAATGTTTAAACATAACTGAATACCGGCGGCCACACAGTTTGACGCAATTTTTTCCCCAGTGTTATTGTGAAGAAAAAAAACACTCGTGCGGCACTCTTAACCTACTCTACCAAGACGCACGGTGATATAATTATGTGCTATTGGGATTTCAGCTTGACTTACTACCTAAATGAAAATTTTTAACTAGGAACGCTTTGTAATTGTTGAATAAACTGACAAGTTGTAAAATTGACAAACAAAACAAAAGCTTACCTTATCAATGTTTCCACAAAACATTCAAATTTTCACACAAACGCATCAACCACAACATAACTAGGCCTATAATACATTCACGGCCCGTGCTCCCGCCATTTAATCCAGGTTATGCACCCGTATTTTCACATACGATGGACTACAAATTACCGTCAAAATGGCTATAGTTTCAATTCACCACAAAATACACTTCGGAATTTGTGAAAAATTGCTGTTCAATGGTTTATTACGCAAAACAAACAACAACCACTAAGCAAATAAACCATGCACAATCCGGTCATGATATTCATGCCCTTGCAACAAAAACAAATGGCACGGCAATGTTCCGCTATTTTGGCAAATACACGAAAAATACGACATTCAGTAGACCAGAATATGGTACACTGGCCAGAAATACAGTACGTTAATTTTATTGTCTGCTTACTTACGCACTTTCTATGGTGCTATTATCAGCAATATGGTACAAATACTATATTAATGGAATGTTGGTACCGTACCAAATTCCATGTAGCCGATGCGCGGTACGGCGTGGAATATTCTGCATTTTAATAAGATAGTATAAATTAAATAGCGTGTTTTATAAAATTTAATTAGCACTAATAAAAACGCTGAGATTTGCACGTTGCCCTTAAATGTTTCTATAATGTACAAATTCACAGTTGACGAAATAATTACTACCAGCAAAAAAAATTCCAGGGTCAAATCACTAATTCCCTGTATTTTTCCCGGTTTTCCATTGCAAAATGATATTCCCTGTAATTTCCCGGTTTTCCAGGATTTCCCTGTGTGTGGCCACCCTGAAGAAATCCTGCATATTATCAAACACGCGTCAAATGAAAAATCAAAGACCATACTTTTATTAAAAAAATTAGCAACCATTTCAAAAGGTAACAAATGCACAAGTGGGTGAATTGTACAAACACACTGTGGCCGTGGATTAAGTTTATACTCTGGAAAAATAATCGTAAAATTTATTGGTCTAAGACAAGATCGTTGCAAAAGTAAAATGGTTGCTCAGCAAGGTTATGTCCACAACAATTAAATAATCTGTTTCATCTTAAAGTTATTTTTAAGTATTTCTATTGGCTGTCAAGTTGGGGCTACTTTGCAAAATCATTACCTCTTTGTGAATTTAGTGGAGGGGGGGAAAAAATGTAATATTTTATGAAAAATGTTAGTACAAATTTTTAATGTGTGTGGATGTTTCTTATTTCAAACAGCAGGATCTCGAGCCAATAACTACTAGTGCACAGTCCACCTTACAGACTTTCTTTGACAATAGTGGTTTATGAATAGGAAATGGAACCACTTGAAACTGAGAATAAAAATTAAGGAGTGAGCTAGGAATCAATAAACGTTTGTATTTGATGCAGCCCCAGTTTTAATGAGTAGCTGAAGATCGATTTAAGGTGATGCCGTCAGCCGACAATGACCTGGTCGGGCCTCACTGCTTGTTTCTCTTCTTGTGGATGTTCCTGAGCCGGCGCTTCTCCATCCTCTCCTTCCGAAGCCGCACCTTGAGGATCTGCTCCGGCCGCTTCAGCTCGCTCATCACGGTCTGGCGCTGCACCTTCGTGTTGTGTCGCCCCCAGTGCGTGTTGGGCGCGCGTCTCCCTGCACACAGCACGTCTCAGTGGTTTCACCTGTTCCTAGTGTTCCTCGCGCTTGCAAGCTTTTAGTCTACATCACACCACTTTGTTCTAGGGAATAATGAATGATGACATCACCAGTGACGAGGGATCGGAGCCCGCATCGCCTGCATGTGTGGGTGGGGGGGAGTTGTCCCCATCCCGGGGGCAACTGCCTTACCGTGTGCGTGTTCCATGCCGTGCGTGTCATCGCACTGCAATAACCCTATATGCTTTGGTAGGCATGTTGTCCTGTTAGGTAATGAGGACACAATAGCTATGAGTATTTCACGCCAGTGGTACGATGAGAGCTTCGCATATTTCTTTGCTGCCCAATTTACCGTGCTTGTGGCTCACACTTGACGTTATAAACTTTTGTGAATTTTTTACATAAAATTTTAAACATAATACCATATCAGTCAATTACTTTATCAAAGGTGTTTTGAAAAAAATAACATTAATGTCCAGTCTTGCCACACACACCACTTGGAAGCTAGCTTCATTGTGTTTAGTTATGAAAAGTATACTTAAATTGAGCTTAAAACTATAATAATGCCTACAGTGGTAAAACTAATAGTCATCTTTATTCAACAAACAAATAATACTGGATTTTTTATTTAACATAAGATGGGTGGGCCATCATGTCTTGAAAACACTTTTGGTAAAACATAAAAACTTCAATTTTTAAGCAATGGTTAAAATTTACAAAACTAAAAATGATTCAGAAACCCTACACATAAAAAGACTTGAGTATACTGTACTTAGAATTTATAACTCTGATAGTGATGACAAATGCAGCTCATATTCTTTAATGCAAATGCCTTGCTCATTTTATAATAATTTAATCTCAGTGAAAGATCACTGCAATAATACACTAGCAGACGAAAAAGATCCAAGGCGGCCAATATGGCAGTATTGACATCACACTGGTGGTCACCGTGAAGGAAGACGGGGTTAACTTTTATTTAAAACTGCTTATACTGGGAATCAAACCGAGGACTAAAAATAACCATGGCATATTTTCTTTTTTTCTTAAATGTTTTTTATAATTTTTTGATATTTGTTAATAATGTTTCATTACATTGGTCTCGACAGTTTGGAACTGGGGACTGAGGCAGATATTCCAAGACCTAAAAATAAGGGTTTAGGAATTGAATATGCTACACTTGCTTTCCTAGGTCATAAGTGCAATCTGGTTCACATCCAATGCTTACTGGAATGTTTTTCTATTTACCTGAGAGATTCACACAATTGATGTATTGTTGCGAGCAAAAGATTGCGAGAGAAAAATCTCCACAGAGATGTTTATTGATTCTATAAATAATTAACACTACAGTAATTCCCATGAAAGGTATGTACGATTGCTTATTTTTTAACAGATATACACCTTATGTTCCTAAATTTCTTTTACATAAAGGAAAGGTTGCAAAATATGACACAATTTAATGGTGTTTTTGGATGCTCAAGAACAAAATCTATATTTTAAAATTGTTTTTATGGCAAAAATTTATCTAGTTCTGTTTTCTATAAAGATATGAGTTTAAGGAAAATAACCTCAAATTTCAGGACGAGTTACGATAACACTATTTTTAATTCATTACCAGAATATCACACCCTGTTTGCCATTTGTTACACTAATTTGTATTATTTAGCATCTTTGGAAATAATATTGTAATCAACTTCTACATACTATTTTTTCTTCATTTTCCCTAAAACTATAATAAAGTGTTGCCCTGCACTGCAACAAGGTACGAGCGAATACTCACCCACGGTCTTGTCGCGGCTCTCTCCGTCGCTGCTGTCGCCTTGCTCCTCCGCTTGCTGCAGCACCTTGCTTCTCTCCTTCCACTGGTCGTACCTGTTGCTCTTGAAGGTCGCGGGGATCCACACGCCAGACTCACTCAGGATCTTCTTCTTGTTGGCCTGTCCGCAAGTCCAGGGCGTTACACTCACGTCACTCGCTCCTGGTAGGGTTTGTGCTGCCGTCAACAAGTAACTCACAATGTTTGCCCACTCCACTCGCTTCCTTTATCCTTCGTAGCTCAATGTTCCGTCAAAAATACCAAATAATAGAAATACTTACAAAAAATAACACATTTAGAGAAACAGGAAAAAAAACAGCATTAATAGGCAATTACTGCTTGTAATTTGTGTTTTGGCTAGTATGGTTTGAATAAGCAATAAATCAGGTTTGAAAAAGGTGCACATTTAAATTTATTTTAAAAAGTTATTTACTGCAGATAAAAAGCCTATAATTGAAAAAGGATGCTAGCTAAAACTAAGAATATTCTCTAAACGTCAACATCGCCAAATCATAAGCCAGCACTCACGTATGACATGACTAGGAAAGTGGACTATCACATCACCTCGCGTACATACAGAGTTAACCTTGATAAGCGGGCTTGGTATAAAATTGAAGAACTACACTCTCTGACTTCAGTGTCACTATTCACTTCCAACCAATGCCATCGTACAAGGAAGGCACAGTTGTTTGCTGTCCCCTTCGTAAGTGAAAATCATACATGATGATTCAATCAGTGTTAGTGAAACAAGCACCATATTTTAAACACTTGAATGGTCGTTTGGACACGGATAATTAAGATTGGTCTAATAATAGGTAAACTTTGAGTATAACAAAGAATGAAATGCACGAATTATTGCGTCTACAATGCGTTACATTGCCCAAAGAAAAGTATAAATATGAACTGGAAATAGTTAGCGAACCATCTGAACTACTGTTACATATTGAAGGGAAGCGACACAGGCTGATCGGGTGAAGGGCTACCTGAGGCACGGCCACCATCTTCTTCTTGCGCACGTCCCAGCGCATGAGCTTCCTGTGCAGTCTCAGCTGGTCCTCGCTGTCTCCCGTGAGGCTCAGCTCCGCGCGTCCTGCCTCGCGCTCGAAGCTGTGCACCGCCAGCCTGCACGCACACACACTCGCGAGACTTACCACCGCTGCTGTGGGCCGGGCGACACTTCATCCCTGCAGTCACTCTTTACAACCATGAGACGGAGGTCACTCCACCCATCTGTCACATCACCACTGCCATGATCAAAGCAACTATTCCACCCAGCAATCACTTCACCACTGCCATGATCAAAGCAACTATTCCACCCAGCAATCACTTCACCACTGCAGTGGAACAGGAGACACTTCCACATGCGTCTCTTTACCACTGACGTGAGCAAAGGGACACTTCCAGCAAGATGTGTACATATACACAGCACAAAGAGCTACTAATCGCATTTGTGGCATTAGTAAATAAATAAATTGCTTCCACCAGAAAATTATAACAGGTACGGACTTTACAGTCTTGAAAGCAACAATTCAAACATAACAGGTGTCTATTTGTTGTTTCTACTTGCCCTGGTGAATGTTCCCTGGGTTTTTGACCTAGCCCTCCCCTTTGTGTCTTCATATCTTTGGTTATTTAATGTCAAAATGAACATGACTTGTTTACAGGAAAAGCCTCTACACATTTTATATTTATATGTTCCTGGTTTAACATGGATTTCTTTTATTACTTAACGTGATACAAAATTTTGTTTTTCAAGTTGCGAAAAAATTGGTTTCCCGGTAAACGTCCGAATAAAAGTGAAAAATAATCTGGTATCAACCTAACTAATCGTTTGTTTACACTTAACGTTTAAAAAATGTTATAGGTCAGGCAAAGAAATGGTGTGTGAATACATGTTACCATGTGTTTTAACATCCCTTTAGCCCCATCCCCATGTTTTCATTTACTTCAGTTGTTATTACAACATCTATAATTTTACATATTGTGTAGGTTCTTCCCTGTTTATGCCACATGATAAAGAGTTGGTGTACTGCTTTATTTAGTACCTACTACATGTCTTAATGATTTAACAGTAAGTTATTTTAATTTTTTGGATAATTTATGAAAAATATAGAGCTTTGCCATTTTAGAAAATTGACAGAAAAAAGGTCAGGCACTACAAAAATTTATTTTAGGATATTTATTAGCTTTTCTGAGGTTTGCCAAACATTAAACTTAAGCAGACACTGCATGTGAAAATTCATATTTTTTGAGTCTGGAAACATTAACATTACAAAATTATTTGTTACTCTAAACAAAAGTTATGCCTTATAAGAAACAACATAAATAAAAGTTAAGTATTTGTAGCCTCAATTTCACCACACGACGATGTAAGTTCATGTTCGCATGGCACTTCCCGTAGTTTAGATGTTTTGGTGGTTACAGCAATCATAATTAACAAAAAAAAATATTATAGTTTACTAATTTAAATGTATAGCTATCATGGAACCTACGGACAACTTTTTGAAAGTCTGAGGGGAAAAGGAACCCAGCATGCATCTTTTAATATCATCAATTTAATATGTAGCAATGTAAAAGGAAACACAACAATTTATTTCTCCGTTGCAGGTCTTCCACTGTTGCCAAAATATTACCTACAACTAACACTGGAATTATGGTGCCATAAGTGCAGATAACACCAAAATTATTGTGCTATATGCGCATCCAACAGCTATTCAGCTACATGAATGAAACTGATACAAACTGCTTATGTATCAGTAAGTTTCTCTGTTTTTTTCTGTAGCAAACAAAGAACTTTCTGTAGTTCAGTAACTGGATCTCTAAATCAGTGAGAGCGAAGGAAAAACCTCAATACAGCGCAGCACTGCATGATGTAAGTGAACAGTCTCCAAATATTTATATTGAATGTGCAACTTTACACTGAAGTGAGGCTCAAAACAAATGCAAGTTAGCATACTGCTGCTGTAAACAAAAATGTTATGAGTTTCAGCAAAGTTTAGTGTTGGTTTTGGGTTTTTTACATGATGTTTCTGACCAGACCTTCACCCCCGTTGCCTGCAGACACTCCAGAGGCACTGCTACAATACGATGGGACTCTATGACGACTGAAGGACACCCAGTCACTAGAACTGCATATGTTTTAATATGCAAACTTTGCACATTTTAATACGAAAAATTTTGTTTAAAAATTTCATCTTTGTTACTTACTATGGTCTAACGTTTGTAGAATATAGATAACTGTAAACTAATTGTACATAATATTAATGTTTGAGACTGCTGCACTTCTACTCCATCTTAAAACACAATTAATTAATTAATTCAACTTGTAATGCAAGTTTTTTTTTTCTTTGTTGCACTCAACATCAAAATAAACTACTTGTGCAAAATTGTTACTACTTGACTACAAAAACTATTCAACTTTTGGCACGACATAACTCAAAATCAAATTATATTACACAAAATGTTGGAATCTAGTCAGAATTGTTACAAAACAGTGAAACCTCTATTTAACAAATCTCAAGGGACCAAAATTTGTTGTGTTTGATGTAAAGGGGATTGTTAAATGGAGGTTTTGTACGATATAACGATATATTTCTAGTCATCATAAAGCTTCACATAAATGGCTAGAACTGTCTTTCTGACTGTTTAATACGATATGAAAAATTAAACATGAAAAAGTACATAGAATAAACTTGTTTAATGGCATGTTTAATATGGTCGAAATAAATCACTATCTTGTCCAAATCATCATTTTTACATACTTTCACACGTTTACAATTTGTTCCTACCAGAGAAGCGTTGTTTTCAATCTGTTCCCGGTTGGATAATATGGTCGAAAATGTAGACGCCGGGATGTCGAAACGTTTAGCTATATCTTTTTTTTTTCACCTTCATCAACTGTATTTAAAATTTCTAATTTTATTTTAATGTCAATCTGTCACCGTTTTTTACGATTAGAATTCATTTTACAATAGTACCGTGTTTGTTTCCGTAACTACGTGTGGAAATAAATAAACAACAGTGAAAACTGAAAAAAACGGAAATTGTACTACACCATAGTTAAAAATATTTGCGTGTGCGCATCTTTAACCATAGAAATGCAAAATATACTAGTTGTTCGTCTTGCCAGAGCGATGGTACAGGAGGTTTCCGCCACTAGCGCTAAATGTAACCACCATTTTGAACAAAGTGTGGCATGTATACACGACGTGTGTTATCCATGATGCTTTGTTTATTTATTGTCTTCCGCGATGGTGCATATTATTTTAAGGTTATACCCACGTATTTTTAAGCAGTAAATGCAAAAAAATTAGTGGATGTCTTGTAGGAGATGTTTATTTTTGCGTGTTTTCAAAAGCGACAGTTCGTTGTAAAGGGAATTTCACAATTTCGGAACAAATAAAATTCGGTATTTAGAGGTTAAAACAGCATTGATCTTATGGAGGTTCAGCGGGACCAAAATTTTATTTTGTTGCATGGGGTTTTTTTGTTAAATAGAATATTCGTTAATGGAGGTTTTACTGTATTGGTAAATAAGAACTGGCACTACTACAACGATGCTCACCCCTGCTCGCTGTGATGGTCCGGTGCAGCGTAGGGCACGTAGTTCTCCGTGTCCACCGCGGCCGTGCTCCTCCTCAGCCTCTTGCCGCCCGCCTCGCCGTGGTCGCGAGGCCGCCCGGGCCAGACCACGCGCGAGAAGCTGCTGCCGACGTCCTCCGCGCTGCTCGCGACCAGCCGCGTCCCGGCCCTAGCGCCCGCACCTGCCGGCGAGTTCCATGCTCGTCCAGCGTGACCACCACACCTTACTCACCGGGAGATTTAGTTTCATACATTTATAATCATAATATTGACTTCAAAGTAAAATTAACTGCATGTAAAACTTCTTGATCACAAAACAACCAAAAACATGGCATACCGCATAAATTTCCAGTGGAACCCAACTGTGAAATAAATAGGATTCATTATTGAAGGTGAAGGTGTTAGCATATTACATTACTCATCAACATAGGAGCACGCCAGGTGGTGATACATGTGATACATGACGGGAGGGCAGCTGGCGGCAACACTTGGTCAGCTTCTCTCCTCCTCGGCACCCCAGCAGTCCCGCCACTTTATTGCTCAAGATTCCAGTACCCACCAGGTACCATCAGAAGTTACAATCCTCTCTCAATGATATTGACTGGGTGTGGCCAGAGTTTCTAGCTCCTCATGGATCGCCTCACAGAGACAGCGAGAGAGCGAGTGAGAGAGAGCGTGTGTGTGGGGTGAGGGACAGAGAGAGAGAGAGCACGTGTGTGGAGGTAAGGGAGAGAGCAAGAGAGAGCATGTGGAAGTGTAAGGGACAGCGAGAGAGCGTGTGGGTGTGCAAGAGACAGTGAGTAAGAGCATGTGGGGAGTGTGAGTCTGATTGTGAGATAGTGTGAGAGAGTGAGAGAGTTTTTGAGAGTGTAAGAGAGTCTGAGAGAGTGTATGACTTAAAGTGTGTGAGAGTGAGTGCATGAGAGCGAGAGTACGAAAGTGAGTGAGAGAGAGTGAATGAGTGTGTGTTTGTGTGTGTACGCAGTCTCCGAAGTAAAGTGACTAGCAAACTAGAAAATAAAAACCTAGGAATCACTCCCGGACTACATGGGATCACATGCCTTACGTTAGCGGGGGCTAGACTGCTTCCGAATGGAGTCGCAGGCGAGGAGCACCGAAGAGATGTGACCACGGTGACGACAGGATGAATCAATCAATCCATAGGACTGCTTGTAGTTAGGAACTTGTGTTAGGGGCCCAGAGGCCTAGGGAGTGAGAGAACTAGCCTCTGATTGGCTGGAGGTAGCGCGCGGAGGGCTCGCTCTGCCAAGTGTTATCTTGCACAAATGATGCACGCAACAAACATGGGAATAACAACTTTATGTGGGTATAACATAAACAAACATTATAAATTGTGGTTAGTAGATAGGAGGTGTGTTGTAACCAACTGGAATTTATTGCATTGTGTCAAATAAGGTTAAAACGAAACCAAAATAAAATGTAGCAAAATACTGCAAAAACGTAAGAATTGTAATGTAAAATCAGGTTCTACTGTAACAATACACACAATCCCGTGCTTCATAAACACAGAGGATTGCATTTGTGACTTGCAGGGAAGCTACTGATACAGCTTTCGCAGTTCATTTTTGTGATGTTGATAAACAGTGATTTTACAGTAATGGTTTCCACCTACATTCTTCACAGGAAAAATGGAGTTTAGTTCAATTTGCTATAATTTTTCATTTATCATGAATGAAGCGTTAATATGGGCGAAAAACTTGTAAAATTATCATTTGTGAAGATGTAATTTCCTTATTAATGGAGTTCCCCTTCCTGCAAACACATATCTTTGAGAGGCTATAGAGAGAGTGCAGCATTGTTATCGTCACCTGATTCCAGTTGCTTCCGTTCTTCCTTCTTCCGGAGGAAGCTGCTCACAGATGGCTGGTGCTTCTCTCGCGCCCTCTTCATCACACTCGCCATCTCCGAAGACGTGGTCTGGCAGATCTCAAACACAGTCTGCAACAACCACACACAATGTTGTTAGGGGCTAAACACTTCATGCCCATTCAACTGTAGCAACATACATCATTTTATTTAACTGGTTTAATAGATAACAAGAAACCCATTTATTGGAAACGAAGATATGATGCAGACCATAAACCACGATACCACCCAGTGAAGTCTTCACCAATGACAGCTCATGAATGAACAAACCCAATGGTTATAGAAGTTAAGTCTACATCTACTGCCTCAACATCATAAGTAATGGCCAGTTTTACATATTGACAGGAGATACCGATATGAAAAGAGATGTAATTTCTCCGACAGGTCTGATCACAGATACGTGTGAATAGTTGCAGAGCAAGACTGAACAAGTACAATACTTGGAAGCCGTAGGAGGGCGTTTGCAAACAGCAAACATGCTGTGCTGTAACCAAACAAAATGAAACACTAGATTGAAAATGACAAGAAAACGAGAATTCCTTGGTCAAAAATAAACCAAAATTGTACTCCTAATTGTAAAAAAAATAATTTTCTCCTTTGAAGCTGCTCACCCTCACATTCTTGTGGGTGGACTAGAATGTTTGTTCAGGATGGAAGCAACATGATATCTTATACTCTTTTAAAAAGTAATGCCCATGTGTATTATCTTTTACCATAGAACAGGTAATTGCAACTTGTTTTAAATATCACAAAACTATATTAATTTTTCTTTGGTATTACCATTAAAAATATATTTATGTTGGATGATACGGCACAGAAGTGGTCCAGAACGGGCTAGGCGAAAGAGCCTTTACTATAAACTGATCCAACACTAGTAAAACTTTACTGTACACAATATTGCAAAGTAACTAGCTTCGTTGTTTATAATGAAACTTTATTGAATTAAAAATTTTAAAACAAATTTCTCTTGCCTGAAATGACAAGTAAATATTATTTCACTATTGATATTAGCTACTCAAGAGACCATTTTGAAGTAATTTTGAGTTAAATTTAATGTAGCCATTTATTAAATATCCTTCAACTAATGTTTTAATTAATACCCATGTTTTACAATTGAATTAGTTCACGTTAGACTTAAAATTTGAGATCTTCCTTTTCTTCCAGGTCCGACTTATATTAAAAAAATTTTTATTTAAGGTTAACAGATATTGGAGGTTGCATCATGACTAGAGGCACTGGAAAATAGTGTTTATAATGGATGTTCGTAGCATTTATATTTTGCCATATAGCATTTATATAGCTTTAATTTTAATAGACTAGAAAATTCTTACGTGATTCTATTATTCATTATTCAATTATTCCATATTTTCAAAACGGTTTTGAAAATTTTCTATGTACACAATTCACGATGGTGTAGCTGTCCATATAAAATAATATTGCCCCATAATAACATGTAACATAAAAGTTTAAATATCACATTTGTAAAGTACCTACATCAATTAACACTGAAAATAATTTGCAATTGAGATGTTAAAATATCAATGCAAAAAACAGTCAATGTTGTTCAAGTAACAAACATAACAACATAAGTGTCAAAAATCACTTTCACAAAGCCGAACATCAAAAATAATTTTCACAGAGTTCTTAAATAAAATGTAACTTTACCAAAGACATATGCCACTAACAAAAATTAAAAGACAGCATTGAGCATGTTTCAACAGACTTTTCAGTTATGCTGGTACTTTGATCTGTGACTTTTAAATTATATTTGCTAAAAAAAACCGTTCAGCATCAAGCAACACTGGTTAACAACCTTAATTTTATTGTGAATAGCAGCGCAATATTTTAGTTTCACAGATTACTGATTGTTTTTCGGGTTAGGAAATTAGGAAAACACTAGGTACGTTCAACAAATGAGCGACAAAAGCATAGAGCTACATTGCTGCCATCTTTTTTTTTTCTTCGTTAAAGTGCTAACGAATTTGACTGAAGTAGAGTTCCGTATTTTTTTGTTTGTAGTTGCCAAATTTAAGCTGCGTGTGTTGTAAACTTAAATTAATGAATTTTTATATTTTAGTTGTCATTTAACAGTAAATAATTTTATTGCTTGTGTTAACATCACGCACGCACGCGTTGGCAAATATGGCCGCTTCAATGTTTTCACTTTCTTTCCCGTGAAAATATTCATGCGCGTAAATAAACGTCTCTCTTTAATCGTTTACATTTGTTGGGTCGTACGTTACGTTTGCCGTTAACTTAGTTTACGCACGAGCCTATGCGTATTTAAATTGTGTTTCGTGTTATTTACAAGATTCATAGATCGTGTTGATTGTTTACATGGCTCGCCATCGTCACCGGTTATTAGGTAATCTTCAAACACGGTAAGAAGATTCATAAAATAAAGAATGTTCTTTATTGTATGAGGTTAGGCCGTTAACAATAACAAATGGTTTATTTAAAAATATTAGGTAAACCTAAAATTTACTGTAAATTTTAATATTACTTGAAATTGTAATAATTACTTCTAAAAACGTGATTGTAGCGTTTATTCGTCGGTAAACCATTTTGTCGCTTTTATTCGCGCCTATATTGTTTTTACGATTTTCCAGTGCCTCTAATCATGACACATAAAATGCAAGTCGCCAGGACATATTTTTTTACATTTCTATTGGCTACAAGCAGTTCGAATGTTAACCTCCAAAATGTTCCACTGCACAACTTGTGAATGCAGTTTTTAACCATATTTAGTCAATGGCACGGTATGGTGTTCCTGGTAGAGCGTTAACAATCACAGTATCGAAGAAAGAATGGCAAAAAAAGGGTCATTCAAAAGATGAACTACTTTCCTTATCACTGAAAAGTTTTGATTACACTTTAAGCTTATCATGAAAGGACATATTACCGGAATAGAAAAGTTAATCTTCAGCTTTTAAACAACCTTCAATAAAGCCGAGACTAATGTTAATTTATTCACAAATTGGTACTTTTCCTCAAATTCAATAATGCAAAAACATTGCCACACTTAGTGGCAAGTTGGCCACACGGTCAGGCAGTGTTCGACTTCGTGCAGACAAGGTTGTGGCACTGCGTGGCACGCATCAGTTGTTTACTACGGAGCGGCTAATGGTCACGGTTCTGTGGATGTGTAGCGGGCGAGCTTCTTCCACAGTTCCCTCGCTGCAGTTAATGGCGTCTCATGTTCAACGTTGGTTTGTGTGCTGACACACAAGATAACTGTGAATTTTCAAATGAATATAAATTACTATGCTGTGTTTGCAACATTAAGGGGAATGGAAAGGTAAAATATCTTGGGAATGCTGGAATCGAATATCAAGGATAAAATCTGAACTACTCATCATATTTCTTTGCGGTTTGTTTTGCCAACTAGATAATTTAATTACAGAGGGTTGTGTGTACAGAAGTGGCCACAATAATGCATAGTTTTTTAGAAAAAAATTAAATAACTTTATGCAGAAATAAGGGGTATTAGCCACAAAATTATAAATTATACCAAAATATAATTTTTGAATGGTGTAATACAATATTATCTAGAGCTCTATAATACAGAATTTTACGTAATTGCTCAACAAGCGTGTCCTTCCTTACCTAAATGTTGCATGGCAGGTTTTAATTGGTTAAAATTCCTTTAAAATTCAGCGATCAAGTGTTTTTCACTTTGATTATCATAGAGTTCTAGATAATATTATATTACACAATATAAAAATTACATTTTGGTATAATTTTTAATTTTGTGGATAATACCCCTTATTTCTGCATAAAGTTATTTAATTTTTTTCTAAAAAACTATGCATTATTGTGGCCACTACTGTACACACAACCCTCTGTAATTAAATTATCTAGTTGGCAAAACAAACCGCAAAGAAATATGATGAGTAGTTCAGATTTTATCCTTGATATTCGATTCCAGCATTCCCAAGATATTTTACCTTTCCATTCCCCTTAAATAACTTTTGTCACTCCTGGATCTTAAACTTTACTGGAAAAAAAAATTGTGCTAAACTGGATATCCTGACAATCCAAATAGAGGAATTAATAAATGAAAATGGTGTTCAAAAAACTTTATTAAACGACACTAGCAGTGATGATCGCAGAACATTGCTGCTGCGAGAACTCAGCAGAAACATCGACTCCAGCATCTCTTGACGAGGCAAACCACACGACAAGCAGCCGTGAGTAGGTCAGTGAGGACACAGCTTCGGGGATGTACAACATCCACCAGTCCAGTGTCTGCTTGCTCAAATTAATCCTCCAGAATTGAACAAAGCAAGAAACTAATAAAAAAAAAAGGGTGAAGGATTTTAGAAGTAAGGTAATGCCAAAAAAAAAAAATCGTCCAGCATTCTGAAAACAAGAGAGAAATGAAAATTGGAGATAGAATTACCTCTAACTTGAAAATTGTATCTAAACCTAAACAATTTAAATCTAAAGCACTGTTTGACTCCAAATTCGAACGTTCAGTTTCTGAAAACAACATCACAGCGTCCGTTAAAAGCAAACTCAAAATACCTTGTCTTCGAGTAGTCAAGCTTAAACCTCATTTTATATAGCAGTTCATGAGAATGACTATGTTTTGGATCTCTGGCTACTTAATGACTCAGTTTCGTGGTAGACTCCACAAAGAACAAATATTCAGATTCAAACAACCCACAAGTCCACCCCCTGAAAGCTGCAGACATCTGCTATGACTTCAGCAGCTGGAGGAGCGACCAGACCCAGTCCATTGTCTAGCTGCACTAAGTACATGTGTGACTCTCTTATCAAAAAGTACTAAACCAATGGAATTGTTTGATAAAATGCCATGTTCAGATGATACACAAACACAGCAGTGAAGGCAGGAGAAGCTCGCTACGGTCCCGGGTGGAAGAACAGCACTCACGTTGGAGGGCTTGTAGGTCTTCATCTTCTGCAGCAGCTGCAGTTTCTCGGAACCGTCGCTGGGGACGAACACGGGGTGGCTGTCCAGGCTCGTGAAGTCCATCTGCTTCGATCTGCGCACGCTCTCCGCAGACGCTCCGGGCCGTGATCGTATGTACTGCCTGTACGCGTTCCCGCACACCTTCTTCATGTTTAGCTGAGGACACATGCCCCACGGTGCTCAGGGAGACTACAACTTAGGCTTACAAAACTGAGTTTATTCTTCCTGGAAAACTAAAAACTAGAAATTATTTTCAAATGAAAAAATATGTTAATATTTGGCTAAATAATTTAACTGATGAAGAGATGGCTTTAGTACTTAAGTAAGTTTTATATATTGTTATAACTTTACTGTACTTTACTTAAAATACTAATTCATATTGAATTATATTTTCATTTATTCATGTAACAATGTTATAATTTATACTTTTTTTGTTTATACGTTATAATTTATAAATAATTTTAATAAATTGCTCTTTTTAACTTTCATCTTTAAATAACTAATGTAAGGTTTCTAAGGTTATATTTTATAGACTTATTTCTCAGTTATTATACATTTACAAATGTTACAATCGTCAAAATACAGCATGTAATTTGAAGTGACTAGATGCACTCACATATAAGCTTGCTTTTGTGAGTGCTAAATTTCCTGGTTAATTAAGTGAATGTTGTTAACAAAGTGTAAAAACAAAAGGGGAAATAAAAAAATTATTATTACTTCTCGGTGTGACCTTACAGGCAGGGCCTGAGCTTGTCTCTGTCAGTGATCCAAAACACACCACCGCATAGAAAGAGGTCGACTCGTAATTATAACGTACATCATTGATTGGAAAGCTGTGCGGTTCTGGGTTTTATTAGTCTGTTAAAATACAGTATGAATTCACATTAAGAACCTCGGTTTTCAGTTCCCAGTTCCAATTTTTATTAAAGAAAAAAGTTTTGTTTTTAAATCCCAAGCAAAAATACAAATATGGTTCGTCATTTTGCTAAGAAATTAAAGGGTTTTTAAAGAAACATAAAAGTTAGTATAGATAAGTATTACAGATTGTGAAGAAACAGAAGCGTAAACAATATGTGTTGCAGCGGCTGCTGCTACTGTTTCAAACGTGCGCGCGTTTGCCGACCTCCCGTCAGTCATCAGTCCCCTTCCCTTTTCCTCCCCTCCTTCCTGATGTGCCCTTTCTTCCCCTACCTTGCACCTTTAATTGGTTAATGTTAGTGCGTGATGGGCGCGGTGCTTCCACATCGAGCGTTGCAAAGCCATGTCTGGTAAGTGTAAGCCTTCTCTCTTTTTTTTTGTGTTACAATTCTGTAATTAAATTTTTGCAGTGATCAGTACATTCTTAAATTCTTATCTGTTATGTCTTCTGCTCTGTGTTGAGTCTCGTCCCGTCTGGGCTATGAAATAAATTTATCTTTATATAGCTTGTTCTCGCGTCTACGAAGTTGCTTGTTCGTGCCTCCTGGGATTTCTCAAGTCAGGTATTTTAGAGGTATCGAAACTGCACCTGATAAATCAAGAAATCACACAGCAGGCCTATTAATAACCAGGGGTATTTTCATGATGAATA
This sequence comes from Bacillus rossius redtenbacheri, assembly GCF_032445375.1. Classification (NCBI taxonomy): domain Eukaryota; kingdom Metazoa; phylum Arthropoda; class Insecta; order Phasmatodea; family Bacillidae; genus Bacillus; species Bacillus rossius. The sequence goes on along the minus strand of NW_026962012.1, from coordinate 18,832,120 downwards.
AAAATTAAATTTGAAACAGCACTGAAATACAGGTACACCAAAATGCTACTTAAAACACTATACAGTAAACAGAATGAGTTTGATTTTGACTGACCAATTTGGCTACAGGTTCATCATGCAAACTGTCGCTGCTGCTTTTGTACACAGTAATTGTAGGTGCATCTTACGCTTGCCATTTACTCAAAATTCTGCCTCCTGGGTTTGTGTTTGCCCAAGTGCAGGTTCCTAGGAAGTCGGAGGAAACAGTCTGATCAGTTAAAAAAGGCATGCGTCAACGCTGTCAGCTCCCGGCTGTGCGACTGGCGATGGAACAGTCTGGGTTCTGTAGAGGCCTGGTTTTTTTTTATTTTTTGGTAAAAATTATAGGTTTTTGGATTTTGGTATTTATTACTGTTCATTTTGTCTTTTAAATGTTGTAATTGATTACAAAACCGATAAAATTGGATCAAACACTTAAATTAATCGATAAAGCAAAAAATGTTCATTTCTGGTTATCTCTTATTGAGAAATAACATGTGACTGACAAAAGGTCCCTTTTCATAAACGCACTAGTCCACATGCATCACTTTAAAATGAGCTTCTCCCGAATTTTATTGGTATTGAGGGAACTAAAACGTGCTTCTCTCAACAAAAGAACTTTTTCTGGTTATAAAAATCCCTGCCCCGACTTCAGGTACCTTTTTTATCATAGATGTATTAGCCACATAAAATTGCTAATATTCTTATGCAAAATTTATGCCTTCAACTTTATAATAATATTGTTTTATTTTATATAATTTAATATTTATTAATATTATTATCAGCTTTTAATAATAATTATTAACTTTCATAATGAATTCGCGAGTACATAGTTGTTTTTTCCTATGAACATTTACAATGTTCACAAATATAGGTTGGTAACCGTGCAAACAGCTGTCAACCAATCAGCTGAGCTATATGCCTGGCATTGTTAATTTTTTTTGTAATGTTATCATGGTGAGTGTTGTGTTTGACTTGAAATAAAAAATGTCTGAAGAAAAAGTGTTTAATATTTTAAATAATATAGGATTACGTGGTGAAAATTAAGTGATGAAAACTGTACTGTGTTTGTTGATTACTTTACTGAAAGGTGTTTAAGCCGTGATGAAAACAGTGAAAATGGAAGAGCTATCTGGACAAAAAGATTTAGTAGGCATTTCAGACTCTTCATTCTTAACAAACATCCAAAACTGGGTGAACTTTCTGTAAGTAACAATAAAATGTACAACACTACTGGATTGACTTGATGTAAGTTTTTCGACATACGCCATTGCTAAGAACTTTTTCTGTTGAAGAAAAACTAATAAAAAAAATAAATAAAAATGCACAAGAAAGACAAAAAACACACAAAATTAAGCAAACAATTGCTGTTGTCAACAAGAATATAAACACCACAAAATATTCCGAAACAGAAATATGGTCAAACTGGCAGAGCTCTATCCACCGGAATCAAAGAACACAAAAACAACTGCAAGAAGGGTGAAACCCTAAAATCCAGACTTGCTGAACATACATGGGAAAATAGCCACAAAATTCTCTGGGAAGACTCCACACCACTCATACAGGAATCTGATAAAATAAAAAGGAAAATCAAAGAATCAGCCTTCATTATTAGCAATAAAAATATTTTCAGCCAGCAGAGCATTGAATTAAAAAATATGCGGATCCCTTTGATAAAGAGAGAAACATCCCTGCAGCACAAAACAATAGCCAATACTCAACCCACCATAACCAATCCGCTTTAACTACATGGTGCACAGCCAATGGGGAGACAGCTCGTCTGTCATTGGCTGAGCAAGATGTAGCCCTTTCTCTGATAAATACCCTCATTTTCCAGCCCCTCCTCCCTACACTATTAAAAATAGAGCCAAGCAACATGCTACAGCTATTTTACTTCTTCTGGACCGTGAGCCACCTTTAATCTTAAAATCACACACATCGCGCCCCGCCGACGTTTCCAATGATTCGAAAAAAGTGACGGGGTTGCACTATTTATATTGGCGACCACATAGCGAGTTATGGGAACGTAATAGTTCCCGGTATCGCTGTCACACGCTCCCGGCCGAGCATATGAGGAAACGGCGGCAGCCCCTTCTCAGTCGCACCTGTGTTTCCGTACCATGTGCGTCTCTGCCTGAGGACGGGAGCAGATAGCAGTTACCGAAACGTCGCTTGTTTCTGTTTTGGAAAAACTATTGTATTTTTTTGTCTTTTCGTTTTGTCGTGTTTTTGTCTCGTTTCAACTGTTGTGCTGAATTATTTTGGTTTCAATATTTTTGTTTTGTCATCATTTGTGTGTTTTTTTGTTCACTTAGTACATTTTTCTTTGTTTTTTCTTTGTTTGTTGACCATATTTCTGTTTCGGAATATTTTGTGGTGTTTATATTCTTGTTGACAACAGCAATTGTTTGCTTAATTTTGTGTGTTTTTTGTCTTTCTTGTGTATTTTTATTTATTTTATTTATTAGTTTTTCTTCAACAGAAAAAGTTCTTAGCAATGGCGTATGTCCAAAAACTTACATCAAGTCATGCGCTCCCATTGCACAAATCTTTTAAAGATAACACTACTGGATTGGTTACAAAAGAGCATGGTAACACAGGAAAAATAAAAAAGAATGTGACATATTTTTCGGATGCTGAGGTTGTTATTACATTTCTTAACAATTATGCAGAAAGCATGTGGTAATATTGTCCAGTATAAGCAGTACAGTGTTACAAATACGTTCAGACTACTGCTGTCCAGTGAATCAAAAGTTATAATATATAGAACTTACAAAGGCTTCTTTTGGAGATGCCATGACTCAAAAACCTGTACACTTTAGGGTTTTTACTAACAACTAGCAAAGTATTTGTCTCTATATATGTAGTAGTAGTGAATTTCAGAATCGATCTATGTGCTTTATGTCAGAAACATTTTACTTCTGAAGCAGCTATGGCTTTAGTTTCAGAAGAGCAAAAGATGCAAGCGAATGAGAAAATGAGATTCCATCTGCAGATTGTTTCTATGGAAATAAAGTACTACAACGATACTATAAAAAAACTAGACAACTTAGAAAATGATGACAAATCTTCTGTACATTACAGTTTTGATATGACACAAGTGCAAATAGTACTTAGCAATCCTTCGCAGTCTGGCCCTAACATTTCTTAGTGCCATTAAAGGTTGGTATTTTTGGTGTGATGTGTGTGCCAACGAACAAACGAGTTAACTACCGGATTCCCAAGTCTGCCAGTACAACAAAAGGATCCAATCTTATTGTGAGCCTGTTCCATCACCACGTGGAAAATAACACTTTGGGAGAACAAACCATTTTTATCCATGCCGACAAATATGTAGGTCAAAATAAGAATAACATGGTATTGGGGTACTTGGCATGCAGGATATTTCAACAGAAAAACAAAAAAAAAAAATAATTTTGTTGTTCATGCCAGTAGGCAAATGGACCTTTGGACTATTGAAAAAAAAACTCAGGATTACCAATGTATCTTCTCTGTCTGAATTAGTCGATTGCGTTGATCAGTCAACACCCACAACAAAAATTGAATTCCGCTGCAATGGTTGCAAATGAGAAAGGTGAAGTAGCCATAAAAATGTATGACTGACTACAATTTTGTTTTACATCAACGGTGCCAAGAGAGTTCCCTCATCACACAGTTTGAAGTTGATTACGAAGGCAGGCAAATAAGAGATTGCAGGAAATGAGTACGTACACCAGACCTTCAAAACCAAAAAAGGTACCTGAGGGATTTCCGGACGGAATGCCAAGAAGTACCTCTTCACAAACACTCACCAGGTCGGTGCTGGCGGCGTGCCACTGCAGCAGCCGGGCGTGCTCCTCCTCCAGCAGGGGCGGAGGCACCGCCCCCACCGCCCCGTCCGGCCAGTCCCCCCGGGGCGGGCCGGGGGCCGGCGAGGCGAGGGCCAGGGGGCGGCCCAGGAACAGGTGCAGGTCCAGCAGGTAGGGGCGCTCGTCGCCCGCCAGCAGCGAGAAGGCCAGCCCGCTGCGTCCGGCCCTCGCGCAGCGCCCTGCAAGATTCCCGCTCTCGACAACCACTGCTTACCGACTACCGACACTGTGCGCTTACAATGGCGAGTAGGCTTCATGCTCTTACATTTGCATCCCAAAACATATCAAGTGGGTGTTCATGCAGCACAAATAACTTAATCTTTAACCTCAACAATCACTGTTCATTTAAAACAAACTCACGAGGTAAACTGAATTCAATATTTTTAACCAATTGAATTTTCAATATCGTGTAGTGAGGATTCAAAGTTGAATCTAATACACAACTAACTATTCATATTTGAAACTTGAATGCTCAAACAAGCCTATGGAAAACTGATAATTTTTTTTAATGGTAAAAAAAGTTCAGTATTTTAGAATTATATTAAAATTTACAAATTTGCTATCCAAATAATATCAATCTTCATACACATATTAACACTCTTTTGTAGCAAATCACTTCATTATGAATGTAGAAATTCTTGAATAAAAAATAATAGTTATTGACATTTGTTTCCTGTGTTACAAATCGATGATATACTGTGTGACGTTCTTAGAAATGACGTCAATGAACACAAGAAACAGACGTATTTCATATCAAACTTGTATTTCCACTAAAACATTTAAATCCCACGAAATTTTTAAAAAAATGCAGAATTTCGTCTTTTTGGGTTATTTTTGCGCTCTGGGGTTCCTAGTTAGTGATGGAATAAACTGAGTGTGTGCTAAAACGGGAACTGTCGGTCACAGCATTTGCCAGCGGACATCTCCGGAATAATACGATTCAGATGTCGAAATAACTTTGTTATTGACATTTGTTTCCTGTGTTACATGATGATGCACTGTATGACAATCTTAGAAATGACGTCGATGAACACATGAAGCAGATGTATTTCATACCAAACTTCTGCATTTAAATTTCACGAAAAAAAAACTTTAAAAATATAATAATTTGGCGCGGCGGGGCTGCTAGCCTCACCCACTCGGTGCACGAACAGCTTGGGCTTGGCGGGGAAGCTGTAGTTGACGACGACGTCCAGCCGGGGAATGTCGATGCCCCGGGCCGCCACGTCCGTCACCAGCAGCACCGAGGCCTTGCCCCGCTGGAACTTGGCCGCGTTGATCTTGCGAGCGGCCGCGTCCAGGTTCGAGTAGATGAAGGTGTTGGAGACCCCTGCAGCGTCCAGGATCTGCCAGCACATCCCACCGTGCTGACGTATTTTTACCAAATTATGTATAAAAGTTTAATCACAATACCTAAAAAAATTAAAAATTACACCAGTAGTCATGGGCTCATAGCTGTATTTTGGTTATTTTTGAAGTGAAAACTTCTATAGGAAGGTTTGGATAGGGAGTAAATTCATGTAAGTCGTCATCGACATGGTCACGTCACGTGAATGTGTGTGTATGTGTGTGTGTGTGTGTGTGTGTGTGTATGTATGTATGTATGTATATATATATATATATATATATATATATATATATATATATATATATATATATATATATATATATATATATATATATATACAAACACACACACACACACTCAGTGGGGCGCGCGCAGCCAGTACGCGTCTTCAGTCCCTGAACACCAGTACTGTGCGTATGTGAATCGAACGTGTGTGTAAAAGTTCAAATTGTTTTTTTGTTTAATTTTTATTCTATTTTAAGTATACGATTACTGTGCAGTAAAAAGTGAACATAAAATATATTAATATTCTCATATAGATATATAGTTTGAATAATGAAGGAAACAGAGTCCTTGTAGCAATATAACCTAAAAAAAGAAGGAAAAAAGTGTGTGTGCAGTTATGTAGACATGCTAAAAGTTTCGTCAACAGAGTAATTTAAAACAAACTACAGTTAGAAATAAAACTGTGTTTTGTGACTATAGTTCAAAAGCATGGGAGGGTGACGTCACCGTGAAGAGAAGTGCACATTCCGAGTGCTATCCTCTCATCCGTCACGCCTGGAAGCCCTGGACTAAAGTGGCATACGTGACGGTGTTTACGGGCAGAGCCTGTAGTTTTCCAACTAACTGTTCCTATACCAAGATACGAGTTTACGATTACAATGTAACCCCCGCGTTTAGTTTCAACAGTTTTGGTAAAAATCACAATTTTATATTTATGTAAATACAATACTTTATTTTATATAATACACCTGTAGTTTGAATAGATTTAATAGTTATATATAATTATCAAAATTTGGTTACATTACTTTTGTAACAAAAAATAATAACTTACAGCATAATGGATAAGAGTTAATTGTAAGTTCATGTACCTATAAGTTAAAGTAGCCAATATAGCTCCGGCTTTATGCAGGGTAAAGAGACTTTTTTTTTTTAGAGAGAGAGAGTACAGTAATTTGAATACAAAACTGTAAAATTTTATTTCGGAAATTTAAACTACTGGTAGTGAAAAATGTGAGTAGTCTGTGCTTTTCAAAAGCAGGCCACTATAAATTTTGTCTTATTTTGAATGTTGAGTGTGAAAAATTTCATCAAGATGTACTAAAATTATTTTTAAGATGAGATGATTTTTCGAAAGCTTATGTAGACAGTGATCTTCCTTACTGTTTTTGTTAACTATTAAAATATCTTCAAACAGTCTCAAAATTCAGCTCTAATTGGTGGGAAAGTGGGATTTTTTTAAATCTCACGTGGACAGCGATTTTCCTCATTTTATAAAATCAATTCTACTAAGTAATTTTGGTCAAGATTTTAAAAAAATTCATGTTTCATCAAGAGGTACCAAAATTCAGTTATAAGGGGTAGAAAGGGGTTGGGGTGGTTTCTAGAAAACCTCATGTATAAAGCAACGAAATGGATGTAGACAGCAGTTTTTATTTTATGTACATACCGTGTTTTATCGCATAATCATAGTACATTTTATACTAAAATCAATTTAAAAAGTAGGGGTGTGACTTTTATGAGAAAAATTTTTTTTGGTTAGGTCAAGTTATTTATAAAACCAAAATCCATTCATGGTAAGTACGTTTAATTATAAGGTAGTGTATACAAATGCATGACAAACATTTAAAATTAATAAGTCATGCAACAAAAGCCTTTCTTCAACTTTCAATAGAGAAACATAATCTGTGACACAAATGCAAGACTGAACTAATGCATAGTGCAGGCCATCAAATGTAGCTAACTCGGCACTTGACAGAGAGCGCGCGTTGCATGCATTCAACGAGATATTGATATTCGACTAAGTGTGTGCGCTCTATACGGGAAGCAACATAACCAAACATCAATTATGCCAACTAGCGCTGGCTACTTCTTTAAAGAAAATTTACACCAAAGACATCTTTGTATTTTCGTTAATTAAATTAGTGGTAATGTCATGTTAAATATTAGATTTCTACTTTAAAATACATTGTTTTATATGGAAAAAATACCTACACAAAGCGATAGGAATCCAAAAGCGGGACCAAAAACATAATGCAACGATTACACGAGAGGATTTTTTATCAAAATTTTGACACCCTAAAACATTGGTGCGACAATTATGCACGTGTCACAATTATGCGATAAAACAGGGTACTTTATTCATCAGTTGGTCGAAATTTCATCCAAAAAAATCAAAATTCTGCTTTAAGAGTTAGAAATCTCATGTAAACAGTAACAATACTCTTGTTTTGAAGGTCAAGTTGTAAAGTTGTAAGACAACTTACAAATTTTATTAATATAATTAGAGATTTTTAAAATATGATAATTATTGTTCGGTGTAGAAATAGAGTCAAAGCATTGTTCAAGGCTGTAAAACCATAGAGAACAAATAAATGTTGTATTCTAAATAAGCCGTTCCTAGAGACAAGATTTCATGGATTAATATTTAGAGTAATTTTGTTTTTAAAACAGAAGATTTCTGTGTTATTGATTTTATTGGTATAATTGTCTTTATTCATAAAAATTGAGTATTATTCAGTAAATACAAATATAAAATACTTCTTAGTACCTTTTTTCACCATAATATTCACATTTTGACTAACACATGATGCACTTATACAGTAAAATCATTACATTAGTAATAAGCATGTTTAGAACAAAACTACTCGGAAAAATAAAAATAAGTCAGCAAAACTTTGTGTGTTTGAAAAATGTGACATTAATAATGAAAAAATGTAGTACTAAAATGTGATGCAAGATCAAAAAATATAATATTAAATTTTTCCAATCCATTTAGTTCATAAATTCAGGTAAATATGTATTCATAGTAAATAAAATGCATTTTCAAAATTTACATCATATTTAAATTCTGTGCAAATGTAATTCCATCTTGTACGCCTTTTCATTTTATTTAATCCCTCCTAGCCTCCCCGAATAACTTTATAACTGCCCGTCTGGTTTAAAAGCCATCTCCGTCACAGACGAGGCAATGTACCTGCAAGGCCCTCCCCTCTGACCACACCAGCTGCTGACTTGGACGATACAGAATGTGTCATCGACAGAGAGTTTTTGTTACACCGAGCCAAACGGCACCATGGCCAGACAGATGCAGCAGTTATTTATCACATGTCAATTCCAACTACAAATCAAATGCTGTTGTCATTTTCGATGGCCTCCCTGACAAGCCCAGAGAAAGCACCAAGTGCACAGAACGACTGAGAAGAGCGCAAAGAAAACAACCTGCTGCAATAACACTTGCAGGTTTGATGGCAACTAGTATCACAGAAAAGTCTCTTTGCAAACTCCAAAAACAACAGCCGGTTGATGTCTTATGGAAAAATTTCATGGTGTAAAAATTGATTCAAAGCAAGCCGCGGAGGACACTGATATTCTAATTGTCACAACATCTATTATGTCAGCCCTTCAAATGAATAGTTTACAGTGGTGAGGAAAGTTGGTGATTTTGATTGGCTTGGGTAGACTTTATAGAAATAACGTCTTCTTTTTGAAACCAGGAAAAGGAATGTTTCTCGAACCTTCTACACTACTCATCTTGCCGCCGACAGAACCTTATCAGACAGTACGTTGTTCCTGCACGCGTGGCACCACTGCTTTGTTTAACCAGGGAAGTCCTGCAGAAGAACAATGACCTGCAACCAATCATTGATGCTCTCAAAGACCCTCACGCACATCAGGACGAGATTTCCGAAGCAGGAAATGTGTGTCTCGTGGCTCTGTATGGGAGAGGACGTGAGACTAGCCTGAACATACAAAAGTAAGCCCAACACCGAAGCTGCTGCACGACAACATTCACTGAGAGTTTACTCGATGAGCAACAGAGAACCGAACAAGTGAGGTTTGGTCTTGGGCCAGTGACAACCACTCTGCCACATTTCTTGTAGGTGTGAGAAAGGCTGCCAACGCAATTAGTGGATGCAGGAAAGCAGGCCTCCTTTGCCCCCGGAAGACAGCACTGACATAGACGAACAAGAGACAAGAGAAAGTGACCAAGATGCTTACATGATTTCCTTGAGATATGACAACACCTCTTCCATGTTCCAGATGAAGGAGACCCGACGCTGACATATGGACCCGCCACCTTCACATAGCCCCAGCCAGGACCCGCCACCTTCACAGAGCCCCAGCCAGGACCCGCCACCTTCACAGAGCCCCAGCCAGGACCCGCCACCTTCACAGAGCCCCAGCCAGGACCCGCCACCTTCACAGAGCCCCAGACAGGACCCGCCACCTTCACAGAGCCCCAGACAGGACCCGCCACCTTCACAGAACCCCAGCCAGGACCCGCCACCTTCACAGAACCCCAGCCAGGACCCCCCACCTTCACAGAACCCCAGCCAGGACCCGCCACCTTCACAGAACCCCAGCCAGGACCCGCCACCTTCACAGAGCCCCAGCCAGGACCCGCCACCTTCACAGAGCCCCAGACAGGACCCGCCACCTTCACAGAGCCCCAGACAGGACCCGCCACCTTCACAGAGCCCCAGACAGGACCCGCCACCTTCACAGAACCCCAGCCAGGACCCGCCACCTTCACAGAGCCCCAGCCAGGACCCGCCACCTTCACAGAGCCCCAGCCAGGACCCGCCACCTTCACAGAGCCCCAGACAGGACCCGCCACCTTCACAGAGCCCCAGACAGGACCCGCCACCTTCACAGAACCCCAGCCAGGACCCGCCACCTTCACAGAACCCCAGCCAGGACCCGCCACCTTCACAGAACCCCAGCCAGGACCCGCCACCTTCACAGAACCCCAGCCAGGACCCGCCACCTTCACAGAACCCCAGCCAGGACCCGCCACCTTCACAGAACCCCAGCCAGGACCCGCCACCTTCACAGAACCCCAGCCAGGACCCGCCACCTTCACAGAACCCCAGCCAGGACCCGCCACCTTCACAGAACCCCAGCCAGGACCCGCCACCTTCACAGAACCCCAGCCAGGACCCGCCACCTTCACAGAACCCCAGCCAGGACCCTCTAAATGAATACAACTCATAATTTTTCTCATATAATATGTCATGTATTATAAGTGATATAATAATATGTAATAATTTTTCAAGATTTTTTGTTGTTTTTGTCACCAACGTTTACGAAATTGAATTTGTGCAATTTAAATAGCTTCAATATTGTTACGATCGCGCTTGGCTGCAGTGCTGGCGTCGCCGCGCTCGTTCGGCCTGTCTGCACCCCCTTCCACCCACATCCTCTCCCTGGTATCTCGTGTCATACTATCTCGTGACATCCTGACCTTCGCAGCGCGCACCTGCCTCAGATCGAGTTACTTAAAAGAGGCCGCACTGCGGCATAAAAGGACTCAGACATGTTTATCAGCGCGTTTTGTGGGAACCCGATGCTTGTTACGTTTATCGGCGTTCTTTGAGCAGCCGCCGCGTCCTTCGACAGGACTCACGACGCGTTTCTGGGCATTTCGACGGCGAAGGTCAAGCGATATCTCGGAGACATGCCCGATTGTTCTGGACGGGAACCCAAGGGCTATATAAGGGAGGTGGGGCCGACCTTCGAGTCAGTCTGAGTCAGAGAGTTCAGAGTGAAGTCGGGAGTCTTCCCGCGGCGGTGTTTCCGGGCAATAGAATGGCGAAGTCATTGGACGAAGGTTCCAGGGCGAAGAGTTCAGTTCCGAGCGAGGCGTTGAGTGGTATCTCGGCGAAGGGAAGTGCGACGGCGGCGGCGGAGGACCACGAGGGGTCGCGGTGAGAGTTGCGGCCCAGCGAGGTGTGTGGAACGAGTGAATGGGGAATAGAGCTTTCTTTAAGTGTAATTACTGTAGGGCCGCGACGTCTGGTGTCTCGTTTTGCGGGGAAGCGGGGAAGAGCAAATGAAAGGTGAAGCAGCTGCGCGCGCATCAGCCGCTATGCGGTTCATAGCAAAAACATCAGGCGCCACGCTCTCAGTCTGAAGTGAACAATGGAGCCCGACGCAGGATGTTCAAGATACAATAAAGTAATACATAGTGGGGAGAGGGAAATTATAAGTAGTGTAATCCAGTGTTGTGATGAAGAAGCTGCCAACAAATGTCTGCTAGTACCTCTAACAAATGCAACCGAAAGAGCTGCGCGATACACAGGTATAAGCCAAAGATCAGTTTCGCGCATCCGAAAACACAACAGAGACACGCCAAATAAAAAACCAACAACAACATTATAAGTTTTTCAATGCATTCCCCGTAATTTCACCCGCGGTTTGTTTGTTTTGCATTTGGCAATTTTCCAAACTTTCTGCACCGCTTGTTAGAATATTTTTTATCTACAAGTGTAGCCGATATTGCTACACATTATATTGCATTATATTACATGATATTATATTACATTATATCACAGCCGTAGCAATAGCTTTCACATGGGGGGTTTCCGCGGATAAAAGCTAAAAATTTAAATGCTCAAATCTAGTCATTTAACAATTACTTAAACATGAAATGGGTACACACTAGTTCAGATACATACAATTAAGCTACATACAAACAATAGTTACTTTAAGTACATTAAAATAAAATTTATAAGTAATGTCCGTAAAGAATTTATTTTACTATAATAAAAGTAACAAAGTAGAAGATAGATAACATAAACAATATTGTATATCAATAGTTTTTTTTAAAACTACATAGGTGTTTTTATTCCATCTTTGTGATGCTTAGGCTTTTATTTATTTCCGTATTGCACAATCAAAATAAAACATTTTGACATAAAAAATACTACAATCAATTAAAACATTTGGTATAAAAAAACGTTCAAAATAAAATAATAAATTAGAGGTAAAAAGTTAAAAAATTGAAAACTTCAAAGTATAAAATTTAGCATTTTACATCTTATGGCCAACATATTTATGATTTCATCTGAATCCAGTTCAGAAACTATGTCACGATGAACGCTCATCAACGCAAGCCCAGTTAGTCGTTCATTTACCATGCTGTTTCTCAAGTAGTTTTTTAACCTCATTAGGGTTGAAAAACATATTTCTGGGGTTGCTGTGGACACTGGGAGTGTGGCCAAAATAGTGAGCAGCTTTTTAATAGTAGGAAGAAATTTATTCTTGCACTGATCTAGACTTTCTAGTGTGGTGGATGGTTTTTTCGCCATATGTTCCCAATGATTCTGCCATATTTCATACTCACTTGAAAAATTATTTGCCTCAGTTTCTCCCAAAAATAATAGTGCTATTTTTTTAAGCCTTTCGGTTATCCTGGATCCTTATTGATCTTCTCAGGCAGAAGCATTTGAATCCCTTCTATTGTTTCTTCATGTGGTTTAAAGCATGCATCAAGTTTTGTAATCACATGGTCAATGAAAGGGTAAAATACATTTCGACAATAATATATCTCAGCAGTTTCTCCTGGAACATTACTGCGCTGAGTTTGCCTTCCAGTCGTTCTTGGAACATTTATGTCGTGTAAACTGATATTCTTTGCTTGCTCGAAGAGGATCGCGAACTCGTTTTCATTCCGAATATTTTGTAAAGTATTTTTTATTGTTATTTACATAACTGCAAATATTGGTCAAATCGGCATTGGTATTTTGCATTGCCTTATTTAGATTTACTGTATATGAAAATACTTTTCTCAGTACAACTAATGACAAGATGAATTGACTGTTTTCCATAGCTGTTTGCAGTTGGTGTGCTTCAGTGCTGACATTTCTATTAGCAGAATCCTGAAGTGTTTCAAGTGCTGTGCGTACTTCTGGAAGCATTTCTGCGAATCTCTCAACAGTCACATGTTTTTCTGTCCATCACGTCTCACAAAGAGAGATAAGCATTTAATGAGATGAATTATTTTGATCCGCAATTTTCTTCATAAGACTCTCTCTAAGTGGAGATTGACGAAAAAAAGTTTACTATACTTTTTATGGCTCCGATACAGTTTCTTATCATATGTACCTCACTTGAATGCGCTAGAACCAAATTCAGAACGTGAGCCAAACAGGGTACGAATTGCGCTTTTGGGTATTGTTCTGCGATAATTGTTCTCACGTCTTGTAAGCGACCACTCATCACTGCAGCACCATCAAACCCTTGCCCAATAAATTTATCCATGTCCAAATTATAGCTTAAGAGATGCAGTATAATAGTCTTCGCTAACGCTTGAGCTGAAAATTCTTCTAAGTTGATAAATTCTAGAAAATATTCTTGGATGACAGATTTTTAGGTCGAGCAGTCAGTCTACTTCTTCAAATTGGGATTTCAATCTATCTTTTTTTTTTTTTTTTTAAAAAATCCAAAAGTGATACTTGGTTTGATGACCGTTTCATAATAAATTTTTATTCAAGAGTAGACAACAAAAGATGGCATGAAAAAACATGGCTGGCGATGGTGCGTGGTTCTATCAAGGTCGTGAGACTCGACTGTTGTGCGCATGCGCAGTAAGCGCGTCGCGCGGGAGGCGGGTGCGGCGCATGCGCAGTATGAATGATGCGGAGAAGTCGGGAGGGGGGATGTGCAAGGTGCAGTGTCCACGTAGCTATTATATAGGTAGTTCATTGTTGTGACGTGTGCTGATATTTTGTGGCACAGATTATATTATCCGTCATCAATATTCTGCTAATTTTAATTATGTCGTATGCTAAGGGGGTTGGGGGGGTCCGGATCCCCTGAACACCCCCCTTATATACGCCCATGCATTATATACATTATATATTGCATTATATATTTTATGATATATATGATTTTATGATATATATTAATGTATATTATATTAATACATTATTTATTTACAATTTATATATATATATATATATATATATATATATATATATATATATATATATATATATACACATACACAGTAGAACCCCGATTATTCGTGTTAATGAAGGGGACGAGTGAGTCGGATAATCGAAAATCGCGGTTAGCCGAGTCATGCTTGCCTCAAAGGTCATTAGCCCACAGACAGCCATCTGTGGACATTCGGATATTACATATATACACATGCTTTGTGTTTGTGTGCGGTGTTGACATAGAAGCGGACTGCTTAGTGCTGGGCAGCAGTGGTTTATAAGTCTTTCGTGTGCGGAGACGTGGGCACGCGAGTCGTTGTTGCACCGAGGTGTGTGACTAGCCGCCCGCCAGTCCGAGGGCTCAAGACAGCTGATAGCTGCCAAGGTCACGCATTCTTTTCATCGCCCGTAAGCGACGCTGCCACACTTAGCTCATTGCTCTGTTGTCAGTAACACAATCGGGCTGGTTATTGTTTTACAGAACGACTGCCTTCAAAATTCTTTTCGAGATAAGATTTTTCATACCAGTGCATTGAGACTTGATTTGATGGTTTTGAAACGGTGTCTCTGTCTCGTATAATTCACGGTGTTTTTATCCCCCTTTATTTATATAAATTTTAAATGTTAGATTTTTTTTAATTTTTAGCTTGCTGAACGTGGACTTAGTGCAAAAACGGCCTATTATGACTTAGTGTTGCAGATGGGTCGGAAATCTTATAACGACCACCTCTCTATAACGACCCTAATCTCGGGAACCGTGAGGGGTCGTTATATCTATTCTCCGTTCACTCTTAGCTGAGTTTTGAAATAAACAAACACCGTCGTATCACTGCGCCGCGTCAGCAAGTGATAGGCTGAATTTATCTTGCGTGCCAAGCACTAGTTGCAACACACACACTTCCGTACAGTCGGTGCTCATAAAATAACGGAGAAGTAATATAACAGGAAAATGGTTCCTGTCAAGCCTAGATTTTTAAAAAATTTGCGTCTGCTGTGATAAAATTACGCCACTTAATGGTACACCCTCCGACCTTTTCTGTTGAAACCATTCAAAAAACAAGCGTCCAAGCTGCTAAATGTGGATTCTTTCATCGTCTTGCGTTTATTTAATCCACTTGAAGTGTCAGCCTGTGAAACAAACTGAGGGATTTTTTCGCAATTTTTTATGATGTCGCGCACTGTTGTGTTACCGACATCAAACTCAGTCGCAAGTTTGCAATAGTTTCTCCACTCTGAAATCTTTCTATAGTTTTTGTTTTGCTGTCGATGGACAGTACCACTCGCTTTCTTTTCTGTTCATTTGATGACATGATGAAATGTTGCGCTCAACACTTCCGCACAACACAACGGTATAATCCATCGGAATGCAGATCACTGTTACAATACATAAAATTATCACCACCTTCACGCTTCAACAACGTACACTAATGGACTGTCTCCATGCGCCGGGTAATCTCTGTGGCACGGCGCCGTGCTGCGCGCGGGAGTGTACAGTCCGGTCATGCGGACGTGGAATCGCGCACCAGTGTATAATCTATTCACGTAACATGGAACACAAAAATATTATGTACATACGTATGTATGTACTAGTATTTTTTTTTTAATCTTTCTGTGTATATAAACGCAACTGAGTCAAAGTACTTTGACCAACATACATTTTGCAAAGTATTTTAACATTTACATACATTTTGAATCATTGGTTATATGTAACAAAAAAATTGGACTTAATGGACATAAATCGCGGTTAATCCGCGAATCGGATGATCGAGTCGCGGATAATCGGGGTTCTACTGTATATATATCACTCCTTTATTTGACCGTTAAACAGCCTCTCATGTTTAATTATTCATTTCAAGCCAAAAAAAAACTGGGAAACGTTTGTTGTCAGTTGATGACTTTGATAGAAGAGTGATCAGAGACACTAGCCACGAATTTTATGCAGTAAAAAAACGACAAGGAAACTACTGCCAGCTTTGAAAGAAAAAATCGGATGGATTTAGGGAAAGACATCGCTGCGTAAAATACTCAAAGAAATGGGTTTTGTGTGGAGAAGAAGCCAAAATAAGCGAATGCTTCTACTCGAAAGATCTGACGTTGCTTGGCGATAACAGTAGCTGACTCAGATGAAACAGTGCAGGGAGGCTGGGAAGAATATATTTGACATGGATGAATCCTGGGTTGACACTAATTTAACCTTTCAGAAATGTTGGCAAAAGAAAGGTGACGTTGAAGGTGTAATGGCAACAGGAAATGCAGCGCACAGACTGATAGTTAGTTGTAAGCGTTGGTTCTAGGCAGGGCTTCCTTCCCGGAGCCTCTCTTGTTTATAAAGCAAGCACAACAGGAGACTATAAAATACGCGAGGATGGTTTGTTATAAATATGGTTTTCGGACCCCTCGAAATTACTAAAATGGTTCTTTCAGAGTGCTGTTATGGAAAAAATACCAACCCGTGTGCATAAAAGTGGTAAGGTTCTTGAAGTGCGTGAAAGTGTCATGTCGATCGTCTTCACATTTCAGCCAAACCAAATGGAAAAGTAAGCATCAGCGAGGGAGTTACATGCAAGTCTTAATTAATTGTGTTTCCTACAGCAACCCACAATTACAAATTTAGTTCTTAACTTTAAAGAATTGTATAGCTATGTTCAACTATGTTTAACTAAGCTGCCCAGTCGAGCAAATGGTGCACTACCTTTAAATAATAAATTACCGTAAAGCATTATCGCATCTTTGTATCATTAAGATCTGCGCTGTGTTGCACCGTACGTGAGATTGTTCTCGACCAATGTTTTCGGAACGGCATGGAGACTTCCAGGCCGTTGTTATCTGCGGAGCAGACAAGGAGGGACATGTCGATTACAAGGTCGCTGAGCTCTAGGGAGTCGACCCGCCAAGACGTCGCGGCCCTACTATAATTATTTGCCATTTTAGAAGATTTTTGTAAGTGACATAAGTAGTGGCAATAAATAAAACTGTGTGTGATAAAAATATTGATTGGGCTATCCTTTACGAACCCACAGTAAATCGTAACACTACTTTTTTCACTCCAAAAATGTAATTTATAATTAAAAGCTGTCAGTTAGTGAATTTGTCCCATTTCTCTGCACATACCTTATTTAGCTTGTATGTGTAAAGGTACAGGTAATTTTTTTTTTCAAAAATTACATAATATTCAAGCTATATTCAAGATTTTTTGTTGTTTTTGTCACCAACGTTTACGTAATTGAATTTGTGCAATTTAAATAGCTTGAATATTATGTAATTTTTGAAAAAAAAAAATAAAATTACCTGTACCTTTACACATACAAGCTAAATAAGGTATGTGCAGAGAAATGGGCTGAATTCACTAACTGACAGCTTTTAATTATAAATTACATTTTTGGAGTGAAAAAAGTAGGTTTACGCGGAGACAGTTCGACATACGCCAATTTTCAACTAGCTCTCAAGCCCAAATGGTTCATTAGAGGGAAAAAAAACCTTAAAAAATGAAATTTGTAGGAACTGTTATGTACTTTCATTTTGAATAAGGAGGTTGTTTCAAAAAATTCACAGTTTTCTTGTTATAAGAAAAAAACCGTCAAACATTATATATATTTAACTTTTTTTTTTAGTTTTTCAACGGGGTTCGAACCCAGCACCTTTGGGTATGAAAGAAGTACTAACACTCTGAGCTAGACAGCACTATATACTTTGTGATTAAACTACATATTACTAAAAATGTAATCCTTGGATGATAACTTATTTTAAATTTTGTGATCATTTCTTTCTGTGACTAACAAATTTTATAAAATTATTCCAGAATACTTCTCCTACCACAAAAATTGATTTGGCACATCTATACAATTGAAATGTGTTCACGTAAGACAGTATTATATACACTTTAATGCAGCCACACGCTAGCTGTCTGCACAACAGAAATACCCATTTCATTCTGTTAAATTTTAGTTCGTAGTATGTTTTTACATCATCGTATTATTGTTGCTTACTAAAATTACACCCTCTACATATTTAAAAGGTAAAATTCTAAACATGAAAACATATACTTTTATTAACTGGTTTTCAACTGTCTTGCCTGTCACAGTAAACAACCACCGGGATACCTACTGCACGAGCACCCGCAGTCAAGAGAGCACAACTCACCAGGTGCAAATACTCCACGTGGTGCTTCGTGGCAGCAAACACGACGGTCTGGGCGGAAGCAGGCAGGGCGTGCTTGAGGAGACAGAGCAGTGCGGCCGGCTTCTCCTCCGAGCGGCAGCACACAAACCCCAGCTTCAGCAGCTCCGGTAGCTTCGAGTCCACGTCCAGCCTGCAACACCACACCTTGCCATCACCCTGCCACGTCCGACCTCCACACCTTCGCCTGCTGCCAGAACCCGACTGGCTACCGTCGCTCTCCCGCCTGGAGCCAGCCACACCTCCGTAACACACTCGTCACCAAGTGTTGCACAATACCTGCTGTGTGCCCCCAGTCACTTACGGAGCAGAGTAGCTGGCAGTTACGAGGTGAGACACAACGGTGCAAACAAGAGCAGGAGAAAGTTGGTATATCCACGCCCAGATAATGGGAAAAGAGAGGCATCCCTAGGAAAATGATGGAGTTGAAGTACGTAAGGCGAAGGCTCCCAAAGAAGGCAAAAGAGGAGTTGGAAGAGCAAGTAGTTACAAGAGTGCAGGAGAGAGGAGAAGAATAGAATAAAGTGAAGGATGAGGAATGGTGTAGGGGATAGAGGAAGACAAAGGCATTTAACTTTGCTGACCCGGCCACCGGCTGGAACAGATGATGATATTTGATGATGGATGATGATGGATGATTGTGGATGGATGATGGCTGGACGATGATGACTGATGATGGTGATGGATGGATGATGGCTGGATGATGAATGATGATGGTAATGGATGGATAATTATGGATGGATGAATAGATGTTGATGGATGGATGATGGATAGATGAATATGTGTTGTTGGATGGATAGTATATGTTAATGGATGGATGATGTTGTACACAAACTTGTACTTGATGAAACTAAGATATTCCATTTTTAAATTACTTAGAACGTTATTCCAGGAATTAATAATAGGGCGCCAGAGGTCATCAAGAATTAACAACAAAATAACACAAAAAGACTTATTTTATTGTTTTAATCATAATGAGAAACCTCGAGTCATGGAAATAATAACCAAACAAACAAATATTAAATAAAGTCTATGGAATGTCGTAGATAACCTGACTCTTGAATAAAATAATACAAAATAAATAAAGTTCCTGAAATAGTTCACTGAGTAAAAGTTTTGGGGTTTTGCTCCGGCTTGCTCGAGCATGAAACGCCTAACCTAAAGACTTCTGGACTTGTGTACATATACAGTACAACCCTGTTATAACATTCTCCAAGGGACCAACTTAAAAAAATGTTATAAGCAGGAAAATGTTATAAGCAGGAAATCATAAAATTACATCTTCACTTTGTATAAATTACGTGTCGATTGATTAATTTAAAGAGTATAGGTAAAACAACACAATACAGGAGTAATACACTAAGTACAGCAATAGAGTGGAAAATTGGTTAATTTTATTTATAGATAATACCTAAAAATATGCTAAAAAAAAGTGTTGTACGATACAGTTCAGACACAAACAGAAATATTCAACTCTTTTGCAATCACAACACGCGTTTTGTTGGGGTTCCTGTCCACTAGTTAATAAACTGAATTTTTTCAGCTACAGAATATGATTTTCGTTTATATTTATCGGCCATCTTAGCCGTACAATAACCTGAATAAAATTTCAATACTGCGTATTTTAATTAAATACGACCGTGACTACAATAAGTAAGTGAAAAAAAAAATTACGGTAAAGGTTAACCACAAACAAAAGCCGTGAATATATCCATAGAACATTTAACCATCTGAAGGTGTTAAACCTTTGAAACAAAAACCAGCACCATAGAATACAGTAGCACTGTTTCCGACCATGTATCAGTGCACAAAATGTGCATCATAAGTATAACGGAACAAGTCATAGGCTAACATGTGCGAACAGGACGCCATATTGATAGTTGATCCGGTGCAAGTTGTTTAGTGCGTGTGTACCACGTCTATGGTGAACTACACAAATGTAAACATCTGATGTAGGGATGGGAAATATAGTTCTTTGGAAAGAACTAGTTCGTTCGGAACTAGTCACTTCAAAGACTAGCTCTTTAGGAACCGTTCTATTGAACTACATCGGTCGCGGACTGTATCGCGGTTTCCAATGTTTAAACAAAATATTCCATACATGACACCAACACAATTGTTACAGACTTTTTGTTTTATGGGCATTTCTTTTTCTATAAATAAAAGAGGCACACAGTAATCCGATGCTTGTAAACAATATCTCCCATTACAAATGAGCGACTATCATATTGTTTTTCTTTCACACACTTCTTACATTTTTGAATGTGTATTAATTTATTTTCTGCGAGTAAAGTGCTTATTTTCACATGTGTACAAAACAAAATAATAATGGTACAGTGTTTTCTCATCTGTGACAACCTAAGCTGATTTTTTTCGTATTAGGTAAGTTTTATTATGTTTCTTTAAATTTTAGTGTAGTTTTGTAATGTGTGGTCTATGTGTTATTAAAGTTTAATTTCAGATTGTATAGGCTATCTGAAATTTAACGTAATTACACTTATTTACGTGACACGTTTTTTAATGCCAATATGTAATGTAAATGTCTAAAGAATATTAGATAAAATTTTTAGAGTTCACAATCGTCAAACGATACATCATTGCGCAAGAAAGAACGAAACGAAAATAATGACCGACAGCCTAACTTACTGTGTGAACTATCTATGTCTTTGAACTAGCTAGTTCAGTGTGTATATGTACTCCCTTTCTCTTCGGTCTTCGTAGTTCAGATGAGTACTTGGAACGTCTCTGCTTGGAACTGACGAAGCGATGGGGAAATTATGGTAAGGGGGGAGATGAGACAAAATAAATAACAAACGTAAAAGAGGGAAGAAAGCAAGAAAGAAAGACGTGGCATATTAGTTGACAGTGGTTGGTTGGCTGGGGGGGGGGGGGGGGGGTAATCTTTCGCGCATGCGCAGTAAGGACCAAACAGAGTAGGAGAAGAGAAACACGCAAAGAACGAAAGAACGATTGTTTTTGGTAACAGCGAACTAGTCACCTAGTTCGCTCGTCAGAACAGTTCCAAATGAACTGGTAGTTCGCGAACTACCCATCCCTAATCTGATGTTTGTATATGCGTGTTGTATTTTCTAGCTATGTTTTTGCTCTAAATTATGACTTTGAAGGAAGAGATACTGAAAATTGTGGCAGTTATCAAAGCAAATTTGAACGTTAAAGGCGGGAATGTAGAAATGTTAATATTGTTACAGGCGGGAAATTAAAGCATTGTGATAAATGGAGAAATGACGGGACCATGAAATTATGGTGTTATAGGCGGGAAAATGTTAAAAACGGGAATGTTATAACCGAGTTGTACTGTAGTTTGTGCTAATGTGAGTAAATTTGCCGTTAATCGCCGAAAGTCAATGTTCAACTAATTTTATAATAATTCAAAGTTTATACAATACAGTTCGCAATACGTTGACGGTAAAATTTACGTCAATTTTATTATATAGCGATGATGCAGACCATACCTTCATTCTGGATGATTAAGGTCGTTCGTAAAATACTTTGTCACTCACGTGAATTGAATGCGATTCTTCTGCATTCAATTACAGGGCGTCAACTAATATTGCCCAGTATTTTGACGTAATTTCCAGACCAATATTGCCGAAATTAGCATCGCCACGAATAAAATATTCCCAGAGGGAATACACTACCACACGCACTAAATGGCGTCATTTTCCACTCTTTTTCTTCTCTTGCCGAAATTAAATTGTTAATTGAAAAGGGCCAATCACGGCCGCGACACGTTAGCGTCCTTTTTAATGAAGCCAATGAAATGTCAATATCAATCAAGCATAGGCTCGTTAAAGCTGTTCCAAACGCCGCGCGATTATTTATTTTAGCAGTTGTCATGACGACGCAGCACGAGCTGCGCGCGCCGCCATGCGTGAAACAAAACAAAACACTGCCGAAAGTATTGGGAAGCGGTATTAACCTCGAACGTAAAACAATAACAAACAGTTTCAGTTAGTCTGATAATACCGTAGTATTACAGTGCCGCTCCCGATATAAATTTATATTTCACTGTCCAAAAAGTTAAATTCAATTTAGATCGTTAAAACTAATAACTGGAACTGGTTACTTCACAAGTTGGCAACATTGCGATGAAAGTTGAAAAACGTTATTCTCTTGCCAACCGACACTACTCTTCGTAGGCTGGACAGTCGCACTGTTGTTTGTAAACATGATCTGTCTACATGTTGTGGAGTATCAGTTACCTGATTAGGCGAAGCAAGAATGTAGAAGACAGCTCACCAATCTCCATACATAGTAAGTGACAGCTGAGCAGAGAGGTTGACTGCGGTGTAAACCACAGTGCTGGGATGGCGGTTCAGCCAACAATACACTGTTGTAGGCGATCGACGTCGTGAAGACTGCTGGACCAGTGTGCTGTTCATCGATGATCGCATCACCTGATGTCACCAATGACATCACGATGGATGCTGTGGTGTCGTGCTGATGCGGACACACCGGGTCTGCGGCGTGTTCGCTGGGGTCGTACCAACCGGTATGAGCTGCTGAGTCAAATGTCCAACACATGACTCTACATGTGCCTTGGACTACTGCTGCTGCTGCTGCTGCTGCTGCTGAATCTACTGCTGCAGACGGTGTCGAAGGGGACCGCAACAAAACTCGTTCAGTTCGTCGGCAATCAGAAGACACACACACACGTTAATCACACGTCCTATAACAGTTCTTATCACTCGCGCGATATGAATATACAGCGTCCTGTGATCGTGCCTCATGCTATCACTAACCCCTCTTCTTCTCTTGCTCCCCTACTCTAACATAAATTAAATGACTCGAGATTCCTCAAACTCATAAAATTAATAATTCATAACAACTTAATAATAAATATAAACATTAATTGAACACATAATAACTCTGTTAAATAATAAGGTAATGCATAAATAAACAGTATTTGCAACAATAACATTGCATAGTACTTTGCAATAACAACAACATGTTATTGTTTACCTTTGTTGTAGGTGATGAATAAATAAAATATATTTTATGGATGTTATCAACATAATATCCTCACCTAGTAAATAATTACATTCAATTCCTTAATTGAGACTTGTCAATAATATTGGGCTTTCAATAACATATTAGCATATTTAATATGCTTCTCACATATCATATGTGAATATTTTCCTTCATCACATGTTATACAATAGCTACACTTATTTACAAGAAGAGACATTATTTGCTACTCAGCTATGAAATAATGACAATACCTTCAAGATAAATATTCTTGATTGAGTGCTAGTGTATAGTGTTTATGTTTTTAAAGTTGTTCATTAAAGACAATCTTTAAAATTCTTTATCTTTCATTTCTTCTTTTTTCAATATAAAGTGGAGTGTTTTTACATCCTATTAATAAGAGTGTGGATGAAGTTGATATCCACTTATAGTTTCGGGTGTCCTGTGGGAACCCAATCAAAGTGCATTATTAACTACTAGACGATGAAGAAGCATAGGTAGGGGCAAGGCAGTAGCCTGGATCAAACTGTAAGTACTCATACCAACAAGTGTGTTCATTTAGTAGGATATTAGTCAACCCATCTTTAGGCCATTAATTATATGTAGTATTTAGTTGTGTGCTGCCTTAGTTATACATTGTAATATGTCACATAGTGTTCGTACACATCTTATGCCAAATTTTATTTAAAACCTCACGTGTATATCCATTGCTAATATGGTCTAACTCGACTAATAGGGTGGTAATAACTGTGTCTCAACACAGTAACTGTACACACAGTACATAATATTTGGTATGTCCCTCTAGGACAATGTACCAAACCAACGCTCAGGCAACACATATGCTCCAAGCACAAATATCAGTTGGAATAAAATCATCAACTGACAAACACCCTAATTCTTCGAATATAAATTACCATATCGAAGCAATGAGGTACCTATACACCTGGATTACCTCTATCAACTCACGAGGATATATATATTTAAATTTCCTTAGCAACATAAACAATACAATGGTTTTTAGCATAACACAAATAATAATGGTACATATTTGGTGTTCTAATTCACCACAGGTGTTTTGTAAGGCCTAAGCTGACTCAAATTGTAATTACCTACAATTTTTCCTGTATCAGGGTCCTGTAGAGTGTAGCAGTTACATTTCTCCACAGCTACTACTTTGTAGGGACCTGAGTACAATAAAAATAGCTTCTTCGCTAGATGAGCCCACTTGTTACTAGTTGGTGCTGTACGGCGTAGAACTAAGTCTCCTACAGTGAATTTACTGATCCTAGATGCTGGCTTCCTTTTCTTCCTAAGGTCGGCTTCTCTTGTTAATTTGTCTCGTACCAGTTCTTCAATTTCTTCCTGAGTTGGCCTCTCCATGTCTTGTTCTGGTTTGTCGCATTCCGGTATTATTTTCGGTGGTAACACCTCCGATCTTACAGAGCATAGGGCTTCATGGGGGGTTATGCCAATAGACGAGTGAATTGTGTGATTCAGTACACACTCAATAAATTTAATTTGATCTCGCCATGACTGTTGCTTGTCGTGGCAATATATACGTAGCATATTGCCAATTGATCTCATCTGACGTTCCACGGGGTTTGACTGAGGGTGTCTAATGGAAGATGATGTCGGTACAATGTTCAACTTCCTAATCCCTTCTCGCCAGGTATCACTGGAGAATTGTGTACCCCTGTCAGATAGTACCACAGTAGGTTTTCCTACAGTTTCCACAAAATCCTTCATCTTTGCGAGCACAGTCTTAGCATTAGCATTTACAATAGGGTACAATTTGGTATATTTACTGTAAATGTCTAGGATTACAAACACATATTGTACTCCTGCCTTGGATTTAGGTAAAGGACCAAACAAATCGACAGATAGCTGTGCTAGCGGTCTGCTAGGTAGTATGGCTTGTAGCTCGCCATGTAGTTTCTCGGGTGCATGCTTTGCTTGTTGACATAGCAAGCACGAAGCAGTCACCTTGGCTATGCTTCTTGACATGTTGTTCCAATACAGCTGCCGACGGATTGCTCCATATACTTTACTGGATCCTGCATGTCCCAGACTTAGGTGTAGTTGCCAAGTAATTTTATTCTGCAGTGACACTGGCACTATAGGCTTCCAGTGGTCTTTGAAAGTGTCTGCCTTCTCCCTATGATGGAACAGGGTACCATCAGATGATGTACAGAAGTATCTGTGTATCTTGTGCGTAAGATCACTGGATGCTAACTTCTTCCTAAGTTCTTCACAGATAGGATCTGTCTCTTGCAGTGTTTTTATGTCTTGCAGCATCTTCTTCAGTTGTTTGTTGTTTTTCCAGAGGGACTCTACCCTCACAGCTGTTACCAGAAATTCCTTGTTTCTGTTGGATGTTGACACATCTGCCGCTCCATCTGGTGCAATTCTGCTAAGGTAGTCTGCTACAACATTATTAGAGCCTTTAATATGACTGATCTCAATGTCATATTCCTGCATCAGCAGGTACCATCTTGTTAATCTTTGGCCAAACATTTTTCCAGCCTTGAGGCATGTTAACGCCTGATGGTCTGTCAGGAGTTCGATTTTCTCTCCTAGTAGTAAGTCTCTAAACTTTTGTAGGGACCAAACAATTGCAAGTGCCTCCTTTTCTGTTACTGTGTAATTTTGTTCAGCAGAATTTAAGGTTCGACTGGCCATGGATACTGTCTTCTCAATGCCGTCGTTGTCTAGTTGTGCCAATTTGCAGCCTAATGCTCGGTTGGATGCATCAGTGTATAACAAAAATTCACGTCCTTGAACTGGATGTGATATGACATGTTCTTTTAGAAATATTTGTTTCAGCTTTTCAAAGGCCAGTTGTTCTTCTTCGCCCCACTTCCACGTACAATCCTTCTTGAATAATGCAAACAAAGGTATGACTACTCCTGCTACCTGGTTACTATAGTTCCTGTAGAAACCTACAACACCTAGGAAGGTTCGTAGTTGCTTCACATTAGTAGGTGCTGGAAACTCTTGAATAGCTTTCAGTTTGTCAGGTGCAGTCTTGATTCCAGTTGGTGTTAGGATATGCCCTAAGAACGGAAGTTCCTCTCGGCAAAACAAAGATTTTCTTATTTTCACTGTCATTCCAGATTCCTGTAATTTGGATAGTACAATGTTGATATGTTCTAAATGCTCTTCGAAAGTTGTTGATGTGATGAGAATGTCATCTACATATGCTTTGGCAAATGACTGGCATTCAGGTCCCAATGTGGCTGACAAGCATCTTGAAAATTCTGCCACCGCATTGCATAAACCAAATGGTAGCACCTGAAAAGTGTACTGTTGATTGCGAAAGAGAAAGGCAGTGTATTGGCATGACTCAGGCTGTAGAGGTATTTGCCAATATCCAGCAGATAAGTCTAGAGTAGTCAAATATTTTACTCCTTGGTAAAGCCTTAGGATCTTGTTGGTCTGGGTAAGACTCTCCCTGTCCTTCACTGTGATTCGATTCAGTTCACGTGCATCCAGACATAGGCGCACCGATCCATCCTTCTTCCTCACGCATACCACAGGATTGGCATACGGACTGGCTTCACGCTTGATGACATTCCAATCCAGCATCAGTTGTAGATATTCCGTGGCTTCGTTCAGATACTTTGCTGGAATAGGATAGGTTTTCCTATGGAAGGGCTCCTCTTGACGTACTACTATCTTGGCTTGGTAGAATTTGTTGTACCCTGGCTTGTCGCTGAAAACATTGCGGTGTTGGCACAACAAGTTGTATAGCATCTGTATCTGCCTTGGCTGTACTGTCGAAATACCTTGAACTGCTTTAGTGAGTTCTTCGACAGATGCGATTAGGTCTCCCTTGATGTCAACATTGAAAACATGCTGGTAAAATAATTCTCTGGGTACTCGACTAGCGTAATTACACTGCAACTTCCATTGTCCTATGGTTACAGTTGTAGGTAACTTATTTTCATTGGACGAGACTGTTAGGTTATCAAAGTCCAGTGTCACACCATAGCGTGTAAGGAAATCAGTTCCTAGGATGAGTGTTTTGGCTAATCCTCTCACTATTAGTGCAGTGATGTGTTTAACCTCACCTACGCCCTTGATTTGCAGTAGAATCTGTCTGTTGACAACAGGACTGGAACGAGATGTGGCACCTATTATCTTAATAGCAGGAACTGGCATAATGTAAGTTTTCTGCCCTAATTGTTCTAGGTGTTTAACAAACTCTTCATTCACGCAGGATATTTCTGCTCCACTATCGAGGAGAACATTAACTGTTTGATCATTAATGTTTAGTTGTACCTCAGGACACACGGTAGAAAACTGTGTTATGGTGTCCTCACTGTACTCTTGGCTAAGGAATTCCCGTTCGCTCTCTTTCAGTAAGACTGTGGCTAACATAGATCGATATGGCAAACAATTATAACTTGGCATAACAATATTACCCCCTTTGCTCTGTATAGGGTCTGGTGATCGGGGTGTTACGTCACCAACCCTCTCTAGTTTGACGAGTTCGGATTGTTGTCAGTTACAGCTTGTGTGTAGCTGCAACTCGCAGTCTGCTGAGGCTGCGTTCCAGTGCAGTTGGGCGGGATCGGCTGCTGCCGAGCAAAGTATCCACGCTGCATGGGGTACGATGTGGTTGGAGGATGATTGATTGTAGAGAAACTCGCTGGTGATTGATTCACAGGAGCGGTGTCTGCTACAGGGGGATGCAACATATGCTGTTGCATATTGTTGGGCGGCTGACGGTTAGAGTAACTCCTGTACTCCCACCTGGGTGGCCTTCCATTTGGATCTTCAGGACGGTAATGCTTTCCCCACCACTGGTTTTGGTTGTGGGTGTAGGGTTTCTTCGGCTGGCGGTTCCCTTGCTGTTGAGGTTGGAATTCCCTCCTGGTCTTCCACTTTCCTGTCCGGTACTGTTTTGCAGGCTGCCATGACGTGCAGTGGACGTTGGCCTTGCCGCCGTCGTTACCACGCTGCCAGGGTGTGTAGAGTGGTGCTGCCTTCTGATGTGCTGGCTTGAGGTCTTTCTCCACCTCACTATTGTTGTTCCTGGACAGCCGCTCCAGCCGGTCGAACGCGAGGACCTGTTCGCGGAACTCTGTGATATTGTGGAAGCTGCGCCCTGTCAAATGTACTTGGTACTTGATGGGTAGCTGGGAGGTCACCATCGCCATGAACTCAATATCACCCATCTCTGGTTCGAGGTAGCGCGTCCTCTCGAACATTTGAGACAAGTGTGTCTCCAGAGTTCTGTTCTTCTTGCTATCATACCGCTCGGTATGCAGACGTGCCCTCAGTGTTCCCTGTATTTTCACATTCCAAAACTGCTGTTTGAAATGGCTTTTGAATTCTTGGTAGGAAGTGATGGTACTTTGTAATACCTCCCACCAGTAATACGCATGGTCTCTCAGTGCAGTTGCCATGCATTTCAGGCGTTCAGTATCACTTAGCCTGAACATGTCAGCGTATTCCTCGAAACGTCGAAGGAATCTCATTGGATTCTCTCCTTCATGGGCAGAGAACCTAGGCATCGCCTCTGACCATTGGCGTGCCGGGTGGTGCATCACTGCAACGGGATCCAATGTGGTGTGTGTGTTAGCGGGGTTGGAGCGTGTGATTGGGAGCTCAGGTTGCTCAATCTGTGGTGAATCACAGCTACTGAGGATTTCATTGGCATTGGTGTTCAGGGCTGGGGCCAATGCTACATGGTGACTGGATGTGCGAGTAAGATTGTCTACCCTCAACTGCAATACCTTCTCTTGTAGCTTGCCTACCTGTTGCTCTATGTCAAGTGAAAACTCGGTCTGCCTTTTCACTAATGTGTCCACCTGCTCCCTCATGTCTGTGGTGTGATTGATTACTACAGTTTCAATCATGGTCTGGCATGTAGATTGAATTTGTTCCAGGCCACAGCAGTTCTGAGCAGCTTGCTCAGCTAATTGATTTAACCTGTCAGTCAGCTGGCTGGTTTGGGTAGTCAATTCTGCTGCTAACCTAGTTGTTGTACTGCTACATTGTTGTTGTATTAGCTGCAACTGTGCCTCAGTGTAACTCTCATGTTCTGCCAACCGTACAGAAATAGCAGACACACTACTCTTAACTTCACTCATTTCCCTTTGAAGAGTGTTATTAATAGACTCCTTAGTGTCCCTGAGACCTTCCTCCAATCTAGAATTTTGTTCTTGCTGTTGTTTGTCCAGTTGCTGTCTAATACTCTCCTCCAATCTAGTACTTTGTTCGTGTTGTTGTTGGTGGTTAGCTTTCACCTCCTGCCACATGCTTTGCAGCATGATGAGCAAGCTAGCACTAGTTTCATTACTTATTGCAGCTGGCAATGCAGGCAACTGTGTGTGTGGTGTGGTGGTAGCTTGGGGTGGTGTCACATCTACTCTAGCCGCTCCAGCATGTGTTACTGGGGTAACAAAATCTGTGTTAGGTACTTGGCTAGGTGATGTGGGAACAGATACATCTACAGAGTGAGT
The DNA here is from genome assembly GCF_032445375.1 of Bacillus rossius redtenbacheri. Classification (NCBI taxonomy): domain Eukaryota; kingdom Metazoa; phylum Arthropoda; class Insecta; order Phasmatodea; family Bacillidae; genus Bacillus; species Bacillus rossius. Next base: position 18,802,323 of record NW_026962012.1, on the reverse strand, counting down.
AGACTCCACACTGCTGTCCCTGGAGCTGTCCTGACTGACACGTCTACTCCTTCCCCTAGTTTCCATATTTACTGTTATAATTTACCACATAAGAACACAATACAAATATGCACACTATCGGCCCCACAGTTCGTGCGCCAGAAAAATGGTTTGTAATTTCTTACTTAGGGCGCCAGAGGTCATCAAGAATTAACAACAAAATAACACAAAAAGACTTATTTTATTGTTTTAATCATAATGAGAAACCTCGAGTCATGGAAATAATAACCAAACAAACAAATATTAAATAAAGTCTATGGAATGTCGTAGATAACCTGACTCTTGAATAAAATAATACAAAATAAATAAAGTTCCTGAAATAGTTCACTGAGTAAAAGTTTTGGGGTTTTGCTCCGGCTTGCTCGAGCATGAAACGCCTAACCTAAAGACTTCTGGACTTGTGTACATATAGTTTGTGCTAATGTGAGTAAATTTGCCGTTAATCGCCGAAAGTCAATGTTCAACTAATTTTATAATAATTCAAAGTTTATACAATACAGTTCGCAATACGTTGACGGTAAAATTTACGTCAATTTTATTATATAGCGATGATGCAGACCATACCTTCATTCTGGATGATTAAGGTCGTTCGTAAAATACTTCGTCACTCACGTGAATTGAATGCGATTCTTCTGCATTCAATTACAGGGCGTCAACTAATATTGCCCAGTATTTTGACGTAATTTCCAGACCAATAACGCCGAAATTAGCATCACCACGAATAAAATATTCCCAGAGGGAATACACTACCACACGCACTAAATGGCGTCATTTTCCACTCTTTTTCTTCTCTTGCCGAAATTAAACTGTTAATTGAAAAGGGCCAATCACGGCCGCGACACGTTAGCGTCCTTTTTAATGAAGCCAATGAAATGTCAATATCAATCAAGCATAGGCTCGTTAAAGCTGTTCCAAATGCCGCGCGATTATTTATTTTAGCAGTTGTCATGACGACGCAGCACGAGCTGCGCGCGCCGCCATGCGTGAAACAAAACAAAACACTGCCGAAAGTATTGGGAAGCGGTATTAACCTCGAACGTAAAACAATAACAAACAGTTTCAGTTAATCTGATAATACCGTAGTATTACAATGTTTGATGGAGGATTGGATGATGGATGATGATTGATGATGATTCATAGTGATTGATGATGGATTATTGATGGTGATGATGGATGGATGGATAATGTGATGATGGATTATGATAGATAATATTTTTGGATGATGATGATAAGATGATGATGGTGGTGGTGGTGGTGGTGGATTGAAACAGACGTTTCGTCCCTCATCGCTCACGCACGCCAACCTCACTATTTTCCCCTTCCTCTGGGTCACCCCTCCTCCCTCCCTGCTCCTCTCTCGCCAGTAGTGTGACGTGTATTACCTCCCCTATATTTCCCCTCCGCGCACGCACACTGGGTGTTGCCTTGATCTTAGATAAGCCCTAGCGGAGCGCGGCAGCTCCTTCTTCATTCCTAATTTTGATAGCCATTATGTAACTTCTTTAGGTTAATCCTGTCTCATGTTTAAATTCAGTCAGTCATTGTGTATATTTCACTTTGGTTCTGTCTGTTTTATTTTTATATTTAGCATGTACTATGATTTTATTTCATTTGGCTTGGGCTTAGCTTTGCAATCTACGACAACAATTGGTCGGCCTAACGTAATATCACTTTGCTTACCTCAGTCGACTGTTTTACTTGAGCTAGTTGGCCATGTTCAAATGGCATAAGGTTAACGAGTGTAATCTTTATTCGTACGATCACGACAGCAGTTATTATGCTATAGATCGTAATCTCTTCTAGCATAGTGTTTATCTATATTCATCTGTGCGAGTAAGTAGGCACCTCACGTCCGTCGCCTCCGATGGGTTTGCAACAAATTGAGTTATGTTCAATGAGTGTTTGTTCTGGTGTGGTTTGGGTTGTGTAACCATGCTCTTTCGCCTGAGCACTTGAGTTTGTACAGAGCGCTCTACTATTTGCTTCATGCTCTATTTCTTTGCATTATAGTAAATGCAAAGCCTGGGTGTGAACCTCAGTTTGTTTTTATAGTGTCTGCTATTTGTGTGTGTTAAGTGGCTCGTATTTCATCTGAGGTAAATTCAATAAATTAGCTTCACAAATTAATCTTGTGTGAGCCACTTTATCGCTGTTATATTGCTTTAGAATCATTGTACAGACTGTCTGCTTATTATCTTTTTAAAGAGTCTCAATGGTTCACATCCAGAGTTTCTAGTACGTTTCTACCATGTCTTATTTAGTCTGGACTTAGCCCCTCGTTTTCCTGTGTTTTTTCACCAGTTTTTATAGCTGGTGCACATATGATTGTAATATTTTCCTTCTCAGAGATGAGTTACTTGCATGCATAAGTTAGGAGCATAAGTTGGCTTTACGTATAAAGTCTTAATATTTGCGCATATGTTTCGTATACATCACTGTGTTTCTTTACACGTGTGACACGTGGGAAAGTATTGTTTCTGTGATTGACGTTCTGTTTTTATATTCAAAGAGACTTCAAGCTATTGTATATAAAATCTAAGCTTGATTGGTTCTAATTTTGTATGTTACCTCATGCCTTGACATTCGCATGTTTGGCCTTGAATACTGTTTAACCTTGAACTAGAAGTTGCATTTAACGCACTTTAACATATTTAAATATTTTATAATTGCTTGCAGTTCAATTTGTTGTATGAGCTCATTTGCATCTTTAATCATTTCGAGTTATAACAACTTGTGCGTTTACTGTACAATATACTTTACACATATTACATGTTACGTATTTATTACATTTCTTGGTGTATAATGGCTATTTTAACATGCCTTCCAGCTGTACGTCTGTTTGAGGATCTCGATAACATGTGCATTAAACGAGGCCATGCCTGTCGAAACTGATTTCCGCTTTCTGTGTCACAATTTTTTTATTAATATTTATTTTCTCTTTACTGATCCCCCCTCCCCTCCTTCGAGTTACTGTGGTTGTTTTATTTGCGCAGCAGATTCAGACACTCACAACTGTCAAAGACCTGTCACCCAAATAAGAGTCGGCCTGTTGAGTCATCATTATATGGATTTACCAATGAATTTACACATTTATCGTATGTGCCAAAAAAACATAAAGCTGTCATTCTCCTGACATCAATGCATCACAAAAATTATGTAGACAGTAAGAGTAACAAGCCGGAGATAATTTCATTTTATAATTGCACCAAATCTGGAATCGACACGTTGGATATCAAGTGCAGCGTGTATTCGGCCAGCCGAAAAACCAGGATATGGCCTCTGGCAATTTTTTATCATCTGATATACATTAGCTGCAGCAACGGCTACGTCATCTACAAAAAATATTACGAAACCACAAACCTACGTCGATTTGACTTTATATCCAAATTAGGGCTGTCACTGACAACAATCCATCTTCATCGATGGCTTACCATTCAGAACTTGCCATCTGGTCTAACAACACTAATAAAAAATTGCCTGACAACCATCCATCCTGAGGATGCCGATGTTTCTTCATCGAATCAATCAAGGACGGATCGTCTTTAAAAAAGAAAAACGTGCCATTATTGCCCATACCAAAGGGAGAGGAAGACTAATTACAAGTGCTTGCAGTGCAACACTCCTAATTGCTTGGAATGCTCAATGAAAATATGCAAGAGATGTGTCACATTTGTAATATTATTTAAACATTCATTTACTTTGTGTATTTTTGTGACATGAATTTGTCGTCTAAATTGTTTTAATATTTCATATGTTTAATTAGAAATTTTTTTTCTATTTAATTTTATTTTATAAATATGTTCCTGACTTACTTCATAAAATATCGTGAAATATATACATATATATGAATTGCACAAGAAAATACATTCAGTTGTAAATGTTTCTTTAAAAACCTGGTAATTCACATATATTTTAAAGTATGAAAATACCTAAAAAAATTAGACTTGTCTGACAGAACGGTGTTCCGGTTTAACTGATAAAAAAGCGATGTTCCGTGCAGAGGGTTAAAAGGTAGAGTATACAAAAGCACGCTAAACAATTTAAATTAATAAATCATGCAACCATAATCTTTCTTCAACTTTAAATCCAAAAACCAAAACTGCGATGTGAACGTGAGTCGGAACGCATAACTATTGTCGTAGTACACACTTACCACGCTAGAGTGCAGGCAATCAAATGTAGTTAACTCGGCACTCGACAGAGAGCGCGCGTTGCATGCACTCGGCGAGATATTGATATTCGACTACGTGTGTGCGCTCTATACGGGAAGCAATATAACCAAACATGAATGATGCCAACTAGTGCTGGCTACATTTTTATAAGCAGTAAACTGCGGCGACACAGACTAATAAATAAAGGTTATAACGTTTAAAAAGTCTTTAAAAAAAATTACACATCAGACAACTTCGTATTTCCGTTAATTAAATAAGTAAGTGGTAATGTCCCAACAAATATTATATTTCTACTTTAAAATACATCGTTTTATACGGAAAAATACCTACATAAAGCGCTCTGAATCTAATGGCGGAACCAAAAACATCATGTGACGTTTACGCGAGAGGTTTTTTTTATCCAAATTTTGACGCCCTAAAATATTGGTCGACGATTATGCGCGTGCGACAATTATGTGATAAAACAGGGTCCCACTGCAGCTGCTCCTGAGCGGGTTGAAGCATGAGTACGGACGCAATGAGCAGCCCACACTATCACCTACAAGGATGTGTCTCTCCTGGGATAGTACTATAAGGTGTATGCTGTGAACTGGGGCCAGGTGCAGGCTGAGATGAATCATAACTTGGCAAGTTGGGACCAGGCTCTGGTGGGCCCATCAAGGGTCGCAGGTACCCTTGTACAAAAAGAGAGCTTTTTCTGCCTGCCTGACTTGTGAACATTAAGAAACTCACCATGTTTCTCCCCTCCCCCTTTTTTTCATGGCACTTAATTACGTTAATTCCAGCGTGAGAAACATACACATATTGTTTGTATAGCATACAAAAAGTCTTGAAAATGATACTTTCGTGGCATTTTTATCGCTGATAAAACACTGCAAAATACCGTTGTAGGTGTGCTGAAAACGTCTACCACAGCTTTTTAAAAAATTAAAATTTAACATGCAAACACAACAAAAATACACAACAAAATATAAAAGTTGAAAGCACATTAGTTTCGTAAACACGCATCCTTAAAACATTGCAGGTCTGGATATCTGCAGGATTATGGGCTAGCTGGAGAACTGGATTCCTACAGGATTTTGGGAGCGAGTGGATACAACTCACTTCAAAGACCCGGCAGCAGTGAAGGAGCATCTCACCGTAAGAGCACGGGGTCGGACAGACCGGCCTTGGCGAAGTCCACCAGCACCTTGGGCAGCGTGGCGGAGAAGAGCAGCGTCTGGCGGGACTCTGGCAGCCGACCAATCACCTCCCGCAGCTGCTCCCCGAAGCCCATCTCGAACAACCTGCGGCACATCACGTGCCTCACATTTACTGTTTCTAAAGGAAGGGGCCTTCCTAATTTTAAACTTTACCCAGTCTGTAGTACCCAGCAGGCACTGAGCGGCCGGACATGCCATACTGTTGCACGCTGGGTTAGCAGCACCCACGTACAGACGTGATAGCAAGCATGCAGCATCTCCGGTCCAGCCACATCCATGGCCGTTCAGCTAGACCGAGTGTTGCACTTCCCATCACGCCCTGTCGTACACGCGAGCCCGACCGTGCCTGGGCGCAGTCCCTCCCCCTCCACATTCTACCCCCTCCCTTGCTGCCTCTGCCCGACATCTGGTTGGTGCATCTGAACTGTGTCTGCTCCTGAGCCCTGGATGCCGTCTGCCGAACTACTACTTAGGGACGTTAGTTCTCCTCACATGGAGCGCCACCCACACCTGGTTCTCTGGTGAAGGGGCTTCATGTCAGGAAGTCACCGTCCACTCTGGGCAGTTCCTGAGGTGCGAGTGGCCGTGTCACTAGCCGCTGCCTTTAGCGCACAAGTGCTTCAAGACTTTTGTCTGAAAGATGGTAGTTCCGACCGAAGGGATTCATTCCCTAACATTATTCTTTTTCTTTAATTTTCTACTTCTGAGCTTCAAGTAGTGAGCTAGTGTTTTATTACATATATAGTTTTGGTACGGCGTTGTTATCCACTTTCGGCGAGATACGCTGATTTTCCTTCTCTACCCACCACTGCGATAAGTGATATACAGCTGTCCTCTCTTATTAATTTTCTGCGTTTTACAAGGCAATTGTTTCACAATGTCTATCCCTTTCTTCATTGTTATCTCCCCCCTCTCTTGTCTCCGCATGGTGGGTCCCGGTCTTGTCTCTAGTCCCGTCCACTTGCCGGGCGGGCTGGTCATCACTCGGTCCCGCTGACGGGAGACGGCAGTGGCTGATCCCGCAGTAGTGGTCCGTGCAGCTACGTACTACACTTTCACAGTTTCTGGACATACTTGAAACTAGATTCATCAGAAATATCAAGATCTTCCATTAGGACTATGCAGAACTGTTTTAGATCTAGCATAATTTGTTGTACCAAAAATAATTTCAAAGTTATTGACTAAAATAACCACCTAAAGTTTAATTAATGTCAGTTTGTCTATATTGAATTTTATTTTATTTTTCAAATGACTGTAATCTGGCCAACAATTTCGCAATTCAAGATTACCAATTTTTTATTATTTTTTTTAACAGAAGTTCTATATTTTAAACAAATGATAATTTTTTGATTAATTGAATAACTTTTTTGTCAGAATGGACATCTTCTACGAATGTGATTAAATAAAACTTAACACCACAAGAACAAACCTAAAAATATTTTTCACTTCTTGTTCTAATGCCTAAAGCGATAAATAAAATTATACTTCAAGCTTTCACAGGTTGTACATAGCAAAATTAGAGTGATGCAGACAGGCTCCACCTCTGGACAGACTACTGTTAAGTTTACCCAGCACGACAGATTCACACGAGGGGACTGAGTGCAACACGCCTCTATTCCACCAGCACCTTGGCAACATAGCATATAGGAGTAGCTTCTGAGTAGTTCGTACAAGCATACACACCCAAATGACAGACATGGCACAAAACTCACAAGGAACAAAAATAAACAACATTTGCTGTACTGTAACAGCTAGTGTTTTCGTACAAACTGCCTCGCCCTACACTGAATATAGCCAGGAAATTCTCTTAACTCAGGAAATATCAGAATTGCCCTGAAAGTGTGGACACTTCTGTAATGATTTTATTGAATAAAGATCTAAATCACTGATTTTTTTATAAACATCATTAATGCTTATCTTTATTTTTCTTCTATAGAGCACCATTTTACAAAGTGTTTGAAGTACCATTGTACTGTATAATAATTTTTCTTAGGTATTATCATCAAACCTTTATTGACATTTGACCATCCTGCAAAATTGCTAATTGTGCACGTTCATGCATGTTCCAGGAAGTTCCAGGATGTTCCAGAATGTTCTATTATGTCCAATAATATTCCTGATTGTTCGAGAAGGATTCAGAATGTTTTAGGTTGTTCTAGAATGTTCGGGAACATTGTAGAATGTTCCATGATGATCTAAAATTTTCCATAACGTTCTTGAATGTTCTAGTATGTTTCAGGATGTTCAAGAACATTCTAGAATATCCCAGAAGGTTTAGGACCTTAGCGAGAAAGTTCAGGTTGCGGTTTGATTAGAGCTGCAGGTCCATCTCCACGCACACTGGCCTCAGCTGCCCTGGTGCCTGGCCCCCGGCCCCGGCCAGACGGTCGAGAGGGGAGGGAGACGGACGCACCTGTCTGCCTCGTCGAAGACCACGTACTCCACGGCAGAGAGCTGCAGGTCCATCTCCACGCACACTGGCCTCAGCTGCCCTGGTGCCCGGCCCCCGGCCAGACGGTCGAGAGGGGAGGGAGACGGACGCACCTGTCTGCCTCGTCGAAGACCACGTACTCCACGGCAGAGAGCTGCAGGTCCATCTCCACGCACACTGGCCTCAGCTGCCCTGGTGCCCGGCCCCCGGCCCCGGCCAGACGGTCGAGAGGGGAGGGAGACGGACGCACCTGTCTGCCTCGTCGAAGACCACGTACTCCACGGCAGAGAGCTGCAGGTCCATCTCCACGCACACTGGCCTCAGCTGCCCTGGTGCCTGGCCCCCGGCCCCGGCCAGACGGTCGAGAGGGGAGGGAGACGGACGCACCTGTCTGCCTCGTCGAAGACCACGTACTCCACGGCAGAGAGCTGCAGGTCCATCTCCACGCACACTGGCCTCAGCTGCCCTGGTGCCCGGCCCCCGGCCAGACGGTCGAGAGGGGAGGGAGACGGACGCACCTGTCTGCCTCGTCGAAGACCACGTACTCCACGGCAGAGAGCTGCAGGTCCATCTCCACGCACACTGGCCTCAGCTGCCCTGGTGCCCGGCCCCCGGCCCCGGCCAGACGGTCGAGAGGGGAGGGAGACGGACGCACCTGTCTGCCTCGTCGAAGACCACGTACTCCACGGCAGAGAGCTGCAGGTCCATCTCCACGCACACTGGCCTCAGCTGCCCTGGTGCCCGGCCCCCGGCCCCGGCCAGACGGTCGAGAGGGGAGGGAGACGGACGCACCTGTCTGCCTCGTCGAAGACCACGTACTCCACGGCAGAGAGCTGCAGGTCCATCTCCACGCACACTGGCCTCAGCTGCCCTGGTGCCCGGCCCCCGGCCCCGGCCAGACGGTCGAGAGGGGAGGGAGACGGACGCACCTGTCTGCCTCGTCGAAGACCACGTACTCCACGGCAGAGAGCTGCAGGTCCATCTCCACGCACACTGGCCTCAGCTGCCCTGGTGCCCGGCCCCCGGCCCCGGCCAGACGGTCGAGAGGGGAGGGAGACGGACGCACCTGTCTGCCTCGTCGAAGACCACGTACTCCACGGCAGAGAGCTGCAGGTCCATCTCCACGCACACTGGCCTCAGCTGCCCTGGTGCCCGGCCCCCGGCCCCGGCCAGACGGTCGAGAGGGGAGGGAGACGGACGCACCTGTCTGCCTCGTCGAAGACCACGTACTCCACGGCAGAGAGCTGCAGGTCCATCTCCACGCACACTGGCCTCAGCTGCCCTGGTGCCCGGCCCCCGGCCCCGGCCAGACGGTCGAGAGGGGAGGGAGACGGACGCACCTGTCTGCCTCGTCGAAGACCACGTACTCCACGGCAGAGAGCTGCAGGTCCATCTCCACGCACACTGGCCTCAGCTGCCCTGGTGCCCGGCCCCCGGCCCCGGCCAGACGGTCGAGAGGGGAGGGAGACGGACGCACCTGTCTGCCTCGTCGAAGACCACGTACTCCACGGCAGAGAGCTGCAGGTCCATCTCCACGCACACTGGCCTCAGCTGCCCTGGTGCCCGGCCCCCGGCCCCGGCCAGACGGACGAGAGGGGAGGGAGACGGACGCACCTGTCTGCCTCGTCGAAGACCACGTACTCCACGGCAGAGAGCTGCAGGTCCATCTCCACGCACACTGGCCTCAGCTGCCCTGGTGCCCGGCCCCCGGCCCCGGCCAGACGGTCGAGAGGGGAGGGAGACGGACGCACCTGTCTGCCTCGTCGAAGACCACGTACTCCACGGCAGAGAGCTGCAGGTCCATCTCCACGCACACTGGCCTCAGCTGCCCTGGTGCCCGGCCCCCGGCCCCGGCCAGACGGTCGAGAGGGGAGGGAGACGGACGCACCTGTCTGCCTCGTCGAAGACCACGTACTCCACGGCAGAGAGCTGCAGGTCCATCTCCACGCACACTGGCCTCAGCTGCCCTGGTGCCCGGCCCCCGGCCCCGGCCAGACGGTCGAGAGGGGAGGGAGACGGACGCACCTGTCTGCCTCGTCGAAGACCACGTACTCCACGGCAGAGAGCTGCAGGTCCATCTCCACGCACACTGGCCTCAGCTGCCCTGGTGCCCGGCCCCCGGCCCCGGCCAGACGGTCGAGAGGGGAGGGAGACGGACGCACCTGTCTGCCTCGTCGAAGACCACGTACTCCACGGCAGAGAGCTGCAGGTCCATCTCCACGCACACTGGCCTCAGCTGCCCTGGTGCCCGGCCCCCGGCCCCGGCCAGACGGACGAGAGGGGAGGGAGACGGACGCACCTGTCTGCCTCGTCGAAGACCACGTACTCCACGGCAGAGAGCTGCAGGTCCATCTCCACGCACACTGGCTTCAGCTGCCCTGGTGCCCGGCCCCCGGCCCCGGCCAGACGGTCGAGAGGGGAGGGAGACGGACGCACCTGTCTGCCTCGTCGAAGACCACGTACTCCACGGCAGAGAGCTGCAGGTCCATCTCCACGCACACTGGCCTCAGCTGCCCTGGTGCCCTGCCCCCGGCCCCGGCCAGACGGACGAGAGGGGAGGGAGACGGACGCACCTGTCTGCCTCGTCGAAGACCACGTACTCCACGGCAGAGAGCTGCAGGTCCATCTCCACGCACACGTGCATGAAGCGGCCGGGCGTGGCGATGATCACGTCCGGGCTGGCGTGCATCGCGCTGAACTGGTCGTCCATGGAGTCTCCGCCCAGCACCAGCGCCGCGTGCAGTCCCGTGAAGCCGCCCAGCTCTTTGAAGAACTTGAACGTCTGTCCACAAACAGTCGGTCACTCAACTAAAATTATTACTTCCTATACTTCATGATAAGGATTCAGGATCTTAGGGAGCTAACATTTACTCTTTCAGCACTGCGACAGACTCTGTTCGACTGTCATCCATTTCGTTTGTAGTGCTGGAACCGACAAATGTCACCTCTTCATGCTCAAACTAGTGTGGAGTCAATTTCACTCCATTTGCCATTGCTTGTGTCCTATTACTAATTTTTCAACTGCTACTTGGGCGAGTTCCGCCAGTGCTTCAGTGGTCGTCGAGAAGAACTACAGGTCCAGGGGTACTCCTCCCTACTACTTCATGTGAAACTTTTCCAACCCCACCAAATGAGTTAGTGAAACCAGAAATTACATTATTTTTGATAACGTCATTTACGATACTGTTTAATTTCCTATTTGAAGAATAACTTTCATTGTGGTGATATTAATAAACTATTTGCTGGCACCCATATTATAAATAAATACATGTCTTTTTGAGTAAAGTTAAAATTCCAATTACTTATTACGATACCCTAGAACATTTTGAAAAATTATGTAATATATTATTTAAGATTATTTTTGACATCCCAAATTTTGAACTATTTATTTATCATTATTCAGACATTATTCCAAAATAATCTTACAACACATAATTAATTGTTTATTTCAGTTAATACTGTTTTAAGTTAAAAGACCAAACTAGGTTGTCTTGATAAAAGCAAAGAAACAAACTTAATCAGCCGAACCACTGGGTGCTCGTACAAACAAGCACAAATATTAAACAAAGGTTAAGACTAGGAACAAAATAAAATTACTACAAACAGACTAAAAAGATTCATATGTGTCTAATAAAAACAGAGCAAATATGATACGTCTATTAAATATGTTATACTGTGATGCAAACTGTTAAATCTAAAATAGTGTGTAATGACAACACAAGATTAATCTAAATGAAAATTTTCATGTCAGTAAGTTACAATTTACTAGGTTTAAGGGGATAGTCAAATTGATGACAGACCTATGTACAGTATGGAGAATTTGCTGGATTCGAAACCAGTCAAAATCTTAATTATCACTATCTTACTTGGAACTCGTGCCTTAAGGGGGTGCATCCAATCCAAGTCATGATTTTATATTTATACTAGCTGCCCGACCCGGCTTCGCACGGCTATACTAATGGAAAAAGAATTATGCCACATCTCCCATTTACAGTAATGGTAAATAATAAAAAATTCCGTGAAAATTTATTACAATGCTGTATAATGTACCGGAGAGAAAATGAGTAGCACCGATGGTTTCCCGACTCGTGCACGCAACATAAAACTGATGTACCCGTACTTCGCTACGGCAGTCTACAGGCAGATCACTCTTGCGCCGCTCATAATACATGCCCCTCGTTGTGGGTACGCCACTGCCGCGCGATGCCTGTTGCCATGGAGACGCAGAAGGCATGAACAATGCAAAATACTGTTCTCATGCAGACAAAGTACCCACTGTTGACTGGTTTTAACCACCTATGCTATGGGATCTAATTTTCGGAAAATGTCATCCTGCCTAACATAAGGAACATTACTGTGAAGTTTCAAGTCTGTAAAATATATATACTTGAAAAAAAAAGGGCAATTTTTGATATTTAAAGTACTTGCAAAATTTCAACGGTGATGAGGACTGCACTAACAATGAAATAGCCGTTGCCATAGAGACGAATGAAGCATCAACAAAGCAACAGCCGTTGCCATGGTGATTTCCTACCAAAAACTGGAAATAAAAAAAAAATTTAGGGGTGGACTACCCCTAACATTTAGGGGGATGAAAAATAGATGCTGGCCGATTCTCATAGATACCGGATAAGCACAAAAAATTTCATCAAAATCGGTCAAGCCATTTCGGAGGAGTATGGCAACGAAAACTGTGACACGAGAATTTTATATATTAGATTAATCACTGATCAACTTTTAGACTTTTTCAATTGTACAACTTTCTTGAAATGAAAAATATATACAGCAAAGACTTTTTGCATAATTAGCTGCCAAAGTTTTAATATTAACGTTTTTGGGTTGTACAAATAAGGAGAATTTAATTTATTGCAGAACTGAAATTATTAGGTTTAACTGCAATGCCACTGGCTACTTCAAGAATAAGTTTGCATTTCTATCACAAAAACTCATTTCATGTTTCTTGGCTTCCAAAATCATAATAAATATGAGAGAAATGAAATGCCAGGTAAAATAAATTAATATTCTCTGAAAGAATTTTCAAGCTTATCAGTAATTAATGTAAATATAAAATCTTCGTCTGAAATTAGAGGCACCCCCTTAAACACTACCCTTAGTAGGATGAGCTGTCTTGGACAGGGCCCCTGCACGCAACTTCAGGTGAGACCTGGGTTCTCGGTTTCAACCCGAGACACATCGGTACTCTGGTCCCCGCACAGGAAACTCGGTACTCTGGTCCCTGCTCAGGAACCTCGGTACTCGGGTCCACGCACACGAACCTCGGTACTCTGGTCCCTGCACAGGAACCACGGTACTCTGGTCCCCGCACAGGAACCTCGGTACTCTGGTCCCTGCACAGGAACCTCGGTACTCTGGTCCCTGCACAGGAACTTTGGTACTCGGGTCCACGCACAGGAACCTCGGTACTCGGGTCCACGCACAGGAACCTCGGTACTCTGGTCCCTGCACAGGAACCTCGGTACTCTGGTCCCTGCACAGGAACCTCGGTACTCTGGTCCACGCACAGGAACCTCGGTACTCTGGTCCCTGCACAGGAACCTCGGTACTCTGGTCCCCGCAAAGGAACCTCGGTACTCTGGTCCCCGCACAGGAACCTCGGTACTCTGGTCCCCGCACAGGAACCTCGGTACTCGGGTCCACGCACAGGAACCTCGGTACTCTGGTCCCCGCACATGAACCTCGGTACTCTGGTCCACGCACAGGAACCTCGGTACTCTGGTCCCTGCACAGGAACCCCGGTACTCTGGTCCCTGCACAGGAACCCCGGTACTCGGGTCCACGCACAGGAACCTCGGTACTCTGGTCCCTGCACAGGAACCTCGGTACTCTGGTCCCTGCACAGGAACCTCGGTACTCTGGTCCACGCACAGGAACATCGGTACTCTGGTCCCTGCACAGGAACCTCGGTACTCTGGTCCCTGCACAGAAACCTCGGTACTCTGGTCCCTGCACAGAAACCTCGGTACTCTGGTCCCCGCACAGGAACCTCGGTACTCTGGTCCCCGCACAGGAACCTCGGTACTCTGGTCCCTGCACAGGAACCTCGGTACTCTGGTCCCCGCACAGGAACCTCGGTACTCGGATCCACGCACAGGAACCTCGGTACTCGGGTCCACGCACAGGAACCTCGGTACTCGGGTCCACGCACAGGAACCTCGGTACTCGGGTCCCCGCACAGGAACCTCGGTACTCGGGTCCCCGCACAGGAACCTCGGTACTCTGATCCCCGCACAGGAACCTCGGTACTCTGGTCCCTGCACAGGAACCTCGGTACTCGGGTCCACGCACAGGAACCTCGGTACTCGGGTCCACGCACAGGATCCTCGGTACTCGGGTCCCTGCACAGGAACCTCGGTACTCTGGTCCCCGCACAGGAACCTCGGTACTCTGGTCCCCGCAGGGAACCTCGGTACTCTGGTCCCTGCAAAGGAACCTCGGTACTCTGGTCCACGCACAGGAACCTCGGTACTCTGGTCCCTGCACAGGAACCTCGGTACTCGGGTCCACGCACAGGAACCTCGGTACTCTGGTCCCCGCACAGGAACCTCGGTACTCGGGTCCCCGCACAGGAACCTCGGTACTCTGGTCCCCACACAGGAAACTCGGTACTCTGGTCCACGCACAGGAACCTCGGTACTCTGGTCCCTGCACAGGAACCTCGGTACTCGGGTCCACGCACAGGAACCTCGGTACTCGGGTCCACGCACAGGAACCTCGGTACTCGGGTCCCCGCACAGGAACCTCGGTACTCGGGTCCCCGCACAGGAACCTCGGTACTCTGGTCCCTGCACAGGAACCTCGGTACTCTGGTCCACGGACAGGAACCTCGGTACTCGGGTCCACGCACAGGAACCTCGGTACTCGGGTCCACGCACAGGAACCTCGGTACTCTGGTCCCTGCACAGGAACCTCGGTACTCTGGTCCCCGCACAGGACCCTCGGTACTCTGGTCCCCGCACAGGAACCTCGGTACTCTGGTCCACGCACAGGAACCTCGGTACTCTGGTCCCTGCACACGAACCTCGGTACTCTGGTCCCTGCACAGGAACCTCGGTACTCTGGTCCCTGCACAGGAACCTCGGTACTCTGGTCCCTGCACAGGAACCTCGGTACTCGGGTCCACGCACAGGAACCTCGGTACTCTGGTCCCCGCACAGGAACCTCGGTACTCTGGTCCCCGCACAGGAACCTCGGTACTCTGGTCCCCGCACAGGAACCTCGGTACTCTGGTCCACGCACAGGAACCTCGGTACTCTGGTCCCCGCACAGGAACCTCGGTACTCGGGTCCACGCACAGGAACCTCGGTACTCTGGTCCACGCACAGGAACCTCGGTACTCTGGTCCCTGCACAGGAACCTCGGTACTCGGGTCCACGCACAGGAACCTCGGTACTCTGGTCCCTGCACAGGAACCTCGGTACTCTGGTCCCTGCACAGGAACCTCGGTACTCTGGTCCCTGCACAGGAACCTCGGTACTCTGGTCCCTGCACAGGAACCTCGGTACTCTGGTCCCCGCACAGGAACCTCGGTACTCTGGTCCACGCATAGGAACCTCGGTACTCTGGTCCACGCACAGGAACCTCGGTACTCTGGTCCCTGCACAGGAACCTCGGTACTCTGGTCCCTGCACAGGAACCTCGGTACTCTGGTCCCTGCACAGGAACCTCGGTACTCTGGTCCACGCACAGGAACCTCGGTACTCTGGTCCCTGCACAGGAACCTCGGGACTCGGGTCCACGCACAGGAACCTCGGTACTCGGGACCACGCACAGGAACCTCGGTACTCGGGTCCACGCACAGGAACCTCGGTACTCGGGTCCACGCACAGGAAACTCGGTACTCTGGTCCACGCACAGGAACCTCGGTACTCTGGTCCACGCACAGGAACCTCGGTACTCTGGTCCACGCACAGGAACCTCGGTACTCGGGTCCACGCACAGGAACCTCGGTACTCGGGTCCATGCACAGGAACCTCGGTACTCGGGTCCACGCACAGGAACCTCGGTACTCTGGTCCACGTACAGGAACCTCGGTACTCTGGTCCACGCACAGGAACCTCGGTACTCGGGTCCACGCACAGGAACCTCGGTACTCGGGTCCACGCACAGGAACCTCGGTACTCGGGTCCACGCACAGGAACCTCGGTACTCTGGTCCACGCACAGGAACCTCGGTACTCTGGTCCACGCACAGGAACCTCGGTACTCGGGTCCACGCACAGGAACCTCGGTACTCTGGTCCCTGCACAGGAACCTCGGTACTCTGGTCCACGCACAGGAACCTCGGTACTCTGGTCCACGCACAGGAACCTCGGTACTCGGGTCCACGCACAGGAACCTCGGTACTCTGGTCCACGCACAGGAACCTCGGTACTCTGGTCCCTGCACAGGTACCTCGGTACTCTGGTCCACGCACAGGAACCTCGGTACTCGGGTCCCTGCACAGGAACCTCGGTACTCGGGTCCACGCACAGGAACCTCGGTACTCTGGTCCACGCACAGGAACCTCGGTACTCGGGTCCACGCACAGGATTCTCGGTACTCTGGTCCACGCACAGGAACCTCGGTACTCGGGTCCACACACAGGAACCTCGGTACTCGGGTCCCTGCACAGGAACCTCGGTACTCGGGTCCACGCACAGGAACCTCGGTACTCTGGTCCACGCACAGGAACCTCGGTACTCGGGTCCACGCACAGGAACCTCGGTACTCGGGTCCACGCACAGGAACCTCGGTACTCGGGTCCACGCACAGGAACCTCGGTACTCTGGTCCACGCACAGGAACCTAGGTACTCGGGTCCACGCACAGGAACCTCGGTACTCTGGTCCACGCACAGGAACCTCGGTACTCGGGTCCACGAACAGGAATCTCGGTACTCTGGTCCACGCACAGGAACCTCGGTACTGTGGTCCACGCACAGGAACCTCGGTACTCTGGTCCACGCACAGGAACCTCGGTACTCTGGTCCACGCACAGGAACCTCGGTACTCGGGTCCACGCACAGGAACCTCGGTACTCGGGTCCACGCACAGGAACCTCGGTACTCTGGTCCACGCACAGGAACCTCGGTACTCTGGTCCACGCACAGGAACCTCGGTACTCTGGTCCACGCACAGGAACCTCGGTACTCTGGTCCCCGCACAGGAACCTCGGTACTCGGGTCCACGCACAGGAACCTCGGTACTCGGGTCCACGCACAGGAACCTCGGTACTCGGGTCCCTGCACAGGAACCTCGGTACTCTGGTCCACGCACAGGAACCTCGGTACTCTGGTCCACGCACAGGAACCTCGGTACTCTGGTCCACGCACAGGAACCTCGGTACTCGGGTCCACGCACAGGAACCTCGGTACTCGGGTCCACGCACAGGAACCTCGGTACTCGGGTCCCTGCACAGGAACCTCGGTACTCTGGTCCACGCACAGGAACCTCGGTACTCGGGTCCCCGCACAGGAACCTCGGTACTCTGGTCCCTGCACAGGAACCTCGGTACTCGGGTCCCTGCACAGGAACCTCGGTACTCGGGTCCACGCACAGGAACCTCGGTACTCTGGTCCCTGCACAGGAACCTCGGTACTCGGGTCCACGCACAGGAACCTCGGTACTCGGGTCCACGCACAGGAACCTCGGTACTCGGGTCCACGCACAGGAACCTCGGTACTCTGGTCCCCGCACAGGAACCTCGGTACTCTGGTCCCTGCACAGGAACCTCGGTACTCTGGTCCCCGCACAGGAACCTCGGTACTCTGGTCCACGCACAGGAACCTCGGTACTCGGGTCCACGCACAGGAACCTCGGTACTCGGGTCCACGCACAGGAACCTCGGTACTCGGGTCCACGCACAGGAACCTCGGTACTCTGGTCCCTGCACAGGAACCTCGGTACTCTGGTCCACGCACAGGAACCTCGGTACTCGGGTCCACGCACAGGAACCTCGGTACTCTGGTCCACGCACAGGAACCTCGGTACTCGGGTCCACGCACAGGAACCTCGGTACTCTGGTCCACGCACAGGAACCTCGGTACTCTGGTCCACGCACAGGAACCTCGGTACTCGGGTCCCTGCACAGGAACCTCGGTACTCGGGTCCACGCACAGGAACCTCGGTACTCTGGTCCCTGCACAGGAACCTCGGTACTCTGGTCCACGCACAGGAACCTCGGTACTCTGGTCCCTGCACAGGAACCTCGGTACTCTGGTCCACGCACAGGAACCTCGGTACTCGGGTCCCTGCACAGGAACCTCGGTACTCGGGTCCACGCACAGGAACCTCGGTACTCTGGTCCCTGCACAGGAACCTCGTTACTCTGGTCCACGCACAGGAACCTCGGTACTCTGGTCCACGCACAGGAACCTCGGTACTCTGGTCCCTGCACAGGAACCTCGGTACTCTGGTCCACGCACAGGAACCTCGGTACTCTGGTCCACGCACAGGAACCTCGGTACTCGGGTCCACGCACAGGAACCTCGGTACTCTGGTCCACGCACAGGAACCTCGGTACTCGGGTCCACGCACAGGAACCTCGGTACTCGGGTCCCCGCACAGGAACCTCGGTACTCTGGTCCCCGCACAGGAACCTCGGTACTCTGGTCCACGCACAGGAACCTCGGTACTCGGGTCCACGCACAGGAACCTCGGTACTCTGGTTCCTGCACAGGAACCTCGGTACTCTGGTCCACGCACAGGAACCTCGGTACTCGGGTCCACGCACAGGAACCTCGGTACTCGGGTCCACGTACAGGAACCTCGGTACTCTGGTCCACGCACAGGAACCTCGGTACTCTGGTCCACGCACAGGAACCTCGGTACTCGGGTCCACGCACAGGAACCTCGGTACTCTGGTCCCTGCACAGGAACCTCGGTACTCTGGTCCCCGCACAGGAACCTCGGTACTCGGGTCCACGCACAGGATTCTCGGTACTCGGGTCCACGCACAGGAACCTTGGTACTCTGGTCCCTGCACAGGAACCTCGGTACTCTGGTCCACGCACAGGAACCTCGGTACTCTGGTCCACGCACAGGAACCTCGGTACTCGGGTCCACGCACAGGAACCTCGGTACTCTGGTCCACGCACAGGAACCTCGGTACTCGGGTCCACGCACAGGAACCTCGGTACTCTGGTCCCTGCACAGGAACCTCGGTACTCTGGTCCCCGCACAGGAACCTCGGTACTCTGGTCCACGCACAGGAACCTCGGTACTCGGGTCCACGCACAGGAACCTCGGTACTCGGGTCCACGCACAGGAACCTCGGTACTCTGGTCCACGCACAGGAACCTCGGTACTCTGGTCCACGCACAGGAACCTCGGTACTCGGGTCCACGCACAGGAACCTCGGTACTCGGGTCCACGCACAGGAACCTCGGTACTCGGGTCCACGCACATCAACCTCGGTACTCTGGTCCCCGCACAGGAACCTCGGTACTCGGGTCCACGCACAGGAACCTCGGTACTCTGGTCCCTGCACAGGAACCTCGGTACTCTGGTCCACGCACAGGAACCTCGGTACTCGGGTCCCTGCACAGGAACCTCGGTACTCTGGTCCACGCACAGGAACCTCGGTACTCTGGTCCACGCACAGGAACCTCGGTACTCGGGTCCCTGCACAGGAACCTCGGTACTCGGGTCCACGCACAGGAACCTCGGTACTCTGGTCCCTGCACAGGAACCTCGGTACTCTGGTCCCCGCACAGGAACCTCGGTACTCTGGTCCACGCACAGGAACCTCGGTACTCTGGTCCACGCACAGGAACCTCGGTACTCGGGTCCACGCACAGGAACCTCGGTACTCGGGTCCACGCACAGGAACCTCGGTACTCGGGTCCACGCACAGGAACCTCGGTACTCTGGTCCACGCACAGGAACCTCGGTACTCTGGTCCACGCACAGGAACCTCGGTACTCTGGTCCACGCATAGGAACCTCGGTACTCTGGTCCCCGCACAGGAACCTCGGTACTCGGGTCCACGCACAGGAACCTCGGTACTCGGGTCCACGCACAGGAACCTCGGTACTCGGGTCCCTGCACAGGAACCTCGGTACTCTGGTCCACGCACAGGAACCTCGGTACTCTGGTCCACGCACAGGAACCTCGGTACTCTGGTCCACGCACAGGAACCTCGGTACTCGGGTCCACGCACAGGAACCTCGGTACTCGGGTCCACGCACAGGAACCTCGGTACTCGGGTCCCTGCACAGGAACCTCGGTACTCTGGTCCACGCACAGGAACCTCGGTACTCGGGTCCCCGCACAGGAACCTCGGTACTCTGGTCCCTGCACAGGAACCTCGGGACTCGGGTCCCTGCACAGGAACCTCGGTACTCGGGTCCACGCACAGGAACCTCGGTACTCTGGTCCCTGCACAGGAACCTCGGTACTCTGGTCCACGCACAGGAACCTCGGTACTCGGGTCCACGCACAGGAACCTCGGTACTCGGGTCCACGCACAGGAACCTCGGTACTCTGGTCCCCGCACAGGAACCTCGGTACTCTGGTCCCTGCACAGGAACCTCGGTACTCTGGTCCCCGCACAGGAACCTCGGTACTCTGGTCCACGCACAGGAACCTCGGTACTCGGGTCCACGCACAGGAACCTCGGTACTCGGGTCCACGCACAGGAACCTCGGTACTCTGGTCCCTGCACAGGAACCTCGGTACTCTGGTCCACGCACAGGAACCTCGGTACTCGGGTCCACGCACAGGAACCTCGGTACTCTGGTCCACGCACAGGAACCTCGGTACTCGGGTCCACGCACAGGAACCTCGGTACTCTGGTCCACGCACAGGAACCTCGGTACTCGGGTCCACGCACAGGAACCTCGGTACTCTGGTCCACGCACAGGAACCTCGGTACTCTGGTCCACGCACAGGAACCTCGGTACTCTGGTCCCTGCACAGGAACCTCGGTACTCGGGTCCACGCACAGGAACCTCGGTACTCTGGTCCCTGCACAGGAACCTCGGTACTCTGGTCCCTGCACAGTAACCTCGGTACTCGGGTCCACGCACAGGAACCTCGGTACTCTGGTCCACGCACAGGAACCTCGGTACTCTGGTCCACGCACAGGAACCTCGGTACTCGGGTCCCTGCACAGGAACCTCGGTACTCGGGTCCACGCACAGGAACCTCGGTACTCTGGTCCACGCACAGGAACCTCGGTACTCTGGTCCCCGCACAGGAACCTCGGTACTCTGGTCCACGCACAGGAACCTCGGTACTCGGATCCACGCACAGGAACCTCGGTACTCGGGTCCACGCACAGGAACCTCGGTACTCTGGTCCACGCACAGGAACCTCGGTACTCGGGTCCACGCACAGGAACCTCGGTACTCGGGTCCACGCACAGGAACCTCGGTATTCGGGTCCACGCACAGGAACCTCGGTACTCTGGTCCCCGCACAGGAACCTCGGTACTCGGGTCCACGCACAGGAACCTCGGTACTCTGGTCCCTGCACAGGAACCTCGGTACTCTGGTCCACGCACAGGAACCTCGGTACTCGGGTCCCTGCACAGGAACCTCGGTACTCTGGTCCACGCACAGGAACCTCGGTACTCTGGTCCACGCACAGGAACCTCGGTACTCGGGTCCCTGCACAGGAACCTCGGTACTCGGGTCCACGCACAGGAACCTCGGTACTCTGGTCCCTGCACAGGAACCTCGGTACTCTGGTCCCCGCACAGGAACCTCGGTACTCTGGTCCACGCACAGGAACCTCGGTACTCGGGTCCACGCACAGGAACCTCGGTACTCTGGTCCCTGCACAGGAACCTCGGTACTCGGGTCCACGCACAGGAACCTCGGTACTCTGGTCCACGCACAGGAACCTCGGTACTCGGGTCCACGCACAGGAACCTCGGTACTCTGGTCCACGCACAGGAACCTCGGTACTCTGGTCCACGCACAGGAACCTCGGTACTCTGGTCCACGCACAGGAACCTCGGTACTCTGGTCCACGCACAGGAACCTCGGTACTCTGGTACACGCACAGGAACCTCGGTACTCTGGTACACGCACAGGAACCTCGGTACTCTGGTCCACGCACAGGAACCTCGGTACTCTGGTCCACGCACAGGAACCTCGGTACTCTGGTCCACGCACAGGAACCTCGGTACTCTGGTCCACGCACAGGAACCTCGGTACTCTGGTCCACGCACAGGAACCTCGGTACTCTGGTCCACGCACAGGAACCTCGGTACTCGGGTCCACGCACAGGAACCTCGGTACTCGGGTCCACGCACAGGAACCTCGGTACTCTGGTCCACGCACAGGAACCTCGGTACTCTGGTCCACGCACAGGAACCTCGGTACTCTGGTCCACGCACAGGAACCTCGGTACTCTGGTCCACGCACAGGAACCTCGGTACTCTGGTCCACGCACAGGAACCTCGGTACTCGGGTCCACGCACAGGAACCTCGGTACTCTGGTCCACGCACAGGAACCTCGGTACTCGGGTCCACGCACAGGAACCTCGGTACTCTGGTCCACGCACAGGAACCTCGGTACTCTGGTCCACGCACAGGAACCTCGGTACTCTGGTCCACGCACAGGAACCTCGGTACTCTGGTCCACGCACAGGAACCTCGGTACTCTGGTCCACGCACAGGAACCTCGTTTTCATCAATATGAATCGTTATATAACTTCCAAGTCTTGTTCAGACTAAATGTTAATAAAAAATGTCTAGCAGTTGATAAGTCACAACAGGTTTTCTCTCTGAATTTTAATGCCAAATTCCTTCTTGAAAACAGCAGTTATATGGTTACGATATGCACCAAACAATTACAACACTTGTTACTTACTAGCATCAATTATCCTACTGCCATACAAAACACAACTGATGTAATATTCATGTATCTTAACAGCAATAACATGTTCTATAATCAAAATGGTACTACTGTGAAGGTTCACTACTGAAAATACTAATCATAATAAATTAAAATCTTCACTTCTGAATTTTTGGCTTAATAGAAACGAGTCTTCTATTGGTCTCCTAGTGTAACAGCAAATTCTTGACAAGCAAAGAGTAGACTAGAACATAAAATAAACTATACTAAGAAAAATAGTTAAGTGAAGCATTTGGAACACAACACTTAAAATATAATAATATTCTTCACAGATAAAATAAACGTATTACACTGGTATCTATGATATAAAATGAAACGGGACGTTGTGAAACAAATAGAAGCAAACGACAGGAACTGCGGTCGTCATGATGAAAGCAACACTGTAGCAAAAGGAAGACACAAAGTCCTGATAAAATAAAAGCGGAATGTTTGCATGCTCATGGCAAGACACTAGTCATGTAACATGTTGAGCAAATTAACATTATAGTTCAATAATTTACATAAAACTAGCGACCCGCCCCGGCTTCGCACGGGTGCAATGCTGATACTAAATAAACTACAGAATGTCTTTATATAATAGTGATATTATAATAATAATTTTCTGCTCTCAATTTAGTTTGATTATTACGGATGTAGGCCAATCTATCAGATTCAATTTTCGCATATTGCTATATTGCTTAAAATCGCTTCGTAAATTAGCCATTATTTCTCATAAAAAGTAAAGGATAAAAAATGGTTATTGTGGGTTATCCCCTAAGAGATAGACATATACCATCGAGGACTTTTTTGTAGACCTTTTCAAGGTGTAAAATACTGCAGTACATTATTTTGATATATCTGGTAGGGTTCAGCCAGCATTTGCAATGTAAGCGCAAAAAGTTTTGTTTATTTACGACATCACATTAGAAACCTCTAAAATTATCAGTGTTCCTCTACTATATTATGCATGTATAATACATATAAACCTTTCTCTTGAATCAATCTATATCTTAAAAAAACAGCACCAAAATCTGTTACGTAGTTTTAAAGATCTAAGCATACATAGGGACAGACAGACAGCGGGAAGCGACTTTTGTTTTATACTAGTAATTACTTAATAACATTTTCCACCCAACAGTAACAATGGCGGTGGTCTGGACAGCACCTGCAGGGCCAGCTCCCGGGTGGGAGACACCACGAGGGCGCGTGCCCCCGGCCGAGTCCTGGGCGACTGCAGACGCTCCAGCAGCGGCAGCAGGAAGCAGGCCGTCTTGCCGCTGCCCGTGCGCGCCATGGCCACCACGTCCCGGCCCTCCATCACCAGCGGGATGGTCTGCCACACGCACACCGCTCTCAGCTCACGCCACACTCCTCTCAGGCAACTGTGATAACCAGCATGCTCATCATGTCCAACATTTCAGCTGGAAGTAGACATGCAATTTGAAAGAACTTGAATCTAAGACGACCTGAATGTCATTACTGGCAATATTTCCAACCCTTCGATTTACATGGTACCACTTTTAAGGTATTTCAATGCACATTTTAATTTCCCTTAAGTTTTTGAGTTGGAATTTTCCAGCATAATAACTCAAATAGTAATAATTACTAATTTTATTGAATGTAATTTTTTTTGAGACCTCCAATAATTTTTTTTATCCAGGTACTTAGACACCACTAATCAGCAAATTAAGTGCTAGCAGAAAAGTTTAGTAAAGTTTAGTACTGAAATTATGTCATCAAGGTAAATATTGAAAAGTAATGGTGGCAGGGTAGCACCTTGTGGAACACCAGGTAGCCAGATGTTAATCAGAGTTGATATTTTTTAATTGAAACACAGAAATTTCTATTATTTATATAACTACATAACCTGTTTATAAATCTGTTACATAAACCAAAATTAGCACATTCGGTAAGAATAATGTGAAGATTTACAGCAACAAAATCAAAATAACACGCATCAACCTGACCACATGTAGTTAAGAAAAGATAGCTGGTCATAGCGGTTTTTTCTGTTCTAAAACAGTGGTGTGAATTTGTACATCTATTTTTTTAAAATTGAATTCAAAATATTTAATCATAATTTTATTGAATACTTTTGTAAAGCCATTTAAGAGAGATATAGGTCTATAGTTTGAAACTTGCAAGGTTCATCGTGAATAGGAATGACCGCTAAGGTGTCCTCTGTCAGGATTGTATATAGTACTCTGCATGGTTACGTCTGCCGTTACTATGATGCAACTGGATACGAGCCACCAAACAGCTAGAGTGATATTTTTTGTCAGCTTGGTATATAGCGTAACACGTTTATTTGTTTTCCCTTTCTATCTCGTCATTGGCCACGGCACTCTTACAGCCGTCGACCGACCAATCGCTGAGCATTGGACACAGTGCACCCCAGGTCACGAACTGTAAGCCTGCAGAACATTGCGCATAAGGGCCAGGCTCTGTTTCCGGGAGACACGTCACGCCAGTAAGGGGCGGACTCCACCCCTCGACTGTCACAGGCGGGACGGTGATAGCCCCGTGTATGAGCACGCAGCAGTCTTTAATGAACTGTTTTATTGGAATAAACACCGGGCTGGATCCCTCAGGCCCCAACTGTCTGCTTTACTACTTCCGTCAGACAGTAAAACCAGCTACATGTAAACATTCAAACATTAACTGTCATATATTAAACAATCCCAGACAACTTGTTGAAGTGCACAGAGAAACAGCAGCTCCTAAGACTCCCACATACTGGACAACCTGTGACTGACTGATATCTTCCATGACATCACCTACAGTAAACCTTTAGATGATATGACATATCATCTACATTTCAGCAAGAAGATGCAATATTGTGCAAACCGATTGGGAGACCAAACATTAATTGAACCATAACTTTTCTTCAAACCTTTTCGGTAAATATGTATTGTACGGATTAGCGCCAAAAAAAATCGTACAAATATGAAATAACTTTCATTATATGCTATCTTACGTCCTCTCTTCAGAACCGCCTGCGGAGATAAAAAATTCCAATTACTTTAGGAGATATCGAATTTTTTAATCTTCATTTTCTGGCGATTTTTTTTAAAAAAAAATTTAAAAATCCGAAAATACCTTTATTCTGTGCTCTTAAACTTCCTCTTTTCATTAAACCCGGCTGAGATAAGAAATTCCAAATACTTTTGGAGATATCGAATTTTTTAATTTTCATCCTGTGCACTCGTGCGGCGATAACAGTTGCTTGTTTACAAGTATCATTTTTTTTTTTTGCGATGTTCCCGAACGGAGAAACCTAAGATGCACATAAAGTTCTGCCATTCCCGATTACACCCGAACAATTCACCTTCGGCCAACCTCGGGTTTATTTATTAATATTTCTCTGTTTATTTTAATGTAGCTATACTAACCTAACTAACCATCCAAATGGTTTTAAAGTTTTTTTTTTAATGTAGCTAACCTATCCGACCACTTTTAATATTTCAATTCATTTTTCCTGCGCAAAAATAAATAAATCCCGAGGTTGGCCGAAGGTGAATATTCGGGTGTAATCGGGAATGGCAGAACTTTATGTGGATCTTAGGACTCTCACGCGAACGAATACATCATGTAAAAAGAAACTTACGTGAGTTTATTCTGTTCATCCTTTTTCCCGGTTTGTTAGGTCAGGTCAGCTACATTATAAATA
The DNA here is from genome assembly GCF_032445375.1 of Bacillus rossius redtenbacheri. Taxonomy (NCBI): domain Eukaryota; kingdom Metazoa; phylum Arthropoda; class Insecta; order Phasmatodea; family Bacillidae; genus Bacillus; species Bacillus rossius. Next base: position 18,775,968 of record NW_026962012.1, on the reverse strand, counting down.
CTTTAAAACTAAACAACCAATAAAATTAATTTTATTATTTTTAATGTCTGTTCAGTTTCAAAGTATTTATAATGTAGCTGACCTGACCTAATCTACCTTTGTCCCATTTTGTTAGGTCAGGTCAGTTACATTATAAATACTTAAAACTATACAACATGTAAAATAAATGGATATTATTTTTAATTTCGGTTTATTTTGAAGTATTTATAATGTAACTAACCTTACCTAATGGGAAATTTCTGTTATTTAGACATTCACGCGCACACGGCAAAATATAAAATGGCGACGGTCAAATTATTACACACGTCTGGTATAGCAAAATAAGAACGGCCATATCTCCAAAAGTATTTGGAATTTTTTATCTCCGCAGGCGGTTCTGAAAAGAGGACGTAAGATAGCATATAATGAAAGTTATTTCATATTTGTAAGATTTTTTTTGGCGCTAATCCGTACAATACATATTTACCACATTTTCTTCTCCTTTTCCTATTTGTATTTTTCATATCTAGGCATACAGTATATTAAATGTGATTTTACAACAACCTTAAATCATTAATTAAAACATTTTTGCAATAAAATTTTCACATGTACAAATTATTTTATAAATTAAAACTGATTTATAATCATCTTAACCACTTCTTTGACAAATAACTTGCTTTTATAAAGAAGGAAGGTAAATATCCATAATTTTTTTTTACCATTGTGTAGCAAATTTTGTGCTCTTTCTCATGGTAACAAGCCAGAGATTGTAAATATTAATAGAAAAAAGTTATAGTAGGATACTGAACTGATGTTTATAATTTTTGGTAATTCATTTTTTCCACTTTTAAATAAATTGCATGTACTTCTGGACATTTAATTACATTTTATGAGTGTTATTTGAATCTATGTAAAATTATGAATAAGTATGGTGAATTTCACAATTCTACATAATAACTGCTATTACAAACGTAAGTTGAAGCATGAATTGTCACTCAACTTTGGGGTAAATATGTATTTTAGCAGTATTTGCGAAAAATAATTTTAAAAATCCGAAAATACTTTTATTATATGCTCTTTAACTTCCTCTTTTCATTAAACCCGGTGGAGATAAGAAATTCCAAATACTTTAGGAGATATTGCCGTTCTTATTTTGCAATACAAGACCTGTGCTATCATTTGACCGCTGCAATTTTTTATTTTGCCATGTGTTCGTGAATGCCTAATTAATTAAAATGGTTGATTAGGTCAGGTCAGTTACATTATAAATTCTTTTTTCAAACTAAGCGGACATTAAAAATAATGTGAATTAATTTTAATGGTTGTTTAGTTTTAAAGTATTTATAATGTAACTGACCTGACCAAACAAACCGGGACAAAGGATGAACAGTAGGAACTCAAACAATGATTTTTTTTACTTATTACTTGCACAACAATATCCAAATAACAAATAAATCATTAAAACTTGAAACGTTAAAAACTCACCTAAGTTAAAGGTGGGTACAATTCCTTTGCCATAAGTAGAAAATAATGTAGTCGTTCACCTACGTCGCGAGAAAAAAAAAATTCATACTCGTAAACAAGAAACAATGGTAATTTAAAATTATTTTTTAACAAATATCGCCCAACAATGAAAATGAAAAAATTCAATATCTCCTAAAGTATTTGGAATTTCTTATCTCCGCCACTTTTAATGAAAAGAGGAAGTTAAAGAGCATACCTATAATAAAAGTATTTTCGGATTTTTAAATTTTTTTCCGCAAATACCGCTAAACTACATATTTACCTACTTTTGTTGCGGATTAAAAAAGTTCCACCAAACAGAGGGAAACTTTAAAGGGCTTTAAATTCCAAACAAATCAATATTCTAAAAATGAAAAATACAGGTCTTATATTTGTCTAAAGATACCAAGAAACAAATTTCATTAAAATCTGAGATGGTGGGTTGGACACCCCTAGATGATCTAGCATGGAATGCTCCTTATGCCAGTGTGAAAATAATAAGGTAAAATTAAAATATTAAAAACATACTACCTAGTCTAGAGGAGTGCCTAGACCTCATATGTATAAAAACATTTAGAGACATTGTTCCAGAGATCAATTGTACTGTGTAACACATCCAGTTTAATTTAATGTAAAAAATAATAAAGTAGACATTTGAATGTGTTTGTGATTTGAAACTGTACCATTGCCAAAAGTTCTTTTTGATTTTGAAGATATTGTAAATAATTGATATAATCTGGATACACACTACGGGAGTCAAACTGTCCCTAGGAACAAATGTTCTACGTCACGTATCCAATTGTATATCAACACAAAAAATTACAATAAAATAAGCAGTTGAATGTGTTTGTAATGCTAAACTGACCTAAAAACTAAATATATTTGATTTTGAAAAATATGAATTATAAGACTTTGATATGAACTTAAAAAGTGTAATCCTTACAATAATTAAAATTACCTTTCTCTGAATTGGAGTAGGAACTTTATAACCTCTTTTCTTAATGCCCTTCATTACAGGAAAACTTAACCCCATCGATTCAAAAGCCCCAGATTTTTTCGATCCTTTCTTTTTTTTATTCGATTTTTTCGCGTTCTCTTCATACTCTTCATCTTTATCGCCAAATCCAATTACTTCAGCAGACATTATAATAACACGGTTAAAATAACTCACTAGGTTAGGTTACAAAATACACATGTGTATCCTAAACAAACTCGAAACTACCATAGAAAATTACCCAACTCTAAACGGTAAAAACTGCAGCCAGCATTAAATGTCAATATTTTTATCTATGTATAATTAATTTTTAACATTTTGTTTCAAAATTTATGTCAATCACTTTTATTTGTGTATTTTTTTCAAACCTAATAATCTGTTCATCCCGTTTTACGGTAGTTTTTTAAATTACATTTAAATGATAGTGTTTTTTTTTGGAAATGATACACCAATTTAAAAATTTTAATTGTTAAGAGGGTAATGGATAGGTAATATAACATTTATAAAACTATAAGTGTTCAATTTTTTTTTCTGTTCTGAAGTTTTGTTAGGGAATTAAGTTTTCATTCAGCTTCTTCTTCTGTAAATTTGATAAAAAAAGGTTTTAATTCCAATTTTTGCATATAAATTTCTTCTTCAAATAGTATTTAGGAATTTAAATTATTGCAAAGTAAAATGCTTAATATATATATATATAACAATTACATGTTCCATCGCCCGCAGTCCTGAATTAACTAAGAAGGAACAACAGAGCTGTGTTGATCCCATAGTGTGTGTGCTCTCCAGTCCCTGAGCAAGTAGGATGATGACTGACTTGCCTCCGGCGGCTCCAGCTCAACGGAAGCTGTCTTTCCCGCTCGAAGCATGTAGAATACGGGAACGATTTCGGCTGGGTTTTACAGCCTAGTGGTACAGTGGGTGAGCCCAATGGTAGCTGGCAAGAATGAAGTTAAATTTGATTCTGGGAGGGCGCCAGTGATTTGGTGGATCGTCGTCCCCAGCGTGGTCTACTAGGCTCGGTGGCTGAATTATAAGTTGAGTTCAAAATACATATTATGTCGTGAAGCTAGATACATTATTTACATCAAGTAGGATATAATTTAAAACAGTGTGGGTTTATTCCCAGAGTATCCCTCGTACGTTGGTAGTCTGGGACTAGTCCCTAATGTTAGTATGGTGTTGCCGGCCACTCAGAGGTTCGATAGAGGGGGTTCGTGCCGCGTGGCCGAGGGATCTAGTCTCACCAAAAATAACAAGCCCAACTAAAGTTTCCGGGTCCTTTATACACATCAATGTATACTCTTTACATAGGGCTACCGCGGACCCACCTGTGGCAATCTCGATAGGGCATTGCCCGGTTCCGCGCGCTTCTGCTTTGTTAAATATGGGACGTCCCGCCCGTGCCGATATAGACACTTTCTTACTAGAGGCGATGCTAGACATGGCTGACGTGGCTTGAGGAAAAATAATGTAAAATACCACAAGGTCTGTATGACCCTATTCCGGTAATTACTTTACTGACATAGTCTCTAGGACAAGGACTTATATACAATGACTCACATCCAACCCGATGACTGACAAACTATACTAACAGAGACTGGGGAGACGTGTATGAAAACTATTGTGGGGAAACTTCTTACTGTATAGGCCTTCAAATAGATATGTGCAGAAATTCTTCCTACTTGTGTTTACAAGCAAAAGGCCCCACCTCTATGAAGACTAAAATACATAACACGTTGGGCTGTGTTAGACAGTGTAAAAATCGATATTATTTATGTGGCTCTCCAATGGTATGTGTTGATGATACTGTAGGCCACAGGTGTTAATTTAATTAAAGGTACAAATACACATAGACATACACTAGGGCAAATGAAATTATAAATAACAGAACACAACACTCAAAAATAAAATATATAATTATTTATTGAAACGAAAATAGGTTCAAAATTTACTCTTATTAATAGTATTATTTAATTAATTAATATATTCAAATTCCTAACTGGTACTTGGCATCACAGATCACACATGAATTCTAATCATCAGGAGTTATGATGCGCACATTTAGGTCATAAACAAAAGTCTTTATTTGGGTTCGTCGAAATTACATAGTTTTATTATATTATTCGTTTTTAGGGATCTTAATTAATTTTCCTCGGCTAGTAAGGTTCGAAATATCGCCGGTAGAGCTCAGAGTCTCTCAATCTGTATGACCTCTGAGTCAATGTAATAGTGTGTAAAATAGTTAAATTCGTATCAAAATATCGTTTTTATCGTAGATAATGTCAAATTACTTCAAAATATCAATGTTTACATTTGTTTTTGACGGCGATGTGACGGAAAACGGGAGTTAAGTGACGATGTGCATAAGTGAAGGAAACAAATTTTTGGCACTTTTAATTACTCGCGTTTTACACTCCTAGGCCATTTATCTTTTTAGAAAAATCCTAAATTATGTACTAGACTCCCTAGAATACATAATTTATCATCCTCGGTTCGGGATGGCTACCGCTCATAAGCTAAATTGTAAGATTTATTACCGTCGACGTCACAAGCTACAGCTTTCTTAGCTGGCCATTATAGAACTCCTCTATCTTCTTAAATTAAGCCAGTTAACTTAACTTTCAAATGGCGGGCCGTGATTGGCCGAAAACCAAAATCAGTTACATTAAATACTTAATAAAACGTGAAATCCGCACGCAACAATAGCGCGGATTACAAAATTTCATGTAAAATTTAAATAAAAAAATATTAAAATAATAATTTACATTAAACAATAACGGCGTTAATTTTACCGTTTACCGTCTTAAAATTCATTTAGTCCTTAGAGAGGTTCCAACAATACATATTTCAAATAGTCCAGAAAAGTCCATAGAGTCACTTTCTCATAGATACACATAAAAATAAATTACCATTTCTGAAAATAAATACCATATTAGACATAGAGCAAACAAAATAAATTAATTATAAATAATAATAATTAATCTGTCAAAACAAATAACATGTTGCAGTACACTATGCTAGCAACAGCTATCTTCCAGCTCAATAATTCACGACTCACAAGACTCGCCTTGAAACTTGAATGGAAAATGTCTGTTTATAAAATGTGACTGAAACTATGCCTAACTCCCGCACGGCACAGCTCACGACTACTATTGACGTCACGCACGGTCAAGTCCTCTCTCAGCTCGAGCTCTTTCACCACCAGCGTAGAGCGACGCCTCTCCCGCGACCGCTGCCTCTCGTGCCAGGATGACGACTGAAGGCCGTATTTCAAGACACAAAAATAAGGGTTTAGGTGTTGAATATGCAATACCTGTGCCCTAACCATATTCCAAGTGCACAATAGGACACAGCCAGTCCCTTATTTTTAGGGCACTGATTTTTGGTGTCCTATCTGTTGCCGATTTGATCCATAACTGTATATGTATATGTATATATATATATATATATATATATATATATATATTCCTTTTTAATGAACTTTAATGGAACTTTTACGATTACAATTCCCCCCCCCCTAATGACATTAAAAAACAGCAAACATAAATATGGCCAAAAATTCATCGTTTATTCTTGTACAACCAAAATTAAATATTTTATTTCACATTATCATTCCTAATTTTAAAAAATAAGCTAAAATTACGATGGATTCCACGAAGTAGCATCGCACAAGACCTCGTTTATTAAAACGGCCGCCGATCTGATACCTTACAGGGGTTCAGTTAGGACACGTTTTGGAATGTGACCCGAGAGTTAGGGTACGGCAGTTTCCCAACAAGGCAGTGCATATTTGCTACCTTACTCAAACGTCTTGGAATACCGCCCTGATTCTCTCACCCCACCCGGCGCGCTTGAGTGCCCGCGTCTTCCCCCTCCTCTGCGAGCCCGCGGAACACGCGGATTGGCCACAGGCATAAACCATGGCCTATGCACCCGGTGAAAAATAAGGCTATAAAAATTATATAAAAATACCAACGAAAATTATTTACAATTAAATATATACATACAATGAAATAAAATAAAAGTCGATTCCTGAAAGAAAAACACACACACCACACTACACTTCACTCTCGTAGCACCATTATGCAAGAGAGGGTGCTGACGAGGCATAACGGCCTGAAGGAGCCGGGGAGACACTTGGGTCGACATCAGTACATTGTGCTGCCACAACACCCCACCCTTTTCGTTGCGGTGCCAGAGCATGGCCCTGTGTACTGGCAGAATGAGAGAGTTCCAATTACTACTGCGCCTACTATACTGGTTTGATTGTCTGGTGACTAGAGAGTCCACGGATGGCAAACCGCAGCTACAGATTAGGACACAAGCAAGGGTTCAGTATGTGACACACGATAAACACTGGATAAGGCAAGACACGGACTAATTAACCATACAAAAGAAACTAAAATTACACATATACTTGAGTAGACCACGTGTGAAATGACTAAGTGCTCACCACACTTCGAAGACAATTAAGATCAGTTCAGGTAAGTGAAGTATTGCCACAATGATGGTGCGATGCAGCATATAGCAAATGTCTGCTCTAAAGCAAGGGCGAAGGCTCATACGTGTGGAGATGGTGTCTACATCAGGTTCCCATGAAGTTTGATGAAAATACGAGAAAAAGATAATTTAATGTGTAATTTACACTTAAATTCCAGTGTTGGATATGAACACTGTATTGCTGAATGTTTTTGTATTGGACACAGCTTTGAATTAAGGAGTTAAATGTTTTTTGTTTTAGTAATACATCAGCCTCTCAAGATGGTGTCTATGTTTATTAAAAGTGTGATAATTGTAACAAAAAAAAGCAGATGTGTAATGTAATTGCAAGTGAATGCAATGTAACGATCGGGATCGTAAATTATTATTTATTGCATCGTTAATTATGTGTTTTGCGGTTAATTGTTATAGTGGGAGGACACATTGACGAATAGTTAATGTGTGGACCCAACATCCAGATCCACCCCAAAGCATGCGAAGGAAGAAACTTCCAAGAGCATGACGATGACGTCGGCCGACCGAAGGCCACCCCAAAGCCCGACCTGCAACCGCCAGTATACGTTCCCGCTAACGAAACGCACCCCTAGCCACGGCCTACCCGAGTCAGGCGAACAACCAGCAGACAAGGTAGAATCCGGCCCCACAATAAACAGACTGACATTACAGTCGACCACTTTGATAAAATGCACACAGAATATAAACAACATTACGTATAAGTTAAACGTTCGCTTAATGAAAGTACGACGTAGGAGTGCCCAGGCACTCACGTGTGAAAATGTGTCGATACGTGTGTAAGTGTTCCCCTGGCGGCCTTCTGCCTAGATTAGTTAAGTATTTCATGTGACATAATTATTAATCCCTTGTGTTTCGCTATAACCCCCCACCGGAGCAGTCCAGCAAGAGACGAACAGTATCTAATGTGACGTATAGTTTAAAAAAACATAATTCGTAAACATACTAACTCTAAATTGTAGAAGGGGTGAGTAATGTTATAATTTAGCCTTAATAATTAATGTAGGAATTTAGCGCCCTTAAAATATCTTGCTAACTTGTTAAATTGGAAAATAACGTAATGAGGTCAACCCTGGCGCGAGGGACACCGAGCCTCGGCCGGACGCCGTGACACAACGGCAGTACAGCGCGACTCGTGGACCGGGCGGATGCACGTCCCACGGAGAGACATCATCCATTGTTTGCATTGAACTCACTTCTGGTAATTATAGGAACTTCCTCGAAACCTCTTTTTATTAATCTCTCCGTGCGTACCCGGTCCAAATTTTCGGTCCAGGACTTAATCCGGCCGCATAAATTTTAAAACCCCCTGCACCACACTTGGTCTGCGGGGTAGTTTTCAGTATACGGCACGGGCCGCCTCCCGAACCACAGAACTTGAATTAAAGCCAGTCGCCCCGGCGCTGACACCACCCCGTAAGGGAACTTGGACGAATTTAGCTGTGGTCCGCGCTCCACTACAGTGGACGCGAACAACGCCTCGAGACATAGATATACCGGATTGGCCGCCTACAATCGCCCTCACCGCTCTTTTGTGTAACCATGCTCAGAACCGCCTAGTGCCACGCTAATACGTAACATTTTAGTAATTTTGTGCGACGCCTTGAACCTGGAACATTCTTGAGTAAACTTGTGCAACGCGCCATCACGTAACATTTTTGTAAACTTGTGCCACGCCTTCATTACGTAACTTTTCAGAATAACTTTGTGTAATTGTGTAACTTATGTATTGTGTGAAGTCACCCTCTGTACGACGTGGTGTGTAATCCACGGTATTACACCAAGCCCACAGTCGCATGAATAAACGACGCACGTCATTTGCCGCATTAATTTAACGTCTAATCAATTAACCATACAACTCCCAACCACCGCCAAGTAAGGAATCCCTCATAGCCCACGCAACACCGCCGACGGTCCTAGTGGGCCACGCAGGGCAACCGACCCCACGACCCACCTATCGACTAGAAACAGAGCTAGTCTGGCGCCCACCCGGAAACACTACATCGATAACAGCCATTCCCACTAGGAGCCGCACCGAGACTCGAGCACGAGACCCCGGACGACGGCAATAATACTCTCGAGGATGGGACACAACATAGCCCGTCAATTTCTAAAGAATATGTGAAACTCGTGAACTATGAATTTAGGTTGTGCTTTGAGTTTGGTAGATTTTCATCGAGTTTGGGGCCTGCCACAGGGCCGATTAGGAAGGATTCGAAAGTACTTGCACTATGTCAGCTAAGATAGAACATCAAAGCATTGTTGATCCCGTGGTGCATGCGCTCTCCAGTCCCTGAGCCTGTAGGATGACGACTGGCGTGCCTCCGGTGGCTTCGAGATGATAGAGGCTGCGTTTCCTGCTCTAAGCATGCAGAGCGTAGGAATGATTAGGGATGGGTTTTACAGCCTAGATGCACAGTATATAATTTTAAATGTAAGAACTGCAACGAATGCGGGTATTTATATTAACAAATAATAATTAGGAAAACTAAGTTACCAAAGTTGTATTGCCATCGTCCAGAGTTTTCGTGTTCGAGGTCCGGCGTGGTTCCTAGCGAGAAGGCTGGTTATTTAGTGAAATTGTATCCGGGAGGGCGTTAGCTCTGTAGCTAACCAAGAGTTGGGTCGTTGGGTGTGTATGCCCCTGAGTGGCCCTCTAGGACTGTCGGCGGTGGTCGTGGTTGGAGGGGGCCCTCGCTATTGATACGTTACTGGCCCCTACACAGCATAACACGCTGATCCCTGACTGGGTTAGGGGAGTTCAGAAAATAACATACACAGGTCGGTTTTGCATTGTCGTATACACGTCGCGCACGGAGTGTGCAGAGTGGACGTTTAATTGGAATCGACAATTACACTTGCAGTTACGTTTACACAATGCACATTGATTTTCCCTACACAAATTACACTAAGTTAACACTAGGCGCTCTGACGCACTGTCACTAAGATTAAATCCTCACGCCAGTCGTGATTGAGGGGGGGAGTTCGATTGGAGGCGGCAAATCCCGTAAATTGCAAACGGCGATGCCCGGGCCTACCTGTAGACCGCAGCTCGCTATGAAATTTGTTGTAAGTCTTTACGTCGTTGTTGCCGGTGCCTGTGCACTCGGCGATTAGTCAAAAGTCTTTGGTGGCGGGAGTCGGCCCGTGCCGTATGCTGCACTGCCCCGCGTAATGCCTTATGCGGGGAGTTTACGTTAACGTGGCTGGGATAGGCCCTTCTCCGTAAAAGGACTGGGTGAACACCGAGAGTTAATTAAGAAAAAATTTAAAGAGTGACTATAATTACCAGTAGTGAATTCAGTGAAGGCGAAAGTTGAGGACTCCCCATGGGACGCACGTCCGCCCCAGTCCGCGAGTTTATAGCACTTCATTGCGAGGAAAATGCATTAAACACCTTAGAAAATCCTCCATGGTGATAGTTTGTGTACACGTGTGCAGTGCTAAATCACAAGGTAAAATTATTTTTTCCGAATCGGGTGGTATTTTTCTTTGTCTGTGTGCATGCCTGCGTGTTCTGCAATGTGATGTTCGTAATTTGTTATGCGCTGGACATACCTTACGTTCAGTGTTGTTAAGTAACGAATTACAAGTAATCGGATTACTTGTAACGATTACTTTTCAAGTAATTTATACTTGTAACGAATTACATTTAAAAAATGTAATTCGTACTTGTAATCGGAATACATAACATTAAATGTAATCGATACATTAAGGTAATCGATACTTTATATTTACTTGCCGTTACTTTTATTCTCGGAAGTATAATGAATACAATTAAGAACAAGATCATACAATTTTTGTATTAGTAAAGTTTATAATTTTACGCTTGTAGTGCTACGATCGTATGCACAACATATATGATCAAAAATGAAGATCCATAGTGACTTGCAGTGTCTCCAACATTACCCTATCCTAAAATCTGCATTTTTAAAATTTAACACATCGCTACCGTCAAGTGCTCCCGTTGAGCGTCTTTTTAGTGTTGGTAAAGATGTTTTTGCCATCAAGAGAGGGAATCTTTCTGATGAGAACTTTAAAATGCAATTGTTTTGTAAGGTCAATTTCAAAATTTAAAGAGTGTTACTTTTATTACAAGTAGCTACTTGTATGAAGTCTTTTGATGTTATTCAAGCAAATTTGTCCTCAAATATTATTCAATTAATTAAAGATAATAAATTTAATCATTACATGAAATCTTTTTTTAACAAAACATATATGTATGTATGTTTATTAACGTAACAAAGTGTAAAAAAAATTGAATCGTAGGTTAGTTTTAAAATGGTAGCGGAAAGTAATTGTAATTGTAATTGTAATTTTACTGATTACTTCTATATAAAGTAATTTTTACTTGTAATTAGTTACATTATCACCACAGTAATTGTAATTGAGCCCAATTACTTTTTCCGAGTACTTTTAACAACACTGCTTACGTTCATGGTAGTAACCGCATCTGCCACAAGTCATCGACTTATTACCTTGAAAATTTCTTCCCACCTGCTGATTGTATGTAGAATGTTGTTTTCCCCGTGATGAAAAACTTGATCCCCTGCTGGACTCGTGATTGTCTTGATCGTCCATGCTGCTTTTGCGCTGGTCCCACCTGCTCTGCTGTACTGTGTGTGCTGGAACTCTTCTATCTTCTGCTGGTTGCTGCCTATAAGAACTCTGTTGCCCTTGTCTCTTACACTCACTTGAAACTCGATTCACTTCATAACTGTTGATCTGCTTGTTTAATGCTTGCAACTGCTGTTCTGTTAGTTCAACCACTTTGCATATCTGTATGCACTTTTGCAAAGTTAAATCATTTGTTCTCAACAATTTATTCTTTACTGCTTTGTCACGTAACCCACTGATAATTCTATCCTTAATTAACCCATCACGCATTTCTCCAAATGCACAGCTCTTACTCAGTCTTTTTAAATCTGCTACATATGTGTCAATATCTTCCCCTTCTAGTTGATCCCTGTTAAAAAATACATGCCTTTCCACACTTTCATTCGTCTTGGGGACGCAATAATTCTCAAATGCCTGCAAAACACTTTTCAAATTTTTCTTCTGATCTTCCTGTAACTCGAATGATTCAAAAATTTCTTGACCTTCCACGCCAATGATGTGAAGTAAAATTGCCACTTGCACCTCATCCGTTTGCTTGTTTCCTCCCGAAGCCAACATGTATATATCAAACTGTTGTTTGAATTTCTTGAAGTTTTCTGATACATTGCCTTCCCAGCAAAGCTCCTTCGGTGGTTTTAGCTGGTTCATGATGCTTATTTTCTTCCTCTCGTTGATCACGTGGTCTTAACCTTCTAATATATAGGTACACATATTTCCGCATTACACTTTTCTTCCAATACACGTAAATTCAGTAACCGACTGCGCCATGTCATGATTTGTTATAATTATATTAAATAAGAACAACATTGAGTACGATGGTTTGTGATTTTTAATACTTTCAATAACAACCTGTTGTCTTTACATACATCATGCCTCTCACACTCTCTCCCATTATAGACTACATGACACATATATGACACTGTCCATGTCACCAGTGCCACTTACTGTATCGTTACCTGTTCCTTTCTCTTTATCAGCCATATCTGTACATTTATGCCTCAAAATATAATAACTTATTTCGTCAGACATAATGCCTTGCTCTTTGCGACGCACAAGGACGCCACAAACAAGGTCACAGCAACACTAAATAGCATGCACTGTCTTACCAACTGTGACTTACCAGTTTCTAAGGCCTCGCATAAGGGCACCGAAATTTTCCTTCTCTCTTCTGTGAGTGTTGATTGCGGCTTAAAATAGTATAGTTACAACCTATTTTTTCCCCAGCTAGAGATTTTACTAATAAACTACTAATTGTCAACACCAAAGAGGAGAAGAAAAATAAAATAGTAAATCGTATTTATTTGTGTATCATCAGCTATGTTGTCCCTATGTAGGTAAAATGACCATGTTATCATATGAGCAATTGTTACAAATAAATGCATTTAGCTTAATCTCTTTCAAAATTACCCCGGACTTTACATTATAAATACTGTTTTGAAGATTATAATGAAAATAATATTACAATAATAGAAAAACAGTCATGTTTTATTATTGTTAATGAAACAGAACTCAAATTTAACTGTCCCTAACTTACCATTACCTACTTCATTTACTATAACACAACATAAAATTTGTCAATATCTAATTCTTACTTTGGTATTACAATTTAAAATATTAAATCATTTGTACACCTTAACGAGCAACCCATAGCTTGTGTATGTGGTCATAAGAAAGAAAGGTCAAGGAATTTTGATGACCTACAAATGGTTCGTAGGTATACTAAACATATGGTGTATTGTAGACTCTCGATTTTCGGCAGGGCAGTAGTGGGACTCCTCCTTAATACTGGGTGGTAATCACAGTAGGCAGGCGGTCGATATAACTAATGCTAAAACTCTACAGCCGAATATTTCGTAATTCGCAGCTTTCCAGCATAGGTAGACCCCAGATGCTGCAAACACCAAATAAGTGAAGTGGTCGTAACAAGGACGAGAAAATCAAAGTCCAACAACTGCGATGAATCAACAAGGCAACCAATTCGGGATACATCGAAGACGAAAATCGCGTGATACAGGTGTTCAAGTTCAGTTCATCGCATCTTCCTACATCTGGCAAATTACATCGCTGACTTTCTAATTTTGACCTTTTGTGAAAGATGAAACTGAAATCGTAGCAGTCGCGGACGTCTTCTTGTCTTCCGCGCGGTATTCTAAATACTCAGAATGACCCTACATGCGAAAGATGCCTTCTTTGAGGTTTGCTTTCTGATGGACATCTTTTTCTTGTTTTCAACTTCGCTGTACCTGCAAAGAGCAACGAAGCTCAGAGAAACTTTGGATAAAAACATACTACCGAGGTAGATATATTTCTACTTAACCCAGAGAGGAATATTTAGTTAGTGTTACTAGGGTTTTAGAAGGAAATAATCAACTATTGAAGTGTAACCACAAATCCATGAGAAATTAAATAGAAGACCATTATTAAGTAATATCAATTATGATGAAGTTGTTGCTTAGTAAGTTAAATCAAACAAATATAATTTGTTTAATGGCAAAGAATTATTATTTATTTTAAATGAGTCTGCCGCCGCCTCGTCTCTGGTGAAGCTGTGGAGACGGGGTGGACGTCGCTCGGTCGTTCAGTTGTCGTGTTGTTTGCCCGGCGCCAGCTCTTTGGTAGAGCAGCCTCACACTCTGAGGCAGGAGTGGACTGCTCGGCCCAGTGCAGCTGACCGAGGACGTGCGGACAAGGTGTAGCTAGCAGGAAGATTGGGTGTAGAAGAGAGGGATGCCCGCGGTCTCACGAAGAGTCGCTAGCGGAAAGGTTGGAAGTTGGAGAGAGGGATGCCTGCGGTCTCACGAAGAGTCGCTAGCAGAGGATTGCCCGCGGTCTCACGAAGAGTCGCTAGCGGATGGGTGGGTAGAGAGAGGTATAATAAGAGAGAGAAGGAAGCCCGCGGTCTCACGAGGAGTCGCTAGCGGATAGGTGCGAGAGAATGAGAGGGAGAGAGAGAGTAGGAAAGCCCGCGGTCTCACGAAGAGTTGCTAGCTGAGGGAAGGAAGATGAAGAATTCAAGCCAATGATACCACTCTTGACTGAGGTAATATTTATTCTCCCAGATTGGCTGGGAGAGAGGAAAGCTGTCTAGGCGATTTAAAAAAAATTTTTTTTTCCTAACCTAAGTTAAAACTAAGTGTGTTTGGGAGGGGTCCGGGTTAGGGAGAGACTCTAAGTGCGTCTCAGGCCGAAGCCTATACGCTCTAATCATGCAGGGGGTACCATGCAGAAAAGGGAGCATGCATCGTGTGCTAGGAGGGGGATTGGCCAGCCATGGCAGCGATTGGCGCCATGACTAACTCCCCTCACTGACTATTCTAGACTAAAACTAGATAAGTTGGGCCCAGGTAAAACCTGCATAGACACAGGGAAAACCCTGGGCACTTACATGCGGGATGCAAAATTTCATGCATTAATTACATGCGGGTTGGCTACGGGAATAGAAGGATGGCTCAGGAAGAAGAGTTGGAAGAGTAGAAAATATCTACTAAGCAAGG
The DNA here is from genome assembly GCF_032445375.1 of Bacillus rossius redtenbacheri. NCBI lineage: Eukaryota > Metazoa > Arthropoda > Insecta > Phasmatodea > Bacillidae > Bacillus > Bacillus rossius. The sequence goes on along the minus strand of NW_026962012.1, from coordinate 18,760,869 downwards.
GCGGGCACTTGGACATTTTTGTCCGCATTTGGGTGTTTGGTCATGACTGGTTTTTAGGGGGCGACTTCGTCGTTTCCCCCAGGCTGCCAGCCAGCCAGGTGAGCTGAAAGAAAGAAAGGTACATCTTACAACTATGAGTTATATGGCCGCGGCACCCAGGTTGCCCCAGTTACCACGGCCATGTATGCCCGACACATTGCGCTGCCAGCCTGGGCATGTCAATCATTGGCTAGTCCAATGTTGATTATTTGCACCGCAGGACGTGGTCAGACACATGGTCGGACACCTATTCTTCGATAGTGAGTCTACTCACTTATTAATTAAAAATAAACATTCCTATGAGAGTGGGGAATTTGTGTGTTGGTGTATTCATTAGGGCCCCGCTGGGCCAAAAAATAATTAGGGCCCCGATGGGCCAAAAATTCATTCATTAGGGCCCCGCTGGGCCAAAAGCATGTGTGTCGCCGGATTCGCTAGGGCAGGGGGGGGGGATTTAATTCAGTCACAATGTGCTGCCAGCCTGAGCATGTCAATCATTGGCTAGTCCAATGTTGCATATTTGCACTCCAGGACGTGGTCAGGCACATGTTTAGAATTTATTACTTAATGCTAATATTAGGACTTAAAGTTATGTCTTAAGAAATTAAAATACTTAATACTAAGTCTGGAGCTGCCAGAAATACGAGTGTAAAACTGCGCGATTCTTAAGCAGAATTTTCTCGCCAGTCCGCAACCACAGAGTTGGGGTCGGGCCTCGGCTGAGCGCAGGTGCGCTGTGATTGGCCGGAGCCTCCAGCCAATCACGGGCCACTACGGTGGTCGATGCGCCAGGATGGATTTCGGGCGTTTGTATTTTTGTGTTTCGTCGGGATCATAATTTCCGAGTGAGGAAATATGCGGATTTAAACTATTTACGCATTTATCGTAAAAAGTTTGTGTTGTACGAGTGTAAAAGTCTTGCAAAGTCTCTGACTCGGTTTCACGATGCAATGCTTCTACAGGGCAGTATCGTGGGGCGTCTGTGGCGATTCGAATGCACCTATTCTGAATCCTCTGCAGTTTTATTAGGTGTGAGGGGGCAGCTGTTGCCCAGACTGAGGCTGCATATGTAATTATTGGCCGTATTAGAGCATTGTACAGCAGTAGGCCGGTTTTAACCTTGCTGCCGCATCGTCTACTCATTACTGGGCATAGTGCACTGATCCTAGCCTGCGCTTGCGCTCGCCTAGTGTCAATGTGATTGCGCCAGAGTAATTTTCTATCCATGTGAACACCTAGATATTTCACTACCTCCTTATGCGGTATTTGTTCGTCAAACAAACGTATTTGCGGCCTGCGTTCTACAGGCGGGAGATTTTTACGAGTAAATACAATGGCCTCTGATTTCGTTGTATTTACTTTTATACGCCAAGTCGTGCACCATTGTTCGAACTCAGTGAGCGCGACTTGCAGTCTGTTGGTAGCTAGCTGGAGGTTGTGGGACCTTCTATACAGCACTGTGTCATCTGCATAGCAGCCCAGCTTTACTAGTCGGTGTGCGGGGCGTGGCATGTCACTGACATATATATTAAAGAGTACAGGGCCTAAGATGCTTCCCTGTGGTACACCTGCTCTTATTTGTTTTATGTCTGACAGAGCTCCTTCAGTAGATACTCTAAAGGTTCTGTCTGCTAAATAGGACGCGACTAGTTTAATATAACAGTCTGGAAATCCTGTTTGGTATAGTTTGTAGATTAGCCCCGCATGAAATACTCTGTCGAAGGCTTTCTCTACATCTATAAACGTAGCGACTACATAATCCTGTACATTAAATGCGCTTGTGATTTCTTCTGTCAGGCGCACGAGCTGATGTACTGTCGAGTGTGTACTGCGAAAGCCGAACTGTTCATCCGGCAGTATGTTATTCTCGTGTATGTGTACATTAAGTCTGTGTAGTATAATACTCTCCACGACTTTAGACACAGTACTTAGCAGACTGATAGGTCTGTAATTCTGTGGCAGTGTTTTATTTTTACCTGGCTTGTGAAAGACTATAACTCTAGCCTCTTTCCACTGTGAGGGGAAAATATTTAACCGAAACATTGCATTTATGCACTCAGCTAGATATTCGAGTGTTTCATTCGGGAGTTGTTTGAGGACAACAGCCTGTATGACGTCATTCCCGGGAGCTTTTCGCGGCTTCATTTTCTTGATAGCACGCTTTATTTCTTGCGCCTGTGTAAGTAAAGGCTCAGAGGTTGTGGGCAGTCGCAATTTAACACGTAGTTCGCGGTAAATTTGCGCCGTGAATATCCTATCGCAGGGCTGCATGTTGGGCTGGAAAGCTGCTTCCAGTGTGTCAGCGAAAGCTTGTGCCTTATCACAGGGCTGAAAAACTACACCATTGTTTGTTTCAAGGGGCGGGATTTTTTCCGATTTATTTAAAATCCGCTTCGTCATTGTCCAGGCACTTCCGTCCTGGGTGTCGAGTCGCGCGATTTTAGTTTCCCACTGGCTGCCTCGCCAGAGTGAGATTTCGTCTGAAATGATTGTTTGTAGTTCATTTATTCGGCGTTTCGTCTCTTGTGTACGACGCCGTGTGTATTCACGCCGCAGTCGATTTTTTTGTGAAATCAAGCTGCGGATGTATTCTGGCAGCTCGTCGTGTGCTAGCCTAACCTCCTTTTCTGGGATGCACTGGCTAATACCATCCTGGATTTTTTCTGTTAGGTCTAATATCGCGGAATTTAAATTGTCGCTGTTTTCAATAGTTATTTCGGCCGCGTCGGGGAGATTTACTGTTAAATAGTTTTTAAATTGTTGCCAGTCCGCGTTTTTATAGTCCCTGATTTTTCGTGGCTGGTTGGAGTCTATATTTGCGTCATCAAATTTTAAATGAACAGGGAAATGATCCGATGACATGTCGTGTACAACCTCGAGTTCGAATCCCGTGTTGACACGTTTGTTCAGGGCGATATCTAAAATATCAGGCATGTCGTTCAGTCGACCAGAGTCATGTGTGGGCTCTGAGGGAGCATGTACAGTATAGTTTTTGTTGAGTTGGTGAGTGTAGAGTAGTCTGCCGTTCGCTGTAGCGCGCCTGCAGTTCCACTCTATGTGTTTGGCATTGATATCGCCTACAGCAAGGAAGCTCGGGGCCGCTCCATATAAAGTATCCAGGTCTGCCTCGCTGAGGGACCTGCCTGGTGGGGCGTACATTGCAATTAATTTAATTTGTTGCCGATTTATATTTAAATTAATTCCTATAGCCTCCAGTTGTTGGAAATCAGGGAGCTGGCAGGCAGTGTGTTGTACACTAGTGTGTACAGCAAGGGCTACTCCACCGCCTCGTGCGTCTCGATCGCGCCTATAAATGACATAATTTAATATTGTCAGCCTGTCTGTCGGAGTCAGATGCGTTTCGTTTATCGCAGCTATTTTTATTTTATGTTTATCCAGGTGGTTGATAAATTCCGGTAGTTTATTTTTAATGCCGCGTGCATTCCAGAAGAGGAGGGAATGTAACTTAAGACTAGTGGCTGCGTGTGTGCTGCAATTCGGTGCCGAATTATTGTAGGTCATCGACAACGACCCCAGCAAGCGCACACACGCAATCCATGGTGGCACGTATTTTGTCTGCCATGGATTTGGACGTGTCTAGCCAGATGACTAGAAGCTGGCACAGAGGGCCGATGGCACTCTGCAGTTGGGCGTTGCCTATGATGGCCTCGTGGGAGCGGATGACCGCCTGGATGTCCGCAAGCTGCGGTGCCTGGGCGCTGGTGGACGGAGTCTGCTGGGCAGTTGGCAGCTCTGGTGCTGCATCGACTGCCATTGCTGCCACGGGTGCGGCCTGCGGCTGGGCGGGGGCTGGCGTTCTCTTCGCCGGTGTGGGAGCTGGCTTGGTGGCTGTCAGCTTGTCCTGGGCGGGCTGTCGGGGCCTGTCCTGGGCGGGGCGCGGGGGCTTTCCTTGGCCATTTTTGTGGCCGGTGGGGTTCTTCTTGAACCCCTTCTTCTTCTGCCACGGGTTGTTTGCAAGGACTGGGTAGTCCAGCTCAATGTGGCTGGGCTCCCAGTGCTGCTGCAGGGGCGCATACCGGCTCCCGCTGGCCTGCGCCAGGTAGTCGCCGAAGCACGGCGGCGGTGGGCCCCAGGGGTTGTGTCTTGGGGGGGCGTGATGTCCCTGTGGTGTCTGCTGTTGAGGCTGGGGCTGGTTGGTGGCGCGCGTGTTGTCGCGCATGTCGCGGCGGGATTGTAGCTCCCGCTTCTTTCGTTCTTGGGGGGGAAGGTGCCTCCGTGTCTCCTTCTTGTACGCACTGCACCCCTTGAAATTGGCGCAGTGCGGTTCCTCGCAGTGAGCACACTTTTTGTGCTCCTGCTGGCCCCCGTGCGGGCATTCGGTGGCGCAGTGCGAGCCACTGCACCACCTGCAGACTGGTGCTGCACTGCAGCCTTTGCCCACGTGGTTGAAGCGTTGGCAGTTGCTGCACTGCGCAGGGCCCTTCGGTCGCCTGTAGTCGTCCACGCGAATCCGCATTCCAGCGAATTCGCGCAGAGCCTGAATGGTCGCTGAGTCGCACGACTGCGGCACCTCAATGACGAGGGCGTCGCACTTCTCCCGTCTCCGCCTGTTCTCCAGGAACCAGTGGTTCTGGACGGGCAGGTTCAGTGCGGCGAACTCCTCTTGTAGGAAGTCCGTTGGTGTGTGACGGTGTACGCCGCGCAGTACGAATTTTTTCGGTACTTCGTGCTGTTGCAGAAGTACCGAGTGCTGCGCACCAATGGCCTGAAGGGCCTTAACTGCGCGCGTGTAGTCCGCGATGGTGGCGGTGTGGACCATTATTTCGTCCTTCCCGCGGTTTGTGCATGTGAAGCGCTCGGTGAGGGCATTCTTGAGTGTATGGTACACTCGCGGGTACTGGTGCCCCTGGTCAAGGAACACGAAGAGTGGCTTGACGCGATGGGCCTCGGGCGCTGCCGCAGGTGGCTGTTGGTTGGGGGGGGCGGGGCCCGCCTGCTCGGTTGAGGAAGAGGCCGCCATCTCGTGGTGCGACCTCTTCGCCTTTTTCGTGGCGACTGTCTGCCAGTCGCCATCGGTTGCGTCCTCCTGAGGGGAGGGCATTGAGTCGTCCATCTCTGTCATTATGTCTTTAAGTCGCGTCAGCCTCACACTCGTGAGCACCCACTGACCGTCCCCCGGGGCTAAGTTAGCCGGATTCAGGCTAGGCTGAAGGGGATCTAACTCCCCGGGTGTCTCAGAGCTCGTTGGTCGTTAATACTACCTTTACCTGGTACCGATACACTCTACCTGCCTGCGCACTCTGGGTGCACAGGTTACCTTTCAGGAAACCACTGGGTAGCACTGTGAAGTGCTACACACAGCTTTAGGCGCGGAGCTCCTCTCCGTACGTCCGTCCTCGGCCAAGGCTCAAGGCAAACTCCTTTTCGCTGTCTAGGCTTGTTAGCCCGCACAATTTATACAAGTTTCTTCTAGAACCATCTGTGTTAAAGTTTTACATATTTCTATCTCTTTTGCATGATGATGATCTTTTGCATTTTACAATATTATTTCCACATCTACAAAACATACTTCCAGTATACACTTAATAATCTACCTAAATATTTACAATAATAACATATATAAAATAACTATGATACATTGTCTCTTTTTATTTACACTGCCATCTGGTGACGAGTGGTAGCACTACCAGGGCCATGGCTGGAGTGTTGCGCCGCGGACAGGATTGTGACCCGGGTTTTTTGTTTAATAAAGAGGAGGTACGACGTCAAGTCTAAATAAGACTAAATAATAAATATAAGTATGTTTCATTAGATAATGTACCAGTATTATATTATTTGAAAGGGAAAAGAGTAACTAATATTACACATTTGAAACCTAAAATATTTTTATATCGATTTTACACAACAGTATATCAATGAATAGTAAAAATTTGAAATTTATATTGTTTATAAAAACCATTTAAGATTCAAAACTGTAAGTGTAATTTTTTTTGTAATATTGCATTTTCTTTAGACTGGCATTTTTCTGCAATTATAAACACAAAGAAAGTTGCAAGGAAATTCTGAAAGATTCTAAAAGACCCTGTTCTAGGTTCTGTTTATATTTTAACCATTGCCTAGCTGCTAGTTCGTTGCTAATGATGTGACACAAAAAGTATCTGTCTGCCATATTGAATTTAGTACTCTTTCCCAAGCACTGCCAGCACTGCATTCGCTTAAGGCCCTGTCACACTGTCAAATATATTGTATCCAATAAATTGGACAACAAAATTTGAAGGGTGATTTTGGATTAAATACGTCTTCAAATATATTGTATTCAATATTATTTGACGAGCAATGTAAAATATATTTGAAGTCATTTCACACTATCAATTTTCTTTGAATGAGCTCGTTTTACCAAACATTCTGTAGAGAACTGTAAATGACAGTATTTAGAATCAAAAAACAAATTTTGGGTCAAGGAACGCGGGCTTTTTTAAGTAAGTTATATTCCAATTTAGGTATATTGTGATCATACACAGTTTAAAATTTACGTTTTCCAGGTGTTTGCAATGCCTGCATTAAGAGCATCAAAGTGTTTCAAAAGCTGTAGCTGTAATTGCAATTGTAGCAAGTCTCAGTAAACTAGAAGAGAAATCTAAGAAAAAGAAACGCAGATGGTGGACGAGACAGTGGATACTTTCCCGGCAAACAAATGGTGTTTTACCCCTTTTTGTCATGAACTTCGATACGAAGATGCCGATTCATTTCCGAACTATGTAATAATGGATTCTGAAAGTTTTGATTTTCTTCTTTCAATTGTGGAGTCTCGCATTGCAAAGAAGGATACTCATTTGTGCCAGTCTATACCAGCAAAGCAGAGGCTGGCAGTTACATTAAGATTTTTGGCGACAGGGGAATCATTTAAGTCCCTTATGTTCTCTACAAGTATTCCACACAACACCATCTCAAAATTTTTACCTGAAATTTGTAGTGCAATTTATAGTGCTCTTCAAAAACAATATTTAAAGGTATGTTTAGTAAGAATAAAACATATAATTAAATGTAAATCTGCAAGTAGGCATATCCCTTCTCATTCCCGCTTATTTTCTCACCCAACTAGCTGCTGTTGTATGGACACTTTCACTTGTATTTCATCAAAATTGTTCCTATACTTTAAAGTGAATGTGTTAATTTTTGCTGTGTTTAGAAATTGGCAATTTTGTTTTATTTTGAATTAAGTGTATTTACTGTTACAAACCTCAACCTGAGCCTTTAAGCTAACTTCACCTCAGTCACATTATCTCTTTAAAATAATTTTTTAACGAGATATTAGACCAGGTATGCTTGTTTCGTACAGCCTGGCAAGTATAGGCTTACTGACAAGGATCTGCTACACAAATATTTACATTCACGAAAAATGGTATTACTTTCAAAACTTAAATAGGTAATAATAAGTGAACACGTAGGCAGAATTTTAATATTTCTAGGCCTTTCTTGCAAATCACCAGAGCTACTTGCTTACTCAGAGATGCTGCTTTAACATAAGTCAGTACCATCTATTGTCAGGAAATTATGAGTCTATATTCCAGAAAATTCCAGACAATACTTACAGAGAAGCAGCTATTGTGAAATAAGGAGAACAATGACTTATAAGAAAGATTGATTAGGTAAGCCAAAATAATTTTAGTTACATTAAGTCTCTGAATTGAAATATTTTAAAATTTATTTTAGGTGTTATTAATTTGGATTTGTAGGTAAAAGTTCCGAAATGCATATCCTAGTTTTGATACCTCATTCCTGATGGCACATTTTGTACGCAATGCTTGCTGTTTTAATTTAGTGTATCAACAATACCTGAACATAAGCAAAACTGGTATAGCAATCAAATAATGATCGTAAGTTGAATAGAAGATGTTTTCTGGTTTAAGGACCATAATATTCCAAAACTACAGTAACTTCTTTTAGTCAAATATATTAACCTGCACTTCCGTACATACAGATTCAATTGGAGGAAAATATACAATAACAATTACATATTCCAGCAGGAAATAAAATAGTATTAATTCAATTACTGCATTTCTTTCCCATTCGCCATTGCTGATATTTAAACTATTACACTTCGGAAACGGAAACAAAAGCGGCCGCTTTATTTTAGATAACTCTGATTGGCTGATCCCATCCAACATCCAACATATTTTAGAACCAGTCCTATACGTAAAATATTTGAAGGAAACTCTAGACATTCAATCTCTCAAATAAACATGGCTGCGATAGTGACGTTGAACGTGACGTCACAACCCTCAAAGATATTGGATCCAACATATTGGAAGGAGTTGGAAGCTAAAATTTGACAGTGTGACAGGGCCTTTATAACACTTTCTGTTTCGGTGATTCCCATATATACTAACATGCATCTATGGGTATCTGTTCTTCATAACAATCAGCGAGATAATATTTTTGTGTACTTACTGCTCGGTAAAATACAAGTTTTTGAAAAATGGAGCAGTGTTCAGGAGGAAAGACATGCTTGGAAATAGTCGGCGAGAAGGCGGAGAGCGAAGAGAAATCCGTTCCTTGTCAGGATATGTTAAATTCTGTATCGGTAAATGTAAATGATAGAACTTTATCTAATTCGTCTTCCAATTCATCTTCAACGAACTGCTCTCTTAATGAAGACCAAAGCACCAATGGTGATTTTTTGGGCGATAACTTCAACAGATTTAGCGAATCAAAGGAATGCGATGCACCATCGCCCAGAAAACTACCCACTGTGAATTGTGCGGAGAAAATAATCTTGTGCGTGGACATGTGCGAGGATGCGGGCACCACGCCCTTCAAGATAGCGAACGGCGCGACCTACAGGCCGCTGTACATGATCAAGCGGGTGATCCAGATCTTCGTGCACAACAAGCAGCTGCTGGGCAGGAGCCACGAGTTCGCGCTGATGCTGCTGCAGGCGGAGGGCGCGCTGTGGCTCAGGAACTTCACGCGGGACCTGCGCGAGGTGACGGCGGTGCTGGACGACCTGCTGGAGCTGAGCGCCGAGCCGGGAGACGTGTTCGACCTGTCCAGGCTGTTCGACGAGGTGCACAAGCACGTGCGCCTGCCCGCGCCAGACCCCGCCAACCTGGCGCGGCCGCCCTACACCGTCAGGATGATCCTGTTCTACAGCCGGGCCCGCTGCGTGCCGCGCTTCCTGTCCGAGGGGGCGCGCGCCCGGGAGCTGCTGAGCTCGGAGTTCTTCACGGCGGACGTGATGTACGTGCACGAGGACCCCTGCCAGGACGTGTTCGAGCGGCTGGGCGCGCTGGACGAGAAGGGCCGCTCGTACGTGCTGCACGTGGCTCGCGACGCAACCAAGCTGCACAACGGCATGGCCAGGCTGCTGGCTCACCCGCTGCAGAGGCCGCAGCAGGGGCGGGCGAGCTACCAGCTGCCCGGGCCGCCCGGCGACTGCGACTAGCCCCGCTAGCTAGCCACAGTAGCAATCCTCAATATGAAACAAGGTCTGCTGTATTAAAAGCACTGTTAAATCGAGGGAATGGTTGGTGTTAGGTTATCGGAAATTTGAAATAAATGTAGCCATCTTCATGCATTGCTTATGATGATAAAAATTTTTTTTGGTAAATATATAGTTGGGCGATATTTGTTAAAAAAAATTTTTAAATTCCGAAAATATTATATTCTATGCTTTTTAACTTCCTCTTTTCATAAAACCCGGCGGAGATAAGAAATTACAAATACTTAGGAGATATTGCCGTTCTTACTTTGCAATACAAGACCTGTGCAATCATTTGACCGTCACAATTTTTTTTTGTTGTATCTGGTGTTTTTAGAGAAGAAAAAAATATTTAAAATTTTTTTATTTATTTCCTTTAAATAAAAAAAGTTGAAATCATTAGTGTGACAATCGGCTACATCATGGATATTACAACTACACGATGTCACTCAAAACACTTCCTCGGATAATATTTTGGAACTAATAATAATTCCGTATTTTAAAATGTTGATGAAGCTATATAAAATTATAAATATATACCAAAAAAAATCCCACAACATAATGAAAAACCATTGGTAGTACATAATAAGACAAAAAAATTAATCTTACTTAGTGCAACTACAAAAATATCAAACGATTACTAGTAAATATTACGAAGAATATTTACAGACACTAGAATTCAGAAGTAATAATTATTACAAAAACTGCAAACATATTTAAATAATAAAAATAAAACTTCACAGTATTTACAAACTCAATATTCCATATAAAATAAATACAGTTTTGAAATCTTTTCAAATGCAAAAATGTCTGTAGCTCATGAAACAAAAACTTAAACACAATAAAATAAAATACAAAACCAATGCAGAAAATATTTGCACTATCCCTTGCATACAAAGTTACAACTACTCTGACAAAACTGAAATCCAAATTTAGAGTTAAAACCAGCAGCTGGAATAGCAAACATGGTATGCCCTGAAACAATTATTTTTATTGTTTAGGCACAATATCACTTTATACATTTTTCGCATTCAATGACTGAAACCCCTTGCAGTTGGGCATCTTGCATCGTTGCTTGCAGCTCCTTCAGTGTGTACAGGCCAATGTCCCCCCTGATCCCTTCTCACGTCTTGGGGTGGTACAGGAGCAACTGCTGATTTCCTCTTTTTCTCCGGGACCCGCGGCCTTCCACGCTTAGGAGTTGTATAGTGCTTCCCCTAATTCAGCTCTGAATTCAACTAACTTCATAGGGTTTGATGCTGCTGTAGCGCCGGTGTCCTTTCTGCTGTCCTTGTGCGTCCTGAGAAACAAAATCCATGCGCTGATCACTGCCGAGTCAACCAGGTGGTAAAATATACGAAAATACCATTTACGACTCCTCATCATAATCTTGCGTCCCCCAAGTAGGCTATCGAGGAGGTCCACTCCGCCCATGTGTTTGTTGTATTCCCTGATGACAAAGGGACACTTGACAACTTCGTAAGCTTTTGTAGACCTGTTGAATCTCTTGACTTCTGTGGTTGGATTTGTTCCAGCATGCATATGATGACAACATCCTTACGCACTTGTTGTCAACCCACATCACATACGATGTCTTGCCCATCAAGAGATGCAACATACTCAAATGATGAGCCTCGAGGCATTGACTTGATATCTTTTGCTGTTTTCAGCATTGGGAATTTGCAGTTGGGAATTCTGTCTGCGCGAACAGTCCCTAAACACAAAATTCCCTGAGACATCAAATACACTTGGAGACCTATTGAGTTGTAATAATTATCACAATAAATTTTGTGATTTACGTGTTTGGGAATTAGCCTTGAAAAGCGCACAACAATGTTGCTGCTTGCACCCAAGTCAGGTTCGTTCAGCTGTCTCAGGCGGTCAGCATTTTCCTGCCCAGTATAGATTTCAAAATCATAGGCAGATCCATTCATGCCACTCAAAACAAAAAAATTTGTAGCCATACTTATGTGGCTTGTCTGGCATGTATTGCCGCAGTTGGTGGCACACATTTGCTCATCTACAGCCAGTCTTTCCTCCAGGGGAACACAGGAAAACTGTTTCTTCAATGTGTCAAGAACTGGTCTGATCTTGTGTAGCTTGTCATGTCCTTCTTGATTATGAGGCACAAGTGTATCATTGTTATTGAAGTGAAGGTATCGTCTTATTTTCTCATATATGTTGATCGGCATTGTTTCCTGAATAGTTGGCAGTCCTAACTTTGGGTTCCAGTAAGTCCTGATATTCTTTGCAGTCATTATGCTGGTTAAAATGCATATTCCAAGATATGCTTGTAAATCTGACTTTGTAAAATTGACTGGCTTGTCAGGGTTTACCTGGCAGCTGTACCGTATTGATTCTTCCACAATTTTTTCCTGTAGCTCCTCTGTGAAAAAATATTGGAAATATTTAAATGGTGTGTCCAAATCTAAAATTTCTTGAGGCAGGTCTTCCTTCCCAGTAAACATCACCTGCTCTTCTGACAAGCCCAGTTCTTTTTTCTTCCATGTGATTCCCCTATCAAGTTGTGCCTGAGATACTTTCTTTCTTTTGACTTTTGTATTGTCTTGTCATTTCTTCTTTCATTTGTTGAAGTAGAGGGTCCTGGAATGTCCTCTTCACATGGTTCATCACAGATAGTTTCCTCTGCTATATCCAACCCGAAGAAGTCGTCGTTGAAATGGTGAATAGTTGTATTGTCACTAGTGTTGTCATTGTTGTGATCTTGCTCAGGTTCTTCTGCTGCTTCCAAAAGTCTACAGAAAACTGATCAAAATTTGATACTGCTGGACGTGCGTCACCATCAGCACCAAATTCGTAATCATCATATCTCATCTTCACTAGATCCAGACATGACTCCAGTTGTTGCCTGGGCTGACTCTGACCACACAAAAAGTAAATTGTTTGTTTCTTTGGCAAACTGTGTTGTCATTCAAAATAACATACATTTATATGAAGTTCAGTATAAATTTTTATTACCAGAAATAAACAAACAGCCGAAAATGACATATCTTTGTTGGTGTCTCTCAGTACATGGTGTAGCCGAAAGGGAACACGAATTAAAACACAAATTACATGTATATATCCGTTACTGTACTACTTTTATACTATGAAAATAAAAAAAAATTGAATGTTCAAAAATGGCAATAACATTTTTTTTTTACCTTGCTGATGCCTAAATTACAGACTATAGAAATAAATTAGTATGCCAGAAATTCGCACCCGCAAGTCACAACAAATCCAAAGATAAAAATGCACATAACAAAAGGTTTTCATGGTAACCAACTCATGAAAACATTTTTATAGGTCTCTACAGATGTCATAGAACATGTAGGGTCAAGTGGGGTAATAGTGAGACAAATCTTAAATATTTTGCTCTAATTTTTCACTCATTGATTTTATTTTGCTAGAAAAAATAGTGGTACAACATACTGTACAATAGCTTTGATGTGTTAGTGTTATTTTTAAAGTGCACTTAATGTATAATGAATAAAAAATTTAAATAAGTGTCTCATTATTACCCGACCTGTGGGGCAATGATGAGACAGCCATGGGGTAACTTTGAGACACTGGTATATCTTTGTTGTTTGTAACAGGAGAAGAATGGGTGGGTAATCATGAGACAGAGCAAATATTATTTTATATGTACAAATTTTACAGATAGTAAAATTCTCAGCAAGAAAAAAAAATTTATGACTCTAAACACACTGCGACTACACAAACACAATAAAAAAAAAAATTTATGAGACAAAATAAGTAGAAAAAGTATTTCTTGGTCTCTAAACTGGATGAAAAAAATTGTAATAGTCATCTACATAAAAACAAATCAATAAATTTGGCACCAAACATAAAGAAACATGTCAATACATGGAAAAGTTTGAAAATGTGTGTTTTAGTCATTCACCAAATTAATGTTTGTGGTACTGTCCAAAGAAATGTATTTCTCATTCACCACCAATGCATCATGTTATTTCATTTTAGAATTCTATCAATGCATTAGACTGTACTTATGTTACTAGTACATCATAATTAAGACCTAATTTTTATTTGTTAATAGATAAAACAAGCACAAAACATTTTTTGTTCCTAAATTAGATAAAAATTGTGATACAATTCTGTTTAAAATTAAGGAATAAATTTGTCACCAAGCCTACGCCTCGTATATATCAACAGGTTTGAGGAATGTGTATTTCAGTCTGTCACCAACTTGATGAATTCTTGGTAGTGGTACTTTACCTACGATATCATTCAAATTCACTACTGATACATCATTTTCTTTCAATTTAAAAGAGTCCTTCTGTCCATCAACACTCTTCATTGCCATCACTTCTACATCTTCACTGTCCAAAACATTTTGAACGACACACACATACCGATAGTTCACAGTTTGTCTTTTCCCACCCTTGAAGATTACCAAAACATAATCACCTGAGCTATACGATTGTAGACTTTCCACGTGAATGAAATTGTCTTCTACTTCTCCTGTAATATCTATGTCATCTAGGCTATCACCACACTCAATCCATTCCTCATCTTCTTCTTCTTCTTCTGTGCCTGAAGTTTTGCTTTTCTTTTTGGTAACATTGTTTAAAACTTTATCTTATTTTAAATGTTGTGTATGGTTTTACAATTATATATAAATAGACCAACAAATTCTTAACACCACATTCTATTTGAAGTAACTTCAAGTATCCTTAAGCAAACTAATCTCAAATTATAACTACAAAAATTATGATTTTGCTGGTCCAAGATGACAACTGAATGTTTCAAAATTACCCCAGTCGCTGTCTCAAAATTTCCCCACCTTGTGTCTCATATTTACCCCATAACTTTCACCATGAATAACTAATATCTCAATTGGTGTAAAGCTTCCTGTTTTGTGTAGTTTTATCTTAAAAGTCTAGAATTTTTAGTGCCACCATTACCATTGCTCTGACTTTTAAAAAATTTACAAAAAGTTGTGAAGAAAAGAAAAAAAAGTTTTCAAAGGGGAAAGTTGTATGTGTTTGGCAACCAAATTTTTACTACAATACTATTAGATTTTATTCATTGCAGATAACTGATATTGCCAGTCGGTATACAAACACACATTTATAAATTATAAAATCAAATCTTTTGGATACTTAACATTAAAATTTTTCACTGTCTCATAATTACCCCACAGCGCCCTATACTGTAGAATACAACAGAAGTTATTTTCTATGAAATTATAAAATTAAAAATGTGTGTCTGTGACAAATGGCTACACCATGCATTGTAAACAAGAAACAATTGTGAATGCCGCATGAATACACAGGTATTGTGATGAAATTAAAAAATTCAATATCTCCTAAAGTATTTGGAATTTCTTATCTCCGCTGGGTTTAATGAAAAGAGGATGTTAAAGAGCATTAATAAAAGTATTTTCGGATTAAAATTTTTTTTTAACATATATCGCCCAACTACATATTTACCAAAATTGTCTTTTGCTTATTATTAAAACTATCCTTGTTCAAACCTTAATTATGCCTTAACTTTCATTACTGCAATTTATTTTTTTTACTGATATAAAATACAAACTGGCAAAGCAGCTGCAGACGCTCCAAAACTGCTGTGCAAGATTTATTTTCAACCTTGAAATCGCGAGACTATCCAACTCAGTAGTCTACTATAATTTGAAATGCTTGAAACTCGCCCAAAGTCGGAATACGCACGCACTTACTCTTGATGCATTGCAGCCACCGTAGCCGTGCCACGAGCCACAAGCAGCTCTGAGCTGGGAATCCCCGTACACGAGTAGCAGCTGAACCGGGCGACGAGGCAATTCAAGCACCTTCTCAGCACGACCACTCCGCGGCTCACCTACCGTAAGAACGAGCGTGTGAATGGTATTGACGTTGCACTGAATCATATTGGCAACAGATGACGCTCAACCTTTAATTACATGTCAGCAGGTGTGTGAGCCAATCTCTAGTTAATTAGTTAATCTTTGTATATTTTGTTTACATTCAAGTTTGTTTTGTATCGAGTATTATTTTGCTATTCTTTTATTGTTTTATTTTTTAATATGCACTATTAATCTGGAGAAATGTAAATGTAATGTTTAATGTGGTTAAGTGTAAGAAAAGGAGTAGCGCCCTTAACTTTGCCACCAATAAAGACGAATAAATAAATAAATAAATAAAATAAAATTTAACCTAACCAGTGTCCACACATATTTTAGTATTTTTAATGTAGCTAACTTAACCAACATTCCACACATATTTCATTGTATTTTTAATGTGGCTGACCTAAGCTTTAAAAAAAAAAAACTATGATTGTAAGAACAGTTGGTTAGAACAGTAATTTTCAAGACAATTAGTTTTCAAAACTACTATTTTCAGAATTATGTTTTTTCTAAGATGAGGGCATATGGTAAAGGTTCAATATCATGTAAGTTTATCCCTAGATTGTTATGAATTATAATTGTAATTTTAATACGAAAGAAAAAAATTTCACAACACCTGACATAATTTCTTGGTAATTATCGTGGCTTTTTAGAATAGAAAGAAAACAAATTTATAAATGTGGTTTTTACGCAGTACACACATCCCTATATTTACCCAGAAGGGATGGTTACATAATTCCTACTAGTTTGTTAAAAAAATAATAGTTTATAGCTTACATTACTTTACCAGCATCAGATATAACAACCCAGATTACAGCCTTCCTCATACAATCCAGTATTAATAATTTGTTATAAATTGTTTTGTCAGATTTCAGGTTAGATGTAAAGTTTTTCCTTTTAGAAGTTATTGTGAACGTATTTCACTGGGTTTAATTTTGATAATTTATTAGTTTAATTTTCAAGTATTTTTTTTTTTGCTGGCTTTTTTGTGTGGGAAGGCATGCTGATGTAATTCTCCTTCGTTATTTCCACGACAGAGGCTTTGTTTCACACGCCAGGGTTTGAATCACAGAAAGATAGAAAATTGCTGGTCGTGGGAACAGAAGAAAGCATTTTATGGAAGTTTCTGTTGCCATGCGCCGTGATTGGCTGAGAATTACGTCAGTGAGCCCAGGACACTGCCCGCACAAAGGGAAGGAAGACTGTAAGATCAGTCATTGTTCGAGCACCGGGACAAGAGATCGTGGTTGGGCGATGGCTCGAATAACATAGTAATGTTCTGTTGAAGTACAACTTTGTGGCTAAGGTCCGGGCGACACCTAATAACTTTTTCCCCCCGGACATTTTGATAAATTAGAACTTTCTTTTTTTTTTTGACCGTAGTCGTAGGCAAAGCCCACAGCGAGGCGACAAAGGGTTTTGTCCAGCCATCGCTGCCCGGAACTTATCCGGGCAATGTAATGTGATTTATCACAACCACGGGATGTAATTCATAAAAAGAGTACGTGTTTTTCCCCCTTTCTGGATGTACATTAAAAAAATTTTTTGTGTTCTGTTGTGCAAAAGATATTGTGATTTTTACATGAATAGAAAAAACAGGTAATACATCGAACACTGCTTATAAATTACTTCATGACCTGCTACCCACCTGT
Source organism: Bacillus rossius redtenbacheri (assembly GCF_032445375.1). NCBI lineage: Eukaryota > Metazoa > Arthropoda > Insecta > Phasmatodea > Bacillidae > Bacillus > Bacillus rossius. The sequence continues at coordinate 18,743,870 of NW_026962012.1, read as the reverse complement.
ATGTACACTCACCACCTAATTTTGAGATAGCTGGAGGTGGTGAGTGGTAAAAACGTCACGGCTTCCGGGAAAGAAAAGTAAATAAAAACAGAAAATGGTTTTTGAAGTACTAGAGACATCCCCAAATATACCCTGAAAACATGGTTTCTTAATTCCTACTGGTTCGTGAAAAATAACAGTTTAAAGTTTACATTACAACACCTGTGTTTTCACACTAGAACCGCCAGTCATTGTTTACCCGCGATCGTGAATAACCTTGTGTAGCACAAGTGTAGCCAACTATAAGAATTAAAAATTAGCTAATTCTTCAGTTTCATATACTATTGAAGTTTATTCCTGGATCCTGTTGGTTTGATCCTGTGGTACATGATGCTTGCTGTTTTAGTTCAGTATGTCGGAAGATCCTGATGGAAATATCCTGATGGCTTGATCCTGTGGTACATGATGCTTGCTGTTTTGAGTACATAGTCAGAAAATCCTGAACATAACAACAAATATTGCCATAATAATGAATTATGATTGAAAGTCGAATGAAAAGGATTTTTTTTTTTCAATCTACAATCCTAATTCTTTCTAATTCACAATGTCTTTTATGTGCAGGATCTTGTACTAAATTAAAACAGCAAGCATCATGTATCAGAATGAATGTATACATCATGAAGAGGTAAACTTAGTTATGCAATACAGAACATGGTGTGAACAATGGATAGTTAGGGATTATCAACAGCATATTTTTTAACAGTTTTAATGTAGCTAACCTAACCAACCGTTCTCACAATTTATGCCACATGAATTTAAAATTGTAAACTACTTGGAGCAATCTGACTGGAAAATGTGTCAGGAAATAAGTAAAGGCATATTGATTTTTTTATGGAAAGGTTACTTGCTCCATAATTACCAGAAATAAATTAAGATAATTTTTTGTGAATTACATACCTAATTAAAATGCTGCCCTATTAGCTCTGAAAAGGGGATTTTTCAATTCAGTCTGGATTGTAAAAGGTAATTTTATAGAGAAAGCACCATTCTGAGAGAAAAATTTAAAATTCAGTAAATGGTACTTTTGTTAATTAGTGTGATGATAATGTAATGCCACTATTACAAATTCCATAAAATTTGTTACCGGGGTTATATGTTTTATGTTCAAATTTGGGTGATATTGAACATATTAATTCAGGTTCTTGAGAATACCTAGCATGTAAACAATTGTGCTGTCTGTGGGAAAATGTATTTATTCTTTGATTTCACCAATTATGGAATTCGGAATAGGTGCAAATGAAAATTTTCCAAGAATGAAAGATTGGTATGTTGAGTCAGTAAAATTAAAAATGTTGTAAAGTCATGCAAAAGTTAGTTAGGTTATGTCTGAGGTTAAAGTTCCTTATCACGAATCCAAGTTTATCCCTTGAATTTGCTAGAATGATCATGTATAATTTGATCCTATGGTACGCTATGCTTGCTGTTTTAATGTAGTACATCAAAAGATCCTGGACATAACAAAGACTTGGAGATACAACGATTAATTATGTTCATGTAATGTATGTCCATATGACAAAAAAAATTTCAAGACCTGACATGTTAGTTTGTACTATGATATTCCGAGTTTTTGTTATGGCCAGGAGTATAATATTTTTTCATATTGTAAATGGGATTCGAAAACGCAGTTTTGTGAGATAGTAAATGAATATTAGTAGGCAGGAAATACTATTTCTGTATACTTTTTCTTTGTTTTCTATGGAAAAGTTGTAGCTCAAGGAAATTAGTTTCCAAGACACTGGAAAGTGGAGTGTGCTAAGATGCCCAGGAAAATCATTGGGTAAAAATGAATATGTGTTTGAAAACTGTGGAGAAAATTTTTGTTTAAATTGTAAGAGTTGCAGGTTTCTATAAAAAAAATTACGAAAGTACAAATGTAGTGGTTTTAAAAACTTCAGGCGTTCCTCTACTTACCCTTAAAACAGCATTTCACAATTGGTAATGGATTGTGAGAAATGGCTGTTTATAGGTTACATTAGGTAGGGTGTACTTAGTGTAGCCGAGACTGTTTTCCACAAGACATGGGCCAAGTGTTGTTGCCGCCCTGGCTAGCTGTAGCTTGATCCTGTATACATTGTAGCAGAGCTGTCTTTGTGATATTGACACGGCCCTAAGGATGCCGTCACCTGGGGTCTTGAACTGCAGACGCAGGAGGAGCCCAGTGGGACCGGTGACTTGCGCAGGCTAGCTCGTAGTCGGCGGCGGTGTTACTGGAGTGTGGGAGTGCTACGCTAGATAGGGAACACTGGCCCTAAGGATGCCGTCACCTGGGGTCTTGAACTGCAGACCCAGGAGGAGCCCAGTGGGACCGGTGACTTGCGCAGGCTAGCTCGTAGTCGGCGGCGGTGTTACTGGAGTGTGGGAGTGCTACGCTAGATAGGGAACACTGGCCCTAAGGATGCCGTCACCTGGGGTCTTGAACTGCAGACCCAGGAGGAGCCCAGTGGGACCGGTGACTTGCGCAGGCTAGCTCGTAGTCGGCGGCGGTGTTACTGGAGTGTGGGAGTGCTACGCTAGATAGGGAACACTGGCCCTAAGGATGCCGTCACCTGGGGTCTTGAACTGCAGACCCAGGAGGAGCCCAGTGGGACCGGTGACTTGCGCAGGCTAGCTCGTAGTCGGCGGCGGTGTTACTGGAGTGTGGGAGTGTTACGCTAGATAGGGAACACTGGCCCTAAGGATGCTGTCACCTGGGGTCTTGAACTGCAGACCCAGGAGGAGCCCAGTGGGACCGGTGACTTGCGCAGGCTAGCTCGTAGTCGGCGGCGGTGTTACTGGAGTGTGGGAGTGTTACGCTAGATAGGGAACACTGGCCCTAAGGATGCCGTCACCTGGGGTCTTGAACTGCAGACCCAGGAGGAGCCCAGTGGGACCGGTGACTTGCACAGGCTAGCTCGTAGTCGGCGGCGGTGTTACTGGAGTGTGGGAGTGTTACGCTAGATAGGGAACACTGGCCCTAAGGATGCCGTCACCTGGGGTCTTGAACTGCAGACCCAGGAGGAGCCCAGTGGGACCGGTGACTTGCACAGGCTAGCTCGTAGTCGGCGGCGGTGTTACTGGAGTGTGGGAGTGTTACGCTAGATAGGGAACACTGGCCCTAAGGATGCTGTCACCTGGGGTCTTGAACTGCAGACCCAGGAGGAGCCCAGTGGGACCGGTGACTTGCGCAGGCTAGCTCGTAGTCGGCAGCGGTGTTACTGGAGTGTGGGAGTGCTACGCTAGATAGGGAACACTGGCCCTAAGGATGCTGTCACCTGGGGTCTTGAACTGCAGACCCAGGAGGAGCTCAGTGGGACCGGTGACTTGCGCAGGCTAGCTCGTAGTCGGCAGCGGTGTTACTGGAGTGTGGGAGTGCTACGCTAGATAGGGAACACTGGCCCTAAGGATGCCGTCACCTGGGGTCTTGAACTGCAGACCCAGGAGGAGCCCAGTGGGACCGGTGACTTGCGCAGGCTAGCTCGTAGTCGGCGGCGGTGTTACTGGAGTGTGGGAGTGTTACGCTAGATAGGGAACACTGGCCCTAAGGATGCCGTCACCTGGGGTCTTGAACTGCAGACCCAGGAGGAGCCCAGTGGGACCGGTGACTTGCGCAGGCTAGCTCGTAGTCGGCGGCGGTGTTACTGGAGTGTGGGAGTGCTACGCTAGATAGGGAACACTGGCCCTAAGGATGCCGTCACCTGGGGTCTTGAACTGCAGACCCAGGAGGAGCCCAGTGGGACCGGTGACTTGCGCAGGCTAGCTCGTAGTCGGCGGCGGTGTTACTGGAGTGTGGGAGTGTTACGCTAGATAGGGAACACTGGCCCTAAGGATGCTGTCACCTGGGGTCTTGAACTGCAGACCCAGGAGGAGCCCAGTGGGACCGGTGACTTGCACAGGCTAGCTCGTAGTCGGCGGCGGTGTTACTGGAGTGTGGGAGTGTTACGCTAGATAGGGAACACTGGCCCTAAGGATGCTGTCACCTGGGGTCTTGAACTGCAGACCCAGGAGGAGCCCAGTGGGACCGGTGACTTGCACAGGCTAGCTCGTAGTCGGCGGCGGTGTTACTGGAGTGTGGGAGTGTTACGCTAGATAGGGAACACTGGCCCTAAGGATGCTGTCACCTGGGGTCTTGAACTGCAGACCCAGGAGGAGCCCAGTGGGACCGGTGACTTGCGCAGGCTAGCTCGTAGTCGGCAGCGGTGTTACTGGAGTGTGGGAGTGTTACGCTAGATAGGGAACACTGGCCCTAAGGATGCCGTCACCTGGGGTCTTGAACTGCAGACCCAGGAGGAGCCCAGTGGGACCGGTGACTTGCACAGGCTAGCTCGTAGTCGGCGGCGGTGTTACTGGAGTGTGGGAGTGTTATGCTAGATAGGGAACACTGGCCCTAAGGATGCCGTCACCTGGGGTCTTGAACTGCAGACCCAGGAGGAGCCCAGTGGGACCGGTGACTTGCACAGGCTAGCTCGTAGTCGGCGGCGGTGTTACTGGAGTGTGGGAGTGTTACGCTAGATAGGGAACACTGGCCCTAAGGATGCTGTCACCTGGGGTCTTGAACTGCAGACCCAGGAGGAGCCCAGTGGGACCGGTGACTTGCGCAGGCTAGCTCGTAGTCGGCAGCGGTGTTACTGGAGTGTGGGAGTGCTACGCTAGATAGGGAACACTGGCCCTAAGGATGCTGTCACCTGGGGTCTTGAACTGCAGACCCAGGAGGAGCTCAGTGGGACCGGTGACTTGCGCAGGCTAGCTCGTAGTCGGCGGCGGTGTTACTGGAGTGTGGGAGTGTTACGCTAGATAGGGAACACTGGCCCTAAGGATGCCGTCACCTGGGGTCTTGAACTGCAGACCCAGGAGGAGCCCAGTGGGACCGGTGACTTGCGCAGGCTAGCTCGTAGTCGGCGGCGGTGTTACTGGAGTGTGGGAGTGCTACGCTAGATAGGGAACACTGGCCCTAAGGATGCTGTCACCTGGGGTCTTGAACTGCAGACGCAGGAGGAGCCCAGTGGGACCGGTGACTTGCGCAGGCTAGCTCGTAGTCGGCGGCGGTGTTACTGGAGTGTGGGAGTGCTACGCTAGATAGGGAACACTGGCCCTAAGGATGCCGTCACCTGGGGTCTTGAACTGCAGACCCAGGAGGAGCCCAGTGGGACCGGTGACTTGCGCAGGCTAGCTCGTAGTCGGCGGCGGTGTTACTGGAGTGTGGGAGTGCTACGCTAGATAGGGAACACTGGCCCTAAGGATGCCGTCACCTGGGGTCTTGAACTGCAGACCCAGGAGGAGCCCAGTGGGACCGGTGACTTGCACAGGCTAGCTCGTAGTCGGCGGCGGTGTTACTGGAGTGTGGGAGTGTTACGCTAGATAGGGAACACTGGCCCTAAGGATGCTGTCACCTGGGGTCTTGAACTGCAGACCCAGGAGGAGCCCAGTGGGACCGGTGACTTGCGCAGGCTAGCTCGTAGTCGGCGGCGGTGTTACTGGAGTGTGGGAGTGCTACGCTAGATAGGGAACACTGGCCCTAAACTGATTCCTAGCTGGTTGTAGGTGTTCTGACTACCAAAGAAAACACTATCTTCAAATTACTTTGCGTTTAATTGTACGTTCAACGGTTGACGTGGTACGACAAGGACATGATGAGGTTACATAATACACACGATACAAGTACAACAATTACACTACATTACATGAGGTCCAACATAGAGACAAAAAATTCTCTGATAGGCAAAATAAAAAAACCACAATGACTAAAGCTGTTTATTTTATATTGGAGTAGGCTCTGTGGTTTCAAATACAGGGAACTACTACTTTCTTATTTGGTAAGTTGGTAGAGGGAGAAAGTAAGGAAGTCCTTGTGCGAGGACTGCTGAAACACACACATCCCCCCCCCCCCCATTTAACCAAGTATCCTCTTCCTCACGAGCAACAAACATTTAGGTTTGCAAGCCATTAGTGAACATGATTTCTTCTCACCCATCTCATTTGGCGGTATTTTTAACAATCATGCTATTTTTAGTTTCACATATAACTATGTAACAAAATTTGTAAGTCAAATTTAACCTTCTTCTAACTGTCGTATCGATTTGAAACTTTGCAAGTATATGTGATCACGATGACATAACAATAATTTCATGACACCCGTAGAGAGAGGTGGGGAGAGGGGCGTAAGGGCAAAAAAAAAACCACTACTTTCGTGCAATGAGCAATAACCATGCTTTTTGTGTATATCCGTGAGTCCGGGGCATCGTGGGAAATTTGCCCAAAGTCGACTGCCCCCCTCATTGCAGGGGAGGGGGGTAAAACACACAATTTTGAAAATTTCAAAAAATTGATTCTTTTTCGATTGGAGTGTTTCCGTGCCATTCGTGGTCCTGAACCCCCTCCCCATCCCAAGGAGAAGTCATTTGCCCCCGATTTTAAGAAATTCGGGAAAATTGAAGTAGGTACATTTGACCCGCTTCCAGGGTCTTCGGGCAACATCAGACCTCCTTGGAGGGGTGGTGGGGGGTGTCAATTGCTCCCAAAATTTTCGGGACTCTGAAAATTGATTTTGTGGTGCATTTCAAGGAGTATTACAAAGTGGGATTTTCTCTCTCGCTGTCTCAGGAGCCCTTTTCAAAGAAATATTCTTTTTCTCAAAAATATTAGTAACTGGGTCACTTTGGAGAAACATATCACAAAATTTATATAATATTGACTTTCAGTATTATCATAGAGTAATTTTAATGAAAAACAAGCGTGGAGTGCTTGATATCAGTTGTCTTAAATTTTTTAACACTAATTTCAATACGTTAGGACAGAATCATTAAGAAAATGAAAGAAGAGAGCAACACACGCTTCATATCAGACGTCTTAAAGTTTCTACCACATATGCTATTCTTTAGGACAGAGTCACTATGAAAGTGAAAGAAGAGAGCAAGCACCACACTTTTTTCCTTCATTAAAATTCATTCTTTTGTTTATTACTTGATTCTTATTTTACGCTTATTAAAAAAAAAATTACCTTGTACAGAGTTGTAGTTAACTCTTTCGCTTTTAAACAAATTACTTAATATTAAAGATTATGTTTTACTTTTTAGTTTATACGACCTAGAAAGTGTGTTTTAGTTTTTAAAATATGTTATGGAGGCGTGGTTCTGCACTATCGCTCTCGCAGGGTGGCTGCTGTGCTCTTGCGACATGTTTCCTGAAATTTATTCTTGTCTTTTGGGAATAATCCTGAAGAAAAATAACTTGAGTGTGGAAACTGCCATGTTTTAAATGAATTTGCAAAATATTCACGAGTTGCAAAGCAATTTAATCATTTTTACATTTCATGAACAGTTGTTTCCTAGGATTTAAAATTATAAAAAAAAATATTCACATTGTCATGGGTCACATAAAAATTTCCACATTCTTGATCATTCTAAAGCATTGAAACCAAGCAGTTAGATGTTGACATAATGGACACAGGTGGTGATGCTGGTAGCAGAAAGAAGGTCACGAGGAGTCAACAAGGCACCACTTGAGAAGTATAACAATAAACAGAGCAGGGTAGTAGTTCATGTTTGATGAGTACACAGACAGACAGACGTGCAGAGATGGTGAGATGCACGTGGCACAGGGCGAAAACTGTTCAAACTGGCCTCTTATTTGGGCCAGGCTTCATCTCCACCACTTTTATGCTGAACACTTGTTTGTATCTTTGCAACTAATTGCATACTAAAGTTCTTAAAACACAATTTCAAAAATTTAGAAAAGTGAGTAGTCGCGTGGCAGCCACTTTATTTAGTTTTAAGTTTTAGCGGCCATCTGCCAAAAATTATGGCCGTATCAAATATCAGCAGACATGGTGAACACCCACTCGACTGGGCACAGCTCCAGTGAGGAGTTGGGAATCCAGTTAAATCGGAATGGGAATGTGACCGGCAGGCTAGGCGGCCGGCTCCTGGCCGTGGACGCGGAAGCGGTAGATGCAGGTGTAGGCGGGGTGGCCGTGGTTCTCCAGCACGGACAGCTGCACCATTCTGGTCGCCCCGGCAAACTCTGCGTTCTGCAACACGTGCACTTGGTACCTTCATCATTTCATTATATCAAGTGTTAGAATCAAACGGCACGATAAGTTACAGTTATGTGCTGAATTAATAATTTCCTAACAAAAAATGTATATATTTAATAATTTCTGCAAAAAACCAATCAGGTTTTCTTCCGGAATGCATGATCGAGCATCACTGTAATTGCACAATCATAGATCATTTCAGGTTTGTATCATTTACGTATCACTAGCGTTTCATTGTTTCCCTAGAACTAACAGTAAACTACTCAAATCCAACTCGGGCATCCTAATGGCAGATGAGACAAAATTGTTTTAAACCATGTTTTAACTCATTTAACCACAGCTCAGAATTATTTACCCCTGGGACGTGGCGGAGTGTAATTTATGAATTGGAGATGTCATGTGCAGTTTGTGAGATGATTCAAAGCGAGCTTAACGGAGAAGAAGGTACAGATGGATATTTATTGCCTCTAAACGAAGCAGTCAAAGTAGGTGGTACAAACGACCTTTTCCGTAATTCCATGTAACTGAACCCTCAATGAAGCACACTTCACCGCTCTTCTCCAGTCATCAAGCTGTTCGAGGCAACGAAAGACACAAGCAAAACAGGATGGGAGAAAAGGTTTTGTAAAACTTTGATACAGGTTGGCAAGACGGAAGATGTGGAACTAGAACAAATCAAAATAACTCTCTTCTAGAAATTTAATTTTTCAGTAACATCGTTATAAAAATTCCCTGACTAGGTACCTATGAAAATGCCTGACAATTCCGGCTACGGAAGATCACCTGACCTTGGCTTTGATTTGAGAATGTGTAATAGTGGAAATATTAAACCAATCGATACCGGGAAAATTGAAGTCACCTTGTATTATCAGATGTATGATCAGTTGGTGAGTTTATCTTCTAGAGCTTTGAGTTGCTTACTTAGCACAAGTATTGGGAGTTGTGTTTGGGGGAAGATAGACACTGCCTAATGTTAACAAATTGTTTGGAGTAATTTCAATTTTAATCCAAACAGCTTCTATTCCGGGTTATCATAGTTCTGAAGCAGTTTCACGTAGAATGTTCTCATTAGAAAGCCGCTGGGCCCAAAGACAATGTTATTTATACCATTAAAGTTCTCTTCCAGAACTGATATATGGAACGAAGCATAGGTACGTTTTGTGTTTGGTGCGGAGCTTGAGAAAGATTAAGTTAATTAGTGTTGAGTCAGCTAGTGTAAATATTGAAATTATTTAATGTATTTAATAATTTCGGTTTCTCTAGCCTACCTCTCTCAGTTTTAAGAATTGTATCTAGAAGCTTGTGTCTGAAAGTCAAGGTAAAGTGTGTCAAAAGTATTTAAATACTAATATCGTGAATAGACTTTGGAATAAAGTGTAAACAAATTCAACGGTACCGTTTATATTTGTGTGTAATGTTTGTGACGACGGTGACAATACACTTTGACATGCACAAAATCACACTTTATATACCGTATATACTCGTGTATAGCGCGCCCTTTTTTCCCCTCAAGTAAAGGAAAAAAATAAGGATGCGCGCTATACACGGAAAAAAAAAAGTGATGGGGTGAGGCTGGGAGGAGGAGTGGAAGTCGTTAACTGCCCGGTGACGGGTGACGTTTCTGGCCAGCCCCCACACACACGCACAAGCAACAAGGCCTCTGTTTCACACACACACACACACACACACACGCGCGCGCGCGCGCAAGCTCGCACATCATGGTATCTTGTTTATTTTTAGACCTCCCCCCTTTACAGAAAGCCAGCTCAGAAGCTAGTAAAAAGAGAGAGAGAGAAAGAGAGAATGTTGTCAACAGTTCCCCCCCCCCCCCCCCGGCAACTTCTTCGCTTCCTCCATTCCTCACCGGTGAGTCATCAAGTTCTCCGCGCCAGCTTAGCAACGTAGCGCGGCACGCCTCCCTCCCTTCCTTCCTTCCTTCCACGTACCAGTTGTGACGATATAGCGCTTCATTATCTTCCGTTTAGACAGCAGAGTTTATGTATTTTCCTGACGCATCACCACACATCAATTTAAATAATCAGGTACCACAAAATGTTAGTAAAATTTATTTATGGGGGAAAAAAAAATTTCAATTTTTTTTTCTTTGGAATTAGTTGCAAAAATCGTGGTGCGCGCTATACACGAGGGCGCGCTATACACGAGTAAATACGGTAAATAATCTTAACTTAAAATAATTTATTTTAAACTACAGATGGAATTTGTTATTACTCTCAACTTCAAAGCATCTAACAATTCTTTCACTTGTGTGCATTATCTTTACAATCAAATGTTAATTATTTGGATGTTATTTATTTTAACTAACTTCAGTCCGGTAGAACGTGGACTACTGGGTACGTAACTTGCAGTACCAGTCAACCAAAATAGCAATACGTTATTCCAATATCAAATTCCATCTATACTCGTTAATACTATCTAGATCGGGATCGGGATTCCGGAATTTGATTTGTAAATCTAAAGATGAACAAGTTATTCGGTTTCCTTTACAAAGAATATTCAATATACTATAACAGATTCTAGTTCTGCGAAAAATGTTTGTCTTGTTTAAATTGTAATTCGTTAGGGTACTTCTATATTCAGCGAGTCTTCGGTTGATGGGGTAAGGGACCAAACCTTGCTGCAGGATACCCACGAGACGTGTAGGTTCTCGGAGACTCCTTGGTTCGACTCATCCAGGACTGCGATGTTAGTGTTGCTCCTCCGTCCTCTAGCGTGCGGCAGGAATACGCGCCGTCACGACTCCATCCTTCAGACTATGGGCTGCAACTGGGCTGGACTGCGCGACGGTCATCCTTCCCGGGCTCGAACTGCGACTTTTCAATCTTCGACAGGATTCTTCTTTCTTCGGAATTGTAAACGGCATTTAATCTTCGTAGTTTCAAAGCAAATTAAAGTCATTTGACGATCTCTTGAACATGGATATTTGTCGACTTCTCTACTTAAGTAATTATTTAAAATCTTGATGTCCGAGTCTTATCTTCGTCGATTAAAATTACTATTTTCTTCCAAATCTCAGTTAATATTGGCATTAATAACCATTTTCAATCTTCTATAAATATTCAATTATAAATCAATGTCAAAATCGTTGCGTTCTAGCTGTTGTCTTAATCAAGTCTCAATTCGTTTTAAAAGAATATTTTCCCCGTCACTAGTAAATGATTTTCTTTCTTTAGTTTGTTGTTAAAACAAAAACTAGTAAAATTACTAACCATTACTTACGTGTTCATCTTTAAATTAATAGTGGTTTCAAAAAATACTGCTATGCTAGCCTTGACAATATTTTAAAATAAAAATTAACATAGAGTAATACATAGACAAAACGATAACCAAAGAAATTTACAGTCTGAATTAATCATAGATTACAAATATAAACATACGGAATAAAATGTAACTAAACAAAATAAATATTAAAGGAAATTAAATATTTACTTTCTATAAAGTGTAAATATTGCCTTTATATTAGTCATGTAATCGACAACCTCTTGCTCTTGGACTGACAGCTCGAAATGTGTAACAAAGAAAGCCTTTTCTTTTTGTACGTTTATTCGGTAAGTGTTTGTAGCCTAGAAATATTTCTAATACGTATTGTCATTGGAGTTTTCTTTTGTTCATTATTGGTTGTTTTGTGATCAGTGTTTCCATTGGTCATGGACTTGGTGAAGCCTTATTCGTCGACGAGCTGTTTGATTTACTATATCAAAAGTAGGCATCTCGTAAGACCATCGACACCCGTGACACCCAGAGAGCCCACTCCTTCAGCCATCTTGTTAAATATGTGTACCTAATCATTTGACTGTATGAAAGGTCATAAGAACTTTTAATTCAACACTTTGCTTGATTATATTTATTTCACGCTTAATTTCTGCAGTTTCAGATCTTGAATCAATACACAATGTATTTAAGCACCAAATCCTCTTTTTTGAGTTTATCCACTTTTCTAAAAAATGAATTTAGAGTTTTAATTAATTCCTCAAATTTGAAAGTATCCATGGCAACTTGGTTTTGACTTACCATTTCGTTTAATCCCGTCTTTTTGGGAGATCATTTAAAGAGGTTCTTGGAGCCTTTTGTATAAACTCTAAGAGTAATAAATAGGTATGAATGTTGACTCACGTACACTACTAGTACAATACTAGTACTAGTACGGTAAAAACCTTTATAGTGAGGAGCGCACACACGTCCACTGGCCACGAGACCGCTATGTTTTTCAGCGTTTGTAAAGGCGTAATAATCGTATCCCTGGACAACTGTGATTGTATACTCTTAAATAATTTGCTTATAACGTTTAAATTGACATGTTTTGTATTTCTGCTCAATCAGAGTTTTATGTTTTTAGTATAATTTGCATTGCTTTAGGGTCTTGGTTCAATATTTGAATTTGTATTTCACTTTGAATTTTTGATCGTGTGTGTTGTCTCGCTACTTACGAGCCTAATTTCGTTAGCATGCCGAATAGTGTGTGGTTATTAATCCGTGGTAGCATATGCTTTACAAGGCCTCACTCAGGCAACCTTTGCAACAAGTTATTCTTGCTGTGTGTTAAGCTCCATCGAGCCTTGTATGTTGCTATTAAATTATTTCCTGTTTTCCTCGCTGTGCTGATAGTTTGTGGCCTAAATTATGTGGAGCAGTGTTCCAGTGTAATTTCATGTATGTGTAGTCTACTAGCTATTTTCACTTATGTAAAATATATGCACCTGAATTCCATTAAAACATTAGAATATTATATTGAATATTACACCTGGACTACATCCTTTTCCCTAACAGAAGCAACCTATCAGTAAACTCAATATATTCTTGAGAGAAGGCTCAGTGCTTGCAGTGATGAGGCTAGTGTCACAGCAGGCTTCATAGTGACATGTTGTTTAAGCCATACAAAACGTTTTTTTTTTTTTTAATTGGTTACTTCTTATTCCTTGTGTCATAAGAAAATTTGTTGGACACTCAAAGAAAATGAAACTAAATTAACAAAAACATTTTTTGGCAAGTGAAAATTATTTAACATTTGGTAAACAGTCACTGAAATGTTCAGTAAAGTTAAAAGTTAACTAACGCCATAAGTACTTGCAATGTGTTTGAGGTTTCGTTGGTGACACAGATAAATTAAAAATATATATTTTTTAGCCTTTGTTAAACGAGCAATGTTATTTAAACATTGAGTCTCCAATTAGAGCCTTCATCAATAGCAGACACAATCTGCTAATGATACCAGAGTTCGGATTCTACACGGTTACTGGGTTTGACGTATCAAGTTTCTTAGCTGGCAATAATTTAAAGGCAGGTTAAATAAGGAGTCATAACATGATTTAAACCGATTTTGTCTCATCGGCCATCAGTGTTCAATTGGCTACCGTTGTTACAGGTAGCATGCGAGAGAGCATGCACACATACACTGTTGATATTTTTAATAATATTAATTAGTGGTTTACTTTACAATGTGATGTTTGCCACCAAATTTATTTAAAGTATAGGCCTATACACTTATAACCTTAAAATAAACATGGCCTCAGTCACTGTATGGATACTTGTCCTTACAAATCGGGCTTAGCTGCATTAAGAAATATAATTGTTTAATTATTTTTGCCTAAAATTTGATAATAACTAATACAATTTTATAACAAGCATAAATTTGTTTTGTTTATTTACTGAAAAGCCTGTTTAGTGTAACTTAATCTAAATGAGTATTTTCTGATGTGCCAAACGATGGTGCCGACTGAACGCTAGGAGTGCCCCCGAGCACTGCGCACTGGTGAATCCTGCTACACCCCCGGGCCGGAGCTGGCACCCGCGCGTGTTCGCGATTATGGACATCGGGAGACGTACCAACAACAATGGTGTGTCAAATGAGTGTATTTTGTAAACTTAAATAAATTAATGTGAAATAAACACAACTTTAAGAATTCGTGATCAAACTAGCTTCATTATATTTATGAGGTAACGTGTCAAGGTTGTAGATTGCGTGTGCCTGAGCGAAACATGAAGGCCAAGACATGTTTTAGACTGTGTCATTGAATTTTATATTTTACTTTTGTATACAATTCATTACATTATTTATACTTTACTTTAAGCGAAAAAGGTTATTATTAATAGTATCTATTTCTCTAATTTAGCTTCGCGAGAGGTTCAGCAAAGGGAAGCACATAGGTCTAACTATGACACTGTCGAGGTATACTCCAGTTTTGGTTACTCCACAACATGAAGACCACGGGCCTGTAAATATACCGAGCACATCTTCATCATCACCAACGATAGAACCTGGTCCATCATCCACAACAGCCCTGTACCCACTATTCGGAGAACAATCTCAAGAGAAATCAAACACTCACTAGGAGGGTGAAGGAGGAGGGGGGAGGTGTGCCGACGCCCGCGCAGACGCGCAATGTATGGACCCGACCGTTACAGGAAAGCTACATCATCTGCAGATTACAAACAATCCTTGGAGAAGTCAGCCAGCCAAGAGAGGTGCGGCTTGTACAGGTGGTGGAAGGCGAGGAAGAGGACGTGCGAGATCAAGGACCCAAAATGTTGGTGGAAGACAAGATGATGACAGTTCAGGCAGCGACGATATTTCATTACACGACAGTGGGGACTCTGATTTGGACATCTGTATTCCACAAGGCGTACTGCCAACTCAAGGTTAATGCAGACTGCATGTTGACGTCGTCCGGGCCTGCGGCCCCTTTGAGCCCAATATGACACCGCCCAACCACCGTCTCATTTCAAACCTCCCGCTCGTGCGTGCGTGTGTGCGTGTGTTTCCAGCCCGGCAAGAGGGCGCCTAGCTGCAGTGCGTCGCACCCCTAAGTATGCTAATTATTATTGTAACCCTTTTTCTTTTATTCTTTTGCCCCAGTGTCTTGTTGCAGTTTAATCATGTGTTTCTCCAATTTAAATATTACAATTAAATATAAAACTATAGATGTTGCCCGGGCGGACCCGAATAGGCACGGACTTGGACGAGGGTAGAAATGTTTTAGAATAATTCTTAATAACTACGTAAACATTAATGTATTTTAAATTGCCAGTAATTTCTATATAATTATTAATGTAATCTACTATTTACTTAACTTTCGCCGGGGCACGGAATCGCAGTGTGTTGTAACGGTAATTGTGTTCGGCGCGAAGGGCGCCATGTTGCCACCTGCAAACCATGATCTCACCCCAGTCTATCTCACCCGCCAGCCGAGGGCGGTCGTGTCGCTGCCTTGAGGCGACCACATGCGTGGCTCGCCTCCTCACTTAAAAGCCGATTCGTGCCCCGGGCATTTTTATCAGTTGTACCATTGAAGGAACGTGTATGGAAATAAATCGTGAGTACAGTAAACTAATTAACTGTGTTACGTGTCTTTGTGTTCGGGGGACCACGTGGGACCCCAACCTGGTCGGCGGCGTGTGGGACGCCCTGAGAACCCACTCGTGTTAGAAGCGTGCCCGACGCTGAGAGCGGGCTTAGGTAGGGTCGAGAGCGGCGCGTTCAATATCCAGAGGGCCAAGTATCTCGCCGCACACGGGCCACGTAACGCCCTGGGTTAGAGTCTCTCGCCGGGTCCACGTGCCCACTCACGTGGTGGCGCCCACTCATTTGCTCCGATAATTTCTCCATAACACCGTACGCCCTCAATGTTTTGTGGACAAAAATTTTCAAGGGACTGCAATCAATAAATGTGGATTCAGTGCACAATGTGTAGCTTGTGGGCACACGAAGAGTGCACGGGAAATGACAGAAATATTTCATCTGTGATTTCTGCCGTTAGTGCCATAAACAGAGGATTGTGGCACTAATAAGTTTCTGACTGCACAATATAATTTACGTTATTCTAACTATCTGCCATTATTGATGTATTTTTAGTGACTTTTCTTTGAATGTTTTCAAGTGGTCCGACTTAGTCAACATTTTGTCAGGCACTCTATATACCACTTTTTTATTTAAAAGTTTATAGAAAAATTATCATGTTTTTTATATTCACGTAAACACTGTAAATCACTTAGCAATGTATGAAACTGTTATGTTAATTAAAAATTGAATGTTTTGTTACGTAAAATAAAATGTGGCAAGCAAATAACAAAATGGGGGTTCGACTTTGGTAACTTTCCTCTATAAGTAACAAATAAAGACTTAGTAATATTCATAAAGTTTTTTTTTTCGGTGATAGGATTTGAACCCAAATAAAAAATAACCACACCTAATTCAAATGCGCATATTTTGCCAATGAGCTATAATAGCACAACATTAATAGTAAAAAGATTGTTGGTAATCAACAAATGCCAAATTTCTAACATATTTTGAAAGTTGTGATTACTCCTTTCTATGACTTTTTAGTTTATAATTTGTATTCGAGAATAGTTTTGCTACAAAAATTTTTTCACTTGACACACCAATACAATTCGTGCGCCCCCCACAGTTTACACGAACTGGGGGGGGGGGGGGGGGGTGTGTGGATGTGTGGGTGGGTGTGTGGATGTGTGGGTGTGTGTGTGTGTATATAGAGCTAGCAACACGTGGGGGCCGCCATGTTCGGTGGTAGCGATGACGGGTAACCAGTGTTCTGAGATACTAACTACAAGCCCCTGTGCGACCGGCCTAGCCTCGCACGTACCTGGATCCTGAAGCTCTGCCGCGGCTCGCCCGAGATGTTGTACTGGAACACGCCGAGCGCATGCGCGGCCAGCCGCTTGCCCGGCCCGGGAACCAGCGCCTGCAAGCCACACGGCACGTGGGCGCGAGTGTGATGTCACCTCTACCACCAGGCTGATGACAGAGTTTACTCAGGTGTTTGTGATTTGCGTGCTTCATCTTTTGCAATAAAATGTATGAAGAATTAAACTTGGTACTAAGATTAACACATGTAGTTGTTATGTTTCTACACTTATTGTGCTGTACTTCACTGCTTCTAAGTAGGCCTATTATAACAAGTATTGATACTCTAATAATATTGATAGTGCGGAAATGTTTTTTGAGAATGCCTGAGGAGCACGCAATGGCACCATTATGATATTGTCTGTCTTCTTCCAAAATTGTTTTCGTAAGTTGCTCACCTTTATTAGAATGGTGTTGTCTGGAAAACCTGGAAAAATACGCACTTGAATGTGTAGCAATGTAGACAAATTTTCACAGTCAAGAATTTCTGAAGCCAATCAGGACAAATTATATTTTTGTATAAAATTTCACCCCTGAAACTGAAAACATTGGGTGTATTTATCAGCCTTGTGAAGGTGACCTTGAAATGTAGTGTCTGACCGGTCGGGCCTCGGTAAGCAGAGGTCTCCGCGTCGTCCAGGTAGTTGTCGCTCTATCACACCGCCCGGTGAGTGTAGGGCGGACAGTTTCATTCCTGCTGGCTGGGATCAGGTTGGGAGCAACATTTAGTTTTGTAAATCAATTTAAAAATTAGTTCTGGAACCAAAGCATTGGCATAGACCTGGACCAAGCTGGCCGCAGCAGGGTACTTTATAACTGTAGCTTAAGCCGTCATAGGTGGCTTCAACCCTCTGAGGAGATAGACAGCAATAATAAAATTCTTATGACATCATCACGTAAAATTATTGTCCGTAAACCGACTTATCACCACATCATCCACACATTGAGGATGAAAGCTCGGGAGGAGAGGAGGCAGCACTCACCGCCACCAGGAAGCTCTTGGGGGCGGACGAGACGTCCCCGGAGAGCGCGATGCTGGGCGGGATGTGGTCCAGCGTGACGCCCGTCACTCGCACCCGGCGGGCCAGGCGGATCTTGACGCTGCCGCGGGCGCCCCTGAAGGCCCAGCAGTGGCCGGGCTGCACGCTCGGCTGGGACACACACTAGCAGCCTAGTGACACGTGCATTCCAGTCGACAGAATAGATGCTCTTAGACTAATTGTATTTTGGAGGGGTCCGGGTTAGGGAGGGACCTAGGTGCGTCTCAGGCCGAGGCCTATACGCCTGGTCATGCTGGGATTAGCCATGACGGGAGAGGGTCGCATGCATCACGTGCTAGGAGAAGATTGGCCAGGCATGGCAGCGATTGGCGCCATGACTAAATCCACTCACTCATAAATCTAGACTATAACTAGAGATAGGTTGGGCCCAGGTAAAACCTGCATAGACACACGGAAAACCCTGGGCACTGTCATGCGGGGTGCAGGAGTGTAGGAGAATACAGGAGACAGAGGATGGTCTGGATGAAGAGTTGGACAGAGTAGAAAAGAGTCTACCATGCGGGGGTTGGGCACTTGGACTCGTGTATCCAGGACTGGATCTAGTGGCCAGGGATGCAAGCGCCCCTGGCGGTGAGTGGCTGCACTGACCACTCACTCCGCTGCCAGTCAGCACCTCTCAAGACAAAGAAATGACAGCCACTAATACTGTAATACACTACTATGTTCTGAACAGCTCAACTGTAAATTGGCCCATTATGGCTGGCTGGCAATACAGCACTAAGCAACACAGCCATTCTTCCGACAACGTCTAAAACCACTCGGTGAAGTGGCTCACATTCCAGACTGATCCTAGGCCCAAGACGGTATCTTCGACAGCCCTACTTGCAAGTGGTTCCAACACTAAGGACCTGGAAGTCAACAACATGTAGAACCCAACATGAAAATAACAAACAAAAAAAACAGACCCAATTGAGGAGGCTCATAAATAAGTTTCGGTGTGTCTTAAATAGTAATTTTGAAAAAATCAGGGCTTCACAATAAAAATACTAATGGAAGGCTTGATGTAGCCTACTAGCCCATTTAATCATGCAAAGAAGAAAAAGCTTCAACAAAGCTACAATTCTAATACATTAATAAGTTTAATGTAAACTTATTCAACGTGCCTCTTTTTTGAAGCAAGAGGGAAGCAACAGAGCGATAGAGAGATAGAGGGAGAGAGAGACACACACACACAGACACACACATACACAGACACATAGGTTATTATCTAACTATTAAAACATCCAGGAAAAAATTAAAATTATCAATTCTTACATTAACAAAACAAAATCATATTATAACAACTTATAAGTGCTACATATCTAACATTAAATATTGTATTTTAAGATAATACTTATGCTGCTGTTGCACAAAGAAAACCGGTAAGAGCAATTTTTAAAAGGAATTGACAAGTTTGAGCCTGTTTCTTATCCTCATTTCCACACTTAAAACCTCCACTAGTTGGTGTTTTATACCTACGGGCTGGAAAAGATAGCACCTATTTAAAAAAGTCATTTATTATTTGATAAATTAGCATTTATTATTGTGAAATCAGAATTTTTAATATCACAATTAAAAAGTCCTTATTTACATTCTAAATGTCTCTAAACTAAAAATTTATAGAAACAAATACCTATAAATAACGCTATTTAGTTTTGTTCAAAATTTTTTTATTGTGCTTTTCTTAATTAAAACCACAAAATAAATTCAATGCTCGTTTAACTTAAAAAATTGTTGATGTAATATGCTAGCAAACATTAAGTCGTAGGTTAGTTCGTGGAGTATTTAACGAAAGCCACCAATAGACTGACCTCACACCACTAATGCCAAGGTACACATATCGCCAGCTAGAATGACATCATGTCCGCAGTCTTGAATTTACGTTTGCTAGAGGCCGACATTTTTTTTTCATCTGCTGTAGGCAGCCATCTTGTTTTCGTCTGCTGTAGGCCATCATCTTGTTTTTGTCTGCTAGAGTGCACTACCGCCATGCTAGTTTGATTGTTACCCACTAGAGTGCAGTAATCATTTATTACTGTTATGCTTGCCATCTTCACATTTGGGTGCCATCTTGGAAATTCGTTATTATTTAGCTATTGTGCTGCCAATATGATTTTTCGGCACAATTTTAAATTTCAATTTTGAATTATCTTAACAGTAATTTTATAGCTTAAATTAAAATTTGTGTCGCTCACTATTCCCTTCCCTATAATCTTTGTTCGGCTGTTTTCTCGAGTCGTTACCAGTGCAGTATCTGAGATCTTGCCGACCCTTTGCGAGACCAGCATCCTGCCTCCTGTGCCGGAAATTAGGCATTTCGTCACCTTTTTTTAATTTTTCTATAATTTTAAAATTTTTTGGGATTTCTTATTTTTTAAATTTATCTGGTTGTTAAGGGGGTAATTTACTTTTCGTTAGGCCAGTGTACGCCACGTATTTAAACTTTGTGCCAGTGGACCGAAGCCCCTTCCCAGGGGACCAATCTGATATTTTGCTGTCTAATGTGGACATGGTCAGCCCGGTTGAAATTTCTCTCGCCTGCAGTCACATCCCGAGTTTGTAATATTATTTCACTTCATGACCAAATTCGCATAGAGCAGCTTCTGGCCTGCGAGCTGCTTCTTCTTAGAGGGCTGCTGAGAATAGCAAGTCTCGTCACGAAGCAGTCTCCAGTGGACCGACGTTCTCAAGCTAGTGGCGTTTTCTGTCTCTACCCCCCCCCCCCCCTTCTTCTCTCTCCACCTCACATTAGTTCTGAGAAATCAAGCTAGGAGCAGTGACCTGACGGGACGATGGCCTAATTGAAGGACCTTCTCCCTGGTCCGACAGACACATCCCCGACATCTAGCGGAGGAAAAAGTAACCGCGGGGCTGGTCGCCAGCATGCAGAGCTCACCCTCATGACACCTGGTGGCAAGTCAGCTCACCGCCTCAGTTAGTTCCCCTTTACGCCGCTAGAGAGCAGCGCCGCGGCGCCCTTAAGCCCTATGCTTCCTTCTCGCGGCCTGTAGAAGTCGATTCTTTGTAGCTTCCTGTTGCCGCCGGTAGAGAGCGCGCATGTCGTGTTGTCACGCCCGCCTCGGGCACCTCTGCATGTTTTCGGCCCTGAGCCGAACCTTCCCCCCCCTTTTTTCTTAGGGCTGAGCGCCCGATTTAATTAGAAGCTTTGACCGCCATCGCCGGCACTTAGTTCTCCGACCTCGGCTACTGACCACGTCTTCTCAGCGTCCTCTGTGCTAAGAGGCTTTTCGCGGCAACGGCGAATTCGTGTGCACAAGAATGTAGTCAGCTGTCTTTAGGGATGTGATCCCAGTGGTACAGTAGCCAGTCAGATGTAGTATTTAGAAGAAGTCATGTTTAGTTAAATTTTATTATTTTTTTTACCTTCCTAAAAATTTTAGTTTCTTCCGCGCATCCGCGAATTCTCGGTACGCGCCATCCTGATGTCGGCGCGAGACACCTCGCGAGTCCTGATTTCACACCCTGTTTGGTGAGTAATCCAGCTTTTTTTTCTTCCCCAAATTCCCGTTTGTTGGCCTTTCGCGCCGACTGTGTATGACTGTCTGGACGCAGCTCTAATTCGTTTTGAATTTGACATGTGTTTCAGACAGGGTCAAAGTTTCCGGGGAGAGAAATTGCTCCCCGCATGATCTTCAGGACCTGCTGCTGATTTCCCCCGTTAGAAGAGTTTTCCTCTCGGTCCGACGTCATCCTGGGAAGACCCGGGTGATATGAGCTATATATATTTTCCACTTGCATAGAAGGAACTAAATTCATTAACTAGATACCAGCGAGCAGGGCTTTAAGAACGTAATCCCAGGAACATGTAAAATCAAGGAAACTCATGTATATGTAATCGTTGGGAGAATCAAATTTTGGTGCAATTTTTAAATTTTTGTTTATGTAATCATTTATTTGTTAAGGTGTAATATGTATTGTTTTAAAGAATCCCGGGGCGCCCCCTTAACTTTGTTACTTACTAAGATCTTTATTGTCATGTTGAAATAATGCGAAAACAAAATCTCTTAATAATAAACCAGGAAAACCTATAGACCAAGCTACCGATGTAGTGTATTTATTTATCAAATACCTTCTTCATTTTATCTATCCACGAACTCCCCAAGTTACTAGTGTGCAGGGAGTGTAAATTTTGTCTTGTGCACCGCCTCGTGCCCCCTCTGGTAATTAACTTTAATTTTCTTTGTATTTTGCCCAGCAGTTTCCAAGGACTTTTTATTAAAATAAAATAATTTTATTTTGAGGCACGAGCGGCTTTACACTCCTCTTCTCCCTGCCTCATTGCACGCCCGGCTCCTGAATCTCCCCCCCCCCCCCCCCCCCTTGCTATCGTGATCAGGACCGCTTGTACCTGCAGCTTCCCAGGGCAGTTAGTTTCTGAGAGCTCGCCTGAGGTGAGCACTTGCAGTCAGGCTCCAGAGTCAGTTTACCTAACACCCCGGCACGTCTCCAGGCTCAGTAGAGCTCATTTCCCACTGCCCCTGCACATTTACACCTACCACCTTTAGACTCCAGTGCAATGACCGGCACTTAACCTCGGTCTTTATCAAAGACTGGCCAGTGGTTTCCGAACATACCACCTCTGACCTCTAGTGGCGGAGTTGTCAACTACTTCCCCTGGGTTGTCGAGTCTTACTCAACACGCCTGCCCTCTAGTGACCTACACAACAAACGTCCTCCTGTTTTTCTCTTCCGAGCCACCAGGGAGTTCCACCAGTCTCCTCCATGAGCCCCCTTGCTTTTTAAGTAATCTTATTCGAGATGCGCGAGTTGACTTCGTATCTGTTTCGGCCACTCCACAGTAGATCGAGCTGCAATCACGTGCCAACAGCAGTGTCAAGTGATCTTACAAAAATTAAGAACCGACATTCCAGGAAGATGGTGATAGCAGAAGAGATTGATTATATGTCATGTGAAGATCCTAACATATTAGTTGATCGCCTGAGAGTGTTGGTGGCATCTGTTTGTAGAGGAAACTACTCGCATATATACGAAGTATCGTCCATACTTAAAGAACTGCGGAAAGCTGTCTACATACAATAATCACTTGTTTAACTGTTATGTGTGTAATATTGAAATATAAATGAATTATTTAGATTTAAAAAAATGTTTTATTTCTTGTAAACTGATTTCTAACTAAGACTGAGATCTCGTAATACTGTTTCCTCTTCATTTATTGTGCTTCCATTGTGCTTCCAAATGTGCTTCCTTCTCATTGATGGTGTTTCCTAATTAGCTTCTTTTTCGTTGATGGTGGTTCCAAATGTGCTTCCTTTTCGTTGATTGTGCTTCCTTTTTGTTGATGGTGCTTTCTTTTTGTTGATAGTGCTTCCAAATGTGCTTCATTTTTGTTGATTTTGCTTAAAAATGTGCTCCCTTTTCGTTGATTGTGCTTCCTTTTCGTTGATTGAGCTTCCTTTTCTCTGATGGTGCTTTAGATTGTGCTTCCTTTCGATGATTGTGCTTCAGATTGTGCTTCCTTTTTGATTAGTGTGCTTCTGATTGAGCTATCTTTTCGATAATTGTGCGTAGTAAAATCTGTGTATAGTCTGAATACTTACTAGTTCAAAAAGCCACTTGGTCTTAATAACATTTTTTAAAGGTTTCTTGGTTCTTTAGTATGTGTCGATTGTCTAATTGAATGTTATTTATTTAATGATACATTAGGTCTGACAGTTCGAAGACTTTGTCTTGACTGGTCGAAATATGAAATACGCTGACGACGAAGAAGGTTATGAGGTTCCTGAATTGGCTGGTCTATACGTCTGACTTTGTTCATGACCTGGTATCATGATCTGAAGACGCTTGGTCTTTATGTAGGTTTTGTACATGAATGGTTTAGAAGTTAATCTAAGTATTGAACAAAATTAGACTTCCGTGTTAGGCTTGTTGGCAACATATTTAATTTGTTGGACAAGTATATTGCCTAGTGATGATTTTTAAGAGTGAATGATTAATAAACTCCGCGAAAGGTGATTGGAAACAGAATATAATATTTATTTAATATTTAATTACACGTGTCAATGACCAAAAATCAAACCGAGGACAAGTATTGATCAATTCAAACAGTATATTAATTGCAAATTTATTTAATGAATTTTGGAATTTTTCCCGAATGCCTAGCTAAATAATTACACAATTTCAAGATGGCGTTCAGATTTCAAGATGGTGGGCACTTCAGTAATAATAAACTATTTCTGCACTCTAGCAGGTAAAACTTAAAACTAATATGACGGTAATGCACTCTAGTAGATGTAAACAAGACGTTGGTCTCCAGCTGACGAAAAAAATATGGCGGACATTGTTACGAGATTGTAAACAAACCTACTAGTGTAGTATCATGCCACCAGAGTGCATAGAGGTAAATAAAGTATCCAAGATGGATGTTGTTATTCTCTTGTCTCCATTTATTCGTGCATATAACTAGGAAAGTATTAACAGACATGACCTCGTACTAGCTGATGATATAAACCTTGACATTAGTGGTGGGAGGTCAGTCTACCGGCGGCTTCCGTGAAAGAAGGATCTGTAACGATTTATTTTATTGTTTGACCCTGCCGGGTTCAAACTGAGGACTACGTGATGTGTTTTTAAAATATTATTTGATTAAATTTTTATTAATTACAATTTTTTATAATTTGTTAATTTTTTTCAAATTTCTAGCTTAAAAATTACGGATTTACAAGATGGCAACCGCAATGAAAATTGCAACGATATATAATCCAAGATGGTGCCCATAACGAAACGAGCCACGATTATGTTATACACATCCAAGATGGCGGACGTAACAAATTTGTAACATTTCTAGAACTCAAGATGGAACCATAACGAAATGTGCAACAGTGTTTTTTGAAGATTTTTTTTTCATTTAAATTTGATTAGTTAATTTGTTTATGAATTTTAAAATTTTTTCATTAACCCTTGTGTTGCCACGCGGGTACCCGGGTGCCCATTGACGTACCTTTTGTTGAGTCATTTTTTTTTCCAAAAACGATTGGCCAAAACCTTCTCGAATTCCCATGATTTAACCGATTCTCTATCAAAATTTGTTCTCTACATATTTTTAAAAAAATTTTTAACTTAGGCTGCTTGTTGCAAATGTAGCATTAGCCAACTACAACCTTTCCACCACTAGCGTCTCGTTGATCGTTTTCATCAGTTCACACTTCTGTTACTGGCCTTTCATAGTAACTTTCAATTGCGCTTTTCGTTGCATGATTTCGCATGACTTGCTGGTTAGAAATTCGCTCTTATATAATTGGCACGGCTAGTTCTTCTGAAAGCTGGCGCAGAAAAAGGTCCGCGTCTGTTATTTTTTGCAAACATATCATTATTTTCATAGTAAGTAACATACGCAAAACACCGGCGATATCCAAAATGTTGTAAAGAAAAGCTAGTGGTAATCTGCACGTTCGCTGTTGGGTGGAATATCTCGCGCACATTTGATCCATAGTATCAAGGCCAGTCTTAGTTTTGTTGTAAAACAATATCCATTCTGGTTTCCGGTGAGATACATCAGAGATCGTAGCATCATTATACATCATACTGAGAAGAATCGTCGCTTTGTTTTTCTTCGGAACATACGAAATTCCATAAAGCATTGAAAATAATGGACTAGAGTTCGACGGTTTTTATTTTTTGAGGAATGGATGTTTTATTTTTTTTCAAAGTACCGAAGATGGTGAGCTTCCATGACAAAACACTCTGCCAACAGTAAGGTCGGGAGAAATCTGTCCATGCTTATGTTCCGGCCAGATCCTTTGTAAGCAGTGACCAGTTCTTTCACAACTCTTTCTCCTTGATTGACTTCTCGAGTATTACCTTGTTTACCTGTATAGAAAATTTCTTTGAGTGGATAAGTATAACTTGCATCGCACAACCAAAATATTTTTAGACCGTATTTAGCAGGCTTCAATGGCATGTACAGGGTAAACTTCGTTCTTCCTCGAAAAGTAAGAGCTGTTCATCAAAAGTCAAGTACTACATTGGGCTATACACCGCCGCAAGGTTTGCATTCAGCATGTTCCAAATATCAGAATTAGGTACAGCTTTATCAATGGCTCTTCATTCCTGGTGTGTAGTGAAATCGTCAAAATGTATAAAACGTAAAAGCGACTGAAATCGCCTTCTTCTCATCGCACGCTGTAACGGATAAGAGTTTTTCTTCCAAATTTCATCTATGTGGTCTGTGTTTGAGTTATTTTTACCAGCACCTATCAAGATTCCAAAAAAATAAAAAATAAAAGTACATTTCAGTTACCATAACTTTCTTCCATACACATGACTCTTTTTGTGGTGCTTGCTATTGTAATCTTGATACTAGGCTTCCGCTTTTTTTATTTGTGCACTGAACGATAATGTCAACCATTTCCAACGTATGAATTTTTTGAATGTGCCAGAGATCGATAACATTTCCGTACTTTTACGCGGTCCATCTCTCACCTAACAATATTTTTAGCCAGAGTTTGATAGTTTTGAGACAGAGTTTTATTCCAATCCGTTTTGTCTTTTGCCACAAAAGTTGTACTAGTGCTGGCTGAAACATCTGAAGCTACTTTGTTGTCACATTCCTCCTCGGCGTCTCTTTCGTCGTCATAGTCTTCTTCTTCTTCTTCTTCTTCTTCTTGAGGTCCGCCATCCATTTCACCTTCGTCATCAACGCAATCTTCATTATCCGATGCTTCAGAATTGACAGAATTCGGAGCGGTATCGTTGGGGAACCAATCCTTGTCTTCACTGTCCAAAGGGGCATTACTTTTGTCATCCCCTTCGCCGAGTAATCTTTTCAAGCACTCATCTTTTTCAGTGTAACTAAATCTAAAAAATAATAAATAAATTCACGTTTTACAATAATATTAAACTATAATAATATCAAATATATAATACAAATATTGTACATATTTATTATATTTATTTACCTAAAAAAACTCAGCTCTCGACAATTCCTTCATATTTCTGCTTTCTGCTTCTGTTTTCAAAAAATATAATGCACAAGTATGCACACTGCACTAAATAATATTGGAGTAAGCCAGAAAATAAAAAAAAGCATATATAACATAAACCAAATTATCCAAATTCTCTCAGCAGTGACTGCACATCTTCTTTCTTCGAGCAAACAATAAAAACTGAGCTATACGGCTTTACTGCTCCAAATATATACGCATGTTTGTGTCTACGAGTTTCAAAAGTATCCTCGAATATTTTTCAGGAATAAAAGAAAAATACCGATACTTATAATTCCTTTTCATGTTAAACATACCAGGCCTTACTAGAAAAGTGAAATATATTGGTGCAGCTGCACACATTTTATATCTGCTTTAGGACTCACAAGGCCACTGTACATAATTTAATTGTTATATTTAGGTAGGAATATCTTCATAGAATATGAATAATTAAATATTGATAGTATGCATATAATTATTTTTAGTTACAATGGACTTTTACCAAAACTTTCGTAGGCGGGGTACCAGGGTACCCGAGTGGCAGATGCTGTGAGTTTTTTTTTTTGGTGGCAACACAAGGGTTAAAGTTGGATAACAAATAAAAAAATCAAGATGGCGTCCATAAAGAAAATCACAAAGGTTGCGCCATAATTCAAAATGTCGGGCGTGACATAAGACATTTTTATTACTTTTTGTCGAGATTTTTTAAAAATATATTAATAAATTATTGGTTTATCGCTCCCCAGGAATCAAACTGAGGACCGAAATTGATTAAGCAACTAAACATATTAAGTAAGCAATTTTTAAAAAATATTTTCTGGAATTTTTTTTCGGAATTTAAAGCATTAAAATTACGAATTTTCAAGATGGCGGCCGTAACGATGATTGCAAAAGTTACATCTTAATACAAGATAGCGGTTCTGTCTCAAACAGACGATGCTATTATTACTTCAAATTAAAAAAATACGATTCAGAATATGGGTGTTATTTTTATATATATAACTTATTTAATTCTCAGTCTGGTAAATGTCTCGATGGCCGTGCGGTTAAAGACGTATGTTGTCCAACCTAAAGGTCAGAGCTGCGATGGATCGAATCACAGCGTTTCCAGTGTATTTTGCATAAAAAAAATTAAATTTAAATTGTTTGTTAGGACCACAATAGCTCTGGTAGGTAATGGAACATCGACCTTATGAGATGAGACATAGCGACGCTGGTGCTCTCTAGGAACAAACAGCAGAAACAAAGTCGACGATATCCAAGATGGTGGTCTCCAGTGGAACAGAAAAAAATAAATATAGCGGCCATGACGAAAATTGTATCATGAGTGGGGCACTCGATTTAAAGATGGCGGACCCAATATGGCCACCGGTATCAAGGTCAAAGGTCAAGGTCAAGGTGATCCAAGATGTACGCTGTGTATTCACGATCCAAGATGGCGGTTCCAAGGCAGAAGCCGCCGCCGCCACCACCACACCCTGAACCCTCGCGCCAGACTGGCTATCCTACACTACTAATATTTTATTCCATAAAATTAATTTTTTGTATTGATAAAGTATCAAACAAAGGACAGGAATCAATTGAATCAATCAGTATATTAATTGCAGATTTTTTTTGGAGAATTGTGGAATTTTCCCCGAATTTATAAAGTTATCGCCTTTAGAGTATTATATATATATATATAGTAAATAAAATAATAATATATCTTGGATGTAACTGTTAGGCCCACTCCTAGGGGAGGAGATGAGTCCAGACTGACTGGGCACGCACTGGCCACCCACGTATCTATTCGTCTCAGTTCTCGGTAATAAGTGTTGAGATGTGAAATGGCAAGTGTAATCTACAATGAGAAGCCCCAGTCCTTTCAAGTTCATTTTTTATCTAAGACTCATTCAATAGTAACTTCATAATTGAGTATTTATTTTTAAGTCTCTCTGAACGAGTACCTAGTATACCAATGTCTACTTTACTAAAGTTCTGATTTTCCCTTAATCACTACTGGTTCCGTAATTGATAACGTTATAAATGCTAGCATCTTAAATAATTATTTCTGAAACTGAAAGACTGATTTGTACTAATAAACATTTATTTTTACATAATTAAGTTTGAAGTTATTTTTAAATAAGGTGAAAAGTCCTCTAGAACTCCCTGTACTGGGAGGAAACTAGGAGATGTCCACAGAAATAATACTAGTAATAGTAATGTTGAAATACTCTCGCAGCTCTGCCATAATAATGATTTAATTATTTTTGTTTATTGAGTTAAGTCTTTTTCACCCAAAGAAAGATTCCTTCTGCATCTTGGGTTTTTATTATTTTTTTTAAACAACCATATACAATTATAATTCGAAGAAATATTGTTAAATTTCGTAGACACTCCTGGGCTATAATATTGTAGATTATTATTTTGTTTGAAGATGTATAAGACATGAAAAAGGTAGTACTGCTGGATCTTAAAAATCAATTTAAATGTTTATTTTTTATTGTTAATTTTGTTGGAGTAATCCATAATGATGCCTTCTTTATGATATGCTTAATAGATTGCATTTACTAATCCTTTTCCATGTCTGAATAAATAGAGTGATTAATGCCAATGGCATTTATTTTATTTGGCAGAAGTCTTAAAACAGTGTTGTGACAGTATTTAAAAAACCCTCGCCCTCAAAACAACTCTTAAGCAAAGACAAGAAGAAAAGATGATCCAAAACTTTGTTTAACTTGTGTCAGCGAGAAGTATAAATAATCCTTTACCACTCTTCATGTAGTATCAGTTGACACATTGCACAGTGGAGAAAGTCACCTGGAGAATGCACCGGGGGCTGCTGCAGGGTCCGTAGCGAAACAGCGGCAAACCAAACAGCTCGAGCCACGAGTCCGAGTAGTAGGTGAATGTGTCCGGGGTCTCTACCACAGCTCCCCCTGCACAAACACCGTCCTTCACACTACTGTCATCCTACTGGAGGGATTCATGTACGCACACAGACAACTGGCACACCTGTGATACTGACAGGCACGCTACCACGTCACCCCTACGGAGGGATTAATGTACGCACACAGACAACTGGCACGCCTGTGATACTGGCAAATATGATTCCAAGTAACCCTGATGAAGGAATTAACGAATGCACAATTTTGGTAATAACAGGTATGCTACCAAGTCACCCAGCTGGTGGGATACAGGATCGCACACAAACACACGGAACTCTTGTGGTAATGAAAGGAACAGTAACATTGTCTCGGGGTATAACATTTTCAGAATCCCAGACCCCTAGTTTAGGCCACGATCACCTAAAACAATCTTAAATGCCAAAGGCAGCTTGAGCTAAATACTGTTACGAATTATAAAAAACAAAAATAATAATTCGTCGTGGAAAAATACTGGGTTCGTAAATGGATAGCCCAATTAAAGATTTTACTACACAGTTTTATTTATTGCCAATAACAACAAATAATCTTCTAAAATTCCTAGTAATCAATTACACTTAGAAATGTTGCTTCCCCAGTCACTCGGTTGTCACACACCACACACCTCGCTGGGCCGCACCTCTGGCGCAACTGTCGCCGCAGCACCCCTCGTGGACCTCCGCTGCCGTCGCACTTCCCTTCGCCGAGGATCCGCTCGACGCTTCGCTCGGGAGTCTCTCGCCCCGGAACTCCACCGCACCCGCGACACTATCGCCCGGAACTGAACTCTCCGCCCTGGAACCTTTGTCCAGCGACGCACGTGCGGCACTATCGCCCGGAAACTCCGCCTCCTCACTGGCTGACCCTCCTCAGAGGCCGGCGTCCTGGGCTTATATATAACAGGCGCCACTTCTAGAATTCACGAACGCGGCTGGAGCCAGTCGCGTCATTCCACCCGACCCGACGGCAGAATTCTCTCCAAACACGCGTTGACGGCTCGCGTAACTCCGCAGCTGTCAGGTTTCAGGCAGGGCATCGCGCGGGGAGTGTAGGGAAGGAGGGGGAAAAGCGACAATCCTTGTTATCTTCCAGGCGCGCGGCGCATCTCATGTTGCGGCGGCCGCCAGCCAGCTCTGCACCTGCACGTGTCGCGGCCCTGCTTATGTTCGTAACAATACGTTTGGAGCCATTGACTTTTGGAGTGAAATACTGTTGGAGGCATATATCTTATCGTAAATGGGCGATCGCATCTTACTTAGTTGAATGTTCATAAAAAAGTACAGCCTTTTCGTTAAATGTCCGTAGTCAACTCTTTATTATCGTATGCTACTGATGAGATTGTATCCAACTGATGAGATCGTTTTACACTAAGTTGAATTTTCGTCCAAATGTACTTACTTCCTTTTAGTCAAAAGTGTGTAAATTGCGTGTTCATTGCATGTTCATTATGTGTTTGCTGTGTGTGTATTGAGTGTGTATTCAGTGCATGTCTTGTGTGTGTATGTGTATTGTGGGTCCATTACGCGTGTGTACTGTGTGTACTTTAGCTAGGTCATTTGTGTGTGTGTACTGTGTAACCATTGTGTGTTCAGTGCGTCCAGTGTATGAACTGTTCGTCCTGTGTGTGTACTGTATGTGTATTGTGTGTCCAGTGCGTGTACTGTGTGTGTACTGTATGTGTATTGTGTGTACTGTATGTGTATTGTGTGTCCAGTGCGTGTACTGTGTGTTCAGAATGTGTACTGTGAGTTCAGTGTGTGGTGTGTGCAGTGTTTTTTTTTGTCGAATGTGTGTTGTTTCATTAAATGTTCCTAGTCAAATCTGTAGTAGCTCCGAATATTTACTGGTTAAAAACCCTGTGGTCTTGATAAAACATATTTAAGGGATTCTTGGTGCTTTAGTAAGCATAAACATGTTCCATTGGTCTAAAATGGGTTGTAATTGATTTTTGATACTTTGGGTCTGCCTGCTTGATATATGGTGTATCAGCTACCGACGAGGAACGTCTTGTAATTCGGAAATGTCTAGCCTATATGTCTGACATTGTTCATGACCTGGTCCGAGGTTCGAAGACGCATGGCCTTTATGTATAGCATTGTACATGAACTGGTCGGTATATATTCTAAGTATCGAAAAATTATACTTCCATGTTAGGATTAGCGATAATGTATTTAATTAGTCGGATAAGTATTTTGTCTAGAGTTGTTTTTTTTTAGAGTGTATGGTTAATAAACTTAATGAAAGGGTATGGGAAACAGAATATAAAATTTATTTTAAGCTTATGTTATCCTTATCACCGGCCGAGAACAAACCAAGGACGTAAATCTATAGTGCCAATCATTATTTTAATAAGTGATTTTTTGATGAATTTTGGAATTTGTTTTCAAATTTTTGGGTTAATTTTTATTAATTTTCAAGATGGCGGTCAATATGTTATCAACCGTTTACTAGAGGCTGGTATATGAGAAACTTCAACCTCTTATAGGATGTTTCAACATATTTTATTAAATAAGTTTTTTTTACCTCGAATTTAATTTTTTTGCATCACCCAGTAATCGAACCAAGGACAAAACTGATTGAATCAATCAGTATATTAACTGCAAATTTATATAATGAATTTGGGAATTCTTACAGAATTTCTAGCTAAATAAATACAAATTTCCAAGATGGCACCCAAATAACAAGTTGGCAGGTGCCACAGAAATAAATAATTCTTGTACTCTAGCGGATGAAACGTCAACTAACATTGTTGTAGCGCAACAAACGAAAACCAAATGGTGGACATGACATCATACTGATGATATATATATATATATAACTTGGCATTAGTGGTGGGATGTCAGTCTGCCAGCAGTTACAGTAGAAAAAGGATTGTATTATCTTTGAAAGATTTGTGCAATGGGAGTGCATGACTTGATGCAAGTTTTTGGACATACGCCATTGCTTAGCACATGTATGTCTGTAGAAGAAAACTACAAAAAAACAAAAATGACAAAAAACACAAATTAAGCAAAAAATTGCTGTTGTCAGGATTTAACGCCACACAATACTCCACAACAGGAAGATGGTCAACAAACAAAGAAAAATGGACTAACAGAACGAAAAAAAACCCACAAATGATGAAAGCACAAAAATACCGAACCCAAAAAAATTCAGCACAACAGTTGAAACGAGACAAAAACACAGCAAGACGAAAAGACGAAACAAACACAATAGTGTTCCTGTTGTGGAGTATTGTGTGGCGTTAAATCCTGACAACAGCAATTTTTTGCTTAATTTGTGTTTTTTGTCATTTGTGTTTTTTTGTAGTTTTCTTCTACAGACATACATGTGCTAAGCAATGGCGTATGTCCAAAAACTTACATCAAGAAAAAGGATCGGTCACCATTTTTTATTTTTGCCCTCACTGGGTTCGAACCGAGAACTCAACAAGGTGCGTTCTTTAAAAATTGTTTTATTAGAATCTGATTAATTATTTTGTTTATAAATTTTAAAAATTTTCCAGATTTGTTAACATAATAATTAGGGATTTTCAAGATGACGGCCATAACGAAAAGAGCAATGGTGATTTAATATAAAATTTTATTGAAATTTGATTAATTAAATATTTTTATAATTTTTAATTTTTTTTGAAATTTTTGGATAATACTTATGGATTTTCAATATGGCGGCCGTAATGAAAATTGCAACATTAGGAAATGGGGCATTCATTTACTAGATGGCGGAAAGCTCTAGAAAACCAAATGGCGCAAATCAAAATGTCAGAAAATAATGTGAAGCTTTCACTGCCATTCACTGTCCTTGGCGTCTGCGGCTACAACCCAGAAGCCAAGCTACCTCCAAATGTCGGAAAGTTCTAGAAAACAAAATGGTGGATCCAAGATGGCGGACATGAAACTATTTGTTATGTTTTCTGACCCTATTCAACACTTTGTAAAGGTTTTTTAGTTCCATGAAAATAATGACTACTTATTCTGTTGAGAATTACTGGTATGTAAGCAACATGTTTATGATCATAATTTTCATTATTTCATGCTTTTTCATTTTTTTTCAGGTTTGAAATATTTTGGCAAAACAAAATTCAAGTTTTCCCACATTTTTTAAGGTTTTTAAATGAATTTTCATAAAAGTTTACTATCTTCATAAAAATATACATATCTAATATTATTGGTTACATCAGAGTTAATATAACTAAATATTTAACATCACCGAATAAATAATGTTACATGCGTGCTAGGAGGCAAGGCCGCGACACGTGGGCCTTCCAGCGTGTTTGGCCAATAGTCCTGCATGGGCGCTGACGTCATGCATGTTCGTATTACAAGGGTCTCCGCTCCCTCACTGTCCCGCCTCACTGACACTTCAAGCGGCCGAGGAACTCTGAGGGCCTACAGCGGATGCCGCCGAGCTTGGAGGATGTGACTTGGGGCCAAGCTCGACTGTTCGGCTCGGGATGACGCGACTCGACACAGCCACTGTCGTCCCTTCGAGAAGGATGCAAGGGTATATAAGCAGCCACGCCGATTTCCGCTGCAGTTCTGAAAGTTTGGAGAGTTCTGCGAGTGAGTGAAGGGAAGTGCGTCATCGGCCTAGAGGGTGAGAGAGACCCCTTCGCAAATAAACATTTTAAAATCCAAGTGATTCGAGATCAGACATTTTTAAGTACAATTATTTATTAGTAATGTAAGCATTAGTAATCAATAAAATTGTAATAAAACTTAATTGGGCTATCCCTTACGAACCCAGTCCTTCCCACATAAGTTCGTAACATTTTTGGTGTCAGAAGTGGGATAGCCCTAATTAATAGATTTAGGATACAGTTTTTTTCTAACTAAAATAAAAAAAAAACATTTTTTTTACAAATTCAGTTATTCAATAATTGAGTTAGTTTAAGAACTGTAGTTAGTTTTGAGTGTAGTAGTAAGATAATGTTAGTTTTCAGAAGAGGTTTAGGTTAGCTCATAGGAGAAATTACAGTGTAGTCATAAGACTTTAGTGATAAGCTGGTTGTGTATGTGAATACAAAAGAAGGCGGCAGACGAACTTAAAAACATAATGGCTTTCTTGGTCGAGATGAATAATAAAATGATGAGTAACCAAAAAGAGATAAAGAATAAAATTTGATAATAGCCCAGAAGAGATGAATAGTTAAATTGAAAATAGCCAAAAAGAGATGAAGAATGCAATGAAGAACTGCCAAGAAGAGATAAAAAATAAAATGAATTACTGCCAAGAGGAGATGATTAATGCTATAAATACTAAGATTGACGACATGAAGAAGAACCAAGATGAAATGAAGAGTGGTCAATATGAGATACAAAACAAAATAGTTGCTGCTCACGAAGAAATGAAGAAGAGAATTGACGAAACCAGAATTCGGTTCAAGATTTAAGTCAAGTGTTTGGAGCAGCATCTTGCACAACAGTAAAAACATATAATTCAGCTGGAACAGGACATTAAAAGGGCGAGTTATAGTGGAGGGCACTTCCAATGGACACTCAAAATTCTAGCCACCCACCTTCGCAGGTTAGTCTTCATGGAGAGTGTACAGAAAACAGTCCGAGGCAGCTAAAGAAGAAAATGGTTGGAGCGAGGAAGAAAAAGCTACAGCACTTGTCTTGTCCTGAGAGGATCTCCACTAGAGCTGCTGCAGACCATACCAGTCCCAGACCAGAAAGACTATGGAATATTAGTAGAGACCCTTGAACTAAGGTGTGGGGACCGAACAATGGGTGAGGTGAATTGAAAACTTCCCTGTAGACACGTAAAAAGCGATCTTCAGAAGCATTCCAAGAATTCGAAGCAGACATTCAGCGACTTCTGCACCTCGCCTACCCAGAAGCACCAACAGAGTTCCGCCAGCAGCTAGCCACCAGTGTGTTATAGACGGACTCAGAGATGCGGAAGGTTCAGTAAACTGATCGTTTGGCCCAGCACAAGAAGAGCTGCGAAGCTTTGGTCAATGTCCTGGAAATTGAGACAGCCCGCAGTGCCTCAAGAAGCACAAGCATCAGGAGAAGGAGAGCTGGACTGGAGCCTACACTGGAGCAAATGCCAGAAACTACCACTAAACACCACTATTGAAGTAGATATTCTCAGGGCAATGAAGAAACTGCTGAATGACCTCCAGGTAACCATATCAGAAGAGCAACAGTGCTTCGTCTGCAATGAACCAGGACACATCCAGAGGGACTGCCCAACATGCAGGAAGACATCACAAAAGGAAGAAAAACAGGAAGATTAACAGGGAAACAAGTAGTAGCTGGTGTGAGGGGGCGCATGCCAGTGCTAAAGGAAATGGTAGCCCTAGGGTCGTTGAGGTCATGACAGTATGTTGCTTCATGGATGGATAAATGGGAAACAGTATTTACTTACTTTTGACACAGGGCCATCAGCAATTTTAGTTCACACAGACATTGTAAGAAGGGAAAAGCTGATGAGAACAATCATACCATACAGACTCAAAACAGCTACCGAATTTACTTCACCTGTGCTGATTTGGAGCTAAAGTTTAGAACTTAGATGTTAACATTGATCTTTCTTGTTGCTGATATCACCGATGAGGTAATTCTAGGAGTGGAAATCATGAAACAATTTAGATGCACTATTGACATGGAACAACAGGCACTGTGTATTAATGATGAAGAGGTGGCCTTGTTTACCCAAACCAATTGGAAGTTCCTGTAATGCAAGTGGTAGTTAGCATATCTGT
This sequence comes from Bacillus rossius redtenbacheri, assembly GCF_032445375.1. Taxonomy (NCBI): domain Eukaryota; kingdom Metazoa; phylum Arthropoda; class Insecta; order Phasmatodea; family Bacillidae; genus Bacillus; species Bacillus rossius. The sequence continues at coordinate 18,707,552 of NW_026962012.1, read as the reverse complement.
TTCCATTCCTGCTAACCATGAGTAGATTATAGCAGTTAGGACAATGGAAGACCCTAGGAGCAACATGAGCTACCTGATTGAGCCAGATATGACATCAGGATTGAAGACATTATTGGTCATCTCAGACATTGCGAGGTTCAGCGAGGTAGTTCCAGTAAGGGTGGCCAACCTCGATTTGCGAACAAGGGTTTTGAAACTGGGAGACCCAATAGCTAACTGAGAACCAGACTTTTGGTTTTGCCACTAGAGTCTTCTCCACTTATTAGATATACCGCACAACCACTGAATCCAAATCTTAGAACTTCTACTAAGCGATTCCAAAATGATATAACAGAAAACAGATGAAGAAATAGAAGAAGTCATAGCTTTTCTGGTAAGCCACCAGGATGTATTTTCCTTAGGGGATACTGACCTAAGGTGAACCAGCCTGGTCTACCATCGCATCAACACAGGTGATGCAGAGCCAATCCGACAAGCACCACAGCGACTGCCTCTAGAAAAGCAGGAAGAAACAGAGATGTTGATCGCGGGTATGATGGAGGGTGGTGTAATAGAACCATCAGCAAGTCCTTGGGTTTCCCCAGTTGTTTTAGTGGTGAAGAAGGAATGCCAACTGAGGTTCTGTGTGGACTATCAGAAGCTGAATGATGTCACTTGATACACTCTCTGGCACCAGATGGTTCTCTACACTGGACCTGAAGAGTGGTTACTGGCAAGTGGAGCTACACCCCAAGGATAAGGAGAAGACTGCTATCACAACCGGGAGTGGGCTGTTCCAGTTCACTGTGTTACTATTCGTGCTATGTAGTGCTCCTGCAACTTTTGAGAGATTGATGGAACTTGTACTGCATGGCTTGACATGGAAAACATGCCTAGTATACCTGGATGACATTATCGTGGTGAAAAATACAATGAAGGAACATTTGCGAAATATGCAGGACATTTTCGAAAGCACTCATAGTGCCCAACTTAAGTTGAATCCTAAGGGGTGATTCTTATTCCAGTATGAGGTAACATTCCTAGGACATATTGTATAGCCGGATGAAGTGCAGTCATATCCTGAGAAAATCCATTCTGTTAATGAGTGGCCTCAACCTAAGAATAAGCATGAAGTAAGGAGTTTCTCGGGACTCTGTACCTAGGAAAAGCTGTTTGTGCCTGGGTTCTCGACAATCGCAAAACCATTGCACCAGCTGAACAAGGACAAGAGAATCAACATTAATGGACTTCAGCATGGGAGACAGCCTTTCAAGTCCTCAAGTAGGTAATCCCTGTATACTAGTCCCATACTTGCCTAACATGGAGAGTATATCCTCGACACAATTGCAAGCGGAAATGGGTTGGGTGCTGTACTTTCCCAGGTTCAAGATGGAAATGAATGAGTAATAGCATGCAGCAAAGTTTTGTCTACACCTGATTGCAAATACTGTGTCAATGGAAGAGAACTCTTGGCTGTATTGAAGTCTTTGCAACATTTCCACAAATATATTTATATATGGGAGAAAATTCCTTTTATGCACTGACAATGCCGCACTTAAGAGGCTAATACAATTCGAGAATCCAGAGGGACAACTTGCTAGGTGGCTTGAACAGATAAAGCAGTATGATTGTCGAATAGAACACAGGAAAGGTCGATTTTACTGCAATGCTTATGCTCTCTCCCGAAGACCTTGTAAAGTAGACTGTAACCATTGCAAAAAGGCATAGAAAAATGAGGGAATCCAAGATGTTAGGCAAACAACAAAAATAACTGTAAAAATAAATGGGATAATGCCAGCTTGAAAGCAGCACAGCAGCAAGATACTGACCTGGCACCCATCATAAGCTGGCTAGAGAAGGGTACTGGACATCCAATATGACATGAGATATCTAGTGACCAAAAAGAAGGGAAATCTTCTTGGGCACAATGGTATTCCAAACGGAAAAGTAGTTACCATGAAACTACTCCTTCCAAAGAGTCTAGTGACAGAAGTGTTGAAAGAAATCCATGATGGTACCTGTGGTGGTCATTTAGGGGTGAACAAAACTCTAGCAAAGACCCATCAATACTATTATTTGTTGAGGTGTCGCCAGAATGTGGAGGCTTGGTGTAGGCAATGCAAAGTGTGCTCGGCTAGAAAAGGGCCACAGCACCGGAGTTGAGGAAAATGATGTTATACAAAGGAGAGGCGCCCTTTGAAATGATAGCATCGACATCGACAGACTATTTCCCAGGACTAAGGATGGTAACTGGTATATTCTGGTAGCAATAGATTACTTCAGCAAGTGGCCAGAGGCTAATGCACTTCCTAACCAAGAAGCCACTACCATTGCGGATGCAATAGTCAACAACTTAATTTGCAGCTTTGGGGTACGAATGGAGCTACACTGAGACCAAGGCCGCCATTTCATGTCGACCATATTTCAGGAGGTGTGTCGGTTTCTGAGAATAAATAAAACCAGGACTACATTCCTACATCCTCAGTCCGATGTCATGGTGGAGGTTGAACAGAACTCTTGAGGAACACCTGGCCAAGATTGTAGATGAGCATCAACAGGATTAGGATCAATACATCCAGTTGTTCCTGATTGCATATAGGGATGCCATTCATGACTCCACTGAGCAGACCCTTGCGAGTTTTGTGTTTAGACAGGAATAGAGGCTGCCATGTGACATCAAGTTCAGTCGTCTTAGTAAAATTCAGACCAGCACCACTGATTATGTGAATCGTCTAGAGGAGCGAATGGCGCTTGACATGAAAAAGCCCGCAAGAATCTTCGATTAGTGACGAACCGAATGAAGACTAGGTAAGACCTGAAGGATAACTCAACCGGATTTCAGGAGGCCGATTCGGTGTGGCTGAACAACCTGCAACGAAAGAAGGGCAGTTTCCCAAAGCTTCAAGCAGCATGGTAAGGCCCATATGAAATCTTAAAACGGCTAAATGATGTGGTCTACCGCATCCAGAGAGGAAAGTGGGTAATGGATGAAAGTGGTACATTTGGACCAATTGGGGGAATATGCTGGAAAGGAAGTGTTACCTATTCGAAACGAACAGTTTTAAGGAGGGGGCAGTGTTACATGCGTACTAGGAGGCAAGGTCGCAACATATGCCAGGTACCTGAGCAGGCCTTCCAGCGAGTCTGGCCAACGGCCCCGCACGGACACTGACCACACATGCCCAGCCGGATTACAAGGGTCTCGCTACCCATCCCTCCCTGCTCCCTCACTTTCCCGCCTCGGACTATTGTCACTGACACTTTTAGCGGCCTGGGAATTCTGTGGGCCTACAGAGGATGCAGCCGTGCTTGGAGAACAAAACTTGGGGCCATTCTCGATGTTTCGGGCGTCGAGTCAGCCCGGGATGACGCGTCTCGTCACAGTCGCTCTTGTCCCTTTGTGAAGGAGTTAGGGTATTATAAGCAGCAGTTCGGAGAGTTCCGCGAGTGAAGGGAAGTGCGACATCGGCGAGGAGGGTGAGAGACCCTCTCGAGAACGGCGCGACGAGGAGTGAGAGTACCGTGAGAGTGCGACTGAGTGACGCGAAGCTGTGTGTGTGTGTGTGTGTGAGGACAGACGCGAGGTAAGGGGCGAATCACCATCGAGCCTAGCTCCAGTGAGGAGGGTGTACTGTGGAACTTGACAGACATTGAGTGACTTGCGAATAACAATTTTTAAGTGCAAGTGATTGGTATCAGACTATTTTAAGTACAAATATTTATGAGTAATGTAAAATTATTAATTGATAAAACTGTAATAAACTTAATTGGGCTATCCCTTACGAACCCAGTTCTCCTTACATAAGTTCGTAACAATATTATATACAATAAGAAGTAACATTAAAATAAAAATTATTTCTGTAAGACGATATTACTTCTGTGATAAGAGGGTTTTACCTTAAAATAATTTAGTACATAGTTCTTTTAGGTTGTTTTAACAAAGTGAGTAGCAACCAACAACAAAGTTTTAAGAAAGGACTGCATTGGTATAACTTTTATAGAAAGTATAAGAAAACAACTAAAACAACTTTAAAAGCTGCCTGGGATTACACAGATTTCATAAATGATAATAATAACTATTAGCATAAACAATTAAAATTTTCATTATTTTTAGCTGAGCTATACCACTTGCTTCAAAATTCTTTATAGAAAGCCTTTAAATCAGAGTAATCTGCACATTATGAATTTGAAGTAGTAAAACTACCTCCCTACTTGTTCATCCATTTATTATTATTTTTTATATAAGAAAATCACTTAAATACTCGCTTAGGAATAAATATATCTGAAAACTATTTGTTATGATATTGTTACGAACATGAGCAGGCCCGCGGCGAGTGCAGGTGCAGAGCTGGCTGGCGGCCCCGCACGGACACTAACGTCACGTGGCCGCCGCAACATGAGACGTGCCGCGCGCGTCTGGTGGAATTTTAGGGTCACCGCTTCCCCTCCCTCCTTCACTTTGCTCCACGCGCGGCGCTCTGCTTCGGCGCCGTTAACCTGACACCTGACGAGTTCCGTGGGCTGCCACGCGAGCCGCCACCGATCCGTGTCTCAAGATTTCAGGCGTCGGGTCGGCACGGAATGATGCGACGGGACCCAGCCGCGCTCTACACTTCTAGAAGTGGCGCCTGGGCCTATATAAGCCCAGGACGCCGGCCTCCGAGGCAGTTGGGAGTTCAGTTCCGGAGTGGAGTTGATCCGGGCGATAGAGCCACGGGTGCGGCGGAGTTCCTGGGCGAGCGAGTTTCTCGGCGATAGTTGAGTGGCGATAGTGCTGCGGGTGCGGCGAGAGTCCCGAGCGAAGCATAGAGCAGAACCTCGGCGAAGGGAAGTGCGACGGCGGCGGCGGAGTGCGGTGACGGAGGTCCACGAGGGGTGCTGCGGCGACAGTTGCGCCAGAGGTGCGGCCCAGCAAGGTGTGCGGTGTGTAAGAACCGAGTGACTGGGGAATAAACATTTTTAAGTGTAATTGTTTATTAGGCATTTTTAGAAGATTATTTGTTAGTGTTGTAAATATTGGCAATCAATAAAACTGTGTAGTAAAATCTTTAATCGGGCTATCCATTTACGAACCCAGTAGTTTTCCCACGATGATTTATTATTTTCATTTTTAATAAATCGTAACAATATATTCAGTAAAACTCGCTTAAGATATTCTTGCATAATATCCCCCCCCCCCCCCCCCCTCTATTAAGTTCACAAAATTATTTCATTTGACACTTCCTTATACCCCTATGTTAAATTTTCCCATTCATAACATTTTAATTATTATATGCTTCCCGCATATAACTTTCAGCATTTGTGGGAAAAAATTATCTTTAAACTTTTAATTTATATACAGTTAATTTTTATAAATTTACGTACTTCCAAACTATATAAACCTGAGCCACACACCACATTCTGTAACAAATGAATTTTTGACCAATCATCTGCTTCCATTTGTTATATAAAGGAAGAAACCATCACCTTTATAATCTAAGAGTAATGAACGATAATTATTTAATTAATGATATTTGTTTTGGGATCGGAATATGTATTTATTTTCTATGATTTGCTAGCAGTATGACATTCAATTCAATTCTTTAGTAATTATCTTTGCTTGTTTGTTTGATAAAATATTATTTACCCATCAAAATGTGACTTATAATTCGTTCCAAGTAATGCATTTGTACAAATATGAACTCGTTAGGTAGGCTAGGATTGGTTGCCAACTGTTTTGATAGTTTTAAGCAGCTTAACATTTATTTAGATTTTTTTTAAATATATGAAAGTTGTTGCCAGAAGGATCAACAAAAAAGGTTCCAAATGGAAGCTTGAGTTTAGCTGCAGAACGATGCCTTTCCTTCCCCCACCCTTCGTAACACATCTCGCCCGCTCTCGTCTGCAATAACAAATGTTACAAAATAAAATAAAATATAACAAAAAGGTGAAAATTGAGGCAAAATAAAATAATTTATAAATGCATTTTCTTACACCCATAAAATTTTAAATACAATATATGTTTCATTTATCGTACTGACTATATGCATAAAATAGAGTATTATTCATATTTTAAAAACACAATCACTGATAATTTGTAAAGTATAAGAATAATACATAAATAATTTTGGAGAAAAAATTCAACTTTTAATAAATCATCATAGCTTCATACATAAATATTTTTTAAACATTTTTTTTTGTAAATGAGTTCTATATTGTGCAGACCTATTTATTGGTAGCAAAAGATTTAAAAAATATACAATGTGAAATGTTATATTGAATATCAAATATTTCCTAAATATTGAATATCAAATTATGTATTCATGAATATAGAACATTTCTGTAATACTCGCAGATTTATATATCCGGGTGTAAAATGGGTTTAGCTCTCGTTAGAGACACAGCTACAAGGCCTACTGCACCGTGTTTGCGCTTGCTTTGGTTGATAAATTGGTGGCCCAATATGCTTCTTTTTTTGAAACAAAAAAAAGACTGTTATTAAAATATATTTATATTTTATTTTGGAAACTTGTCAGTTTCGTGCCAGACACACCTGTACAGAGAATTGATTTAAAAAATTGCATACTTTGATATATAGTCAAAAATTCCAAAAGTTTTATGACGAGCCCTCTATACAAGAACACAATCCCAGGAAACATATGGGGGATAACAATGGGGTTTTACTGAAGACACTAACAAACATTAACACGGGTGTCAGAGAAAAGTTGTGTAAAAAACTGGTGTACAACTTGCTACACGCGTACAGTCAGCCAGACGTACCTGCCGACTCCAGAGCAAAGTCTGCCAGCCCTATCTTGTCTGCGTCGTAGACTGCCAGCCGACGCTCCACCGCCTTGCTGACCATCAAGTCTGACGACACAAGCACACGACCATCACCCGTGCTCGAGGCATCGGCCGACACGGCCACTACAGAGCCCGTGGAGGCACACTATCAACAACAATGCGATGCATCTAGGTACACTTCCATGTGTGCCATCTGCTGATGCTGTGCTCTGCCTGTTATGTCTGACGAATCACCTCCATTGCAGCGCTGAGAATCACGTTTCTAATAACCATTATTCTACAAAATCTATGAAAATCTACAAAAATATCTCAATTATACAACATCTTGCATATGTTATGTTCTTCCCAGCTTCTTCCACATTTGTAATTTAAATATAATGTTGCAAGATCAGTTTGTCTTTAGCCAGAAGAGCGTGCTGATACTAAACATAAAAGATACCGCAAAATTCTGGACTGTCTCAAGGTAGGGTAATGAATGGTAACGTCTGGTCAGCTTTGCAAATACAGGCAAAAAAAAAAAGATTATGTAACCAGACTACAGGTGCACACTTCATATAAAACTGGCATATTTTTTATTAACAGTAATCTTGAAATAACCAGCAATCTTCTTACCAGCTGATCTCACACTTGAAACAAATGAGACACATCACACCCCCAACACTGATTCCTCAACCTTTTTGTCACCATGGCCAATATTAAGTTCCACTCGTGTATATCATCACCTAGTTTAAAAAAAAAAACTATAAATCTGTCCAAACACAAAGTGTGTGCTACATGCTGCCTATATGTACTGCATGAAACCTTATATATGTACCACTAAGGCAACACCTTTTCCTTTCACCCTAAACTACTTGCATACGAACCAATACCATTAGGAAGCAGTGTCTCCTGCACTATTGTGCGTGTGAGTGCAGCCTGCCTTGTAGGCTGTTCAGGGCATTGTGCCTATATGTACCGCAACATACCACTAAGGCCTCTACTTTTCCTATCACAAAACCTACTTGCATACGAATCCATGCCACAAGGGAGCAGTGTCTGCTACATTTGGTGGAAGCATATCGGGCCAATTTTAACGCTGCTCATGGCATTGTGCCTATATGTAGTGCAACAGACTGTATCCAAAGAGCACTAAAGCATCAACTTCTTTTACCCAACCTAATTCCATAGGAATACGTGACATGAGGCAACAATTTTTTACTGCAATCTCGTGGTTACAGTGCATCCTACCTCGAAGGCTTTACAGAGCATGCTACCAATATGTACTGGTAAAGAATATATGTAAACACCACTTCGGCATAAACTTTCCTTACACCCAAATCATGCCACGAAGGAGCAGTATATGCTCCACTCTGGAGGTGAGAGTGACTTACCATGTAAACTCCTCAAGGCATTCTGCCTGTATCTACTGAAAAAGACTGTATCTATATAACATTAAAGCATTACAATTTCCTTTGATCCAACCTACTCTAATAGGAATACATGGCACAAAGTTGCATTGATTGCTGTACTCTTGTGGGAGTGAGACCGCCTACCTTCAACGCTACTTAGGGCATACTGCCTATATTTACTGCAGCAGACTACATCTATAGACCAGTAAGGCATCATTTTTTTTCTTTTCACCTAACATACTTGCATACGAAGATATGCCAAGAGGGAATAGTGTCTGCTGCAATATGTTGGGTGTGAGTGACTATATCAATAGACCACTAAGGCAAAACCTTTTCCATTCACCAAATCTACTTGCATATGACTACATGTTACGAGGGAGAATTATCTGCTGCACTATGGTGAGAGTGAGTGTGGCGTACCTTGTTCTCTTCTCAGGGCAAGCTGCCTATATGCACTGAAAAGTAACTTAATATATAAGCCGATAAGGAATTGTTTTCCTATCACCCAACCTACTTTCATACGAATACATTCCACCACGGAGCAATGTCTGTTGGAGTCTGGTGGAAGTGAGTGAGGCCTACCTTATAGGCTGTTTAGGGGCTGCTGCTTATATTAACTGCAACATATTATATTGAAAGACCACTAAGGCATCACCTTTTCTTTTCACATAACCTTGACGTCCCTCGGCTTCTGGTCCCTATTTCCCTGTTTGCTAGAAATGTCCGTTATGCCCGTACTGCTCTCGTCGGAGAGGTGTGGGTCCAGGCCGACGTGGCCGGGACCTGGAAATGCGGGACCTGGAGGGATGGTGAGGTAGAGTGACAGGTAGATCGAAAGGACCACTCGCTGTTAATCGGTTCACGAGCTCTTTTATTGTGTTCAGAGAGCTTGCCGCGGCCTGGCGGATCCGTCGCGGGTTGCGCGCCTCTCCCACGATGACCCGGACTCCCGGTGACCGTCTCGTACGGCCCACTCGTCCCGACGCGTACCGGCTTTTATCCACGTAACAAAGTTCCTGATAGTCAACTATGTTGTAATGGCACGTGACGCGTGCGCGGCCCCTACGTACTGACTCGTAACGTCTGCGAATGGCACGGCAAAGGTTAACTACGCCCCACACTAAGACACGTGAGGCGTACGCGGTCCTTACGTACTGACTCGTAACGTCTGCGAAAGTTCTGCGACGCGTAACGAAGCTTACGCGTCCCGTAATGCGTGATGCGCGTCGTAACTTACGTACTCGCAACTCAGGCACCCACTCGCGTGGGCGGCTCGTCGTGGGCAGCACGGCTGCTGCGAAAGATGCTCGTCCTACGGCTGAGTCGCCGGACCGTGAGCTCGACACCCGTCTCGCGATCAGCGCGGAGCGGAGCGCACGTCCGCCGCTGCTCGAGTCCTGAGTTCAACTACTGCTCTCCCCCGCTCGTCCGCGGGCCGTCGCGCGCGGGCTGCGGGGGAGGGGACGGCGTGGGAGAGCGCCACCCCTCGCGACTCGGATGAGCGCCAGGCCGCGCTTACATACAGACACTGCGATACGTTTACAAGAATTACACGATAGTTGCCGATAGTTAATACATACATAACAGTTACACTATTTACACACTTAAACGAAGTCACTGTCATTGAGAAAGAAATATATACACATAGAAATATTTAAATTATAACACTGGCGTGCTAGGGCGCACGCGGGTGCGTCCCTAGCCGATGCACACACTGGGGTTCACTGGGGGGGAAAAGGGAGGACGTTGACGAGGCATAACGGCCTGAAGGAGCCGAGGAGACACTTGGGTCGACGTCAACCTATTTGCATACGAAGGTATTCCACGAGGGAACAGTGCATTATACACTCTGGTGGAATTGATTAGGACCTACTTTGTCCACTGCTGAGGGCATGCTGCCTATCTGCAGCCTAATGCATCTACTTTTATTTTTTACCCAACCTACTTACATAGGAATACATTCAATGAAACACCAGTTTCTGCTGCACTCTGGTGGGAGTCAGTGCGTCCTACATAGACGGCTGCACAGGGCATGCTAGCTATATGTACTGCACACAAAATTTTCTATAAACCATTAAGGAATCAATTGTTTCTCTCACACAACTTACTTGCATAGAAATACATGCTACGAAAGTGCAAGTCTGCTGCACTAAGTTGGGAGTGAGTGCTGTCTAACATCTAGACATTCTATACTGCTTATGGCATGCTGTGTATATATACTGCAACAAACTATATCTAAACAATATAAATGCTTTACCTTTTCCTATCACCCATTCTAACTGCATACAATTACATGCCACGTAGGAGCTTTAATGCTGCACTCTAGTGGGATTGATTGGGATCTATCTTGAAGGTTGCTCAGGGCATTCTGCCTATGTGTACTGCAAGAGACTATTTCTATAGACCTTTAAGGCATCACTTTTTCCATTCACCCAACCTACTTGCACAGGATTACATGCCACCAGGGAGCAGTGTCTGCTGGAGTCTGGTGGGAGTGTGTGAGGCCTACCTTGAACACTGCTCAGGGCACACACGTTGTGGATGTTGTTCTGAAACAGTCAGTCAGTCAGTCTGTGTTGGAACACATTCAGTTTGCAACTACAATAAATTACATTCATTTACACAATATGCACATCTGACATACACAACAGGTGAGAAATATTACAATAATAAAACAAATGTCATATTTATCATACCACAAATGAATGTGTTTAAATATTTGTTAAGCATAGTATTGACCGTGGTTTAATGATTCTAAACTTTTAAATCAAATTTATGAGATAAAGTAAGTGTGGTATATTCCTTCTAACACAGGTTCGAAAAGCCTGCCAAAGAAAAAATTAATTTTTCTTAAATTACAAGAAACAGTACTTTAATTTTTCATAGTTAAATATATTTACTATGTTTGTAGTCTTACTCAGTCCATAGTATTTACCCAAATAAAAATTGTTAAAAAAAAAGCCTACATATATACACCACATTACGAAACTTCTATCACTGTACAAGTGTTACCACTGTACAGAGAGACTAGCATCTAGTGACAACAGGCTGTTGGTCTGACTCCAATAGGCCAGAGTCAGACTGGTGAGCTCAGCATGTCTTGAGCGACAAGGTGGCCACCCTGGGAGCGACAAGAGTGAACGACTTCAGCAATAATTGCCAGTTGCATAATGGCATTGAGGAGGCATCGATTCTTGCCGTTGTTCAGAAAGAATACATTTGGTTTCATTCTATCAACAGCATAAGACAAACATATGGAGAATTTCACTAGCCGTATCCCCAACTGAAAAGAGATTTTAACAAATTTCTAGAAAAATGAAAATGTTTTCCATAATACATGAAAATGTCAATAAGGATATTTAATTTAATTTTACAAAGGATTAAAGATGATCACAAGAAATTTAAAAAAAAAAGGCACAAAATATAGAATCCAATATGGCAGCCAAATCTTCAGCCCCTTAGTCTCAGAGCCACATTTCCTATCTTTCATGTATAACATATGTTATGGATAGTATTAAAAATACATCAATTCATCAAAAATGGGGAAAATTTTTGGTGTCTTTTTTCTTTTTCAAATATTTACCATTGTTGTCTATTTATTTTTAATTCAATGTGCGATGTTGTAACAAATATCAGCTACACACTAGGCAACCAAACATGTCAACAGAAAACTACAAACGTGTAAGTGGAGCTGGGGTGAGCCTCTGGTTAATGGCTACGCTTTGGTTCTGCACGCGTAGGTTACCTTGTATTTTCATACTCCAGTGTTGGTGAAGGAATAGTTGGCAAAACTGATTGTACGAGACTACGCTGCCTTGGTGTACTTCCCACCAGTAGTATGCGATACTTTTAAAGCATGAACTTAAACAATGCATTTTCTCTGCTCCTGTAAGATAAGAGCGGTCACCATACTCATCTAATGCCTTTAAAAATTTGCGAGGGTTTTAATTTGTTTTTGCAGAAAATGTGGGCATCTCTTCGGCCCAATAAAGCGAAGGATGATTAAGCGTAGTGGCTGTGTCTAAAACTAGTCTTGGTGTCCGTTTGCCATGGTTTGTATGACGTGTGACATGCTTGCCGACTGGCTGTCTGTACGCATCAGCGATGTTGTGTTGCCGGTGATTACGGTACACACGCGTCAGTATCGTGTAGAGACATCCTGTGTACGCAACTCTCCAAGCGCTTCAGTTTATTATTTACAGTTTTAAATTCCTGTGTAGTGTTGGTCTCGTGTTGCTGTAGCGTTTGCTGTACAATGCGAAAAGTATTTCAAAACCAGTCGTGGTTTGTGTAATTTGTTCCTCGGCCACACGCCTAGCTGTGTCCTGGCAGGCGGTCTCTGCTTCCTCTATGGATTGCTGCATGCATTCCATCTGAACTTCTATGAAAGTGAATTTCGTGGTGACTGACTTGCGAAAGTTTTGGGCTTCTTCGCGTACGTACTGTATTTGTGCAGTGACGTGTTGTGTCACCTGAGAGATTTTATTTTCTACTCTTGCTAACACTAACGCTTGCATTTGATTTATGCTTTCGGTTATTTTTGTGCTTTGACCTGCCAACTCATTTGAAATGGTTTTATTTTGTTCGGCCTGTTGTCGTCCCAAATCCTCAGAATAGCTTTGTTTCAGCTCTTTAACGTGCTAATTCATATGGAATACTGTTTGTATGCAATGTTAGCGACGCTTTTAGCTGTGTGAAAAGTGAGTTAAAAGCACGCATGAAATCATCCATTGTGATTAAATTCGTTCCCGTCTGTGATGTGTTTGCTACTGCGTTGGAAATGTTTTCCTTCTCTTTGGAACACGGAAACTGTTCCGCGGGTTCAATGGCACTTGCCTGACCAGTTACTTTATCAGTATTTTCCTTATAAGCTACGTAACTAACGGGCGATAAAACATATATGTCTGAATTATCACTAATTTCTGCCGAATTGTGTCCATATTCCTCCTTACCGTCTGCGGCCTTGCTGTTACGACGTAGAAAGTACGTACCACGTACCTTTGACGCCGGACATGGCTGCTTCATCGATGCAGGGCCAAGGTCAATTGGAGTACATTATAGTACAAGATGGCTACAAGCTATCCTGAAAATGCTTAGGACCTCCCAAAAAGGCCCCCGAGTTGGGCACCATCTGTGAGATTCTTTCGTACATGTACACCTCTCTATATATATATATATGTGTGTGTGTGTGTCTATATATATAGACACACACACATATATATACATATATAGACACACACACACACACAGGGGCGCAAAAACCGGGGGGGGGGGGGGGCAAGGGTATTTTGCCCCCCCCTCTGAAACCTTGAAGTGGGAGCAAACGGGGGCAAAGAAAGTGCTGTGTAATCAATTTTTAGATAATAAAACTGCTTAAATATCACCATTTTCCACCTTGAAATACAAATTTACCCCGGGGGAGGACCCCCGGACCCCCCGCTTCAATAAGGGGGATCGATAAGACTTTATAAAAAGGTATATTGCCCCCCCTTTGGAAATTTAGTTGCTGCGCCCCTGTATATATATACATACACAGACACACATATATATATTTTGTTTGTTTGTTTGAATTTTTATCCTCTTAACATATTTAGAAATGTGTTTACCCAACTTTGAGGATGTTAGCAAATATATTCCTAATAAACACTTATTCTCATTAATATTCTTTTTATAAATATGGGTCTGACATAACACATTAACAGAAATATTGAAATAAAAAATATCAAATTATTATTTTTCAAATACTATTGTATATTTCAATATAGCTCATATGACTTTGTGAGTATCGTACATCACTAACATTTAAAGTTAATGCACTTAAATGAAACAATATCATTTAAAACCAAATATCTGCTATCTCAGAAAACTATTTATGCCATTTTCTTAAGAGTACGACGACCCATTGGAACTGAGTGAAGATAATGTTATGTTCAGTATAGATGATATGGATCAGCCTCATGTTTCTACACACAATAATTATATAAAATATTCCCGACAGAGTTCAGGGGAGGGAAATTGGAATAACTCCGTTCTTCGAGTACCCCTGGTCTTGTCCACAGCCGGTTCAGGATGTACACAACTCTCACTGAGGAAGGAAGTCTAGAACTACTGGTGACGGCGACTCAGCTCGGCTCCGCACAGGCCTGGTTGAACATTCCTTCAAATGGGTGTGTCTTGCCAGTGTAGATAGTCATGCTAGCTGTATAGTCTCGCAGCACAATGGCGGATATTCGCCTGACGCGGTAGTGTAAATGACTGTGAAACACGACTCCCCATGGTCCGTATGGTAAGAACCCGGAAAAAGCTACATATATTCGCGGTAGGCACGTATTTACTCGTTCTCTGCGCGGGATCCTTAGACGAGGGACCCCCCGCACTCAGAGGACGTCTTCTCAATCCGAGGCCCAACACTCAATATCTCTGGCCAGCCAACATCTAGGCTAGGAAGAATGACTAGACTACCCGCTTCCTACTTGGCGAGAGAGTTAATATTCGAAAACCATAACTAACTAGTGCAGTGAAGCGAAATCAGTAATAAATGGAATAATAAATCTCAAATAAATATTCAGCAAAGAAAAATAGAATCCCAAAAATTAATTTAAACTGATATGCTGTGGAATAAGCCTGGGTCGTCACACTATGCACAACTCAGTTCTTAAATACCTTACACAAAAGAAATATATAATTATTCTTATTTAAATGACAAAGGAAACATAAAACAAAGTTTACAATATGAAACATGTTACACTGCAAAACAAAGCAAGTAAGAATTGATATGTTTGTAAGATAGTTATTGTTACTATATTATAATGGAAATACATAGTTTATAATAATTAAGTTATTTATAAACAGTTATAAAAGTTTAGTGAAACTGACTGGGTACATCATGAAAAGAAGTGGGAGCAGAAGGAGCGTAAGACTGCACATTGTGGACACGCGGTAGTTTGCTGTGTGCGATGACTGTGGTTAGCTGGTCAATCTGAAGTGGTGAGAGAGTGATAAAGGGAAGGGGAGCAACCGACGTCTAACTGCGGCCACCGGCGCACAGTGTGATATTTTTATAATCTTGCTGGCCAAAAGTAATTTTTCATACCTGCCTATTAGGACAAACCAGTTGCTTTTTTTTAAAATACACAATCCGTACTTCCACGTTGTATTATTTGTTTTCTAAGAAGTGGCGTCGAACAATAGAAAAAAGGGTCAAAACGGCCGACTACCTGAGTTCCGCAGATCAGGTTTACCGAGCGACTCCGTCATTCGTCTGGGTTTGCTCGATGACTACGGCCGTGTCTGAACTGCTAGCAGTGAAAGTGTGTTGGATTATTGTTTTTGTGAGTTTGGAGGTAAGTTTGTAAACATTTTCTTATTTTCTACGTTATTAAATCAACCGTGAGCAACATTGGAATAGATAGTGTTTAAATATGACTAAAGAAATTTGTAAGTTAGCTTGTACTTGAGTTTTAGTATATTATATCGCATTATACAAACATTGTAATGTTTAATTTGGAAAGAGTTACTCATCACGTCATCAGCTATATAAAACACATCTGATTGTTTGCGAATGATTGCTATGTTTTTTTTAGAATGACTTTGCATCTTTCATGTCGAAATTTTTCGACGTTTGGTTTGCTAACGCAAAAGAAACCAGGACGGACGCTCTATTATGCCATATATTGCAAGAGCTAGGTGACCCGTCTTTTTCGGAAGACGTGAAAGTGAAAAGAGAATTGTACATTAAGAATTATTCATGGTATTTGATGCCCGTAAGAGTTCATTAAATTATTTTCCATCGAAAAGACATAATTGCTTCTAGTGTTCTCCCAATTGGTCAACTTTCGGAAGAAGCACAAAAAGCTAGAAATAAGCAAAATAGAAAATTTAAAGAATTATTTACAAGGCAAACGTCTAGGGTTGATACAGATGCAGATTTGATTAATAGACTGCTGATCACATCAGACCCCTTCATCGTTCCGAAAACAAAGCATAGCAAATTAAGTCATGAAGTATGCCAGCTTATAAAAGCTCCAGAAATTGAATATAGTGACATCCAATCTCCGCAACCTGATATTGATTCCAAAGATCGTGATAGCAGCGATTCCGATGAACATAACAGCGATTTTAACTGAGTCACTAAATTTGTATCTTTTTAAATCGCTTTTTTTTAAAAAACAAAAACTTTTTATTTTGTTCATAGAATCACAAAAATGTAATATTTGGTATGCAAGTGCATTTCATAAAAGAATATATTATGTTTTATACAATGACAGTGCCTTTAAATACAATTTTAAACAAATTTCTGCACATTTCACTGATATTGTTAAGCTTGAATGGTTTTGGCCGGCACTGCGAGGGCCCGTCCAGGTCCGTGCCGGGGGGCGGTGGTCCCTGCACTGTCCCGACGCGACGTGCAGGACTACGCAGCTTGCGTGAACAGTGTTGCCACATGAGCGCACCGAGTTTTCTTTTATCGTTGCCAAGCCACACCACTAAATTGGGGAAGCCTTCATTTCACAGACGAGAGAGCCACACCCGAAGTTACCCGAAGTTCATGCTCGCTTATTTTTCCCCGTTCTATCTCATTGTATAAACCGGTGTGGCATTAAATTTTGCGGTCTATTAGGATAGGTTAGCTACATTATAAATACTTTAAAAAATTGTGGATGGCTGGTTATATTAGGTAAGTACAGCTACATTAAAAATACTGTTAAATCATTTTATGGTTGCTTAGCAAATAACTTTTTAATATGTACCTATCCAGGGCTAGGAAACCGTTTACATGATTTCACAGTACCTTTAATGTAGCCATCCTAACCAAATCAACCGTCCACAATGTTTTAAAGTATTTATAATTTAACTAACCTAACCTAATTGACCATTAGTTATCATGAGTTACAATGAACAAAAAAAAACCCGAAGATGCACGATCGGGCTCTCTCGTCTGTGAAAAGAACTTTCGACTTTTACCAAGAAGTAACAAAACTACAATCAAGCAATGGATCAGTGTCTCAATTTTTTTTTGTTCTTTTAAAGGAACGGCTACCTGTGACGTAACGAGTCACAGCGGCCAATTCAAAACTGTTTATTCTACGATTTTTGACGTGATAACGTCTTATAAATCGATGAACGCCGGCTGCACGCACGAAAAAGCATGACTCATTGTCACGTTCCGCCTGAGCCGAGCGTGCACGCGAGAGCGCGGAACAAGCGATAGAGAGGCACGATCGGCCTAAGCGTTCGGCTTGTGACGCATCTATCTCTCTTCCACTCGCGTTATCACGTAAAATTATCGTCCGTAAACCGACTTTACAGACAACCCCCTTTTTTTATTTTCGGTTTGCAGATATTTTCATTTGTTTATTTTATGAACTGGCACTAGCACAACTCTGTGGTCACTAGACCAGCCACGCAACAACAATAGCCTGCATTCTCTAGACAGAATATATTTTATGTTATTTTAACATAAACATTTGTTTCGATTGTTGTAATATTTCTAACTATTTTTATTTTGAAATTTGGAGTTATCATTTGTATTTTTTCTGTTAATTTACATCCAAATATAAGATTTCTGTATTTGGCAACTGTTGGCTTGGGTCCACAGACCACCAATCAGGATGCTGTATTTGATTGTGGCACATTTTTGAATAATTCGGAATCAGGACAAATAGTTGAAGAGTGATTCCATTGCACAAACACACAAAAAGTGACCGAGTTTGAAATCGTATGTAATTCAGCTTATTTATTCGCAAAAAAAGTACTTGAACTTGCTAATTTTGACATTTAATATATCTAGTATAGTGAATAGGGCTAGGATAACCCTATAAAGGGTTATACATAAGGAGTGATCTACACACAAGAAGCGCAGTGACTTTGATTAACTTTCCAGCAACATAGATTCCATGATCGGTACTGTTTTTTTAAAAGGTTACTTCACCATCCTGCGGTGAAATTGTAAACATATTTCATGTTCTGACATTTGATTCAACACTAAAGTGCCAATTACTATCCATTCTGCATCAGCCAAACTTTGTTTTTGAGAACATATTTTATGGGGCCTATAAGGCATAACTACTGAGTTAATTTTGTTTCTACTCCCCAGTAGTCCAGGGTTACCAAGGTTTTGAGCCTACCCTGAGTCTTCTAGCCCCGAAAATACACAGTAAAGTTCAATACTTGTAAAAATCCGAACATTAATAAAACTGTGAGATAGCTCAGAAAAGACATTTCTTTGATGAAAACGATACAAAATCCTAAGTCAATGAGAATTGTGCTAACTATATACCGAACTTTTGATAGTTTATATGTGCACCACGTAACTTTCCAGTTAATCATCAAGTTTATATGCATATACAGTCTTACTAAGCTGCACTTATTATATTTAGTAACATATTTATTTTACTGTAAGATTTGTAATTCAGTGTATGTGTACAGGAGTAATGTGTGTTAAATTAATCTACTAATAATCGATCACATCAGCCCTTACCAACATAAATTATAGTATTCAAATTTCTGGCTTTGTACATATATTTTTATTACCCTGACCAACCACTATTTTGTGTTTTCGGTTTCCCATACATATTACATCATAACTGTATATGTTCTTTAGTCAAAACAATTCTCAGACCTTTGATAAATATAACCTAAATATATTTGTCATCCTTGAGCATCACTATAAGTTAAACTGTGATAAAAAAGTACCAAAGGTACCGGGCACACAACAACATATCATACAATTATTTTAATTAACACATAATTTGAAATATTGAAGTATTGTAGTGAAGCCTATGCTATATACTGTGCCGGAAATTAGGCATTTCGACACGTTTTTTTAAATTTGTTGTTATAATTATAAATTATTTTGGAAATGTTATTTTTCTTATAATCTGGTTACTAAAGGGGTGATTTACACTTTGTTAGGCTGGTGTACTCTACGTAGTTAAACTTTGTGCCAGTGGACCGAGGCACCTTTCTCAGGGACCTATCTGATATTTTGCTAGTCTAATGTGGACGTGGGCAGCCCGGTTGAAATTTCTCTCGCCTGCAGTCACGTCCCGGGTTTGTAACATTACTTCCCTTCATGACTAAAATCGCATAGAGCAGCTTCTGGCCTGCAAGCTCTATTTCTTAGAGGCCTGCTGAGACTAGCTAGTCTCGGCACGAACGAGTCTCCCGTAGACGCTCGTTCCCAGCCATCTCTGCGCTTTTCTGTTCACCCCCCCTCTCTCCGCCCCTCTGGATCGCAGAATTTATCCAAGATCATTGCCCTGTGGTGAACCCCGCCAAGGCGGTGGGCTACTCCAAGGACATTCTCGCTTGGCCTACAGAGACATCCACGACACCTAGCAGCAGAAACTGTAACTTCGGCCCTGGTCACCAGCGTGCAGAGCACACGCTCGTGACACCTGGTGGCAAGTCAGCTCACCGCCCCCGTTAGTTCCCCTTTACGCCCCTAGAGTGCACCACCAGCTACGCCATAAGGCCCTATGCTTCCTCCTCGCGGCCTGTAATAGTCGATTGTATGTTGCTTTCTGTACCTGCCGGTAGAGACCGCAGCAGTCACCCTTTGGCGCAAAAAACTGAAGTCGTGGCTACGACCACGTCGGGCACCTCCGGATATGTTCGGTCCAAAGCCGAACCTTTCCCCTCCTTCTCCATAGGGCCCTAGCGCCCGTTTTAATTAGGAGCTTTGTCCGCCATCGCCGGCACTTAGTACTCTGACCTCGGCTACTTACCACGTCTTCTCGGCGTCCTCTGCGCTAAGAGGCTTTTCGGCAACGACGTACTCGTTCGAATCAAGAATGTAGTCATCTGTCTTAAGGGATGTGATCCCAGCTAAAAATTTCAGTAGCCAGTCAGTAGGAACATTTAGAATTAGTCATGTCTTAGTTAAAATCTTATTAATTTTTTTTATTTCACTTATCGATGATTTCGGTCGCGTCATCCGCGCTCTTCTAGGTCCACGCCATTTGGATGTCGGCGCGAGATATCTCCTGAGCCCTGGAGCTACACCCTGTTTGACAGGGTCCAACAGTTCGGTGGCTAAATTACACCCATCATGTTGTGCAGGACCTCCAGCTGCTTTTCCCCCTAAGAAGAGCTTTCCTCCCGGCTCGACGTCATCCTTTGAAGACCCGGGTGATATGAGAAATATATTTTCCCCTTACATATAATGAACTAAATTAATTAAATGCATACCAGCGAACAGTGCCTTAAGAACTTAATCGACGAGAATATGTAAAATCAATGAGACTGTTATTTATGTAATCATCGCAAGAATCTAATAAGGTGGAATATTTCAATTTTTGTTTGCTCTGTGATGATGTTTAATTAATATAAATTGTTTTAAATAATTTAGGGGCGGCCCCTTATTTTTGTTACTTGTTAATATATTTTATTGCTATGCCAAAACAAAACCTATTTAAATAAAACAGGGAACCTATAGACCAAGCTACTTATGAAGTGTTTATTTATTTTTCATATTCCTTATCCATTTAAACAATCCACTAGCTCCCATGTTGCTTGTGTGCAGGGAGTATAAATTTGTCTTGTTCACCACCTCGTGCCCCCTCTGGTAACACTTGTATTTTTTTTCTCTATAATTTTGCCCAGCAGTTTCCAAGGTTTTTTTTATTAGTAAATTAAAATGATATAATTTTAGGGCACGAGGGGCATTTAAATTGGTAGCAGAGCGTGGTTTGGTCTATAGGCATACCAAAATCAAGTAGGAATACCTAAAACAAAATATAAAAAATAATAAAAAAAATTACTTTATTTGTGATAGCAATTTTGTATTTTTAATATTGTGAACTGATCGCTGGTACACTCTGTAGTTATATTGCTCGTTCGTTTTAAAATTTATATTGAGTTTTAAAGTCCCGTGCGGACTTATTTTGCGCGCGGCGCGAGAGTTTGCTGCGTCCGGCCGTGCGGCAGGCCGGCTGGTCTACGTGTCTTATCTTGAGTCTCAGCTGGAGACCCCCCCCCCCCCCCTTCTCCCGCTCTGGCCAGCGACACGACCCGTAATCTGCGGGCGACGACACGGCCCTGTTCCTCCAGCACACCCCTCTCCCTCTGTCCATCGTGGCAGACGACCTTGCGAGCGGCAGGTCTGTCCCCCCTGTTCCACAAGGACGTATACAGGTTGCGCAAGTCAAGCTGAGAGTGCAAGTTCGCACAGCTGTGAATTGTATTTGAGTAGCACGGCGGAATTATACGCTAATTGGTTCCGGCACAATACATTACTATATTGAGAGCCGGCAGTGATTCACCCTTTAAAATTTGAATATTTCAACAAAATTTTACCTATAGTAATTGTAGCTGACTTAACCTAACCAACCTTTCAATCAGTAATATGTTTCTAATTTTCCAGAAGCAACTACACTACACATTTCCTTTTCTTTAAATATATATTTGTTATGATACATGAAAAAAAAAATTAGTGGGATTCTAATGTTACTATTTGAATTCGTTATTCTATTATTATATTATTTGTATTCGAAAATAATATGATATTCTAATTCTTATTCGATTCGAACTAAAAGAAAAATAGACAGTCATGGGGACTGTCAACAGAAGTGAAAACTTAACACTTTGTTTTTAAATGTGTAATGACATCATTTCTACGTCAAATGTACGTAAGAAATTTTCCAGAAGCCACTACACTACACATTTCCTTTTCTTTAAATATATATTTGTTATGATACATGAAAAAAAAAATGAGTGGGATTCTAATGTTACTATTCGAATTCGTTATTATATTATAATATTATTTGTATTCGAAAATAATATGATATTCTAATTCTTATTCGATTCAAACTAAAAAAAAATAGCCAGTCATGGGGACTGTCAATAGAAGTGAAAACATAACACTTTGTTTTTAAATATGACATCATTTCTATGTCAAATGTACGTAAGAAAATGATTTTAGTATTATATCAGTACGATGTCAGCATGATATCATTTACCCTTACATAATGTTTTAGTCACAACAGATTTCAGTGGTATGTCAAAATTACGTAAAAATTCATTACCTAGCTATGATTTACCAGGTCATGTGTTCACTGTGACACAGTATACACAAATTAAACTTTTTCACGTGGTCAATTTAACTTCACTTAATTCTACTACAGCATGTCGGTGATGCGAACTCACAAGATTTTACCCATCCGAAAAGAGTCCAACATGCACATGATACAGTCGAGTATATAAAATGTATTAGTGTATATATGTGTATACATGTGCACAGGCTGCTGCGCGTCGCCAGTCTGGCGCAACACGTCACTAGCATGTCGGTGACGCGAACCCATAAGTTTTGCCCCTACCAAAAATCGCCCAACGCGGCTAAAGAAGTGTTCACTTCAAAAAACTGAGATATTCGCAAAGAGCTACCAGTTACCGAGATGAAACACGGCCGGTACACAGGCTGCTCACCTGGAGCAACTGGAACGAGCTCATTGCCCTCTGCAGGGCAGAGTACTGGCTGGCGAGTTCCTTGTTCTTGGCCGTCAGGTCGCTGACCACTCCCTCCATGTGGCTCAGCTGCAGCGAGACGTCGGGCTGACTCCGCGTGGCCGTCGACCACAGAGCAACTGCACCACGCACATCCCTGCATTATACACTGCCCTCTACTAGCACAGCACTGCCACACACAACACCCGACATCACTTAGACATCACAAACACTTGCCGTGCACGACACGTGGCCTCATTCTGGCTCAAGCAGTACCTGCCACACAGACAAACCTAAATCCTGAACTAGACATCATTCGACATCATGCTGCCCAACAAACGATTCTGGCTTAAACTATAACTGCACCACACACCACCCTGAATCGCTTAATTGCACATTGCACATCCTCACTTTGTATTCTGGCTCAAGCTGTAGCTACAAAAACAAAACCTCAATCCCTTAATTGCTCACTTTGCACGAAACTCAAACCTCATTCCAGGTCAAGCAGTAGCTGACACAAACACTACCCTAAATCGCTAACTTGCACAAAGTTCAACCTCTCATTGCGCGATGCACATTAAATAGTTCGGGTTAAAACCATAAATGCACCATACACCACCCTGAATTGCTTAATTGCACAATGCAAACCCTTCTTTTGTACAGAACACATGCCTTCATTCTGGCACAAGCAGGAGCTGACTCACAAATCACCCTGATTCGCTTTAATGCAAGTTGTACACACTCACTTACCCTCACTTTGCACGACATAGATGCCCAAATTCATGCTCAAACAGTAACTGCAACAGACACTACCCTAAATCGCTAGTTGCACATAATTCACCCTATCTTGGCGCGACAAACAAGGCCTTCATTTGGCTCAAACAGTAAGTGCACCTTAAACCACCATGAATCTTTTAATTGCAAATGTATAACCCACATTTGTGTAAAATACATGCCACCATTCTTGCACAAGCGGTGGCTACAACCCTGAATTGCTGTATTACAAGTTGCACGACCTCCCTCCCATTCATGCAGTAGCTACAAGACACACCACTTGTTTTGCTTTATTGCACATCACATTCTTTCACTTTGGACGACAATAATACCCTTATTCTGGCTCAAACAGTAGCTACAACACATGCCACCCTGAATCGCTTTAGTGAACATCAGAATATCGCACACCCTCACTTTGCACGACACGTATGCCCCATTATAGTTAAATCAGTAGCTACACCTACAACAGTAATGCCATAAGGGATTGCTCCCTGTTTTTGCTTTTTTAACCCAGCCCTCTTAGCAATTAAGCCTTCCCGGCCTGGGACCCCCATGGGTGTGGATATGGAATACGTCGTATACGCAATCGGAAAAGGTGTTAGAGCTTCGACTATGGCCAGAGGCAAGGGCTACCCACCCCAGCAGTCACCACCTCGGCCGCCTGCCTCACTCAGCTGACCAGACAGTTGGCTGTGTCCTGAGCCCTGAGACCTTATCAGCACCGCTGGAGCTTACCCCACACTGCGACCCCTCAAAACACCCAGTGAACCCGTGGTCCGGTGGAGGCCTACTCAACCTCTTCTAGCTGTAGCTACACCTACAACAGCCTGAATCACTTTATTGTTATAGCACATAGGTCACCCTCACTTTGCAAGACACACTGGTCTCAATTCAAGCTCAAACCACACAACACTTTGAATTTTTTAATTGCACATTACAAAACCAATTTTTTTTTTCTCGACACACATCTAGTTATTATGGCTCTACAAGAAAATGCACCACACAAAACACTGAAACCTTTAACTGCACATTGGAAAACCACTTTTTACAAGACACAAATGCCCCCATTCTGACTCAAACAATAGCTACAACACACAAAAACCTAACTTGTTTATTTCACATCGCACATCCTCAATTTGTATGAAACTAATGACCTCATTCTAGCTTAAACTATAGTTGCACCACGCACTACCCTGAATTGCTTTCTTGCATATCATAAACACTCATATTTTACAACAAAAAGCCATAATTCTAGCTCAAATAGTAACTGCAACACACAAAACCCTAAAATGCTTATCTGTCATTGCAAAACTTTTTTTTTGCACGAGAGACCTGGTTTCATTTTAGCTCAACAATAACTGCTCCACACACCACAATAAATCGCTTCATTGCACAATCCAAACCCTCTTTTTGCACTACACACTTGTCATCATTATGGTTCAAACAGTAATTGCACTACACGCCACCTAGAATCACTAAATTGCACATTACAAGCCTTCTTTTTGCATGAAACACATTCCCTCATTTTGGAACCGAAAGTAGCTACAACACACACTACCCTAAATTGCTCAAATTCACTATGAATGCCCTAATTCTAAATCAAAAAGTAATTGTATCATCTATCAACCTGAATAGCTTAATTTCACATCATTCTGGCTCAAGGTGTGGCTCCATAGCCCAACCTAAATCTTCAGCATAGATATTGTAAACGCTCTCTTGCACAATCCACACACACTCATTCTGGCTCAAGCAATTCCTGCATCGTAACCCAACACATAAATGTATTGCACATAGCTCACCATCTTTATAATTGACCCACATGCCCCATTCTGGACCAAAAAGTAACTGAAACCTCAACAACACTGGCTCGTTGCATTGTACATAGCACATTCTCTTTTTGCGAAACACACACCTTCATTAGGCTCAGTTACTACACCAAACAATACCCTGAATTGCTTAATTGCACATTACAAACACTCTTTTTGCTTTAGACATATGCCCTCATTCTGAGTCAAACAGTAATTGCACCACACACCACTCTGGATAACTTAATTGAACAATGCATGCCTTCTCTCTGGCCGACAAAATGCCCTTATTATGGCTCATAAAATAATTGCACTTCACACTATCCTGAATTGCTTGATAGCACATTCCAAACTCTCATTTTGCCCCACACACATTTTCTCATTCTGGCTGTAACAGTAGATACAACACACAAACCCCTGAATCGCTTAATGGCACACTGTCGCTCTCTCTTTGGACGAAACATATTTACACATCAGGCTCAAGCATAAGCTGCATTATAAACTACATTGAACCACTTAACTGCACATCGCACACCTTCATTACCCCAAAACACATGCTGGTTTAAGTGGTAACTGCTCCACACACAACGAATAATTTCTTCAGTCACTTTGCAAATTCTCTTTCTGCACAACACACATTTCCTCTATGGCTAAAGCAATAGCTGCAACACACATTAACCTGAATAACTTAACTGCACATTGAACACCCTCTCTTTCCCTGAAATACATACCCTCATTCTGACTCAAGCTGTAGCTGCAGCACACACCAACATGAATCGCTAATTTTTACTTTGCAAAAGCCTCTCTGATTTCGAAAGACTAACCTCAATCTGGCTCAAAGAGTAGCTACAGCACACACCACCTTGAGTAGCTCAATTGCACATTGCAGAAATCTCTCTATTTTCGACTCACATGTCCTCACTCTGTATCATGCAGTGGCTGCTACAGATATTACCCCGAAATGTTTAAATGCACATTCCAAATACCTCGTTTTGCTCGACACATATTTCCTCATTCCGAGTCAAGCAGTAGCTGTACCACACACCAAAATGAATTGCTTAATTTCTCAATGCAAATCCTACTTTTTGCCCCACACATATGTACTTATTCTGGTTCAAGCTGTTGTTGACCCAACACACAGCAATGAATCACTTAAGTTCACATTGCAAATCCCACTATTTTCCTCTCGAAATATATGTCCTCATTCTGGCTCAAGGAGTAGAAGTACCAAACACCACAATGATTCGCTGAATTGCGAATTGCAACATACTCTTTTATTTCGACAAGCATGTCCTAATTCTGGCCCAGGCAGTAGCTGCACCACACACAACGCTTGTTGCACATTGTGCAGACTGTGGACTGACATGATCGAGGACTGTGTTGTCATACCTGAAACTCACAAGTTCAAAGACTGTGATGAAGTAATGAGACCAAAATGTTGGAAAAGAGGTGTTAAAAAAAATATTCTGACGAAGCTTGCGATAAACATTGGGTCGTTGAAAAATTACCAAGAGACTTCTGATAAAAACTCCAGAGATCTTCATAAAATTTATTATAAACATGCAAGGAAGATCATGGAGCAGAAGATATTGGTTACACATCATGGGAAGAACATAGCATATTAATCGACAGGTTAAGACTTCTTCATGCTTCGCTTTGTGCAGGAAACTATTCGCACATCAAAGAAGTATTCTTCATACTCAAAGAACCAACAGAATATTGCCACATACAATAATGACTTGTATTATTTGCATGTATATAAAAATGAAAAAATAAATAATATTTTGGGTTTCAAAAGTGCTTGTTTCATTTATCGAAATATAATTTTTATCTAATGCGTGTTTTCGTAATACAACTTCTAATTTAAAAAATTTAAAAATCATGACCATTGACAACAAAATGGAGAGTAATAGTAGTCATACCATCAATCAGGCAAAGTTCGATCAAAAAATGTAATTGAAATAATTTGGAGCTCAATGTAGATGGAGCAGTTGGAGCTTAGAGAAATTGGAGCACTTGGAGCTCTTGGATCAATTGGAGATTTGGAGCTGTTGGGACAATAGAAGCAATTGAGCACTTGGAGCTGTTGGAGCAATTGGAGCAATTGGAGCATTGGAGCAATTGGAGCAATTGGAGCATTGGAGCAATTGGAACAATTAGAGCAATAGAGAACGTGGAGCAGTTGGCGAAAATGGAGATTTGAACCTTTGGAGCAAATTGTAGCAGTTGAAACTCTTGAAGCATGAATTGACTTTTGGAGCCAATGTCTGTTCGAGCATTGGAGATCTAGGAGCAATAGGATATTTGGAGCATTGAAGCACTTGCAGCGAATGGAACATTTTTAGTAGGAAGAGCATTGCCTTTTGAAGTCAATGGTTGTTGGAGCATTGGAGCACTTGGAGCACTTGCAGCAGTTGGAGCTTTTGGAACCAAAGACAGTTTGAGCTAAAGATTGTTGGAGCCAAAGACAGTTGGATGCAAAAACATTTGTACTTTTCTATGATATCAAGCAGAAAATTTATAAATCAGCTTACTGATGAAGTATCAACTTATGGACTTTTAATATATAACTTGTGGATAGACTGCGTGTATGGTACACTATATCTATTTGAGGACACAAGTCAAGAAGTGCGCATTCAAGACGGTGAATACTAACATTTACAATTCCGATGATGTGAAGCAGTCTGTTAAACACAGTATCGAGAACCTCTCACGCGAAGAAAATACTATGTCGGCAAAGGATCTGACTGGACTCTTGTCATCAGGAAACCGATTTGAGATAAGAATTAGTCAGTACAAGCCAATGCAGAATTAAATGTTTAGAAGAGTTTAGTAGTAAATTAGTAAATGTTTATAAGAGTTTAGCAAGTGTTCCTGTTATAGAATAGAAAAAAAAAGTGTTTTTCGAACCTGTCACTTTTATATTTTATTAATTTTTTTTTTTGCATTCCAAGGATCGAACCTAGGAAGGATATAGATGGACTAAATTTGTAAATTATTTAGTAATTTTTGATGATTTTGGCATTTTTCCAGAATTTCTACATTAATTATTTCAAATTTCCAAGATGGCGGTTAATATGTCCTTATCTTCTTACTATAGGCTGGCAGTGAAAGAATTTATATATATTTTAAGAATTTTTCACCATATTTGATTAAATAAATATTTTTGTACCTGAAATTACAATTTTTGCATTGACCAAGAATTGAACCAAGGACGGATATCATTCGAATCAATCAGTAAATAAATAAGTGAAATTTTTGATAAATTAATTTTTTTCCGAATTTCTAGCTAAATATTTACGAATTTCCAAGATGGCATCCAAATCACAAGATGGCGGACATATAAGTAATAATAAATGATTTCATCATTCTAGTGGGTAAAATTAAACATGGTGGCAGATCACTCTAGCAGACGAAAACAAGATGGCGGGCGTGACTTCATACTATCTGGCAATGTATACCTTGGATTAGTGGTGGGAGGTCCATAGTCTGCCGGCGGCTTCCATAGAGGAAGGATCTCTTTTGCCTTACCAGGTTCATGATGTAAGTGCATGTTTTATTACAAATTTATTACCTCAGCGTGTATTCCAGGACTTTTTTTGTCAATCACACCACGGGGCATATTTAACTAATTTAGAGCATAGGCACTATAACACGTCATGTTTACTACCTACACAAAGCACTCGGACTCTAACAGCGGGACTAAAAACATTATTCAACGTTTATATGAGAATTTTTTTCTCGCAATATTGATGCCCTAAAATAATTGTGCGATGATTATGGGAGAAAAACCATGGTGCTGTTTCAGACTTGGCGTGCAGAGCACAGTGCTCTCACCTGCTGCCGTGGAACACAGGAGTACGAAGAACAGCCACGGTAGGACCTGCCTGCAGCTCAAGGTCGCGCCGCACCCAGCACCTGCAAGCAGCCACCACCACAGTTGCCAACCTGCACATCGGTATTTCATCTGAAACAGCTCTCAGACATCACCTGGTACAGCTCCAACACAAGAATATTTACTATCACCATTGTTTACAGACACATTTCCATTACAATATCCATGTTTTAAACGAATGTTTAAAAAAAAATTAACTTCAAGAGTGTAATGAACATCTTCCAAAAAATAAAAAAATAAAAAACTTTTGAAATTGATAATTTATCAACATCAGTGTTTTTTTTAATGTGAATGAGGAAAAAGCAAATCTCAACAAGACTTGGAGGAAAACTATTTTTTAAGATGCTTCAGAAGTATATACCAAACAAATGTTATTGTAAACAAGTGATTTTGCAAGAAGCTCCCAATCAACTTGGGTACAATTTTGTCATTTACTTATTCATTAAATTTTTTTCTAACTGGAAATCTCAAAATGCTAGCTACTGACTTGTGCCTGCGTCCAGTCAGGGACGACAGGCTGCTATCTCGGACGGGAATGCCAGTGGTAAGCAATGGGGAGGTGAAGAAGGGTGATCAAAATGCCCGCAGTCTCAGAAGTGTCGCTAGCAGGAAGGAAAGTGAGAGGAGGGAGAGCAAGTAGCAAGTAGCAGTAATAAGATCTCAATGTTACTGTTACTCTTAGGGTTTTATTTTCCCAGATTTCTCTGGAGTAGGGATATTTGTCCTTTCCAACACCGCCAATCTATCATTTGCCATCCGGGGCATTTAGTGTGAGCAAGACCAGAAGCCAAAGTTTCTATAACTCGTAATGTGCATTTTATTTCAGATGCACCCCACATATTTGTTCAAATCATTTGGATCAAAGAGCGGGATGTGTTCTTTGTGGGAAAACTTTGGCACACGGTCATGTGTGCGCGCTGGAATAAAGTTATGTTTTTGTGTCGTCTGAAGGTAAGGGAAGCTCCTACCAGTTATATCGGCTAACTGGTGTGATGTCTCGTAATGGTAAACGTTAGAAGCTTGTCAGCGTGCTGACATTTCAAGTGTCCTGATTAATCTCGGGTGTGGCGTGTAGTGTAGAGCTGTGCGAGCCGCTCCAACGAGACCCTCCAGACACATGCATGGATAGCTAAGCCCATATGTGCATGTCCAGGTGAATCAGGCCGACACTCGCACAGACATATCATCGTGTGGTCTTGTTTACATGGGTTAGTTACAATTGGCTGCACTAGGTACTGAAACTACTGCTTACCCAAGCTGTTGGTAAAATACACAGCGAGCCAATATAATGTATAAATTTCTCCCTCAAGGGGAAGCTAGCAGGAGACCTCAATAAAAAAATATTTACAAAAGGTTATATCTTGTATTTTATACTGTACCATGCAGTTATTTGTACACATGAGAATGGCAGAGAATCTTAGGAGCTGATGATTTTGTTAAAATTCGTGAAAATTGGTTGCAGATGGTACAAGAAATTTATCACAGCTGCAAAGTTATTTCAAACTAGTTGGGAATCTTTGACTAACAGAATAAAACTGTTAAGCTGTGTATACAAGAGCACGCCAAACAATCTATATTAATAATTCATTAAACAAAAACCTTCCTTCAACTTTAAATAGAAAAACCAAAACTCTAACGCGAACGCGAACGCAAGCCACTTGAATCTGATGTGAACTAACGTGTCACAAAAGAATGCAGGCTATCAAATGTAGTTAACTCGGCACCTGACAGAGAGCGTGCGTTGCATGCAATCGGCGAGATATAGATATTCGACTACGTGCGTGCGCTCTATACAGGAAGCAACATAACCAAACATGAATGTTCCGCTGGCTACTCTTTTACAAGCGATACCCCGTGGCAACGCAGACAATCAGATAAAGGAAATAACGTTTAAAAAGTCTTTATAAAAAAATTTAGATGTCAGACAACTTCGTATTTCCGTTAATTAAATAAATAAGTGGTAATGACCGAAATTAAATTTTAGATTTATACTTTAAAATACATAGATTTATACGGAAAAAATACCTACACAAAGCGCTCGGCATCTACTAGCAGGACCAAAAACATCATGCGAGTTTACGCGAGAAGTTTTTTTATCCCAATTTTGACGGCCTAAAATATGGGTGCGACGATTACACGCCTGCGACGATTATGCGATAAAAGAAGGTACATATATACATTAGAATGTAGTGTGTTTTTTTTCTATCATAATTTGCTTGATTATTTAAAATTAACATGTGTAGTAATTACGTTTGTCAAATTTTAAAGCATCCTCTAGGCAGTAAGACTGCAACATTCTAGAAGGTTCTAGGTTTAAAAAGAAAGTAAGACATAGGCGCAACAGCGCAACCTACTGTCGCCAGTAAGTTATTTTCATGCCTCAAATTAGTATAAAAACACAGTGCACAGGCACACGGCTGCACAGTAATGAACTAGAACTTTCGCTGGGCACTGACTCACCAGCCAATCAGGACAAGCCATACTGTGTGATGTTACTTTCCTAATTTTAAGGGAACAAATTTTAGAAACACACCTTCCTTACATGGTCATTTTACTGTTTCTGTATTGTGATTAGATGGTTGACATTGGGGTTGCCTCCCCTTTGTTTTTACCTTTGTAAGGGAAGACAACTTTGTTACACAGTTAGTTAGTTGCTCAATCATCGCTGCGTGCGGCCAGGTCGTCTGCAGCTCACGGGGAAATTGAGCTGAGTCGCCAACAGAGAATTCCTTGGCCGGGGGTCAGGGCCAGGCCAAGTTAACCTTTTTTTTCCCAATTGTTTTCGGATGTTTAATTAGAAATTACGAGCCCAAGCGTTGGCATTGGCCCACGGTGACTGTTGTCACCCTTCCAAGATATTTTCCGTGGGTTATTGGTACCTGTGTTAAAAGTAAAACAAAGGGACTTTACTTTTTTTTTGTAATCGAGCGAAGAGCTAAGTCTACAGTGAACGTGTGAAAAATCACATGGACATGTAAGATGTGACAATAAAACAGACTGACTTAAAAACTCTTTTATTTGAAATACAACCAAAAACAAACTTATTCTAAGGGTATAATTAATCTTCAATGTTGGCAACAAGACAAAAAAAAACTTCAAAATCATCTTATCTAAAAACCTTTCAAGTGATTAAAGTGTCTGGTTACTATTCAGGTTTGTTTAGCCGGGCCAACTTAGAACGTAACAAAGTATATTTCTATTTTGTGTTAAATAGTGTGTTGGTGACATTTCTAAAAAGTGGGTCTGTGACGACATGATGCTGAAATTTATCCTTTCCCTTTTTACAGAAAGGCAGACACATTCGCCAGAACCGTGGAGAGCTCACTGACCAGGGAATCACAGAACGGTAAGTATAATGTAAGAATAATAATTGTAGCCAACAGGAAGGCAGCTTTTCCGGGAAGGTACCCAGGTTGTAATGATTTGTGTTTTTTTTGTACTATGCTTTTTTTAGTCTGTCGTTGTTTGCGGGCTGGGCCGAGAGGTCTGTGGGTCAGAAATGTATTTTTATTCAGGAAGAGAATAAATGTTACACTTAATATTCTGACCCACCATTACTCTTCGAGTAATGTAATAATCATAAATCAACATAATGCCCAACTACCTGCAACTACAAATGAAACATTTCTTCAAGTGAGATATGTACATATATGCAAGGAACAGATGTCATGTTAGCCGGGCACAATTGTGACTTGTCACATTGCGTTGCCGAGTGCTCTCTGCTCTAACCTGCTCAGGCGCTGGTACACTCTGCAATGTCAATCACGGAAGTAATCTGTTTACACAATCGATTATACGTGTGACGTCAGCCGGGGCTTCGCCTCGTAAGCCTGGTCCGACTCCACTGTCCAGTTCCCCTCCTTCCCGGCATTTGTACCGCCGACGTACGTAACCGTGCGTGTGTTCAAACTGCGCGCCACGGACTACCGCAAGAGGGTGCTTAGCGGCAGTGTGACGTCACCCAGAAAAAACAACAACAATATTGGTTTCAAGTATTAATATATAAAGTAACGGATGTTTAAGGTTCTGAGCCCGGATGAGGGATTGTATAACTTATAAGAGTGTTTCGTGTCTACCTTAAACTAACCCTTGGCGCGGGATCGCGGTCTTGTTCCGGCGGGAAGCGGCCTGCTGCTCGCCCCAGTTCCTCTTCGTCATCGGCCGAGGCCAGACGTGCGGCCACGTGTCACCAACCCCGTGGTATTCGTGTCTGCTGATCAGTGTGGCGTGGCCGAGGCCTAGAGCGGGCCAGGTCCTAAGTAAATAAGCTCGATTAACTAGAGGACTGATATCTCGCCTCACACGGGCCACTTAACGCCCTGACCAGGACCACGTGCCCACTACAAACAGCCTCGGGTAAGCAGCTAGGTCCTCACATGGAACCAGCACCCTTGCCCAAGACACCTGCCTTGCAGGACTGCAACATTGTAAGACGGAGAGGGTCGGGTGGCAGCTAGCACTCACGGGCAGGATCCTTGCTGGGCAGGAGACTGTGCTGGACTGGCGGACCGCTCTTCGCAGCGACTCCGCTGGGCTGCGGCACGATCCCTCGCCCTGCAGACACCAGCACACCCTGTAGTCTTACAACTGCAGCCAGTCATTATTTCTGGTTTCAGCAAGTGTACTGCTTTGTCAACCATTAAATCACACTGTTTTGAATGAATCTGTTTTTAGTAAATTCTTGGCCATCTTTTCAAGTAGTTGGACATAGTGTAAATGACAATCTGTTTATAAAATGTTTGATATGTTAGAACTCTTTTGTATTTAGATATTCCGTGGTGAGTGAGCGAGCGAGTGAGTGAGTGAGTGAGTGAGTGAGTGAGTGAGTGAGTGAGTGGGTGGGTGGGTTTCACATGATATAAAATCTTAAACTTATTTACCAGATTTTCCTTATGTTTACCCAAAAAAGTTGTTGGTCAAAATGTTCAATTTTTTAATATATCTTGTTTTAAACGAAGGCCGGGTGACACTTCTAAATCTTGAGATATTTTCTGACTGTATGATATCCGAATGCTCTTTAATATTGTTGTCTGGGGGAATGTGCGTTATAGGCGACAGTTACGTTACTCGGGGACCCGGCTTGAGACTCTACCCCTGAGGCGTGACGTTGCCCTTGTTGATGCTAGGCTCCATTCCCCTATAAGCTGTTGAAATCTATCCTACCACCCGCTCTCGGCGGTGGGAACGCTGTCGCACTCTGGCTGATGGTCACTGGTGGGCTCTCTAGGCGTCCCACGTGCTTCCATGTCTCCAAGTCTAAGCTTGCGGACATGTGGTTGATTTGACAAATACATACTCACAAGTCGGCACAAGGTATTTTATTCACATTGAGTGGTACAATGTATATTAACATTTACACAAAAAGAAAGATAGAACGGCATTATGTATCAAACTGCAAAAAAAAACGCCAATGGCAAAATACCCTCTTTTATTGCATAATCGTCGCATGCGCATAATCGCCCCACCCATATTTTAGGGCGTCAAAATTTAGATTAAAAAAAACTCTCGTGTAAACACAGCATGATGTTATTGGTCCCGCTATTAGATTCCGAGCACATTACCACTTACGTATTTGATTTATGGAAATACGAAGTTCTCCGATGTGTACATTTTCTTTTAAAGACGTTTTTAAACATTATAACCTTTATCTGTTTGTCTGCATCGCCGCGGTGTACCGCTTATATAAATGTAGCCAGCATCATTCATGTTTGGTTATGTTGCTTCCCGTATAGAAGGTGCACACGTAGGCAAATATCGATATTGATATCTCGCCGATTGCATGCAACGCACGCTCTCTATTGAGTGCTGAGTGAGTTACATTTGATGGCCTGCACTCTTTCATGGTAAGTGTGTACTACGACAATAGTTATACGTTAGTTCAGGCTCGCATTCGTGTCACAGATTTTGTTTTCTATTTAAAGTTGAAGAAAGGTTATTAATTTAAAATGTTTGACGTGCTCTTGTACACTCCACTTTTTAATTAAACGTACTTTCCATGAATGGGTTTTGTTTTTATGAATAACTTTACCATACAACAAATTTTTTTTCGCATAAACGTCGCACCTCTATTTTTTAAACTTGATTTTAATTAAAAATGTGCGACGATTATGCGATAAAACAAGGTAGTCAGTTTAGGTGCTGACCAGGGCACCTCGTGGCCTGGCCTAGAAAGTTAGTCACGTAGACTAGTTTTAAATGCTCGGTACGTACTTAAATAAGTAGGCCTTGGAACAACAAGAAAAAAGATTTTTAAGAATATTTAATACACAGCGGATGCTATCAGATCAGTTAAGTAACAAGTTGAAGTCGACGAGGTGTTTTGAGGGCCTCCTACCCCGGGCGGCGAACGGAAGAGACTGCCGAGGCCAGGCTGTCGTGGCCGCAGGAAACAGTGAAAGAACCGCTACGTCACGCTATACTTAGCAGAACATATCCCCTTAAAAATTAACTATTAATTTAACAAGATTTATTAGTTATTAACATAATTATTTACCATTAGTTATTAAATTTCAAATATGAATCGCTTGTGCGAGGGTAGTTCAGAGCTTTCCCCCATAGGGTGCTGCACCATCGTTACATAATAATACCTGAAAACATAAACTCTTTGGGGTTTATATAAAAAAAAAGATGACAATTATATTGAAATGACTCAAGATTAAGGGGGCCGTGGCACAGACTCCAGATACGCCTCGGGGCGGATACCACACACATGCACACATGCACTGGGCCATAGAGGGAGCTGGTGGGAGGAGAGGGGCCTGAAGTGGGGCGAGGCACATCAGGCTTAGGGAGGGCGTAGCGCGGTCTACGTCAAGATGTAAGAAAACGGAGATGATTTGATATTTACAAGAAAAATTAAAAATAAAAATTTAAAGCAAATAGATTCAAATTTTTGAAACAAACTATCAAGGTATATGTAATAGTGTAATTATCCTCATTTGAGAATGATGACAAGTGTAGATAACTGCCCCACTTCGTAGTTCCACTACTGCCAGTTTCGAAGAACCACCACTACCCTTCCTGGGTCCAACCGCCCGGGCTCGTAGATCTGACACTGCCCCCTCGTGGGTCCTTGTTCCTCCTTAAAGATCCGCCACTTTCGCACCTATGGAGCCATCACTTTCTCGCCCCGAATTAAAAAAAATTCTGCATTACAAATAACAGCAATAAATATAAACTAAAAATCGCTATCTAAAATTCAATAATTTTAGGTATTCAGAATATTTGGCTTTGTTATCACAAATTTTCTTTTTTTAAGTAAGGAAGAATGCTTTAATAAGTTACACAAAAATACCACAGAGAACTAATTAAAATGTAAATTATATTTTTCCAGACTTAAATCAAAACTGCAGTGTAAACTGTCACATAGAACTGCTCTAAAGAAAAGAATACAATGTAAAAATAAAATATGCTGCAAATTAAATTTCACTATTGGAACAAACATGGCAATGATGAGTCTGACAATTGTTTCTCTTCTTAAATTCTAGCATGCAATATTGAGAGGTGAAAATTGCTAAAAAAAAAAAAAAAAATTAAATAAGGAAACTAAATAAAATTTTGAAAAAATCCTTTCAAGGTGAACTTGAACCGACCTTTATATTGTGGAGAGTTTCACATCTGTTTTTCAGGCCATGCTGCTGGAATATTTATTTTAGATAGTTTCAACTGGAAAATATGACCACAGGTGGCGGTGTAGGCCTACATTAAAATGTGGTGTTCACTTCGAGAGCACAACAGGTCTCTCGGCCATTACTCCATGAGTTAAGCCGCAGGACATAAGTGTAGTCATTAGTCATTAGTAAAGTAACATTCAACATTTTTCAATTTTTTTTTCCCAGTAATGAACTGTTCTGAAGTTTGGGGTATTCGAGAATTGTTTTTGTGATGTAGATTTTCATTACTGTGGAATGGTGTGCACTTTTTAATAAAAGAAAAATAATTCTACAGGCTTCAATGTAATCATTTAATTTCTGGAAGAATGTCACTCTAAATCAACACCACCAAATTGCTGTGTACAATCTGGACTATTAAGGGGCCCGCCTCGTCAGGGGTGTGTGTGTTAGTGAGGCGGGATGATAAGTGCGACGCTCGCTGGTGCTTCTAGCACGGTGTCTCCTCTGGACTGGCGCGCAGTCTTCTCGTCATGCGTATGAGCGGTGACCGTAACATTATATGGCCGATAAATGAAGATAAAGGTGTAATGCAAGTACCTTAAGTGCTTTTAAGAATCTCTACTGGTTGTTTAACGCCAAAAAATTACTCTAAAAAAATGTGTTTTAGCAATTTTAACTCTTCTAAAAATACATTTTAAAAACTTCATCAGAAATCAAAAGTACTTATCACCCTCAGCAAACTCTTAAATGCTTTTCGTAAGCAGACCCCACTGGGATATCTTGAGTAGTTTTGAAATCGCGTTGTTTTTCCTGAAGCTCTGCTCACCGTGTGTGTGCCCGGGTAGGCGGAGCCCTTAAGTGTTTTAAATACTCAAGTTAAAAATTATCTTTAAATATGTTTCATGAACTATACACAGTGTCAGATCTCTTAGCCAGTGGTTCCACATGTTACAAATTAAAAAAAAAAAATTTTTAATACCCTTCTACCTAATTATTTCCATCCCTAATTGCAGTGCACTGCAAGTTGCCATTTAGCATCCATCCATACTATCATTTTATCACTTTGCAAATCATGCTAAAAAGGAATTATTGTTTTAACAATCATAACATCAATACGCACCATCTAGGCCAATGATCCTACGAAACATAACTGAATGTAATGGCTTCAACAAAGCAAACAACTAACAACTCCATCTATACCTTGAACACAAACAAGTTGGCTGTTATCACGGTTGCATATCACATGATTAGCAGTTTTTCTCATGAAAAAACCGTATTCAGCCTTAACCCTTTAACCGCTATGATCGAGTTAACTCGATCTGCTTTAACATGCACACCAATGTGATGATCGAGATAACTCGGACACGATCATTGTGATGCTGCATCAACTGTAGATTAACATGTAACATGATTTCGTTTCTTTTATCGGTGGAGCCGTATACGTAAAGCTAAAAGCTAATCATATACTTCTCGATTCCACAATTATAATTTTAAATATAATTTAAAATCCACATTTTTTACCAACCGTAAGCATGCAGCTAGCCTGCGCGCTAAAATCGTTCCTCGTGCGGCTGTCTGGTCAACGTGAAAAAGTATACACTAGTGCTATCTGTAGGTGTCTCTTGGAAAGAATTTGTCTGTTCACTTTTTTACTAATAGAGGGCACTAAAAGTAACATTGGCTGCATTCCGCCAGCTGAGCGGGAAAATTATTGTGACTAGTAGTGACAGATAAACTGTAGTGGCGACAGTACATCATGGCAACAAAAAGACGTGCGGATATTTTGCAGCCTAATGAAGTTATAAATTACTTCAATGAGTTAGGATCAGATCTTTCAAGTTTGGAAAGTGAAGTAAGCGAGTTTGAAGGTGAAACAAGGAATAGTGATAACGAAAGAGTAGAAAATGTAAATTCATGTGTAAAGAAAGTCAAAACTTCTTACTTGTGACATAATTAAAAAAGTTATAACAACAAAATAAAAAAAAAAAAACTGATGACATATTATTAGTACACACGTATAATAAAAAATAGTACTCACTTCGGAGCGCTGTAAAACCTTAGCTATTGACTTAATGAAAAAATGATGCGAATAAAAGTTGTTCCCCAAAAAACGATCTACAAAAATGGTCAGATATCATTTTTTCGTAAAATGATAAAAAAAAAGTTATATCGAAAAATATAAATTTTTTTCTCGAATTTCTGAAGATTTTCGCTTATAACTTATTTATTTATAGTTCTACGACAAAAAGTTACTGGACCAAAGTTGTAGATAATTTAATTTGCAACAAAAAATGTTAACAAATATTTTTTATCAAACAAATAGTTTGAGAGATATATCATAAAAACCATTTCAACCCCTATTTTCAAGATGGCGGCCGTGGGACAAGGGTGGCGACCCCACAAACTTGGTTTTAGCTTTACACTGACCCCCCCTACACATCAAAAAAATAAAATTGCGTCCTCTAAAAAACGCAACCCCAAATGTAACTTTTCAATGGACTAACAAGCAACAACGAAATCAATGTTTTTGTTGCTGTGACAATGTTGATGGTAAGAAACAAACATCTTTCAATTACAGAATATTGGTCAACAGATTCACTGATGCATGCTCCAATATTTTCACAAATAATGTCAAGAGACAGATATTTGTTATTGTTGAGCATGCTTCATTTCTCTGATAACGAACAGCCTTCAGAAAATGACAAACTAAAAAAAATATAAGGCCTGTGGTTGATCTATTGAAGAAATGTTTTGCTGAAAATTTCGAACCGTTTCAAAACTTATGCATTGATGAAAGCCTTGTGTTGTTCAAGGGCCGCTTGTCATTCAAGCAGTACATAAAAACAAAACGCCATCGTTTTGGTATAAAAATTTTTGTTTTGTATGATGTTGAAACTGGTAACATTCTGGATTTCATTATTTACTGTGGAGCTCAAACAAATGTAATTGATCCACAGAATTTTAGCATATCGGGAGCTATTGTAAATGAACACATGTCGCCATATCTCAATAAAGGCCACTCACTCTTTGTTGACAATTGGTACACAAATCCGCTATTATTTGATTTTTTGCATGCAAAGAAAACAAATGCATGCGGCACTGTACGTAAAAATAGAAAAGGAATGCCAGATCTGTCCAAAAAACTGTCCAAGGGGGAAACTGTAGCCAAACACACAGACAAAATGACAGCACTAAAGTGGCATGACAGGCGTGATGTCTACATGCTTACAACAATGCATGATGACAGTATGGCAGCAACTGGAAAAGTTCATCACAAGACAGGCAAACAAATTGTAAAGCCGTCTTGTGTGAATGATTACAACATGAATATGGGAGCAGTGGATAAAATTGATATGTTACTCAGTTCATTAGCATGTGTGAAAAAAACTGTGAAGTGGTACAAGAAAGTTTTTTTTCATTTAGTCGACATGATTCTCCTTAATGCACATGCTTTGTAAATGACAAAAACGGGAAAACATGTTCAATTAGCTGATTTTCAGTTGCGTGTGGTACAGCAATTGTTGGAAAAATATCAAGAGACAAAAACATCTCCACAGAGCCACAGACTACCTTCCAGTTCTGACACACCTTTGCACCTCACACAGAGACATTTTCCATCCCTTGTTCCAGCTACAGAGAAGAAGAAAAATCCTACGAGGCACTGTCATGTCTGCAGCAAAACTAAAAGAAAAGACAAGAAGAGACGAGAATCTCGTTACATGTGTGATTTGTGCGGAGTGGCACTTTGTTTAGTGCCATGTTTCAGTGATTATCACACTGTGAAAATCTATTGATTTGTAAAAACAAATAAATTTTAGTATAGTGAAAATAAAGGGCAAACTTGTTTTAAGAAGAGAATATTAAAAAACAGAACAGAAATATAGCAACTGACTAATGTAATTTAAATTTTTTTTAATTTGTGTTATTTTCACATTTTTGCTTTAAATACTCCAGCACTGAGGGGTTTGCAAAACCATCCAAGTATATAGCAGTTAAGAGGCCGTGTCAGTAAATGTTTATTTCCAATATTCTGCTCTAGAAGTTCTCTCTTTTAACAGTGAGATTTAGTGGCTTTTTCAACCGAAGGAACTGTAGCCGCAGCGCGTGATAAAGCTACTATACCCTTATCACAGGATTAGTGGGAAGGTTGACAGCTCGAGTTTACTCGACGAAAAATGTATCTGGTTCCTCGACAATCTGAGAGGATGACAATCTGACCGGCGGCTCACTAGGAAATTGCAGATGCAGGGATTCAGAATCAAGAAACCTCACTTTAACAAATGTAGTATGAGTCGTATCTAAAACTAAAACTAAAAATTTTAATACTTTAAACGTATCGGAATACAATTAATCTTCAAACATGTGGTAATTATTCTTTATCTGGATGTAATAGTCCGTGAAAAATAATGTTAGTTGACATTAAAAAGTCAACGAAATTCATCATGTAACGTTTTAAAAGGATAATAACATAAATGCATATGCTTAGATATTGCATATGCATCACACACAATCTAAATACAATCTCACTTAAGTCAGACTACCTAATTTTTTACAATGCACCATCATACAGTTTAACAGAGGTAGGTGAACCTCTTATCGACGTTGTTTCAAAGAATTTAAATTTACAAATATTACTATTTATCTTAATACGATATGTAGCCTACCTTTATGAATACGAACATACAAAAAAAATATTGAATTTATCACATTACACAAGACTAAAACACTAACAAAACTTAATTTTATACATTGCTGTAGCATATTAGAAGACGAAATAACTCACAAGACTAACATTAAGAGGGCTGCATTACAAATTTACTTTACAGAGAAGAAAATATCCTTTCAGGATATTTCATTACCTCATTGATTACATAATACTGTCGTTGATGTGATCGTAGATATAAAGTATTTAAAAAATATATTCCATTATGTTTATGTAAATATTTTGAAAACGTTATTGCTTAAAGATGCTCATTATTTAAATAATAACGAATCTTTTACTTTTATGTACTGAACAAACAAAATACTTATAAGTTAATAAGAATAAGCTTAGTTGAGTAACATCTTCAATTTGTATTGAATTCAATGTACATATCGAAAATCATGTACAATGAATGCAACAGATTGAATTCAATAAATATTTGATCTTGTGAAACGGCCATAATATTGATGTAGATTAGGGACCGGAAAAATTCGCGGTTTCGACGGCCTTCAGGATAGACTGCACATTCCCCTGTACACTCGGGCAAATAACGGCAGTTCATTTGCTGCTGACTTGTTAGTCGTCTCAGCTTGTTTGTCTGTGATTCGATCCTTCTTTGGTTGGTGTTTTATAATTGGTTGAGATTCGTCCAGATGAACAGTAAGCCAATAGCAAAATCATCTAAAAGGTATATGTATTTGACTTCTAGCCTATCGCCGAATGAATCCGCGAATTTTTCCGGTCTCTATTAATTATAGATGCTCACATGCATCGTGAGAGTCCGTATAAAGCCTATTACAATTCTATAAGTATACATTAAAATGCTTTTAAAATATACATGTGTAATATAATTAAAACTTGTTTAAGTAAGATCATCACAAAAAAAATGAAAATCCTTCAACAGTAAGTGATGTTTTATAAGATTTTAACAAAACACATCTTACAATAAGAGAATACTAATCATACCACATAATTCAACACAAAATATACATTCCAGTAGGCACTACGTAAAAACAACTTCTATTTTTATGCTGATTACTCTGCATTGTTTAATATATATATCATTATTTCTAA
This sequence comes from Bacillus rossius redtenbacheri, assembly GCF_032445375.1. Lineage (NCBI taxonomy): Eukaryota > Metazoa > Arthropoda > Insecta > Phasmatodea > Bacillidae > Bacillus > Bacillus rossius. The sequence continues at coordinate 18,665,094 of NW_026962012.1, read as the reverse complement.
CTTTTAATATTCTCTACACATTAACTGAAATTACTTATTTACAGAGTCTTAGCTAATGTTGGTCTGTACCACATACAGTTCGTACGATATCTCTACGCAAAACACATACAGTTCATTATTAGTAATATCAATTATATTTCATGAACATAATGAAATTAGTATAGGCCCTAGGTTGTTCACTGTTAATTGAGTACTTCTGAAGTATTTTCATTGTGAGTTAACATACATACCAAATGCCATTCTTCCAGTAAAGTTACAAAGAAGACAACAAGATAATATAAATATGTATGTAGTACCATATTTTAAACTCCTATTAAATGAATAATAACTCAATCTCTATTCTGGACTATTAAGTAATAATTTTTATTACTGTTATTTATAACTTAAATAAAATGACAACTAACAAATTAGTAAAAAATAGAATTACGTGCGATATAGTGTGACATTTGTACTTGGACGGCAAACGAATATAATAAAATGTCTATGACAATGTTAACTTTACTCATTATTATGGAAAGAAACAAAATGGGCAGATAAGCATATTCTACGCTGACATTTAAAAATGCTCAATTCAAAATGAACATTCCCTAGCAAGAAAATTTATTTTATATCACCACAAAAAATCAAACTGCGGCGTCATTTTCCCGATGACAAACAAAAAATTTGTATGGTCGCGAATAATACATTCGTATAGCGTCACATCAGCGGAATATTCCCTTGGCATAAATGTGTGAAGTCTGTGGCACTTATGGAGAAGTAAACCTTCGCTCGAACACAAAAACAAATGAACGAACAGCTTTTTTTTTTTTTGATAAGATGTGCAATCGGAGACCCCTGGGGTGGTTGAAGAGTGTCAGGTCCGTCGCCAGACCAGATAGTAAAAGCTCAGGGGCTGAGGATAGAAAAGGCATATCTCCAAATTATTAAGTATAAATGTTGTCATGTAATTGTTAAAGACTTGATTACACCCAGGTTTATAAACCCATCATGATCATGAAGACACTGATCGGAAGGTAATGTGCAATACATTTCAATGGCGTTTTCAGTTTTTGCTAAATAATTATAAATATAAGCAAAATTTCAATGTATCTGGACAAATCAAAATATTGATAATATTATTTTCATCACAGAAATAATATATGATATGATAACTAAATTTGAAAAAAGCGGTTATGTTAAATGTATTGTATACTTTCAGTAGGCAAAATTTCCGGCCCCTACCTCTTATAGACTTTGAGAAAAACTGCCTTTTAAAATAACATTGATATAGATAGGAGCGCAAATTTGTGACACGGCCTCTTAAAGGGTTAAGATGCTTTTTTTTCTTCTAGGTTCTATTCATATGTAAACCAAAAGGATTGTGCCCTGATTATTACAAACTACCAGATTTATTGTTGGAAAAAGAAAAAAAAAACAAGAAATATCCTTATTGCTAACCAAAATTATAATCAAAATAATAAAAACATATTGGGTAGGTGATAACAAAAATCAAAAGGTTGTTAAGAACCCAGCAGAGGAGAAATGAACAATGTCTGATGATATGTGAGGTGCATCTTTAAACTGAAACTGTTGGTCCAAAGTTCACGCAACACCCCTTCCCCTCGTCTTCCTAAGAGAGCAACACTGCTTCTCTGCACTCTCACAACTACTCACAGGACGCCACGGACTGCACGTCTGCTTCCATGCCTCACATCTTGCACCAAGGTGATGTACTAGTCACTATGGTAGGTCAGAAATAATGATTTACCATCATGCACACACTATTCTGTGGCAGAAACATGTGCACTGAGTTAATATAAAATGATTACACAAAATATTCCGTGGTGAAGACGGGGAACAAACAACACGTGTACCAGGACCGCATGAGAGTTATTTGTGGATAAAAGAAAAATACTTATAACTTAAGAATGAAGCAGGAATACTTGTTACCAGGACCTGTTTATAAAATGAGAACATCAGTCCTTCCACTGCACAATGTACGAGGGTTGTCTGAAAAGTTTCAGACCTCAACATGAAGATGGCAGCACTCGTCAACGAAAATTGGGGAATGTGTTTAGTCATGTTATGGAATATACTGTCTGAAATTTCAGCCATTTTGGACGTGAAATGATATTTAACCATTGTTTTCATGAGTCGTTTCACATATTTTAGTGAAAATGAAAAAAATGTGTATCGAAGTGTCATTAAATATTTGTTTTTGAAAGGCAATACGCCTGCGCTAATTGAAGACGAGTTGGATGGTGTGCTCGGCAACTCTGCGTCATCATTTACCACAGGGATATTTCGGGCAGCTCAATAAAAGCATGGCCACACTAGCTCGAGTGACGATGAACGTCTGCGACACCAAAAACTGCGAAGGGAGAATCAGCTCCAAAAAATGCAAAGACTGTTCCTTTGGCCGGAGAAAAAACAGAGATACCGTTTTCTAGGCTAATCATGGAATTGTCTTAATAAATTATTTTGGAAAAATAATAACATAACTATGCATCATTACTTGACAAGCTGAAGGCTGAATTTGCAGAAAAATGTCACATTTGCAGACACTAAAATATTTGTTTCACCAGAACAATGCACCAGCTCACACCTCAGCGGTTGCCATTGTGAAAATCTACGAACTGCGGTTTGAACTGCTTGACCACCCTCCTAACTCACCAGATCTAAACCCAATTGACATTTTTTTTTGTTCCCTAAGCTAAAAGTTACACTCAGAGGACAGACATTTTTGTCGAATAAGGAGGCCATCGCTTTCATAAACAACAATTAAGCAGAGACTCACGCAAACAATTGTTAAAAAACAAATTCTCGTTCAAAATGGCGTAAATTTCAGACAGTATATTCCCAGACATGACTAAACACATTCCCCAATTTTCGTTGACAAGTGCTGCCATCTTCATGTTGAGGTCTGAAACATTTCAGACAACCCTCGCACCTCATCGTGCGTGCAGGCTGCTGCCACTTACTTCTGGCATCACAGACGATGGGGAGCGTCTGGTCCATGGCACGGCTGCTGGCGCGGCGCGGCGTGAAGCTGATGTCAGGGCCGTTCACCTGGCACGTGGCTGCAACAAGCACGGCAAACTTAACTGCAGCCTCATCACGTATATTTAAATATTTCAATTTATAACATGTCCTCCACAGTTTTTGAAACTTTTTTGGTACGGTACAAAGGAAGGTATAGACCCTACAGGCGTGCAAGTGCAGTAAGTGCAGGCAGGCACACCTGCAAGGAGAGGACTAAAACAGGTGGGCAATACCAGCAGATAGCCAAATGACACTAGCAGGCACTTCCAGCAGATAGCCAACTGACACTAGCAGGCAATACCAGCAGATAACCAAATGACACTAGCAGGCACTACCAGCAGATAGCCAACTGACACTAGCAGGCAATACCAGCAGATAGCCAAATGACACTAGCAGGCACTACCAGCAGATAGCCAACTGACACTAGCAGGCACTACCAGCAGATAGCCAACTGTCACTAGCAGGCACTACCAGCAGATAGCCAACTGACACTAGCAGGCACTACCAGCAGATAGCCAACTGTCACTAGCAGGCACTACCAGCAGATAGCCAACTGACACTAGCAGGCACTACCAGCAGATAGCCAACTGTCACTAGCAGGCACTACCAGCAGATAGCCAACTGTCACTAGCAGGCACTACCAGCAGATAGCCAACTGTCACTAGCAGGCACTACCAGCAGATAGCCAACTGACACTAGCAGGCACTACCAGCAGATAGCCAAATGACACTAGCAGGCACTACCAGCAGATAGCCAACTGACACTAGCAGGCACTACCAGCAGATAGCCAACTGTCACTAGCAGGCACTACCAGCAGATAGCCAACTGACACTAGCAGGCACTACCAGCAGATAGCCAACTGACACTAGCAGGCACTACCAGCAGATAGCCAACTGACACTGGCAGGCACTACCAGCAGATAGCCAACTGACACTGGCTGGCACTACCAGCAGATAGCCAACTGACACTAGCAGGCACAACCAGCAGATAGCCAACTGACACTAGCAGGCACTACCAGCAGATAGCCAACTGACACTAGCAGGCACTACCAGCAGATAGCCAACTGACACTAGCAGGCACTACCAGCAGATAGCCAACTGACACTGGCAGGCACTACCAGCAGATAGCCAACTGACACTGGCAGGCACTACCAGCAGATAGCCAACTGTCACTAGCAGGCACTACCAGCAGATAGCCAACTGACACTAGCAGGCACTACCAGCAGATAGCCAACTGACACTAGCAGGCACTACCAGCATATAGCCAAATGACACTAGCAGGCACTACCAGCAGATAGCCAACTGACACTAGCCGGCACTACCAGCAGATAGCCAACTGACACTAGCAGGCACTACCAGCAGATAGCCAACTGACACTAGCAGGCACTACCAGCAGATAGCCAACTGACACTAGCAGGCACTACCAGCAGATAGTCGACTGACACTAGCAGGCACTACCAGCAGATAGCCAACTGACACTAGCAGGCACTACCAGCAGATAGCCAACTGGCACTACCAGCAGATAGCCAACTGGCACTACCAGCAGATAGCCAACTGACACTAGCAGGCACTACCAGCAGATAGCCAACTGTCACTAGCAGGCACTACCAGCAGATAGCCAACTGTCACTAGCAGGCACTACCAGCAGATAGCCAACTGTCACTAGCAGGCACTACCAGCAGATAGCCAACTGACACTAGCAGGCACTACCAGCAGATAGCCAAATGACACTAGCAGGCACTACCAGCAGATAGCCAACTGACACTAGCAGGCACTACCAGCAGATAGCCAACTGTCACTAGCAGGCACTACCAGCAGATAGCCAACTGACACTAGCAGGCACTACCAGCAGATAGCCAACTGACACTAGCAGGCACTACCAGCAGATAGCCAACTGACACTGGCAGGCACTACCAGCAGATAGCCAACTGACACTGGCAGGCACTACCAGCAGATAGCCAACTGACACTAGCAGGCACAACCAGCAGATAGCCAACTGACACTAGCAGGCACTACCAGCAGATAGCCAACTGACACTAGCAGGCACTACCAGCAGATAACCAACTGACACTAGCAGGCACTACCAGCAGATAGCCAACTGACACTGGCAGGCACTACCAGCAGATAGCCAACTGACACTGGCAGGCACTACCAGCAGATAGCCAACTGTCACTAGCAGGCACTACCAGCAGATAGCCAACTGACACTAGCAGGCACTACCAGCAGATAGCCAACTGACACTAGCAGGCACTACCAGCATATAGCCAAATGACACTAGCAGGCACTACCAGCAGATAGCCAACTGACACTAGCCGGCACTACCAGCAGATAGCCAACTGACACTAGCAGGCACTACCAGCAGATAGCCAACTGACACTAGCAGGCACTACCAGCAGATAGCCAACTGACACTAGCAGGCACTACCAGCAGATAGTCGACTGACACTAGCAGGCACTACCAGCAGATAGCCAACTGACACTAGCAGGCACTACCAGCAGATAGCCAACTGGCACTACCAGCAGATAGCCAACTGGCACTACCAGCAGATAGCCAACTGACACTAGCAGGCACTACCAGCAGATAGCCAACTGACACTGGCAGGCACTACCAGCAGATAGCCAACTGACACTAGCAGGCACTACCAGCAGATAGCCAACTGAAACTGGCAGGCACTACCAGCAGATAGCCAACTGTCACTAGCAGGCACTACCAGCAGATAGCCAACTGACACTAGCAGGCACTACCAGCAGATAGCCAACTGACACTAGCAGGCACTACCAGCAGATAGCCAACTGACACTAGCAGGCACTACCAGCAGATAGCCAACTGACACTAGCAGGCACTACCAGCAGATAGCCAACTGACACTAGCAGGCACTACCAGCAGATAGCCAACGGACACTAGCAGGCACTACCAGCAGATAGCCAACGGACACTAGCAGGCACTACCAGCATATAGCCAAATGACACTAGCAGGCACTACCAGCATATAGCCAACTGACACTAGCAGGCACTACCAGCAGATAGCCAACTGACACTAGCAGGCACTACCAGCAGATAGCCAACTGACACTAGCAGGCACTACCAGCAGATAGCCAACTGACACTAGCAGGCACTACCAGCAGATAGCCAACTGTCACTAGCAGGCACTACCAGCAGATAGCCAACTGACACTAGCAGGCACTAGCAGCAGATAGCCAACTGACACTAGCAGGCACTACCAGCAGATAGCCAAATGACACTAGCAGGCACTACCAGCAGATAGCCAACTGACACTAGCAGGCACTACCAGCAGATAGCCAACTGTCACTAGCAGGCACTACCAGCAGATAGCCAACTGACACTAGCAGGCACTACCAGCAGATAGCCAACTGACACTAGCAGGCACTACCAGCAGATAGCCAACTGACACTAGCAGGCACTACCAGCAGATAGCCAACTGTCACTAGCAGGCACTACCAGCAGATAGCCAATTGTCACTAGCAGGCACTACCAGCAGATAGCCAACTGACACTAGCAGGCACTACCAGCAGATAGCCAACTGACACTAGCAGGCACTACCAGCAGATAGCCAACTGACACTAGCAGGCACTACCAGCAGATAGCCAACTGACACTAGCAGGCACTACCAGCAGATGGCCAACTGACACTAGCAGGCACTACCAGCAGATGGCCAACTGACACTAGCAGGCACTACCAGCAGATAGCCAACTGACACTAGCAGGCACTACCAGCAGATAGCCAACTGACACTGGCAGGCACTACCAGCAGATAGCCAACTGACACTGGCAGGCACTACCAGCAGATAGCCAACTGACACTGGCAGGCACTACCAGCAGATAGCCAACTGACACTAGCAGGCACTACCAGCAGATAGCCAACTGTCACTAGCAGGCACTACCAGCAGATAGCCAACTGACACTAGCAGGCACTACCAGCAGATAGTCAACTGACACTAGCAGGCACTACCAGCAGATAGCCAACTGACACTAGCAGGCACTACCAGCAGATAGCCAACTGTCACTAGCAGGCACTACCAGCAGATAGCCAACTGACACTAGCAGGCACTACCAGCAGATAGCCAACTGTCACTAGCAGGCACTACCAGCAGATAGCCAACTGTCACTAGCAGGCACTACCAGCAGATAGCCAACTGACACTAGCAGGCACTACCAGCAGATAGCCAACTGACACTAGCAGGCACTACCAGCAGATAGCCAACTGTCACTAGCAGGCACTACCAGCAGATAGCCGACTGACACTAGCAGGCACTACCAGCAGATAGCCGACTGTCACTAGCAGGCACTACCAGCAGAAAGCCGACTGACACTAGCAGGCACTACCAGCAGATAGCCAACTGACACTAGCAGGCACTACCAGCATATAGCCAAATGACACTAGCAGGCACTACCAGCAGATAGCCAACTGACACTAGCAGGCACTACCAGCAGATAGCCAACTGACACTAGCAGGCACTACCAGCAGATAGCCAACTGACACTAGCAGGCACTACCAGCAGATAGCCGACTGACACTAGCAGGCACTACCAGCAGATAGTCGACTGACACTAGCAGGCACTACCAGCAGATAGCCAACTGACACTAGCAGGCACTACCAGCAGATAGCCAACTGGCACTACCAGCAGATAGCCAACTGGCACTACCAGCAGATAGCCAACTGACACTAGCAGGCACTACCAGCAGATAGCCAACTGACACTGGCAGGCACTACCAGCAGATAGCCAACTGACACTAGCAGGCACTACCAGCAGATAGCCAACTGACACTGGCAGGCACTACCAGCAGATAGCCAACTGTCACTAGCAGGCACTACCAGCAGATAGCCAACTGACACTAGCAGGCACTACCAGCAGATAGCCAACTGACACTAGCAGGCACTACCAGCATATAGCCAAATGACACTAGCAGGCACTACCAGCAGATAGCCAACTGACACTAGCAGGCACTACCAGCAGATAGCCAACTGACACTAGCAGGCACTACCAGCAGATAGCCAACTGACACTAGCAGGCACTACCAGCAGATAGCCAACTGTCACTAGCAGGCACTACCAGCAGATAGCCAACTGACACTAGCAGGCACTACCAGCAGATAGCCAACTGACACTAGCAGGCACTACCAGCAGATAGCCAACTGACACTAGCAGGCACTACCAGCAGATAGCCAACTGACACTAGCAGGCACTACCAGCAGATAGCCAACTGACACTAGCAGGCACTACCAGCAGATAGCCAACTGACACTAGCAGGCACTACCAGCAGATAGCCAACTGTCACTAGCAGGCACTACCAGCAGATAGCCAACTGACACTAGCAGGCACTACCAGCAGATAGCCAACTGACACTAACAGGCACTACCAGCCGATAGCCAACTGTCATTAGCAGGCACTACCAGCAGATAGCCAACTGACACTAGCAGGCACTACCAGCAGATAGCCAACTGACACTAGCAGGCACTACCAGTAGATAGCCAACTGACACTAGCAGGCACTACCAGCAGATAGCCAACTGACACTAGCAGGCACTACCAGCAGATAGCCAACTGACACTAGCAGGCACTACCAGCAGATAGCCAACTGACACTAGCAGGCACTACCAGCAGATAGCCAACTGACACTGGCAGGCACTACCAGCAGATAGCCAACTGACACTGGCAGGCACTACCAGCAGATAGCCAACTGACACTGGCAGGCACTACCAGCAGATAGCCAACTGACACTAGCAGGCACTACCAGCAGATAGCCAACTGTCACTAGCAGGCACTACCAGCAGATAGCCAACTGACACTAGCAGGCACTACCAGCAGATAGTCAACTGACACTAGCAGGCACTACCAGCAGATAGCCAACTGTCACTAGCAGGCACTACCAGCAGATAGCCAACTGACACTAGCAGGCACTACCAGCAGATAGCCAACTGTCACTAGCAGGCACTACCAGCAGATAGCCAACTGTCACTAGCAGGCACTACCAGCAGATAGCCAACTGACACTAGCAGGCACTACCAGCAGATAGCCAACTGTCACTAGCAGGCACTACCAGCAGATAGCCAACTGACACTAGCAGGCACTACCAGCAGATAGCCAACTGACACTAGCAGGCACTACCAGCAGATAGCCGACTGTCACTAGCAGGCACTACCAGCAGATAGCCGACTGACACTAGCAGGCACTACCAGCAGATAGCCGACTGTCACTAGCAGGCACTACCAGCAGAAAGCCAACTGTCACTAGCAGGCACTACCAGCAGATAGTCAACTGACACTAGCAGGCACTACCAGCAGATAGCCAACTGACACTGGCAGGCACTACCAGCAGATAGCCAACTGACACTGGCAGGCACTACCAGCAGATAGCCAACTGACACTGGCAGGCACTACCAGCAGATAGCCAACTGACACTGGCAGGCACTACCAGCAGATAGCCAACTGACACTGGCAGGCACTACCAGCAGATAGCCAACTGTCACTGGCAGGCACTACCAGCAGATAGCCAACTGACACTAGCAGGCACTACCAGCAGATAGCCAACTGACACTGGCAGGCACTACCAGCAGATAGCCAACTGTCACTGGCAGGCACTACCAGCAGATAGCCAACTGACACTGGCAGGCACTACCAGCAGATAGCCGACTGACACTGGCAGGCACTACCAGCAGATAGCCGACTGACACTAGCAGGCACTACCAGCAGATAGTCGACTGACACTAGCAGGCACTACCAGCAGATAGCCAACTGACACTAGCAGGCACTACCAGCAGACAGCCAACTGACACTAGCAGGCACTACCAGCAGATAGCCAACTGACACTAGCAGGCACTACCAGCAGATAGCCAACTGACACTAGCAGGCACTACCAGCATATAGCCAACTGACACTAGCAGGCACTACCAGCAGATAGCCAAATGACACTAGCAGGCACTACCAGCAGATAGCCTGCTAGTGTCAGTTGGCTATCTGCTTTTAGTGCCTGCTAGTGTCAGTTGGTTATCTGCTGGTAGTGCCTGCTAGTGTCATTTGGCTATCTGCTGGTAGTGCCTGCTAGTGTCAGTTAATTTATTCAAATCGTTTTCTTTCCATCCTCGGTGCCTCTCTCGGTCGGTGAGGCTGTTTTAATTAGTAGTTTTATACTCTCCGGAGTTTTTAGCCACCCGTGTTATAAGTAAAGACTTGAGGCGACCACGTGTGTGGTCCGCCCCCTCAACTAAACCGATTCGTGCCTCGGGCGTTTTCTAACAGTATCAAGTAAGGCTGGTATGAGTACGTGTAACGTGAGTAAATAAAACCAACTTGAGTCACGTGTCTTTGTGTTCGGGGGGCCACGTGGGACCTTAACCAGTCAGCGGCGTGTGGGACGCCCTAAGAGCCCACTGCAGTTAAGTAGAAGCGTGCCCGACGCTGAGAGCGGGCTCGGTTAGGAACTGGTGCCGGACTAAATATCAGAAGGGTTAATATCTCGCCTCACACGGGCCACATAACGCCCTGAGCACAAGTATGGAGCCGGGTCCACATGCCCACTCACGTGGTGGCGCCCACTATTTCCACCAGTAATTCGAACCTTAACACCGGTACGCCCTCAGTAGTAAGCTCTCAGAAATGAAAAATACTGGAATTGAATCAAAGGTGACTTTCACCAACTCATATACACTAGAAATAAACTTTGCTAAGCAATTTGAAATTAAAATAGGACCCTCTGAAACAATCCCATTGACATTTAAAGATGAATTTTGTTGATAACCGTTCTTCATTAATTTTATATATTGCCAAAACTTTCTTGGGGTTTTATTTAAATTATTGTTTATCTTACATGACTGAATTTGTCTCTTTCTCTTTTGATGAGTTTTTTTAACCCTTTGTCAGCAATGGGAAAAATTTGTGTAGTATTGCATATTGTTAGTTATTTTAAATAATTTATGAAAGTATTTTTTTTTATTTCAATGTTTGAATAAGGCGCTTTAGAGAAAGAGTGGAGGAATTTTGAACATCAGGCAGTCGACAATGGTATAAAAGTATTTAAATTATCACATAAACACTTTGTTAATTCACCAACCAAGAAGTTCACGTCAAATGTCTTATAGAAAACTAGGATCATTTATTGCATTTAAATGTTTAAATTTATTTCAAAGGATACAAAACATTTTTTTATTACTGCTTAAAAAAATTTTTATAAACCTAAATTATCACAATTTTTATAATTCCTATAGGTGAAGGGGTCCTTATTTGAGGTTGAATAAATTTGAATATTGAGAGTAGAATGCAACACATCTTCTATAAATAAAGAATCTTCTCCTTTTGAGCCCACACATTCAGGTAGATTAGTGAAACACACGTCAAGTAGACAATGGCACTATATACTGTGTATACTGGCACTGGAATGTTCTGGGAGTTTCTCATACGTTCAGTGCTGTCAATCTTTTTTTTTTTTTCTGTGGTAGTGCTGTAGTTTTAATGTGATTGGGTGATTCATTTTAATTAATTTTAATGATAAAAGTAAACAATAAATCACAAAATGGGTAAAAACAATTTTCTCTAACATGGCGACGACAAACGGTTTAGAGCTTTAGTTTTTCTTACTCTCTCTACTTTATTCGTTAGAATAGTTTCGCGGCTATTGCTTGGCGGACATAGACAAATAACACTCACAGTTTGTATGTCTGTAACTTTGTATGTCTATGGCCAACCTGCATGACATGAGCCGTCAATTGCGGAATATGGCAAAGTTCCAAACCTAATTTATTTAAAAAAATAAATAAAAAATTCTGTGAATCTTATCAATATTTTAATAATTATTCTGTTATTCAGGGCGGATATGAATCCAACAAATCAGAGATCATTAAAATTGGTCCAGCCGTTGGTCACCACCCACCACCTCCGGCTAGTTCAAAATTAGGTGATGAGTGGAACATACAGGTTGGTAGCAGGTCACAAAGTAATTTATATGCAATGTTCAATGTATTACCTTTTGTTTTTTATTTATGTAAAAATCACAATACATTCCGTACAACAGAACAAAAAAAAATAAACTGTACATCTAGATTCCAGAAAAAATAAAACACGGAGCCATCGCCCGACCACGACCTCTTGTCGCGGTGCTCGGACAATGACTAATATACAGCCTTCCTTACAGTGTCCTGGGCTCGCGGACGTAATTCTCAGCCAATCATGGCGCATGGCAACAGAAACGTCCATGAAATGATTACTTCTGTTCCCAAGACGCAGCAATTTTCTCTCTCTCTCACTCTCCCGTGACCGTGACTCAAACGCCTAGCATGTGAAACAAAGCCTCCGTCGTGGAAATATCGAAGGAGAATTACGTCAGCACGCCTTCCCACACAAAGAAGCCAGCAAAAAAAAAAAAATAACTTGAAAAATAAAATTATGCATTATAAAAATAAAAACAATAAACCCGGTGAATTACGTTTGCAATAACTTCTGAAAGGAAAAAATTATACATCTAAACTGAAATTTGACAAAAAAATTTACAACAAATTATTATTTCTGTATTTCATGGGGAAGGCTGTAATCTGGGTTGTTACACGTTCTTGAGTTATAAATGGTGTAACCGACCCGACTCTGTTACAACACATCCTCCAAAGTTACGAGACATGGTGATAGTTAGATACAATGAACTTGGCTGTGCTCTTACACGTCCTGGTGGGAGCACGGTGCTGCTGGCATCTGCGCAGAGGCGTGCTGCACGGTTCAGCACCGCCTGGGGGCACACAGACAACACAGCACACACTGTCACCTCTGCGCGGAGAGGGCGGGAGACCACTGTCTCGCATGTGCCGAGAAGAAACAGCCTCGTGCAACTTGACACCGCGGCACAAGAATTAATTTACACGGGGAGGTGCAAGGTGCATCCCCCATACACAATATGTCAGTATGTATGTCCCAGTCACAAAATTTAATAGTATAAACTGTGAGCCTTGTAGTGTGTTGGTTCAAGGTCACAATTAAAGAGCAACTCATTTTCATATAAGCGCATGAGTGAACACTGCTTTGTCGTTTTCTCGCTTTAAGCGCGAAAGAATGGCTCTTCCCCAATCAGTAGAAAGTGAACCTGTAAGCTTCATTTGGCAACAGGTTGGAGCCCATCCCCATTGGAATCTCTTTGCACGAGAGTGGTTGAACATCAAAGTCCCTGAATGTTGGATAGGTCGTAATGGTCGAGACGACAGAGCTCTTTTTCGCTGGCCTCCACTTTCACATAATGTAACGCCATGCAATTTGTTTTTCCTTTGGGGCTTTATAAAAGATAGTATCTACATTCCACCGATACCTAATGATTTTCCAGAGTTCAGACTCAGAATTGGGTAGGCTATTGGTTCAATTACTCCGGACGTATTAACCAAAGTGTGGGAAGAAGTGGACTTTAGATTGGATGTGTGCCGTGCAACAAAAGGTGCACATATTAAACATTTGTAAAAAAACTAGGTTAGTTTACCTTCAAAATGATGTATGATTTGTTGTAATAGTCTAAATTAAACTGTTATAATATACCATTCAAACTGGGACATTATTTTAAGGACATCCTGTACTATAGAAAAACACATTTCAATATAAATTTCATGGAAAAAGAGGCTAAGTGAGTGTGCAGGGAAGTTCCCTTAATTTATTTCAAAACAGCAGTGCAAATGGCCTTGTAAACTGTGTTCATGACACAACTACTTTCAATCCTTAACAGTAATTATGCCCAAAATATTATTAAAATATTTTAGATTCACTTTTAAAATTGTAAAATAAAACTTAAGACTAAAGATCATTCAAAGCATGAGAAAATATTTAACACAATATCCAAATATTCGTGCGAGTCGAACACACAATCCCAGGCCACAGACTCACGGTATCACTAACTGCATAGTAACAACTATGGCAACTGACTCAACATGAACTGCACCTTTGTCAATAGCACTGTCCATATTGAAAAATGAACATTTTACTGTCTTCACTTGTTATAAGATTACAAATTGTTTATACCAAACACACCTAATTAGTTATCAGTTGCATGTCCTATAAGGCCATAAATAATAAATATTAGAAAGTAGTTATATGTCATTTCCTAGCTCTGACCCTGAACATATTGACGTCGTACGGGGCTGCGGCCCCCTTTGAGCCCGATATGCCACCGCCCCAAACACCACCATCTCTGTTCAAACCTCCCGCTTGTGCGTGCGTGTGTTGCTAGCCCGGCAAGAGGGCGCTTAGCTGCAGTGCGCAGCACCCTTATATGTATTAATAATTATTGTAACCCTTTTCTTTTCGCCCCAAAATAGTGTCACAACGATTCTGTATGCGAGTGCCTTTTGTTTCATTAATATATTATGTTTTTGTAATAAAATACGTGCAAGCACAGACAAGGACGCTCCCTAGCGGGCGACGACGGAACTAACATGTAACTTGATTTGAACTATTTTTTACCACATAAGTAATAATTACAGACGGTCTGGTCGTGGATGTATATCTGGTATTTTTATAAAGAGTCGTGTTATTTTCAATAATAACCCGGGGCACGCAGTCGCAGAGATGTAACGGTAATTGTGTTCGTCGCGAAGGGCGCCATGTTGCCTGCCGCAAGCCCTTGTCTCAGTCCAGTCTCCTTCTTCAGCCGGCCGAGAGCGGACGTCTCTGCAGACACCCCGAGGACATCACCGTTGTCTCTCCGATAAGTAGTTCTGCTCAGTTAATTTATTCAAATTGTTTTTATTCTATCCTCGGGGCCTCACTCGGTCGGAGAGACTGTTTAATTAGTAATTCTTATACTCTCCGGAGTTTTTAACCACCCGTGGTATAAGTAACAACTTGAGGCGACCACGTGCGTGGTTCGCCTCCTCAACTAAATTGATTCGTGCCTCGGGCGTTTCAACCGTGTAAAGGGAGGAGTGTAGAAGGACGTGCAATGTTTCAATAAAACCAACTTAATTGAGTCACGGGTCTTTGTGTTCGGGGGGGCCACGTGGGTCCTTAACCCAGTCAGCGGCGTGTGGAACGCCCTAAGAGCCCACTGCGGTTAAGTAGAAGCGTGCCCGACGCTGAGAGCGGGCTCGGTTAGGGACAGGTACTGAATTAAATATCACGAGGGCTAATATCTCGCCGCACACGGGCCACATAACGCCCTGAGTTAGAGTTTCACGCCGGGTCCACGTGCCCACTCACGTGGTGGCGCCCACTATTTCCACCAATAACTCGAACCTTAACACCGGTACGCCCTCAATATTTTGTGTTCATTTTAGGTAAATCATATTTTTAAAAATATTATGCATTTTGAAGCATGTTCGTACATTTTATAAATGAAAATAAATACAGTAGAGTCTCACTAATCCGGACTTGTCCAGACCGGACCCTGTCCGGATCACCGAAAGTCCGGATCATCCGTAATCAACTTTAAAATGTATCAAAAACAAGTTTTATAGGCTAAATAAAAAATCTTTATGCTTAAAAATCAACTGCGTTTTATTATAAGGTACTTAAGAAACTATATACATATGTATGTAACATATATAAAACAATAATATGTATTGTACATACCTACATGTAATTAAAAAGCATAAAACAATTAAAGTTTAAAAACAATTAATTTACTCGAAAAAGTCTGTAATATTCTTTTGTTTTAAAGACGATTGCCGTCGTTTTGCCGTGCGATCTCGTAGGCGCCTCAACGTCAGTAGCTCAGCAGACGTTGTGTCGCTTTGCTTCTCAAAGTAACTCAGCAACCCCTCCAGCATTGTAGTCGCTTCGCCATGAGTTGGGCCAGCTGATTCCTCCGTACCTCCATCGTCATCTTCCGAATTGTCTATTTCAGTTGCTGTGTTTGCAATGCATGCCTCCACGATTTCATCTTCACTTAACATTTGATGACCAATACCGTTGTCATCGTTAATCCATTCTGATATGTCATTCTCCTCTATGTTGGCACAACCCTCCAAATGTTGAAAAACATGTACAAAATCAAAGCTAGCTGAAGTTGGTTGAGTTTCGTCTTGTCCCTGTTTTTCCTGTGAAATGCTTGGCCACAAATTTTTCCAGCTTTTTTGAAGAGTTGACGGCTTAATTTCTTCCCATGCTTCTGCGACCAAGTAAATGGCAGTCTTCATTGTCACTTTCTTAATATGATCCATTAAGTTAGCTGACGGGTCTGCTTCTTGTTGCTCTAAAAGAAAAATGATCATTTTTTTCCTATATCGCCGTTTTATTGCTTCAATCACCCCTTGATCCATTGGTTGTATCAAAGCAGTGACGTTTGGTGGCAGAAATTTTACGAAAATTTCACCGTCTCGCAATTCTTCTTCACTCGAGTGGCATGGTGCATTATCAATTAACAACACAGCTTTTTCTGGGCGGTTTTCGTCTCTCAAAAACTTTTTTGTTTTAGGAACAAATGTTTTAAAAAACCAAGCTTTAAAAATTTTGCTGTCCATCCATGCTGATTTTTGTGAAGTGTACTGGGCTGGAAGAGCATTTCTATTAAGATTTTTAAGGGCCCTAGGCTTAGCCGATTTGCCTATAACCAATAGTGGAATTTTCAAGTTGCCAGAAGCATTACTACAAGGAAGCAAAGTTACTCTTTCTTTTTTTACCTTTTGACCTTTGGCTACAGAATCCAATTTAGATGCTGTTTTTTTGGAAGCATTTTGTAATTTAATCCCGTTTCATCAGCGTTAAACACTTGGCAAGGCTCTAAGTTTTCATCTTTAACAAACTTTTCAAATTTTACTTTAAAGTCTTCACTTGCACTATTGTCACCTGACAACATTTCACCACTTACACTAAGTTCACGAATACCGTGTCGATCTTTCCAACGAGATAACCATCCCACACTGGCAGTAAAAGCAGGGTCACCTTTTAATTTTTCATTGAGTTTGAGCGCGAACGCTTGTAATGTTACGCCCGACAGCGGAACGCCTTGTTCACGTTGTTGGCAAAACCAAATGTACAAAGCCTCGTCTAAAGTTTCATTTTTTGGTTTTTTTAACGTGCTTCTGTTACCCAGACTGTCCTTACTCACCATTTTAGCACAAAAATCTTCAATTTCTTTCCGATTTTTTTTCCAATCAGAAACAGTTTGTTTTCCCACTCCTAGATCTTGTGCGATTCTAGTTAATGATTCACCCGCATAAATACGAAATAAGGCTTGGAGTTTTTGCTCCATAGTTACAGTCACTTTCTTACGTTTAGTAGCCATTACGTTGCTCTTAATAAGTGTACACAATACAATGCTCGCACTGAATAATATTAAACTGTCACAAACACTTGTCACCAGCACGAGTAACCATCGACTGAAGGAAACAAAACAAAACAACTCGCAGGTATAGATAGAGTGAGTCACTTCTTGGAAAAGACGATGAGCGGAAAACTAGCAGTAATACTCCCGGCTACTGAGGGCAAGAGGACCCTCTCTTACAAATATATTTTCTTATTTTCCTTTGTCACAATATTCTTATTCATCATTTACGTATTTTTTATATCCGTCCGGATTAACCGGATGTCCGGACTAGCGGGGTCCGAATTAGCGAGACTCTACTGTATATACTAAATCTTGAATGGTAATTTTACATAAAACATAATATAGAAAATTGTCCCCTAATATTAATCCAACTTAAGACAAATTCTGTATTTGGTTAAATAACACTAGATTATTATTCAATGTTATCAAACAAAATAGCCTTCCCATATATATATATTGTCACGTGCACCTAGCCGGTGCCACCGCCATTTCTGTCACGATCCACTTTCAGAGGGGGGAGAGAATCGTAGCTCTTTACATAGAAACAACTCGCTTGGCATCAACTAGTCTTAACTTCATAAAATACTTTACTGTACCTAGGATCATAGGTTCGTCATCCCGTACAGGATGTCTGGTGAGAGCTGAACTAAGGAGATTTTGCAAAATAACATAATACTTAATTAAAATTATTTTATTCTTAAAGTCAAATACTCAACATCATTTTAAAGAACATTTAAATAGCGGGATTACAATTTAAAACAATAATCTCTTTACTTCCTTAACGATTGAACGACCTTACAAGAGAGAGAATGAGAGAACTTCACTAAACACTTCCCTAGTCCTTCCGAATACCTCAAATCATAATTAATACTTAAAATTAAAACAAAGATAAGTCCATACTCACATTTTCCGAAAAGCCTTTCCTGATCGATTACTTTAAAAAAATAACGTAGGGGCCTCTCCTGCCCTTGAAATCCCGAACGAACATTACATTTTAAAAACTATGACGCGTGACCCCTGACGAGGGCCATAGCCTCCGCCCGAAAGCTTGACGACTACATTATGACCTAACTTAAATTAAACGACTCGTGGCCTCTGGCGTCGACCATAGCTTCCGCCCGAAAGCTTGAATTCCTACATCACGAACGAACTAACAACTCGTGACCACAGGTGAGACGCATAGCCTCCGCCTGAGTGAGCCTGAATTCCTACATCACGAACGAACTAACAACTCGTGACCACAGGTGAGACGCATAGCCTCCGCCTGAGTGAGCCCCGAGTCACCACTCACTTGCGCTTAAATTCGCGCGCCCTGCCGCGCCTACCATAACAAAAGCTCGTTATTGAAGTCAAATTTACTAAACAACTAACTAGAACATCTGGGAAGACTACCCCCCCTCTACCCCAATGTGCAGGCCACACCGCGCGGCTTGTTACGACAGCGCGCCCCAGTAACTGCGGCCCGTGGCTGCGCCAGCGCGCGGCCAAACAAACAAACAAAATTCTGCAAGCCCGCAGCGCGCCGCGCCGGCCCCGTGCCCCAATTACATGGTCACGCCACTTGCGCTGACGAGTGAACAGAGCAGCCAGCCCAGAGTCCCGTCAGTAAAGTCCCTAAATTTGATTTCAACAACCCTGCAAAATTTCAACCCGCGACATAACCCTCCCCTCACAGAGCTCGAGCCCCATCGAGCTACCTCAAAATTACAAATTGTCTTTTTCCATTAAACCATAACTATAAATTCCTCATTTCACAAAAATAATAATTTTCTTAGTTCCTTGCTGTCTGAACATACATCTAGATTCTGCATAAGATTTATTTTAAAACAACAAGTATTCATAAAATTAAATGTAAAACTTTTATCTGGTTTGTTCTCACAGGAACCTTCAGAGGCTCGAGTTCTCAATTCTAAAAAAATTGTTCTGTTAGTGAAGCTCTCTTTACAAATTAAATTACTGTTCTTAGTTTCTCAGTATTCGTTAAACAATGTGCAAATTCTTGATAATTATTATTATTTTTTTTTTTCAGTTTCCGTTTATTACCATACTTCTTTCGTTCTTCAAAAAAAATTAAGTGTCCTTACAGTGTTTCAATTAATTAAACTCTTATCTCGTGAAGGTTGGTGCAACTCCTCGAAGTCAGTGTTGTCGAGAAGAGTAGCTCCCTGGGCTGGCCATCAGCAAACACCACTCAACTCCAACAGCTACTGGACTGGCTTCCAGGGCAGCTCACAACTTCTCCCCACATCTGCTTCGGAGTTGTGCCATCCTCATCACGAACAGATTACAATTCTGAAACATCATCAACAGGCATTACCATCACGCCTGACAAATACAAAACTAACTACTAAACTGCAATCGATGGGCAAGGATGCAAACACACAAAAAAATAAAATTAATTAATTCAACTGCTAACATAAAGTATCCCACCCTTAGCATAATCTAATCAGGCAAATAATTTGATAGGAAAAACTTAAGGAAGGGAAACATGACCTCCAATGATTTTCCCTAACTCTTGAGTCTTGATCTTCTCTATACAGCAAATAGTCCCCACGAAGTAACTGGGTTGAAGGTCAGTTCACATGACCCACCCATAACCTCTTCTACTCTTCTTTTCTTCTGGGGGCAACCACAATGCCCACCAATCTCTCTCCATGGTGCCGAACCAGCTATCCCATGAGAGTAAACAACGTAGTCAATAGAAGCGCAGAGGGGAAACACCAATCTCTGGCTTGTCGAGTCATAAAACTGCTTTATCTTCTTCTTCTTCTGAGTAAAAATATCTGACTAACCTTGCTTCTATTCTTCCAAACAGTAAAAGTTCATCAGGTATCTTCATGAAAGAAACATTCTAACTAATAATTCTTCATTTTTCTTCTTCTTTATTTCTGTTAGTTGTAATAGAAGGCCATGTTAGGGAGGTTATAGGGAAAAAGAGTGGCCAATTCCCACCCCATCACCCACCTAGATCATGACTAATTAACTTTTAAACTTTCTATTTCAAACAAATAAAAAAAAAACCATTTTTATTCAAATTTTTAAATTATAGCTACTTTTCCTTCATAACCTCAAAAGCAAATCAATAATTCTAAATGAAATTGTGATTTACTGCATCCTTGTTCCATCCGATCTGTTTGTTTATAACCTTTCTTGTAAAGTATAAAATTTTCAAACATTACTAATTCAAAAAAAAATTAAATTCTGGTGTCCTTCGAGTTACAATTAACTTTACTATTTCTTAGCTTGAAATAATTTAAGTTTTCAAAACTATTTCATTGTCTAATTCACAACACTTAAAAATCAACTCAAAACAACAAATCATCAAAATCAATAAGATCATCTGACCTACCTATCAGTACTGTGAACTTGAACTGTTCGTACACATTTATAATAAGCTATTGTATTTAAATTCCAACCTAAATAAGGTTTAAAAAAAACTACTAATCCCTCTGTAAATTAAGAAAATTAACTTTAAAAATTAAACTTAAGGTATTAGTTCTTTTTGACAGCTACCACAACTCACTAGTTCCATTACATTACTATAACCTAAAAAGTTCTGTAAATAATGTTTATAACAAAAAAAAACTCCAGTTACTGTCTTCCATAAAAAAAAATAAAACTTTACATGACCTTATTAATCTCCACTTGTAAGTCCATGGCTGCCAGCTTTCTCTTCTCTTGAATCTTCAGTCTTGGCTCTTGTTTCAGTGATCTTGTATCTTGTCTCTCGAACTCTTGTCATCTTGTAAACTGGACTGCTGCTCAGCTCATCTTAAGGAATCTGTAACAGTTTCAAAAATACATGTTAATTTAAATTACATAATTCCTGTTCTTTGGTCCTAAAAAAAAAATTGTATTATTAGTACACATTACCCTGAAACAACATTATTATTCATTGTTTATTACTTTAAAAAAATGCTTTACCATAAAATCCTTTTTTGTTCTTTTCATTAGGCCTATTTATTTTCCTTCTTCTTAATTAAATTCTGCTTCAAATGTTAATCCTAACTTAAGACCTACCATCTATTTATTATTCATTACCTACATTATTTATGTTACCCTAAAATTCCCATAAGTTTCTAATACTTCCTATCAAAGACATTCTCTCTAAAAAAAAATTTACTTGTGACTCTTAACTTAACAAACTTAAAAAAAACTTTTACACTAGACTTAACTTATTATTCATTCTTAGTTACTAAATTTCTATATGTAAACTTTAGTACTTACAAACAAAAACTGCCTATTTCTCTCTACCTCTTAATCTCTTTCAATTATTACAATAATAATGTTACCTTGCATCTTTAAACTTTCTTCTTTTCAATTAAATTAGACATCTCATAACAATAAAAATTCTGCCTATACTCTTCTTATGGGTGTACAAACCCAACAACAAAATTTCAAATTCTCAAGTTTCCTTATATTTAAATTATGCAATGCACATAACCTCTGTGGTGCCTGTACCCTTTTAGGCCTACCACCTTCTCCTCTCACAGCATGACAACTCTTATTCCTCGGGGTCTGTATTCACTGTTTCAAATCAAATATCTCAAAAAAAATTAAAAACAAATTTATTATTTTAAGAAAACAAAAATTTACATTGAATTTACTATGGAGCCTGGAAATCTTAATGTCTCACAGCAGCTAACATGACTAAATCCCATGGAACCCCAGGTTTACATAACCTGTGCCCAAAAATTTAAGCATACCAGGCTTTCTCTGCACTGGTTTTACAGCATCACACACTATTTAGGGCCCCTGATCTGCCATCAGTCCCAAGGAGTTTTCCCACAACCCCTCTCTACACAAGCGCCTACCGCATTCCTCTCAATTGGCTATCGGTTTTACGGCATTCTTTTGGGATCCGACCATCAAGTTAGGGCTAATCGAACACTAAACCTCCATACTTCCAAACTAATGTAAATCAATTAAATTTTCTCTGTAAATTCTAAAAATCAAAAAAAATTATTCCAACATGCCAAAGAAACTTCCAAAAAAAATTCATAATCTTATCTTCAAACCATTAAAATAAAAATAAATAGATTACTCTGTTTTCTCCTTAATAACTGTAAACTGTCAACAAATATCATGTCGTAAATTTTAACTATGCTTACTGACTCTTAATCATAAAATCTCATTTGTCCTAATTAATAAACAACCGATTTCCTTAAAATCTCACTGTATCTCTCATACTCAAACTCCACTGGCTGAATATCTCAATAAATTCAAAAACAATTATCTAAACTCTTAAAGAAATTCCTCCCCAATTATTCAAACTTCTTCACATTATTTTATTTCATTACTTAAAACACCTTACTCAAAAAAATTAATTAATTATCTAGCTATCTTCCATTATTATTTATTTACCGAACAAAACTTTCTCCTAAATTAATTTAGTAAAATTCAATTTCACATTAGGCAAGTACACTAACTCTCTACAGCAATGTTTCTCATTTCCCTCCTTCCTAACTGAATCCAATCTTACTTAACCTCCAGGGAATTTACCTCACAAAATAACCAAAAATTTCACTGTAGTGCCTATCTGCTATACGCCCACTACACAGGGGGCTCTAACCCCACCAACAAACTTCATTGAAATGGTACCCTATCCCATACAGGATAGCCACTTCGGTACTACCATGGGGAACTCCTGCCCCAAACTACTCACAACTCTCAGGATTCTCCTGACCCTTAATTCCGTAGTCAGCCCATCTCCTATGGTCTGCGCTACAATTCCCTTTCTTCCCAGGGACACAACGCCTCACCTTAGGGTCCCTCGCCCTAATGAAAACATTAATTTTGTCTCTCTGTTCTTTTGGAGTAAATTCCCTCTACACACAAAATCTAGCCTTCCCAGTTTTCTTAATGCTTATCGATTTTATAGTGTACCTCCTTAATAATGTTTACAAATCCCAAAAAAATATTTTTAAAACCGAGGTAGAATTTAACTAACAAAAACATAAACAACTTACAACGAAACACTTCTAGCCTATACATCATACACTTCTTGAATTAAATTACTTACATACTGAAAGTTCCTCTTCTTCTAAAACACACTTAAATTTAAATTTATTTAACCAATAGTCTATTTTCTTATCGCTAAGTTACCGTACAGCTGATCAAAACAAGGTCACGGCCTGTCCACGTCTCCGTATGAGCCCGTGACGTCACCGAATTCCATCAGGTGCGCCAACCCTCGCTTGCGGTTCCTCCGTTCTCCGCTAGGTCTCAGCACCTCCCCGTCACGTGTTCATTCTGCCACGTCCACTGACGTGTCGTTCTGAAACAACTCTCAACATTTTTCTAATTAAAACAAAACATCACTATAAATTCTATAACTCTCTTTTACATAAACTCTCGTTTTCTCTTTAATTCCTTTCTAACGTTTATCCTTCCCTCGACTGATTTAATTCGTACGTCTCGTCTCCTACGCGCACGAAAACAAAACAAACTTCTCTTGAAAATAATTCCTATTTACGACAAAAATTTTTATTTTAAATTATAATTCTCTTAACCTACAATCTTAAAATGAACTTCAATTAAATTAAACCACTTGCATTATCTCTAATAAGCATTTAACTTATAACGTATTCTCCTCACGTAATAATCCCCGATATAAATCTACAATAAATTCAACGACTTAAAACAACTTATCACTATAAACTTTATCCTTACAAGTATCCTCAAATAAACATCTGTTACGTCAAAAAAAAAATCTCAAAGACTTCCTCCACTATAGACTAAAATTCCGTAATCCTCTCCTCAAGTAAACTCTTAATAACCTGCTATCAGAAGCTGAAACTAACTTAATAATAAACATAAAAATCTACCTCTCTCTCTCTCCAGAAATAGAACCTATCCGGCGAACTCTACCATTTCTGTCACGTGCACCTAGCCGGTGCCACCGCCATTTCTGTCACGATCCACTTTCAGAGGGGGGAGAGAATCGTAGCTCTTTACATAGAAACAACTCGCTTGGCATCAACTAGTCTTAACTTCATAAAATACTTTACTGTACCTAGGATCATAGGTTCGTCATCCCGTACAGGATGTCTGGTGAGAGCTGAACTAAGGAGATTTTGCAAAATAACATAATACTTAATTAAAATTATTTTATTCTTAAAGTCAAATACTCAACATCATTTTAAAGAACATTTAAATAGCGGGATTACAATTTAAAACAATAATCTCTTTACTTCCTTAACGATTGAACGACCTTACAAGAGAGAGAATGAGAGAACTTCACTAAACACTTCCCTAGTCCTTCCGAATACCTCAAATCATAATTAATACTTAAAATTAAAACAAAGATAAGTCCATACTCACATTTTCCGAAAAGCCTTTCCTGATCGATTACTTTAAAAAAATAACGTAGGGGCCTCTCCTGCCCTTGAAATCCCGAACGAACATTACATTTTAAAAACTATGACGCGTGACCCCTGACGAGGGCCATAGCCTCCGCCCGAAAGCTTGACGACTACATTATGACCTAACTTAAATTAAACGACTCGTGGCCTCTGGCGTCGACCATAGCTTCCGCCCGAAAGCTTGAATTCCTACATCACGAACGAACTAACAACTCGTGACCACAGGTGAGACGCATAGCCTCCGCCTGAGTGAGCCTGAATTCCTACATCACGAACGAACTAACAACTCGTGACCACAGGTGAGACGCATAGCCTCCGCCTGAGTGAGCCCCGAGTCACCACTCACTTGCGCTTAAATTCGCGCGCCCTGCCGCGCCTACCATAACAAAAGCTCGTTATTGAAGTCAAATTTACTAAACAACTAACTAGAACATCTGGGAAGACTACCCCCCCTCTACCCCAATGTGCAGGCCACACCGCGCGGCTTGTTACGACAGCGCGCCCCAGTAACTGCGGCCCGTGGCTGCGCCAGCGCGCGGCCAAACAAACAAACAAAATTCTGCAAGCCCGCAGCGCGCCGCGCCGGCCCCGTGCCCCAATTACATGGTCACGCCACTTGCGCTGACGAGTGAACAGAGCAGCCAGCCCAGAGTCCCGTCAGTAAAGTCCCTAAATTTGATTTCAACAACCCTGCAAAATTTCAACCCGCGACAATATATACAATGTATGCTGTCACAAAGGCAGTAAAATTTCCTCCTTTGCTAGCGGGGATGGGTGTTCTTTCATTCCAGTGATGTTTTAAATTGCCCAATCCCTTCACATTACATGAAAGAAATAAAACACTCTACAATGGTTTTGTTTACATGTTGAGATGAAGAAAAGAGCAATTATAATTAAAACACTTGAAGGAAGGTGACAAACAAACAAGCATGGATGTACCATGTATGAAGAAGGTGAACTACATGTAAGAAAAAGGTAAACTACATGCGCAAAGGAAGTGAACTGCATGTACCAAGGTGGTGAGCTATATATAGAAAGAAGGTGAACTATATGTTTCAAGACTGTCCATTGTTTTAAGTAATACCGGACACACTTCATCCACAGCTAATTTCTGTGTGTACATATATTTTCCTCCTACTATCTACTTAATATTAATTCCCACAGTTGGTTAGTCAATTTATACTTTGCTACTTGACGGTGATTTAACTGTGGTGAACTTGTGATGCAGAAGTATTCAAATAAGCACTAAAATACCACTGAAAATGTTAATTAATGTGAAAATCAAAAACAAATGTTAATACTTAAGTTTATCTCTAAATAAAACATTAAATTTGGCAAGAGCTAAAGATATACTATTTTATAAATAAATACTCAAAACATGACCCAGAATCTAAGATTTATGTGTTATGGAGGCAGATATTATCTAGTAAAGTCCAGAACCTTTCATATAAAAATGTAATACTTAATTCTGAAACATAATATTTCAAACACAATGTTTATCCCAAATTATTGCCACTATTAAATGTTATTTAGAGTTAAAACCAAACTGCTAAAGTTATAATGAAAATAAAATAAGGATTAAACTAAATAAAACAAAGTTAATGAATCATTATGTTTAATTAGTAAGTAAACTGATTTCAAATATAATATGCATATATGTGATAATCATATTAATCTTATGTAAATGTTTTAAATGAAAAACAATACAAAACTATGTTATTAAATATATGTAATGTAAAAATAAAGGATAAAATTAAATGTCCAAAAATACACTAAAATTACTTAGTGATGCCATTAGTAATACGTAGTTATAAGGGACACAACCAACGTACGTGCACAGGTGTGGACACGGCAGAGACTGCTGATGAGCAGGAATCAATGCACGCCAGCATGTTGCCTACTTCAGAGCACAATGAAACTTCACAGCACACACCAATCTCCTTCCCTTTACTTCCTCCTACCCCTTGTCACTTTGGCCGGCCAAGTTTTCTAAATTATGTTCGTATTGATTGCCCGTGTGTCGTGTTACATGCATCAGCTTTCCTTGACTATTGTGAACCATGTTGATTTGCGGTGCATCATGCCTGCTCGAACCTAAAAAGGCTTATCCGGGCCTGATATTCGCCTCGTGTTCTTTGTGATTGGCCGTTTCTACATTTTCAGTTGTTTAACTTTCAGTAACTAAGGCTGCCAAGACGACGGTCTCGTTAGTGCGGCACCATGCACTCGTATATTTTCGCGTTTCCGGACACCGTGAACGTTCCAAAGGTATTGGTACGTCAAATGAAACTAAAATGATTTTAATATGAAATAAACACAACTTTATAAAGTCACAAGTTATTATCATATTATACTAGTGTTAGAGACAGTAAAATTCATGGAAATTTTGTTTTTGTTAAGTTGGCTAAAAAGTGAAAATAAAGGGTACAGAATGTGTAATAAAAAAAGTATTGCCGAAAAATGGAATGAATAAGTGTTTTTAAAGTACTGTTTTAGTAAACCTCTTACAGGTTATGGGCCCAGTACCAATGCCCTAGTTATTGAATAAGTAACTGGGCTGTACAGTTATTGAATATATAACCAAATTGTGATCGGTGAAATACGTGAGTCGCGCGGAAGCTCGATAAATTCTTAGGAAAGGCAAGTCTTTGTTCCGGATCCAAAATGGAGTTTGAAAATCCCAGACTCGTGAAATTGGTGAATGAAAATAACTGGAGTGTGTGGAAATTCCAGTTGGTCGTTATCTTGAAATCAAGAGATTTATATGGGGTAGTGTCGGGAGGTGAGGTTAAACCATCCGAAGCGGACAATATTTCTTAGACAGAGTTTCAAACACGCTTGAAGTTGTGGACCGGCCGTGATAGTAAAGTTCAAGAGATAATCGTAACGCGGTTGGAAGAAGGTCCCTTGACACATCTGTTAAAATGTGAGTCAGCAAATGAAATGTGGGTAAAATTGTTATAAGCCAACATCAATTACAACAGAAGTTTTTCAACACAAAATATGAGGGTGAAGGTATAGCAATTTTCATATCAAAGTTTCAAGAGTTAGCAGCTCGTCTGAAATAGCATGGGGAGAAAATCTCAGAGCAGATGCTCATGACTAAAATTATAGTAACTTTGCCACCTAAGTATAAGCATTTTGTGTCAGCGTGGGAGTCGGTCGCTGTTAAGGATCAGAAGCTAACGGAATTGACATCTAGGTTATTAATTGAAGAGGAACGAACAGGAGACAAATCCTGTGTAGGTGCTTTGGTGTCTAAAAGATTTACTAGGCCTAATTCCCTCAAGTGCCACGGATGTGGCAAGCTGGGTCATGTTAAAGCAAACTGCTTTCAAAACAAAAATAGAGTAGAAAGTGATAAAGGCAAACTTGTGTATTTCTATTGTAAAAAGTCAGGACACGTCATCAAAGACTGCAAATTAAGGATTGCTAAAGAAATGGGAAAATGTTATAATATTGGCTCTTAGAACAATACGTTCACAAATGCATTTATAAGTGCTGCGTTGATAGGGGAAAGTTTGAGTTCAGAGGACTGGTATGTCGATAGTGGAGCCTCGGAACATATGTGCTCACAAAGGAACTTGTTTTCAGAATTTAAATGCTTAGAGGAAACGAAACATATAGCAATAGGCAATGGTTCAAGGTTAGTTGCAGAAGGGATTGGAAGTGTGAAGGTAGAAGCATTCAATGGGGATTCTTGGGTGAGCTCCGAGTTACGAGAAGTATTATACATCCCAGACATTAAATTCAATCTGTTCTCAGTAGGTGCTGCCCTGAGAAAAGGCTATGAAATGACTTGGAATGAAGAAAAATGTGAGTTGGTTAAGAGTAATGAAGTTTGTGCCATTGGACTGCAGCAAGGGAAATTATACAAAATGATGTTCAACCATGTGTTTGAGTCTGCAGTACCTTGTTTAGGCTCTGAGAAGATAGGTACGCTGCGTGAATGGCATGATAAACTAGTGCATCAGAATGTAAAACAAGTGAAATCAGTTCTCCAAAGGCATCATATAGCCGTTGCAGTCCCTGACGATTTTTTCTGCGAACCGTGTGTTACAGGAAAGCAACACAGACAGCCTTTTCCCTCGAGCACAACCAAGACAGCAGATACCTGTGAAATAATCCATGCGGAAATTTGTGGGCCGATGGAGTCAACTTCTGGAGGAGGGTCCAGGTACTTCCTGCTGATCGTTGACGACTTTAGTTAATACAGATTTGTGTATTTCCTGAAACACAAATCTGAAGCTGTAGAGAAACTGAAAGTGTTTTTGCAGTTAGCCAAAACCGATACAGGGAATGATGTAAAAATACTAAGAACAGGATACGACACAGAGCTAGTGAGTAAGGAAGCAATGAGAGTGGCTGAAAACATGGGAATTCGGCACCAGAAGGCTGCTCCGTACTGCCCAGAACAGAATGGAAAGGTGGAGCGCGAGATGCCAACTATAGTTGAAGCGGCTAGAACAATTCTGCAGGCGAAAACTCTGGAAAAGCATTTGTGGGCTAAGGCAGTGAACACTGCAATCTATGTAATTAATAGAACGGGGTTGATCTCTGTAAAAGGAAAAAGTCCGTATGAAGTATGGTTTGACTCGAATGCAGACATAAAACAGCTGCATGTATTCGGCTCAGAAGACTATACCCAAGTGCCCAAAGAAAAAGGAAGAAGTGGAATTCCAAGTGCATCAAGGTAATATTTGTGGGCTACCAAGAAAACTCAAAAGCCTTCAGAGTTTACATTCCTAGCCAAAGAAAGATATAAATCACAAGAAATATTGTCTTCAGGCAGGAAACAAGCTACACAAAAGAAGTGGTAGTACAAGGTAATGAAAGCTACATAAATATGTCGTAACTGGAGAGTAAATTAATGCAGACACTCAATAAGATCTCTATCAGTCAGAAGAAGAGGAGGAAGAGTTAAAGGGTTTTGAGCAAAAGAAAGACACAGTTGTAGTGATTGAATGTAGTGAACCACCTCTGCACACTAGATCTGAGGCCTCCACATAGTTTATAGTCACCAATTGTAGTTCAGGTTGAGGGCGTACCGGTGTTGAAGTTGGAATTTCTGGAAATTAATGGGCGCCACCACGTGAGTGGGCACGTGGACCCGGCTGGAGAACTCTAACTCAGGGCGTTACGTGGCCCGTGTGTGGCGAGATATTAGCCCCCCTGATTTCTACGCCACACCTGTCCCTAACTAAGCCCGCTCTCAGCGTCGGGCACGCTCCTAATTACCGCAGTGGGCTCTCAGGGCGTCCCACACGCCGCTGACTGGTTAAGGACCCACATGGCCCCCCGAAAACAAAAACACGTGACTCAATGAAGTTGGATTTATTACTCACGTTACACGCCCTTACACAATCCTCCGTTGATACTGCTATAAAACGCCCGAGGCACGAATCGAATTAGGTGAGGAGGCGAACCACGCACGTGGTCGCCTCAAGCCGTTACTTAATACACAGATGCTAGAAAACTCCGGAGAGTAAATAATGATTAATTAAGCAGTCTCTCCGACCGAGAGAGGCCCCGAGGATAAAAAAAGAAAGTGATTTGAATGAATTAACTAACAGAACTACTTCTCGGTGAAACAACGGTGATGTCCTCGGGGTGTCTGCAGAGACGTCCGCTCTCGGCCGGCTGGAGAAGGAGACTGGGCAGAGACCCCGGGCTTGTGGAAGGCAACATGGCGCCCCTTCGCGCCGAACACAATTACCGTTACAACTTAGCTATGGCGTGCCCCGGGTTACTATTGAAAAATACATAAATCCTTTTACAAAAATAAGTACATCACATCCATACCCAGACCATCTATAATATATACTTATATGATAAAAACAGTTTAAATCTAGTTACGTGCTAGTTCCTCCGCCGCCCACTAGGGAGCGTCCTTGTTCGTGCTTGCACTTATTAAATAACAAAACAACATCATGATTTAGTTAAATAAAAGACACTCACATACATAGCTGTCGTGACACTATTTTTGGGCGAAAAGAAAAGGGTTACAAAATTATTAATACCAATTAGGGGTGCGGCGCACTGCAGCTAAGCGCCCTCTTGCCGGGCTAGCAACACACGCACACACGCACGCACAAGCGGGAGGTTTGAATATGAACAGAGATGGTGTTTGGGCGGTGGCATATCGGGCTCAAAGGGGCCGCAGGCCCGGACGACGTCAAGGTGAAGAACAAGTTACTAAAAATGATTAGAAGAAAGACTGTCTAAGGGATCGCAAAGGTTTAAAAAAACCTCAAAGGCTCAGTGATTATGAAACTGGTTTATGTTCATGTTCCGTATAAAACGATGTATTTTAAAGTAGAAATCTAATATTCATTCGGACATTACCACTTACTTATTTAATTAATGGAAATACAAAGTTGTCTGACTTGTAAATTTTCTTTTCAAGAAGTTTTTAAACGTTATTACCTTTATCTGTTTGTCTGCGTCACAGTGGTATACCACTAATTGGCATCATTCTGGTTTGGTTATGTTGCTTCCCGTATAGAGCGTGCACATGTAGTCGAATATTGATATCTCACCGATTCATGCTACGCGCGCTCTCTGTCGAGTGCCGAGTTAACTACTTTTGATAGACCGCACTCTTTCGTGGTAAATGTGTACTACGACAATAGTCACACGTTAGTTCACGTCACAGATTCAAGTGGCTTGCGTTCGGGTCACAGATTTTGTTTTTCTATTTAAATTTGAAGAAAGGTTTTTGTTGCATGAATTAATAATATAAATTGTTTAGCGTGCTCTTGTATACTCCACCTTTTTTAAAATAAAAGTACTTTCCATGAATGGGTTTTGTTTTTATGAATAACTTTACCTAACAAAAAATGTTTTTTCGCATAATCGTCGCACCCTTAATTTTCAAACATGATTTTAGAATAAAATGTACAACGATTATGCGAGGAAACACGGTAAGCTGAAAAAATTTCACTACTGTAAACAACTGATAATAAAATCCTAAAACGTATTATCTGAAGATACTAATTTTCTGATATAAACCAAAATATAATGTATACTTGCCATCGAGATATCAATGTAATGTAACATAACTTTCAAACTGTAGTAAAAACTAAAAGATGTCAATCTGAATAGCGGGAAAAAAAAAAATCCACAAATGAAATAAATTAAAACTACAGCTACAAACTGACAGTTGGCAAGCACACGGAGCGAGCTGGTGCTGGCAGCAACTCACCGCGGTTGGTCGGCTGCACATCAGCACTGCGCTGGCTCTTGGTCAGCTCAGCCAGGCTCCACTCTGCCACACACACTGCACCCTCACAACACATCCACTACTGACTGCAGCTACAGACTGTCCACACAACCTAGTGTTCTTCTCCTTGCCAAACAGTAAGGAAAAAAATGTTTCGTTAAATCAAAGCAAGCCAAGAACATGAAATTTACAATTTTCCTTAAGACAATCAATCTCTTATTCAGTTCTTCAAATCGTACCAACATTAGAAATGAATGAAAATTCCAAATTCTTTTAATTTATTTGCAGCATTTAACTGATAAAATTGTAAGTTTAAGAGTATTTTGCAGATATGGATATTTTTTATTACCAAAAATGTCATATTGGCAGATTCGTAACAGGTCACAACTATCCACTATACTGATAGAGTCCTGTCACATTCCACCTTCAAAATAAGGTCGTGGTTACGTCACCACTACCACCTTAACAGCAAACATTTACTTTTCCATGGCAACTTAGCACATTTCCACCCCCAACACTCTCAGGTGCAAACTGAACAGCCACAAAGCAGACACACACAGCTGTACATCGTTCAGGGAGGCAGAGCTCAGAGAGACAATGTTTGGAACCAGCCACCATTTATTCACAGAATCCACTCAAACCCAGAACTTAAAAAACTTATCTTTTATTCTACTACCTTTTCGAATAAGCTCTTAGTATTAGAAGCTTCCTCTCTTTACTTAGAACCAGCATTCAGCTCATCACATTAAGAGTACACAACCCCTGGATCACGGTCTACATTGTCTTTATTTTTACTGCATATTCAAATTGACTTTTCACATTTTGGCTTCCTCTCTGCACACATCTCACTCACGAACCACTAGCAGTTCTCGTGTTCTCTTGTTTTCTTGTTCTTGAGGGAGATGGTTCAACCTGGTACACAACTATTACCAGCCTGTCCTGTCCATTGTTCCCATGCTATCAGCAGCAATGTGGCCTGTGTTTTCCTTCGTTGGAGTGAAAACCATATAGAATACACAGTTCAAGATTCTCTCGCAGATTGCACCAAACAATTGGTGTAAACATAATAAGTGAGTTGTAGTTTTATAATACTGCCAAATTTTGAAATTAAAATAATAAGTGTTCCTAATTTGAAATCAGACAAAAGTCATGCTATAATTAGTTTATCTTATGCAGTGTTTCTTTAATGCTGAATCAGAGTTACTCGCTTGGCTTTTAGTTCCTCATACCAGCTCACATGAATGTACAAGCTACACAAATGCCAGACGTAAAGCGATCCCGGGGTGGCAAGATGGCATGCGAAAGGATATGCACACCTGACTTGGACCTCCAGTCCAGTTCGCGAGGCTCCGCGAGTCTCCCGACCTCCCGCTCCGACGCCACGGTCCAGCGGTGGTGAGAGCGGCAGCTGCAGTCTCCCGACGAGGAGAACGCATCGCCGGCCCCACAGCCTGGAAGTAGAACGCACGTGTGGCACACGTGTCTATGCAACACAGAGCTGATCGGGAGGGAGACCAGGGCTGGGGTCCCAGACCTGCACAGGGCCCTCGGTCACCAAGCTGCTACGTGACGAGCAAGTCAAGGAGCTGCCTGTCTGCTGTCCACACGACCTCAGTCACGGACCGGCCTCCACGTCGGAATTCAAACGAGCACAGAATCGGTACACACCACTGCCGGAACAAAGCACGGGAGATGCAGGTACTCGACCCTGCTGAGACACAGCTCTGTGAAATATTGGCATACATGTTGCTAAAAAAAATAGTGCTGCAATAGATGTTGAATTATCAATAATCAAACATATTCTGACAGAAGGAAATTAAAAAGCGAAACCAGTTTGACTGTTGTGACATCCTTTAGATAAGAAAACATTGCACAAAAAAAATTTAATAAGATAACAGAGAAAAATCCATGGCTTTTATTCTCTAACAGAATACGTGCTAACAATTAAATAAGTTAAATGTGGCTTTCCAAGAAGACTACGATTTAAATTGCAGCAGGTAAAACTTAGG
The DNA here is from genome assembly GCF_032445375.1 of Bacillus rossius redtenbacheri. Taxonomy (NCBI): domain Eukaryota; kingdom Metazoa; phylum Arthropoda; class Insecta; order Phasmatodea; family Bacillidae; genus Bacillus; species Bacillus rossius. The sequence goes on along the minus strand of NW_026962012.1, from coordinate 18,631,240 downwards.
GATATTTCTTGATAAGATTTCACTGGACAAAATTCATTTCAAAGAAAAATATTTTGGTTTAAAAGCCTGGATTAGCTGCTTGAATGGGTGCTATCTTTAAAAATAAAAAAATAAAAAAATAAAAAAAATTAGTAAGGCAAGCACTACAGAGAATGAGTATGGAGAGAAAGGTTTTGTTCTAAATGATTCGCTTATTTTTACGTCAAAGCAGTAGTTTTGAGATACCCAGAATGGTAAGAATTTTGAAAACTTTTCAATGTATGTGAAATGTCATTTACTGCCCAATTTCCCTGAAAAATCTGTTAAAATATTCAGCTGAACAAACACCTACGACATCATCCCTAAAGAGACAATCAAAACTGGCTGACTAGCAACAACAGCAAAGGCAAATCATTTGTTTTTAGTAGAAAGTGCACAAACAAAATAATTTTAATAAGTTTATTAGAGTTTTTCTTATCCATTCACAGTGGTAACTGTTTACTCTTGTTTTAATGTTCAAAAGGAGCACATGTATGTTATATAGATACTAAAGAACTTTGGTAAAATATCTAAACAGTTAAATTTTTTTAGCTATGCCATAAACAAGACCTTGGTTCTTTATTGGTACATAGCTATCTCTTATCAAGGGCTTTTAAATTTATGTAGCCTATATGTAAAAGTTGGTACCTATACTTTTTAAAGAATGAATTGAAACACATTTACAGTTCACAGTCACATTATGATATTAAACATAAGACAAAAAAAATTACACGAAACAAAGGAAAAAAAGATTGCATGGAGAGCAATTTGTAAAAGCTCGGACATGATTGTATTACCAAACAAGTGATAAAACCATATTGCTGCTTGTTTAGGACTGACTCAAGCAACCTCCTGCTGTACACATCGTGCTCACAGCTTTGTCTTTTACTGCCAACAATGGTTCAAGTACGAGATGCTTATGGCAGCAAAGAGATAATAATGAAGATTATATATTAATGTTAAATATCACCAGAAACATGGTTTGTCATGTTTCAAAAACTATTTCCTAAATCCTGAGTAATCTAAGCATCAAGGCTTGTTCTAGAATGACCCGGGCACGGAGACATCAAGTAAACGAAGACGGGTCTCACAGAACAGTGATTCAACCACTGCACGCAGATGGAGACTGAACTGTACGGATTGGCTCGGCAATACTGAACTGTTTCGTTTACATTGCTCCGTGCGAGTACTTATTTGGCTGTGAAAATAGCCATGTTTATGTTCGAACTACCTTAAAAATTATTTCAATATCTAGTATTCTATAATTACTTTGTTGTTTATTTTTATTACATATGAAAATTCTGCCTGTGCTGTGATTTCAAATCATAATTTGTGTTTTTAATTAAATTAATATTTTGTAACCTTGAAATGCAATCTCGTTTGCTGCCATTTATTATGTTTCCAAGCATTGAGGAAGCAGCAGATGTGATACTGAAATGTCCCGGGAGATCCGTCTCCATTTACACGATCACGCAGATTCCGTGCCATTGCAGAACGCACCTAAGCAACTGATTGCAATAAGTTTTGATTAAACTGGTTCACTGAAGTCTTGCACACTGACATAAAAATTCTTTTGAAAAAAAAAAAAATTGTAATTGCACCAGGAACCTAAAGGTATCTGCGTAAGGTAAATGGTATTGTATTCATGATGTATGAAGACATTTCTGTCCCAAGTTTCTGGCACCGTGTTGGGTTGGCTAGTTCCCACAGCACCCACAACCAGGTTGCAAGTACGGCAAGTAATGTCGATGGTTATTAAATGTGGAGTCTGGCTCGGTGTCACACGGACTCACACAATAATACATTAGCATCGCGATGTTTGGCAACATGCAACACTTCACTTCCCACTAGGCTGTTATGTACCAAGACAACTGCTTTAGATTATTACTTTCCCAAATTGATTTCTATTTCAAGTGAAAACTGTTGTGACTGAGAACAAACTTCATATATTATACATACATTGTTTACATTGTTTGCATGATGTTGATATCCATGACTTTCTTTGTCGGTTGTTTTTTTCCATGGTGATAATATGTTTTGTTCGTATGAATTATGTACCATTTAAGAGTAAGTAAACTTGAGTTAACTAATTTGGTTCTATATCATTATACCTTGCTTTCACAATAGGTTATGGGCCCAGAAACGTGAAATTATGATATATATTATGAAATTATGATATAGACGTAAGAAAACATGGTATTAGATATGGCAGCAGGACAAGCTCATAGCTCATTGCCGACGATCGAAAAGTTGGTCGGACGGGAAAATTATAATACTTGGCAGTTTGCAATGAGAACTTATCTGGAACATGAAGAATTGTGGCAGTGTGTCACAGGTGAAGAAAAGGATGACAAGAAGATTATACGCGCTCGGGCAAAGATTATTTTGTCAATCAGCTCTGTAAATTATGTACATTTTCAAGACACTTGTACAGCAAAGGAGGCATGGACAAGTTGAAGAATGCTTTTCAGGATTCAGGGTTAACAAGAAGAGTAGGATTGTTAAGGTCTCTAATTACGACTAGGTTAGAAAGCTGTACTTCTGTAGAAGAGTATGTCAATAGTATTATAACTACTGCACACAAACTCAGAGGCATTAATTTTGAGGTTAGTGAAGAGTGGATTGGAACATTATTGTTAGCTGGGTTGCCAGAAGATTATAGGCCAATGATAATGGGACTAGAAAGTTCAGGAGCGCCTATTACTGGAGATTCTATTAAGACCAAACTATTGCAAGAAGTCCAAGTAACTGCAAGAAAACCAGGAGTTCCTGAACAAGAGTCTGCCTTCTACAGCTCCAAGGCGAGGAGGGATTTCAACAAGGGTCCCAAGTGTTTTGACTGCAATGGGTATGGCCACATAGCACGTCATTGCCCCCAACGATTTGAACGTGCAAGATATTCAGAGCACAAGGGCACAGAAAATAAAGGCGCCGGTCACCGTGCTTTTCTGAATGTTGTCCTCACTACAGGAAATGCTGATACTGAGGAATGGTACATTGATTCGGGGGCAACTGCACATATTAAAAGAAAACTCAGCTGGCTATCAGGCACTCGTGAAGATACAAATGATCAAATCATGATGGCGGATAACAATAGACTGCCAGCTAGAAACAAAGGAGATGTACACTTGAAGGTATCTGTAGCTGGAAAGGTAGATACTGTTAAGGCAGAGGAAGTTTTGTATGTACCTGATGTTTCAACTAATCTGCTGTCTGTAAGTAGAATTGTCAAGCATGGCCACACTGTGTTGTTCTCTGATAAGGGTTGTTGCATTTATGATACTAACTGGGAGCTGGTGGCTACAGGCTCTTTAGTGAACAATATGTACAAGCTGGACCAATCTGAAGAAAGAGTCAATTGTACCAGATCGGTTTCTGGCAGTGCTCTGTGGCACAGAAGGCTAGGTCATTTGAACCGATGGGGTATGAAACAGTTGCGGGATGGATCCGCGTCGGGGCTGAATTTTTCGAACGTGGACAGTGCTACATGTACTACTTGTGTAAAAGGCAAACAGCAAAGACTCCCATTCAAGCATCAAGGAACAAGGGCACTTGACACATTGCAGTTAGTGCATTCTGACATTTGTGGTCCAATGGAAGAGTTGTCGATTGGAGGTTCCCGCTATTTCTTCACTCTCATAGATGATTACTCTAGAAAGGTATTCGTCTATTTTTTAAAATCTAAAAGTGAAGTCACAGATACATTCAAGGATTTTCGATCCATGATTGAGAGACAAACAAATAAGCAAGTCAAAATATTGCGTACAGACAATGGGGGTGAATATGTCAACAGTGGACTATCGATGATCTTGAAGGAACTTGGAATCCAACATCAGACCACTTGCCCCTACACACCTGAGCAGAACGGTCTAGCAGAGCGACTGAACCGCACTCTTGTGGAGAAGGCACGTTGTTTGCTCATCGAGGCAGGGCTGGATTACTCTTTTTGGGCTGAAGCAGTGAACACAGCGGCTTACTTGCACAATCGTTCCCCTTCTAGAGTGTTAGCTGGAAAAACACCAGAGGAGGTCTGGAGTGGGCACAAGCCAGACTTGCGACATCTGCGAGTTTTTGGGTGCAAAGCCTTTGCACACGTTCCCAAGCAAAGACGTAGACGATTTAGTGAAAAGGGTGAAGAATGCATCTTTGTAGGCTACTGTGAGAACTCCAAAGGATATCGACTTCTTAAACAGGGAACTACAAGAGTTATCAAGAGTCGTGATGTAGTGTTCATTGAGAATGAAGGAATTCACAGAGTTCACAGTGAGGCTGAAAAGGATGTGTTTAAACCTATTCCAACTGCATCTCTCCAGTTAAAGGAAGACATTCCCATCATGGTACCAGATGATGTTGAAGACAATTCATGCCATGAAACAGATAGTTTGAATGAATTTAAGGGTTTTGAGGCTCAAGAAGGCTTCAGTCAAGTGGGAGACTGTGCAATTGAAGACTATGTATGTAGCGAGGAACGAATTAGTGATGATACACAAGATCAGCGGCTCCGACGTTCTGGTAGAGCCCAGAAACCAAAACAAATGAAGGACTTCATCATGTACAAGGTTAATGTTGACTCTGCTGATCCTCAGACTCTGGAGGAAGCTCTAGCATGCTCTGCGAGAAAACATTGGATTCATGCCATGAAGGAAGAAATTGACTCATTAAGACAGAATAACGCATGGGAAATCGTAAACCTACCAGCTGACAGAAAACCCATCGACTGCAAATGGGTATTCAAAACCAAAAGGAACACAGGATGAGGCCAGGCTGGTTGCAAAGGGTTGTGCTCAAAAAAGAGGAATTGATTATGAAGAGACATTTGCTCCTGTAGTTCGTCACTCGTCAATAAGGATAATTTTAGCATTGGCTGCAAAGTATGACCTAGACATTGATCACATGGATGCTGTGACAGCCTTCCTACATGGAGATCTTTCGGAAGATATATATATGACTCAGCCAAAAGGTTTTGAAGAAGGTGAAGAGAAGGTTTGCAAACTTTCAAAGGCAATATATGGTCTTAAACAAGGTAGTCGAGCATGGAATCAGAAGCTAAATAGAGCTTTGGAAGAGATTGGGCTCTCTCGTTCAATGATAGATCAGTTATATATTTTAAGGTAGAAAGTGGGAGCATCGTAATTGTAGCTGTCTATGTTGATGATTTACTCATTGCCTACAACAACAGCCAAACCAAAAATGCCATTAAAAATGGATTGATGGAGAGATTCAAGATGAAAGATTTGGGAGAGGTCAAATGCATTCTGGGAATAAGAGTTACACGGGACCGTACTGCAGGGAAGATCTGGATTGATCAAGAAGGTTATATCAAGGAGGTGCTGTCCAAGTTTAACTTGGAAGAATGCAATCCAGCAGTCTGCCCTAGTGACATCAACCAAAGGCTGTCGAAGAATATGGGATTGCAATCACAAGAATCTGAAGAGTTCAGCAACGTACCTTACCAAGAGGCTATTGGAAGTTTGATGTATGTTTATCAGGGAACCAGGCCCGATATTGGATTTGCATTAAATGCAGTTAGTAGATTCAGTAGTAACCCCTGTAAGGCTCACTGGGTGGCTGTAAAAAGAATCATGCGTTATTTGAAGGGTACAGCAGATGTCAAGCTTGAATTCAGTAGTAGTGAATCCAGTGACATTACAGGACATTGTGATGCAGACTGGGCAAATGATATCGATGATCGACGTTCCACTACTGGCTACGTTTTCACTTTGCAAGGAGGTGCCATTACCTGGAGTAGCAAGAAGCAGAGAACTGTAGTGCTGTCAACAGCAGAAGCCGAGTACATGGCACTCTCCGCAGCATGTCAAGAGGTACTTTGGCTTAGAGGATTGATAGGCGAGTTAGACAATATTTGTTCACATGGAGCAATAAACATTTTGTGTGATAGTAAAAGTGCAATTGATTTGGCGACATCACCTGGTTATAGAGCAAGAACCAAGCACATTGACACAAAACATCATTTCATACGTCAGCTTGTAGAAGACAAGGTGATCAACGTGATTCATCAAGGTTCTGTTGGCATGATTGCTGATGTGCTGACCAAAGGCCTGCCAGTCACCAAACACCGTTTCTGTGTTCAAGGAATGGGACTCAAATCAGTGACCTAATACATTCACAAAGTATGTTCTAGTGGGAGTGTTGTGACTGAGAACAAACTTCATATATTATACATACATTGTTTACATTGTTTGCATGATGTTGATATCCATGACTTTCTTTGTCGGTTGTTTTTTTCCATGGTGATAATATGTTTTGTTCGTATGAATTATGTACCATTTAAGAGTAAGTAAACTTGAGTTAACTAATTTGGTTCTATATCATTATACCTTGCTTTCACAATAAAAACCATTCATGGCCCGGCCGTAACTTACAGATATTAAATATCTCTGTCTTTTAGAAGAGCTTTGGCTACACTATATTCCTAAGGATCTCTGGAGAACCACAGAATCAGGTTGCAGCTAGTATCAAGGAAAGTTGGGCGGCGACAAAATCGGGGATCTCTCTAGTGGAAGACAGTTTCAGCTATGCTACTAATCACAACATAAATTTGCATCACTACAGAGACTACAGATGTCCGTTGCTTTACTGCAGAGACTACCTTAATTAATTTGTCTTTATAGTTGCAATCATGATAAAACGTGTTACGATTACATACAGGACTATTTTCCTTATTAATCAAAACCAAACTTGGTACAAGTAGTACCAAAAGAATTACAAGCAGGATTATTATTCTTTGTAATAAAAATTCACAATTGATACAAGCAGTACCAAAAAAAAAATTACACACAAGTAGTACCTCAGAATCTTGAACAAACTTTCAAATGCTGTTTTTAGGGAAAATAACAGGTCTGTAGGGTTAAGAAACATTACTTTTACTTTCGGAATTTCATTATTTTCTCTAGGGGAAAGCCACGACTCTACATTTAACCACATTAATAGTTAAGTGGGATCATGTTAAAGGTTAATACATCCAATAAAATTATAATACAAGTGTCACTTTATTAAATACCAATTTAATTTTTTAGGAGGTATTAATAATATAAGTAAAGAGAACTCACTTCATTTTCATTCTATTTGAGGAAGAAATTATAAAAAAAAGTTGTAAAAACACATCATTTCTCTAATGTATATTATGACAAAACCATCTTTTGCCTGCAAATGACATTGTATGTACTCCCACTTAACCATTTTTAATAATTTTCTATAGTAGATAAACTTATGAACAATTAAAAATTAAATTATAAAAATTATATTTTTGAGTTTCTCTTAATATAATAAATGTTTCTGTAAAATGGCATTGTGATATTTCAAGTAGTTTACCTTTTGAACAGTTGGTTGGATTATGTTAGTTACATTTAAAAACTTAAAAATCATTTAAAACATTACTTAATTATGTTAAGTTAGTTACATTTAATGTACTGTTAAATCATGAGAATGATTGGTTAGCTTCATTTAAAATAATGTAAAATGGTGTGAATGATTGGTTAGGTACGGCAAGTGCTTAGGGACATTAAAAACACTTAACGGCATGTTTCGGGATAAGTAGTGCTAAAAAATACCATTTTCAGAATGTTTTTACACATAAAATTAGCTATTGTATAAATTTTCCATTTTGTTTTTGCCTACAAACATATAGACTGCACAAGTGATGGCAATTAAATTAGAACTATGCTTTTCTTGGCAATTTTGACGAAAAAATATTGAACTTGGGTCCTTATATTGATGGGATAAAAAAAAGTACTAATTAAAAAAGGATACACCAATGGTGCTAATTCATTTAGCACAATGTTAATTTTACTGCCCCAGTTTTGAATAGCACATATGTAAATTCAGTTAACATGAAATTGCCACAGACGCCACAAAGCCTGCTTCAACTCGGTAAACAACAGATGTGCCGTGGCTATGAGGGGGGAAGAGATGTGCGCGCAGGTCTGGTGTACCAACATCAGCTATGGCAAGTTCAGTTGCTGCTATTGAGTGTAAAAGAACAAATGTTTTTACTTCAGCACGCATGCCGCCGGGCCGTACCCTTGTCGCTCGGCCACAAACCGAGCCGAGCTGAACTCAGTCCAGCCAGCAGCAGGGAACTCGCACTCAAACAACATAAAGCAATGTCTGCTCATTTGTCTGTCGGTAACTGTACGTGCGCAAGCACCTGCAGTGGGAATCATAGTGGAATCATGGCATAATGCATCGTGTTCCAAGTATTTGAGACAAAACTACAAGTATTATGGTGCGCAGATTGTCATGAAGGCCACGCTTATGTTGGTCGCACTTTAGTTTTAAGCAAGTGAATTGTGCGCACAATCTTACGAAATAAGGACTCTATCAGGCATTCACGAACACACGGCAAAATAAAAAAAAGGCGGCGGTCGAATGATAAACAGAGATCTTGTATTGCAAAATAAGAACGGCGATATCCCCTAAAGTATTTGAAATTTCTTATCTCCGCTGTGTTTAATGAAAAGAGGAAGATAAAGAGCATAGAACTGACGTCGTCCGGGCCTGCGGCCCCCTTTGAGCCCGATATGCCACCGCCCAAACACCACCATCTGTTCAAACCTCCCGCTTGTGCGTGCGTGTGTGTGTGTTGCTAGCCTGGCAAGAGGGCACTTAGCTGCAGTGCGCCGCACCCCTAATTGGTATTAATAATTATTGTAATCCTTTTCTTTTTGCCCCCAAAATAGTGTCATGACGGCTATGTATGATTGTCTTTTGTTTAATTAAATTATGATGTTTTGTAATTTAATACGTGCAAGCACGGACAAGGACGCTCCCTAGCGGGCGGCAAAGGAACTAGCACGGAAATTGATTTAAAATGTTTTCTATCATAGAAGTAATTATTACAGATGGTCTGGGTATGGATGTGATGTGCTAAATTTTGTAATTTTCAATAATAACCCGGGGCACGCAATAGCTAAGTTGTTAACGGTAATTGTGTTCGGCGCGAAGGGCGCCATTTTGCCTTCCGCAAGCCCTGGTCTCTTCCTAGTCTCAGGGCGTGTAACGTGAGTAATAAAAAACCACTTAATTGAGTCACGTGTCTTTGTGTTCGGGGGGGCCATGTGGGTCCTTAACCAGTCAGCGGCGTGTGGGATGCCCTGAGAGCCCACTGCTGTAATTAGAAGCGCGCCCGACGCTGAGAGCGGGCTTAGTTATGGACAGGTGTTGCGTTAAAAATCAGGAGGGCTAATATCTCGCCGCACACAGGTCACGTAACGCCCTGAGTTAAAGTTTCACGCCGGGTCCACGTGCCCACTCACGTGGTGGTGCCCATTATTTTCCACCAGTATTTCAAATCTCAACACCGGTACGCCTTCAGAATAAAAGTAATTCGGACTTTTAACATTATTTTTCAGAAATACCGCTAAACTAAATATTTACCCATATAAAGTATTGGATGGTAGTTTATAAAGATAAATGGTGAGACATATTTATCGCTGAGTGTTATTCTACACGTTTATAGTACGTAAAGAATATTTCCCTACACATTATTACAGATACATACTCATATATACTAAACAACTTTACCTCCTAATAAAAAATTCAATTCCTAACTCAATGATACTATAAAATACAAAAGTGTAATACTAGCATTTTAGTATTTAAATGAAACAAAAAGTATTTGGTTTAACCTAAATATGAACGTATGAGCCATCACACTTCATGGCTGGAGTATGCTGCAGCAATGTGGGAACCCTATACAGCAGAGGAGAGCAGTGAAGCGACGTGGAGGAGAACCAACAGTGATGAAAAGGGAGAGTATTTGAATAGCCCAACAGAGCTGATGAAGGAAATTGGGAGGGAGAGCCAAAATGACAATAGTCGGGCAAAGTTTCAAGGGGGAAGCCTAGAAGTAGAAGGGAGAACTCTACACCTATCCAAGTTTATCCTGTCATCCTATTGACATGATCCTGTATACATTGATCCTTTGATACGTGATGCTTGCTGTGTTAATTTAGTACAGACATTTCCTGATCTTAACAAACCCTCGATATATAACAAAGAATTATGATACTAAGTAGAATACAAAAGAAAAAATTTTTCACAAGACCTGACAATTTGTTTGTATCATGATATTACAGTTTTTGTTTGGCCAGGATCTTTCCACATACTAATTGAAAACAGCAAGCATCATTTACCACAGGTTCAATGTATACATAATCCTGCTATCAGGACTAAGGGATACAGAGCAATTATTGCAAGTCAATAACACATAACCCGCCGAAAAATAACTTCTCCCTCCTTTTGTTATCCAGTGACAAAACATGTGTAACTTGCAATATCACATGTACCTTAAGTAGTAGGCTTAATTGTAAATACAGTTTAAAATGTATTTTCAATACAGTCCCTCTTAATTACTTAATGTTAAACTACAGATAATTATAAATTACGTATGTACAAAATGTTAACAAAGATTCTAGAACTACATAATTTCAATGTTTGTGTACAAATATAATCATATTCTTTTCATTTTGTGAAAACGCTTTGTTAACACTAACAAAAAAGTTTTTAATTACAATAAAAACGCTATTCAGTAACATCAAAATATAAATGTAAGATGTAGGTACTATTTAATTTATTTCTGACCACTTAAGACCTACCTTTACTTACAACATGTTTTTCGCGCATTAATGTAGCGGTTATGAAAACGTATCGATATTATTTAAAAATTCAAATAAATCAACGTATATTATTACGTTCTCCAAATTATTTACATCAAAGTTATTAAGAAAAATATTTTCATTAATTCCATTCTGCGCCAATACTTTCAAATATTCTAAATTCAAAACATGGAGCAAAGTTTAACAACATAACAAACAAAAAGGTTTGCATAAAAAGACAACTATCCGGTTCTAAAATATATATTTGAAAACACATATAATCATTTTAATTAATAACGTAAATTGGTAAAATTCATATGAAAAAATAGTTATGTTAATTTCATTCTTACAACGGAAAACTACCATGAAATAAATGTAACTAATCAAAATACATATAAAATTGTAAACTGTTTAAAGCAACGACCTTGAGATATATAACTGCTTATCACACTGCTTTCAGCGCCAATTGCTGCTGTCGACGGCATACTGGGGAACTACAATCCGAACGAGAGAGAGAGAGAGCTGATTTGACAGAATGGTGGGCAAAACATAGCTGTAAAAGCATTGGTTCTTATGGGAAAAAGATGCAAGTTGCTAGTAAATTCCCTAAAAATGTAGGTTTTTCGCAATTTTAAAGTTTTTGCGGGTAATACTTAAAGATGGAACGAGTGAAATAAAATTTTAAATACAGTTTCATTGTAGTGCGATGTGTAAGACTAGAACATAGCTAACCCTTCTTCGACCTAATGTTTGTGACCAATATAGAGCTGTAGCAAACCGTATGTATTCGTTACTGAGTAACGGGTGCGGCATCTAGTAGCGAGTAACGAAACGTTACACACGAATGCATTTCGTTACTCGCATCTTTCGTATGTATTCGTATGTATGTATTCGTTACAAAGAACGATGTTTGTTTATTAATAAAAGTATAATTTGGAAATTCGTCGTCCAAGTTTTTTACTGTTTATTAAAGGTATTGTGTGTGTAGACAAAGTTTTAGATTCGAACAGAAACAACGTAAGAAAGTATGTTTTAAAATTATAAATATGTATGTTTTTGTTTTTTATAATCGCGTATTTTCACGTTTTATGTTCTTATCTTAAAAGATATATTATAATAAACCGCTCTTATGAGAGTTAATTGTTTCTTGGTTATCAAAAGCTGTTAAATATCAAATATTTTTAATTGTTTATATTCGATTTATTTTTATTTACGCGACGTCATACTGTACGCGTACGAAATACGACTCGATTCGATGCTGTTACATAACATAGCATGTGCCATGTCATGCGGTATCAGAAGTAACGAGTAACGATACGAAAGTAACGAGTACTAATTGTTATAGTAACGAATACATACGGGTATACATTTTTTCGTTACTTTCACACCTCTAGACCAATATGTAGATCAGTCATTGAACCTATTGTGTATGTATTTCGGGGAGGTAATTTGATACAGTACTTGGAATTTATCTCATCACTAAGTACTATTAATTTAAAATAATCTACTGCAACGGAATAATGAAAACTTTTAAATGATTTGTGTGGGTTTTTTATTTGTGCTAGTTGTTATCTGTTCATTCATCACGTAATTTTACACAATGAACATAATTTATTTCGTAATATTACATAATTAACTTAGTACACTGACACTTTTCTGCTGTCAATGTACGTCGTCTGCTAACAAAGCACTGTTTGCCCACCATTCTGTCAAATTCAATTGCAATCAAAGATATCCTCCAACTAGCAGTCTATATATCTCTAGGTCGTTGGTATCTCTGCTGAAGCCAGTGGTCGTAAGGGGTAAGTAGATCGCCGCCATATTGTTCCATGAAGAAAATCTCATTTTCTCATAAGTGATGTGTATGGTGGTGTATGGTAGAGAGGGGTTGTTACAGAAATTTTCGGTATCTGTTCCAACCTGAAACTGATACAGTAATGTAACTAGTTACAAGTATCTGATACTTTTGTATCAGAGCAGTAGCGGTCCCTGGAAACGACAAGGTATCAGCATTCTCGTTACAGGGTACACATCCTCCGTGCCATCATCACCAGCGTAAAAAGGTTGCCATCGTCCGGGGTCTCGGGCTCGAGTCCCGGTGTGGCTCCTAGTGGGAAAAGGCGATTCTTGATCTGTGTTGTCCGGGTGGGCGCCAGACTAGCTCGTTTCTAGTCGTGAATTTGGGGTCGTGGATGTATGTGCCCCTGCGTGGCCCACTAGGGCCGGCGGCGGTGTTGCGTGAGATGATTTTAAATAAGAGGCGTGGAGTTGAGGTGGTGGTGTCGTACCTTTTATTCATAGGAACGAGTCGTACACAATACAACACTCTACAGAGGTCCCCGGGGGGGGGGGGGGGTTACTCGTTATTCCGTGGCGCCGTATTGTTTGTGTTCCGCGTTACGTGTCCTCGGACGTTGTTACGTCTCAGACGTCTCGCTGGGTACGCAGGTAACGTAATTTCGTAACACAAAGGCAGGACACAAAATACACTGAATTAAGGGGGCGCGCACAGGTTACGTGGCACTCGTTACTCGGGTAACGTAAGTTAGCAATACAAAGTACGGGATACAAAAATACACTGGATTAAGGGTGCGCGCACAAGTTACGTGGCACTCGTTACTCGGGTAACGTAAGTTAGCAATGCAAAATACGGGATACAAAAATACACTGAATTAAGGGGGCGGGCGATTGGAGACAGCCAATCCCGTATGCAAATGTCTGGGCGCGGGTGTTGTGCCCACTGTGGTGAAACACGCACCGCAATTAAGTTTGTCCAAGTTCCCTTGCGTGTTTGTGGTCAGCGCCGTGCGCGTGACCTTAAATAAAGTTCTGTAAGTTGCGGGAGACGGTCCGTGCCGTATACTGAAGAACAGCCCCGCTGACCAAGTGTGGTGCGGGGTGTCTTTAAATTGATGCGGCCGGATTAGGTCCTAGACCGAAAAAAGGGACCGGGTACTCACGGAGAGGTTAAGTAATAAAAGGGGTTCTGTTAATTAGTGACTATATTTACCGGACGTTACTTTCGATGAAGACAAAGGATGTTGCCTCTCCGTGGGACGTAGGTCCGCCCCGGTCCGTGAGCTGCGCTGAACTCCCGAACTGGCATGGCGTCCGAGGGAGGCTCGGCCTCTCTCGCGCCAGGCGTGACCTCATTACGCTAGACTCCAAACGGGTGTGTCTGGAAGAGATTTTATTGTCGCTAAAATCCTAATTTAATGTTTCAGGAGGAATGGGTACGGTTCTTCTCTTGTCTACTCAGGTTTCCGCGGTTTTGCCTTTAATTGCTGTTCGGCTCGCCTGACTCGGGTGGGCCATGGCCAGGGGTGTGTTCCGTTAGCGGGAGCGTATACTGGCGGGTGCAGGTCGGGCTCTGGGGTGGTCGTCGGCCAGACGACGTCAAGGTATCTGTGTTTCTGATACATTATTCATCACGCCCGGTAATTCTCTACCTCTGTTACTCTCATGCCCGCCTAATACAACCAGTATCAATCAGTTCAACATTAACTGCAGTTCGTCCTGGCTGTGTATTAATTACCACCATGTACATTGTTGCGGGCTATCATGCTTTGTAGTTAGTATCTTTATAGTGAAATAAGGAATGGATATGTGCAGGAAAAAGACTACATTTGTGTGGAATTTTTTTTACAGAAAATAATGAGTTTGCTAATTGTAATTTGTGTAAACAAAAACTGAGTTATAAATCATCATCGACTAATCTGAAGAAACATTTGAAACGTAAACATTGATATAGTATGCTCACTAATGTACGTATCTGTTTTTTTAATTTTTAATTTGTGATAAAATCGTAATCTTTTAATGAATGAAAACACTATTTACTAATTGTTTTCGAAAAAAAAAGTCCATATGTTGATTACATCCATGGCCGCAACTAGAAAGGGGGGGGGGGGGGCATGCGGGGCATACGCCCCGGGCGCAAAGCTGTGGGGGCGCCGAAATCGCTTGCATTGTAATCCCTACTATAACTGGTAACTGGTAAAAAGTTTTTTAACTTGCATGCCATGAATGTCTTATCTGATTTACAATATAACATCTCAACATAATTAATGTACAAGTCTAGTGATTATACGGACTATTTTATGGACATAGTGGGTTCATGCATGGAAGGTACAGTAGCACAGAAACTGTTACACGTAGGTATGGAAAATGCTTAAATAGCAGCATTTTTCCGTTTGAGGGCCCCCGGACCCCCCGCTTTATTGGTGTGGTATGTGCCAAACAGAGGGGGGGGGGGGGGCGCATGAATCCATTCATGCCCCGGGTGCTAGAGACACTAGTTGTGGCCCTGATTACATCTGTTATTATTGTCAACTGAGAATTTATTTGCATTTTCATAGCTGTTAGGTGCACAAATATAAATGTTATATCTTGTATTAATGTACTTTTTAAAATTAAAATTTCATTTGTTTTATTATTGAACGAGACTGTGAACGCACTACGCACTGAGCGTACTTTGATGTGGGACAATAACCAAACGACTCGTAACAATTTCGCTTTGCGCCTCTCCTTCAACGCCTTCCCCTGCGCTTCCTCCCCTACATTATTTCCCTTCTTTATCCCCTATTCGTCGTTCTTGCTCCCTCCCCTTTCACAAGCTCCGCCCAAGTGACCGTCATCTGCGATCGGGTTCTGCGCACATTGGCCGTGGTGTTGTTCCAGGCGAATTCTGAATTGATACTAAAGTACTTGATTCTTTTCAAGTGTACTCGTTTGCCGTTCCTGATACGGGCGCTAATCAGTGACAAAGTATCAGGTTGTTACTTTTCGACCCACCTCTAGTGTATGGTGGTGAAAAAGTGCATGAATATTAAACAAATAAAGACTTTTGATTCTAGAAAAATTATTGTGTACAAAAGTATGTAGTATATACTAAGTGAAAACTTTTAGTGCCAAATTGGAAGTGTTTTACTTAAATTAGGATAGTTGTGTTAATGTTGGATCGTGTTGGATCGGAATTCGAGCTCTTGGAGTGTATTTACGTGAAATGTCGTCTTGTTCAGCATATGGGTGCACGAACAGGAATGCAAGGAAGGGGGCCGAACAGCTGGAAGTAGAAAAACAGAAGAAAATAACTTTTCACAAGTAAGTTTAATCATTGTCCTCGAGTGTTAATGTTAGGTTAAAACATGCCTCTTGTTTGGGCCTAGTAGAGTATAAATATATATTAATACTGAATACAGAATATATACATACCTACACATTTTTGGCAAAATAGAAGTAGGCCTACTTATAAAATAATGGTCATGTAGTTTTGCATTTCTAAAGGTGGGTTTACGATTGAAAATTAAGAATTAAGACTTAAGACTTAGTCGGATATTTACCATATGACTCTATGTAAACTAGTGGAATGGTTTATGATTGTCGTGTGTGAATTTTGACGGGTCGTGTGTGAACCAAATGATGATTTAAGACTTAACAGAAATGGTTATATTTTATATTTTTCGTTAAGACTTAAGGGAAGCGACCAATCACAACAAACCGGAACCTTTCAACCGGAAGTTTATGTCTTATTATTGGACCGAGCGAGGCAGTATTTTGGGTTAGAATTCGTATATTTGTCATTTGTTATCATCATCCATTTAAAAAAATAGATATTCGATTTGTCAATAACCTATTTCAAACCTGCTTCTCCGTTTCGATCAATGGCCGACCATGTGTTTTGTGCTGTGATTGGTTAGAATTAACGACTTCTATGTCAATCATAAACTGGAAAATGTAGTTTTGACTTAATCGTGTGCTCGATGTTAAGTTATAATTCTTAAGGAAATCAATCGTAAACCCAGCTTTATATGACATCTTACGCACATACTAGTTGTTCGCGAATATAAACAAATGGCCGCCATCTTCTTACGTGAACAAACTGGCCACAGTGCTTAGAGCTTATGCTCCATCTGTAACTTTCTCTAATTTTTGGGCTCCTTGATATACATGCTCGAAGTTGCGGCAAGTAAAAACAATACTTACTGTCGTTTGTTCTGGTTTGTTTTGGTTCCGAACGGCGATGGATGTTAGTATAGTTGAGTTTTACGCAGAACAGGAAGGATATCACTGTGGTTACTGCAAATCTGACGATACGAACTATAGCCATGGTAATTTTTATACAGTTTATGTAATAATAATAAAAATTTTTATGCCATTAACTGTGAAGACTGAAAAATAATGACACTGTTATTTCCCCCAGGTTGCGTTCTGTGATAAGGATTTTTTTTAAAATGTAAATGTTATAATGTAAGTGGTTGATTAAATACGTTTTTGTCATATGCTATTCCAAGGTTATGTTTGCAGTAAACTATCGATTAGAATTTTTATTTAGTAATAATTATTTCACGTTACTTTCGCAGGCCGTTTAGTCTACAATTGTAATGTCATTAATTGTGTCCTTACGGGCACTGATTGCTGATTGGTTCACATGCCACTCTAACTTAATGAGTGGTGTGGTAAAATGTCTGAATACATTTTTCTACTTGAACTTTTTGCCCCTTTATGTGTCCTTTGGTAGCAGAGAAGAGCCCTCATGATGTTTTCTGTTTCTGGTTCCAGTTTCTTTAAGGTAATCAGTAAAGAACGGACGATGAAGTAGGAATAGGATGCCAAGAATACCAAAAATAAATAAATAAATAAATATATATATATATATATATATATATATATATATATATATATATATATATATATATATATATATACATATTTCTATGTCTGTGACCAGTGCTTTAAAGGCCAAACACACAAATTAATTTTTGGCAGTGTGATCAGAATTCATTTAGTAACATTTACTTTTGCCTTACCAAATATTATTGAACTCCCACTACTTTCAAAAGTTAAATTGATATTAAAAACTTACCTGCCTACACATTTGCAATACATGAAAACAAACAATCTAAAAACACTTATTTTGACAAACATTTTTACACCTATATTTATGTACTGCAATCGGGTCACTATTTTAGAAATAAATGGATTCAAACATCTGATGCTACAATTGTAGATAGCAGTTTTTCATGTGAAGTTGTGACTTCAATCTCATTACGATAAGAACATGGACTGCCAACAGGTTCAAATCAGATGGGCGGGGCATTCCATGCTAGATCATCCAGGGGCGTCCACCCAACCATCTCAAATTTGGATGAAATTTGGTATATGGTATCTTCAGAAAAATATAATTTGTATTTTTCATTTTTGGAATATTGGCTCCAGTTTGGAATTTAAAGCCCTTAAAAGTTTCCTCTGTTTTTTTTAATCCGCAACCAAAGTCGAGTGACACATCTTGCTTTAACTTACATTTGTACTAACAGTTATTAATGTAGAATCGTGCCATTCACCATACTTACTCAGAATTTTACGTAGATTTAAAATATCACTCGTAGAATGTAATTAATTGCGCAAGGAGTATGTGCAATTTATGTTAGAAGTGGAAAAAATGAATGACCAAAAATTGTAAACATCAGTTCAGTAATCCTACTATAAGTTTTTTCTATTAATCTTTACAATCTCGGGCGTGGTACTATTATAAATAACACAAAATTTGCTACAAAATGGTGAAATAAAAATTATGGATATTTACCCTCTTTATAAAAGCAAGTTCTTTGTTAAAGAAGTGGTTAAGATGATTATAAATCAGTTTTAATTTATAAAATAATTTG